>NC_137080.1:81939011-82558546 GCF_951640355.1 Cnephaeus nilssonii
CACATGATATTGTAAACCTTGAAAGAAAAATAAACCTCTTTTAGTTATTATTGTTCTTATGAAACCATAGAACATAATCTATCCTGCATTTTAAAAGGCAGTTTGCTGACACGAAGAAAATGATGAACCAGCAAACTATTTAGAAATGTGCTTGACTTTGCAATAACAGTTTATGTTCTTTCATCGCCAAATGCTTCAAGTGCATTAAGCTTTGTTTCCAAGAGCCCCTGCTGCCATCTGCTGGTTTCTATTATTCAGCAAACTTCTAAATGGAGAATGGATGACAGGGCTCAATAAGATGCTATTTTCAGAGGAGAAAAGTCATTTTGTAATTTCATTATGTTATTAAAATAAAAGGAAATACTAAAATGAGTTTAGTTTGCAAATAAACTTTTATAAAAATGTCTTTTTATAGAGTTTTGAACCTACATATAAAATAAAACGGGTTTACCCTGAGCCCAAGGGAAGGCATTACTTTCCTATAGAAAACCTACTTCCATTGGGTGAAATCAGGTTGTATGAAGCTGAGGTAGAATGAAAAGGAAGCAAGCTCCATTGTGTGTGTCTGAGGGAGAAATCAGACTGGTTAGTGGTGGGAGGAGGGTACCAGGCGACTGGAGATAGACAGGCAAGTTCTAATTGGTGGTTCTCAAACTCCAGCTGATTCAGAATCCCCTGGAAGGCTTTTTCCAATGAAGAGTATTGGGCCTTATCCAGTGATGTTCTGGGAAATGTTTGACAACTGGATCTTTGGGAAAAGACCCTGATTTTTAACAATTGCTGATTTCTATTATATAAATGCTCCTACCAAAGCCCATGATTTCAAGCAACCAGTACGGCGCCACTAAATGTGAAGTCAAGAAGAGACCACTGTAGCTGTTCCACCATACATCTCCACCAGATGCAAATAACCTCAAGAGCGCAGATAACATGTAGCTATTCTGTTAGAGAGCATTGACATTTGAATATTTACTACTTCCATTTTAAATATAATTTTCTTACTTGAATGCTGAATTTAATGTGTAGTGATGGTTTTGTTGAACAGTCACCTTGCAGAACTGTACTCACCCCCAGGGTGGCTGGAGTGGATTTCATGGGTCTGGGTGATGCAGATGCAGCTATTCCATGGCCCATACTGACAACCACTGTGTTGGACTAGAATGCTAGAAAGTGGCTGGGTGAGGGAGGCTGTGTGAGAGGGTAGAATGTGAACCTGAACCTTGAGAAAATCTAGACTTAGAAAAGCTGGATCAAGAGCACTCGATTCCAGGACTGACTTTGGTAGGAGCAGGGTTACCTCATCCAGTGTGACAGCTGGAGAGGCCAGGTGGGATGCAGATGTAAGGAGTGACATTAGGGTGAGCCTGTTCCTGTGTGATTGCTGCTATATTCCCCAGGAAGGACGAGGCAGGTTCATCAGCCTGGGAGCTGGGGAAGGGTATTGGATATTTGAGATGTGAATAGTCATTTTGGAGCAGGATAAAAATACATCTTCTAAAGAAGTAGATTTACATTGGCTAGGCAATGTTGGGTGGCATTTAAAAAATTTGATTATGAATGTAAAGTGAGAGCCATTGGCAAGTTTTTCATTTTCTCTAATAACACTGAGTTGCCAGGGTGCCAGTGCAGAGGAGATGGCTGACGGGAGCCTGAGGCTGGCCAGGTGAGGATGATGGAGAAGGAGAGCCAGGCAGTAATTAAGGGTGTTGGCCAGGCTCTGATTATATTGGTGGGATATGGGATTCAGGTGATGTAAGGAACTGGGGACAGGGCATGACTTTGAGTCTGGATGGTGGAAAAGTGGGAGCCTTAAATATTGGAGGGCTGAAGGAAGTGGAAGAACTGTTGGGAAGTCAGAAAGAGGGATGCTTGAAGCGTTTTCTTTAACAACTCAGGTTGTTTTTCTCTGATCTCCTCATAAGTGACTTTGGTCAGCTACAGCATTTAAGGTATTTTGTTGAGAAACTATTAAATTTGCTCTAGTATTATAATTTTCCTTGAAGTTCAAATAAGGATAATGATAGTACATTGTCTCACAGATTATCAATGTCAAATGACATACAAAACAGCAGTGGTATTTGTGTGAGAGAGCACTGGCGTTAACACCACACAGCCAGAGCGCCATGAGCCTCAGTTTTCTCATCAGTGAAATGGATCTGATAGTTCCCTCTAGGAAGTATTGTAAGAGTTAATCATGTATGTAAATCACCTGGCAGAGTGCCCAGCTCTTAGGAAATGACAGCTTTATTCTTATTCTCATATCATTAGACCTTGAATACAAATACATAGGAAAGGGTTTTAGCTTGTTACTCTGAAATACAACACCCCAGGTAAAACGGAATGTGTTGTGTTATGCCCGTGAGATGAATATAAGGAATCCAAGAAAATTGGTGCATGAGTATTTTACCCCACCTCCAGATTTCAGAAAATGGCCGGAAGAATTCATGGCAACTGAATGGGGGAGGATCTTTCCCTGCAGTGCCCGGTTGTCATAATTGAACAGCTTTCTCTTTGTCTAAATTGATATGTCCCTCCGTTGATTTTATAGAACTAAATTTTCATCTGCGTTCATTTTCATAATCTTTCTTCATCAATTTGTTTCTCTCTATTGCCTTTTTAATCAGGAGTCTCAGAAACAAATCACAGATCTTAAAGGAGAAATCTTATTTGAGAGCTCTTTGAGCTAAATTATGCAAATTAATCCAACAGTGAGATGTCATTTTTTTATCTCTCAAATAGGCAAAGTGAGTGAAAAGAAAATGATAATGCTCAATAGGGAAGAACGTGCAGTGAATCATTGCTGAAGGATTGCAAATCCGTACAATCTTTCAGAAAAACCATTGGATAATTCAGCAAGAGTAATAACAATGCCCATGCTATTTTGACACAGCAATTCCCCATCTAGACATATATTTGAAAGAAATAGTAAAACTGTATATAACAAAGATTTAAGGAAAAACATTCATTACAATGAAAATAGCAAAATAAATAAAGGAGGGAGATCAACCAAAGTCTAGCAATATCAGAATGGTTTTTATATCCAGAGGATGATAAATGCTATAAGATCGATTTTTTTAAAAAAAAGCAATACATAAAACTTAAGGTTTTGCATTGGCAAGTTTGTCAATTCTATAAACAATAAGCACAAACATAAATTACTGAAATAAAATAATTCACATTAACCATTGTTATTTCATTGTAGTAAAAAATCAGGTGATTTTCATTTTGTCCTTTTATTAAGCCTCTCTACATTTCCCAAATACTGTACAATAACAATGTATTATTTTTATCTGAAAAATAAAACATTAAGAGATGTTGAACTTACTGAGAAAAGGGCACAAATTAGACCTTCCCACTTTTCAACCACCTTCTTTGCTTCAGACAGCGAGGTCCCTCCTATCCCTTCTCTCCTGGCATCGCTCTTAGAGAGGTTATTGTGCCCCTTATCAGCCCTCAGTTTCTTGACATCATCTTACACCTCTGATCACCCCTTTATTCTTTCTTAAGACCAGCTTTATTTAGACATAACTCGCATACAATAGAACGCATCCTTTAAAAATAGATAATCACTCTTTTATTCTTGACATACTCTTCTTTTTTTGATCTCCATGACTGGACACTGCCGAGGTTTATTCATTCATTTTTTAATAGTCATTGGGTGTCACCTCTGTGCCAGGCTTTCTCCTAGCTTGGCTTTGCCATCCCTTTTGCGTCTCCTTTGTGGTCCTCTTCCTCTGCCCAGCCCTCGCATAGCAACATCCTTGGAGCTCTCTTCTCTCTCAGCATTGTCCCCACTGGCTCATCTGTGCAGATGCTCTCCGTTCACCTTGGCCCAGTGTGTCTCTGAATCCATTCACCCACATGTAAGGTTAATGCCTGGAAACTCACGGGTCCACAGGTGAACATATCTGCCTGTGTCTCTTGCTGTACATCTTCATTTCTGCTCCCCCTCTGTCATTCTAATCTGATTCATGGTGTCACGGTCCTGCAAGGCAGGCACAGTGGAGGTGCTAGAGACACATTTGATTCTATTTTCCTTTACCACCCTGTCACTTTTGAGTATCTTGATTCTGTACCATTCAGGCCATTCCCATAGCCAGTGCCCTGGTTTTGACCTCATTAGCGTGGCACCTCTCATGTGGGTAGTGCAGTCCTCTTTGGGTGTCCTGTCTGTACCTTGAACACTGCAGCCAGGATCATCTCTCTAGTTATGGTCCTGCCTGGATTGCTCTTCTGTGCCACAACCATGCTACAAAATGAAGCTCAAGCTCCTTGGCTAGGTAATAAAAGACATCCATGATCTGGTCCCAAACTACATTTCCTAGCTTGCATACCACTGTAGAGTCCTGCAATCCAGACACATTTGAGAACTGATGCTTCGCTGAGCCATCATGGTGCACTTAGTTCCATCATTCACTTTCTCCTCCATGCTCCACTAATTAAACTACGGGCCATTTTTCAAGACCTGTTCAAATGATCCAGCTTCTAGGGAGTCCTGTCATTTCTCTCACTGTGAGTCACCTTTCCCTCCTTTGCACACCCACAGACATTTGGAAGCTTCGAGCACTTACCACACTCTCCAAGGTCTTTGCCATTTTGTCATTTGCTTATTCCCCACTTATACTAATGGCAGCCACTGTACCTCATTAGTCTTTGTATAATTCATGATACCAGCATAGGCCGCTGTGCAATGCGGCACTTAATAAATATATTTAGTATTGGAAAGTACTTCAACATACTGGTATTTTAATCTCTAATTGGGTTTCTCCTATAATACGTTCAGGTCCCCCACAGATTGGCAGATTACCCCCACCTCCTTGCTAGCCTTTAATAGCTCTGAATGTTTTTAAATCTAAACAAGCACTTAATTCCTCATTCAGAGGACCACATGACTGGCCTCATGGTCTTGGGGCAGAATCAAACTGAGGGAGGGCGGGGGGCGGGGCGGGACTCTAGGACTGGTCACCACACTTTGTCTCGGTCCCATTCCTGACTCTGGTCCTCCAAGGACATCAGGTAGCAGCACTCCCCTCATTCAGGGGAGCCCCACTTTCACTCTGCCAGGGGTCGATCTGCCTGCTTGGGGAGCAGTTCAGAACCATGTGCCGTGCTCTGCCCTCATGGAGGGGACTTCACACATCCCAAGACCTTCACCTGTGAGCACCCTCAGCAGGTGGTGAAGAGAAGAGGGGGGCCACTCAGGGCTCACTGCTGGAGTCAACTCCAATCTGAAAGACCCCTGGACCCATAGCAAATCTTATATAATTTTTAAGACCACCTGCTCTTAAAGGATTTTGCAACCTCAAAGTGTAGGGGGAAAACCTCACACATATGAAATGGCACTCACACTGTTCCATCCTAACCATTTTCTTCAGTGTTGTTCCAATTAATTCATAAGACATAGGAGGACTCTTAACCACCCCACAGAACTGGAGGGAACTTTCCATCTACAAATCTTAGCAGTCTATCTTTCAATATAACTGCCCACATTACCTAAACTGTGCCTCTGCAAGGTGTCCAGGAAGATGCCCCATCCTACAGGAAGGATGGGGACCCCTATGATGGTCTGCTGCGTCCTGTGCCCTTATTGGTCTTCCTGAGGGCAGACCTGCCAGTGTTCCTGGGAGATCAAAGTATTCACATATTTATCACACCCCCCGCATGTGCCAGGCACTGTGCTTAGCACCAGGGCTGCTGCTGTGGCTTTTCCTTCCTGCCCGGTTGCTTCATCTCCTTCCAGTCTCCCAACCACTGCATAACATACATTTTCACCATTTTTTAAGTGTACAGCTCAGTGACTTTCACATTGTTGTATAACCATCCATCTCCAGAATGTTTCCATCTTCCTAAAGTGAAACTCCATACCCATTACAATTAACTGCTCATCCTTCTTCCCTTAAGCCCTGGTAACCTCTGTTCTACTTTCTGTCTCTGTGAATTTGATGACTCTAGGGACCTCATAGTAGTGGAATCATACACTGTTTCTCCTTTTGTGTCTGGCTTATTTCATTCAGCATAGTGTCCTCAGCTCACCCATGTTGTAGCAAGTGCCAGAATCCCCCTCCTTCTTGAGACTGAATGGTATATACCACATCTGGCTTATCCATTCATCCCTTGATGGACATTCGGTGCACTTTTATTTTTATAGATTTTATTGTTGACAGTATTACAGATGTCCCCCAATTTCCCCCCTTCACTCCCCTTCTGTGCACTTTAAAGTGGACTATTCTCTGTGATCTTCCTAGGAACCATCGGCTCCTCCAACTGTTTGATATTTGAAGTAAGTGAGTGTTCAAATGGGTTAGGTATATGTTCAGGGTGTAACGCTAAGAAATGGAGTTGCGGTTAGATAGCCTTAGCCCTACCGAGTTCCGAAGCCCATGAGCTCCCTCCTGCTCTCTGCTGTGTGGGCTTCCTATGTGCACACCACCTTTCGATTGTTACAAGGATGACCAACACCGTGGATACAAAAGGACTTTGCAAACCACAGTTTGACAAAGAGCTTAGGATCATATCATCCTTGTTAACATTAAATTCCACCCCCCCAATTAACATTATTAATGTGCTTTTGTATTGTTCAAAAATACTTTCTAAAAGATAGGATCTTTCACCAAATAAGGGAATCGTATTTCCTACAGCTGTTCTCATGAGGCTGCTTCTCATCTGGAACCTCACCCAAACCTGGCATTCAGGAAATACTTGACTCCTGGAGAACCAGCAGGCAGGAGATTCCCCTTGTAAGAGGTGCCCAGTAGAGGGTTTTAACTATCTCGCAGGCATGCTATTTTGCTTTGTGGCCACCAGGTGGAGACATACCATCTCTAATACTTCACTGCTGTCACTGACTCAGGATTTTTCTCACCTATCCTATCCAGCTTTTGAGCGAGTCTTAATCAACTTTAAATAAAATGGGGTCTATTATTGATGTATCTCACATCAACTAATACTTCAAAAGTTTGGTCAAAATATTTTATGAACTTTTACATGGAAAAAGTTTTTCAAGAATGTATCAGAGAGCCCTGGCTGGTGTGGTTCGGTGGATAGAGCATCGGCTTGTGGACCGAAGGGTCCCGGGTTTGATTCCAGTCAAGGGCATGTATCTTCCAGTTGCAGGCTCCTCCTTGGCCCGGGCCCTGGTCAGAGCATGTGCATGAGGCAACCAATTAATGTGTCTCTCTCACATCGATGTTTCTCTTTGTCTTTCCCTATTTCTTCCACTCTCTCTAAAAATCAATGGAAAAAAATATCCTCAAGTAAGGATTTAAAAAGAAGAAGAAGAAGAATGTATAAGGAAGCCCTAGCTGGTGTGGCTCAGTTGGTTGGCTGTCATCCCATGCACAAAAGGTCATGGGGTTTGATTCTCAGTCAGGCACATATGCTGGGGTTGCAGGCTCAAGCCCCAGTTAAAGGCGTGCAGGAGGCAGCCAACCCATGTTCCACTCTCACATTCATGTTTCTCTCTCTCTCTCTAAAATCAATAAAAATATTTTTTTAAAGAATATATAAGAGAGAGTAAAATATTAGCATAGCCTGACACAGGATCTCTCTGTTTACAAATAGTGAATGAATGAATGATGCATTTAAGAGCTTATTACACAAGTGACACTGGAAAAAAACGATCTAATACTCCACTGGAGTCCGCCTTTTTTGGTCTCTCTCCTCTTGACATTGTGGAATGAACATGTAGAGTCTAGCTGTATATCTATAGTATGTTTTAGAAGTCAATTGAATATATGAGTTGACCTCCTTCTAAAATTAACTGGTATTTGAAGCCTATGAGGGAATTAATAAATCTCTGGAAGGTGAATAACGTCAGAACAAACTCAGTGTTATTATATCCCTGATTTAATTATAGAATCCTTCTGTATCTATTGAATGTGGATTTTAGTTTTTGAATTCACATGGGCTTGCAGAATTATATTAAGAAGAAATGTAATGTGTAGGACTCTGGGGTTGGACGAGAACTGTGCAAAATTATTTTAGACTATTCCCTTTCTTTACATAGAACTCCTAATATTTACATACCCTGGTCCTAAAGACTCCAAGACAAGGTTTTCATGGAAATAAATAAGTGTATAAGGAACCTAGTTTATTAGCGTAATTAAAAAGACATCTTGGTTTGGAGTATTGCAGTTTGATATGTCCCTGTGAAATTCATGGACCCTGGACTGTCTCCCAGGACCCAGGATTTTATGTGATAATTGCTCCTTTTTTAGCTTCTTGACTCCCTGACATAAAAGAAATGTGCAGGAATAAACATGGTACCAGGCATCCTTAGGAGTACGGCATTTCTCTTGGCCAAATGATCTTTTGTTGGAAAAAAACAATCAAACGAAATAGGTAGAAATTTTAGCTTTTGGCCAAGCCCCTAACCAATCCTTTTCATATTCTTTATTATCTGGTGGTTGAATAAGTCAGTTGGGTTGAGCACCTAGGGAGAGGGCTCACAGAGCCAAGTTCCTTCTCTGTGTTGGTCTCAAGCTGCTCTGTTTTGCTGGCAGGAACTGTGTCCTAACCTTGGTCACTGCCCTGGGAGTCCTACAGGTGGTGATCAGCATCAGTCTGTCCCATTCCCAGAAATGGGAACAGTGCCAGAAATATTCAGATTATACACGCTGCCCTCCTGGAAGGAATGTCTGTGCGTGAGGGGAGGCACATCCAGATTTTTCTGCTACAGTAGAGGGAGGTCAGGTGAAATGCTTAGCTCGCTCCATCACCATCTTCCCTTGTTGCAGTCTGAGCAGCCGCCAGCTGGCACTACCCGCAGCAGGTTGCCACGGAGAGCCTGCAGACACCACAGCTGTTTAGCCCCAGATTGAAGGCTCTAAACATGTAAACAGGTACCTGAGCAAAATTATGTAGGGCAGAGCTGTGTGCATTGCCCGCAGGGAAGTGATAGGAACATCGTCAAGGAACGTTAGAAAGCTCTCTCTTCACGGATCTGTCAGAGGCTGCCTAGGAAACAAAATATTCGAGATTCCAGGTCTCTGACCAGAGAATCCTCAGAAGTTATTTGATAAACAGCTTCCCTTCTGAGAGAATAATCATGGATTTCTAAAATATCAAGCTCAACATACTGATGACTTTGAAAAAATCGAAGCTGCTCCTTTCCCGATGGGCAGTTTCAGGATTGACCGCAATGACTCCGTTTTAACCTCAATTTCTTGTTGTGATTACTGTCCATTTGGGACACACCAAGGTTTTAAGTTTTATGTAGTCCCTCAGCCACTCTTTTTCTTTTCTCTCTCTCTCCCTTTAGAAGCATGTTTCTAAAGATCTGCCTCACTTTTACTTAGTACTATTATCTATCTGAAATTCTCAGGAATCATCTGAGGAGACTCCTAGGGAGCCCGGGAATTTCTAGGCCAGTGTATCCCTCTCTCCTGGCCACTAGAACACAGATTTTTGGGCCCTCCTCCCCTCTGCTCTGCTCTCCCAGGGACTCTCCTTCAGTAGCTCTGCCAAGGGGCCTGAGCATCTGCACGTCCAATGAGTTCCCAGGGGATGCCGATTATGCTGCTGCTGCTGGTCCAGGGCCCACACTCTGAGAACCTCAGCTGTAGGTCGTGGTATGGGTTTCCAAACTTGGTTGAGTAAAAATCACCAAAATAATTTGTGACTACTCAACATATTTCCTGACCCTGTCACAGGATAGGATATTAACATACATGAATCAAAGATGATGTAAAATTATCAATCTTGAGATGGACTTTCTTCCCACAACTCAGAGAGGAAGGGAGAAGGAGAGAGAGAGAAACATCAATGATGAGAGAAACTCATTGATCGGGTGCCTCCTGCATACCCCCCACTGGGGATCGAGCCCACAACCCTTCCGCATGTGTCCTTGACTGGAATCGAACCCAAGACCCTTCAATCCACAGACCAATGCTCTGTCCACTGAGCAACACCAGCTAGGGCTCCACCGATACTTTTTTAAAATACTCATTCTTCAAGGTCTAGCATTATGTCCATGAAGCAGTTGCCCACAGCAAAAGGAGCACTTTCATTCTTCTGATCGACGTATTGTAGTTTTCCTGTTCTTACTATGATTTGAATGCCGAGTTTTTTAAAGATGGCAGCTTTGGCTGAATCTACTTAGAACTCTCTGTGGGATTATAGAAGACAGCTGTTGAAAAATGCTTAAATCAGCCCCTGGCTGGGTAGCTCAGTTGGTTGCCATCCCGAGACACCGAGATTGAGGGTTTGATTCCCAGTCAAGGTGGCACATATAAAAGTCAACCAATGAAAACATCAATAAGTGTGACAAAAAAATTGATGTCTTTCTCTCTCTCTTTCTAAAATCAATCAATAGCCCTAACTGGTTTGGCTCAGTGGATAGAGCGTTGGCCTGAGGACTGAAGGGTCTCAGGTTCGATTCCTGTCAAGGGCATGCAGCTGATTGATGTTTCTCTCTCATCGATGTTTCTAACTCTCTATCCCTCTCCCTTCCTCTCTGTAAAAAATCAATAAAATATATATTTTTAAAAATAAAATAAAATCAATCAATATTTTTTAAAAAAATGCTTACATCATCACTTTCCTTCTTTCTCATGAGAAATCAAACCTTCATTTCCACAAAGATCTTTATATTTGAGTGGTTGCCACCTGGAGAGTAAAGGTGTGGTTTGATAAAAATAGTGGCGTCCATTGCTGTTGACTGCATTCACTTTGGACCTGGTTTCCTGTCTACTTAGTTACAATGAAGTTGCAAAAAGGGAGCCGGCCCCGTGCTGCATTTCTGCGGTCCATCTTGATCTCTTTTGGTGCCTCCTCCCTTGTCCTCACCTGTCAGTCTGTGGCTACTTCACCAAACAGCCCGGTAATGTGACTTGACAAGAAAAAGAGCCTCTGAATGCCTTCCAGGCTCTGGGATGGAACACAGTCGCAGATTTGTGCTTCAGAAACTCGGACTTCGGGGACTCAGAGTCAAGTTTAGAGATCTCAGTCAACTTCGTTATACAGTGAAGGTCAAAGGCAGCACTTAATTATATACCTAATTTCCAACGGAAACACTTTCATTTTTATTTCAGAGAAACCGTCAGCTACTTGTGTAGTTCTTTTTTTGAAATATAAAATAATGAGAATGCAACATAAAATGTCAGGGATGAAAGTGCTGTTATTGACACTGAAAGTTCCCTGATCTTCTGTAGCCAAGCCAAGGACCAAGGACTTAGCCGCTGTGCAGGGCGAATGTGTTTCAAAGTGATCACAGCCAACTTAGCTTAAAGCAAAGGTTGGACTAAAAGCAGGGCACCAAGAGTTGTTTCTCTCTGTGAATCATTCGTAAGCATTTAAAGGAAGAGCTGACAAAAACCATTTACTTAAAGTTGCCCTGAACCTCAAACAGCTGTCCTCGGTCTCTCTTCAGAATCGTCACTGCCAAGGAGGCTGAGTGATCAGTGAGGACGGAGCTAAGGCTTAGTGCTTTGATAAACACATTTGAAGCCTGAGACAGGAATGAAAACAGACCGAGAAATACCTGCCAGAATTCAATGACATTTGCAGGAATGGCTTGATTTGAGAAAATTAGGTAATATGTCTAGTGTTTGCATTGAGTGTGCATGGACACCCTTTCATCCAGAGTCCCCGAGCCTGTTTGGAGATGGTAGTGCCAATCTTTGCAAATTACATTTTGATATATGCCATCTTTTATTGAGAAATGCATTACATCAAGCTATTGCTTAATATTTGCAATACACTCATGAGAACATAATTCGTTTTCTTCAGAAGGAAATTTGCTCAAAATTTGGGAAATTGCTTTTTTCCCAGTATGTGGAAAAGGAAATAAGAACTGTGGTACACTCTTATATGGGATCTTTGCTTTCCTATAGAGTTCCACATGGAAGCTGATATAGCAATGTGATAAGCAGTCTGCTAAGTGATATATAATTCAGATTTCCTGAGTCCTGCCCTCCATTTAAATACCAGGTTAGCCTTGATATTTAGCAACATTTAGCACCCAAATATTTGTTTGTATTCTATTTAAAAAGGAATTGATATATACAAAAATCAATATATTTGCTACATACCAAAAAAATGACATTTCTAAATTATTAAAGGTATGAATGCCTTAATACCCATATTAAAAGTATAAATACCTAAATACTTGTACTAAAGATATACTTATTTTGTGGGTTCTATTAAATTTATAGAATAAGTTTTTTATTAAAATATATTTTTTTATTAATTTCAGAGAGGAAGGAAAGAGAGAGATTGAAATATCAATGTTGAGAGAGAATCATTGATGGGCTGCCTCCTGCACACCCCACACTATGGATCGAGCCTACAACCTGGACATGTGCCCCGACCTGGAATTGAACCATGACCTCCTGGTTCATAGGTCTATGCTCAACCACGAAGCCACGCCAGCTGGGCTGTAGAATAAGTTTATTCCAAGCTACATTTAATAATTTGATATAAACCTAGTAAGGTGCTCTAGTCCTGGCTGGAGGGTTAACTGTCAAGAGTAGGGTTTCAAGAACAGCTTTAATAAGAAGGTTCCCAATAACATGAACAAAAACATCCTAAAGTACCTTACCCACAACAAATTACCTTTATATAGCACCTCAGGTATAAATAGTTGGTGGTTATGAAATGATAGAGACTAATATTTCAATTCAGCTTGGTCTGTGATCAAAAGAGTAATTATTTCTTTCTTTCAAGTCACCTCTTCTAAGCTTACACCATCCTTTCCCCCCATGTCCCTAAAATACAAACAGAAAGTAGCCAGTCCTGACCTTGGAGGCCCAGAACACCTGCTCTCCGTGTAGCTATGCCACTCTCCTGGGTGTTTGGGGTAAAAAAAAAAAAAATTCTTTGGTAAAACTTGCATTGCCGTTAACACTCCCTTTATGGAGATGGACTTCAGGCAGTACGGCAGCAGGTCAGGGTGGAAGGGAGGGAAAATATATTCTGGAGTCCATCCTTCGTGGCCACATCCCACTAGCCTGAATATAGCCAGCGGGTCATGGAAAACACACAACACCCCCCACTTCCCCCCCACACACACTTATCTAGACATACAACACACACAGGAAATATTTTTCAGATAGACATGATAAATACTCGGGATCTCTTGCCAGTGGGGAAGCTGAATCTAGTGTTTGCGAGTTTCTGTTCCTTGCACTTCAGCTGCTTCAGCTTCTCAGATGCACATAAGTCTTCATACTTGGTGGCAGCATCACCTACTTTCCCAGGTAATAAGCGCTATTAAAAAACAAACAAACACCTCTTATTTATGTTTTCATTAATTTACTTATTTATTTATTACCATATTTTCCGGCGTATAAGACGACTGGGCGTATAAGATTTTCCTGGGTTAAAAAGTCGTCTTATATGCCGGAAAATACGGTATTTATCTATTTGTATGTATGTGAGTTTGTCTATCCACATTCTTGATAGACATACACACATACATACATACATATAAATAAATATCCGGCGTAGGCTTTGCATTGGGCACCGCCGCAAGCCTCCTTGCAAGCTATTCAGAGGAGCTTTTGCTAACATCCGGCTCCCGGGCTCGGTGGGCTGGGCACAGGGAACACCGGCAAGTCTCCTCAGTATGAAGACATCTTTCTTCCCTGGGGCTCTCATGGGAACGGAAGGAAGACATTTGCTTTTACTATAAGTATTTTCATTGTTCAAGGAGTTACTATATTTACCATTTAGAATTAAGGTACATTGTTTACCACCGAAGTACAGATGTGCCAACAATTGTGAAGGCTGCAGGGAAATGTTAGGATAGAAATTCAATTAACGCCAGCGAATTCCACTTGTCGTTTACAAAACAGACCTGGGCACGCTCACAGGCCAGCCTCATTGTTGTATAAATGGAAGTCAAGCAGGCACGCTTTCTCCTGGGGGAGGGGGACGGGGCAGCTTTTGCTGTGCTTTCTTTCTCTCTGCACCTTTCAGTACCTTCGCAAATTAGAGCTCTGACAGGGATGCACTCATTTGCACAAAGAATCCAAGGATATTCTGTGGGGAGAGGCCTCCAAATGTCAACCCTCTTCCTTACATTCAAACTGTAAGGAAACCCTTGGGGATGCTGAGAAAGGCCTACTGGCAAGAAGGGGCAACTGATTCTCCAACGTGAAGCAGCAAGAGACGAGACTGTGGGCTGGGTGGTGCCCAAGTTGGAAGGACAGAGAGGAAAGGTGATCCAGAGGTCATGCGGTTCTGATCCAAACCTCTGGGTACACTTGGGCTGCCCGGGAGGGTTTGGGGAGTGAACTGAAGGAGCAGTAATTTCACCAGAATGTTCAGCATCCGGCTCCTTGACGGAGCCTAATTTAACTGGAAACAGGGCTGTGTGTGTGCCTTTGATTAGGCTGGTGGTCCTCAGGATTTAGTGTGTATAATAATCACCAGGAAACTTGTTAAAAAGCAGAGTCCTTTTCCACAGGTTCTATGGCAATAACACAGACTGGGGCTCAGAGATGTGCATGTGTCACAATTTATCAGGTGTTGTTCACTTGGGTGATTTGGGGAGGGTGTATTTTAAAAAGTGCCTTCCTAGCCTGCACCCACCCCCCGCCCAATGGGGAAGCAAAGGGGACATCTGTAATATTTTCAAAAATAAAGATTTTTTTTTAAGGCCTTCCTGTCATAGGGCATATGGACCAAAGCAGAGAGAAGCCATTCTAACAGTGCTATACAATGCGAAATGTAATGTTGTTTACCAGCCTGTTGTAATGCGAAGATTAAACAAGGCAGGCTGTGGGGAGCTGTTTGCAGACTTTGGCGGATGATATGCGCGTATGACAGTGTTTATTTTGCAGAGGGAACGCCTTTAAAATGCCCTCTTATCACCAGGACACATCGTTCTTCCTGGTTCAGGAACATTTTATATTAAAAGGGCTTCAGTCAACTGATCTGGGAGTCCAACACTGTTTTTAATATAATTTCTGTGATGGAAAAAATATGTATTTTGGGTTCCAAATAATCAATTTAGTAACAAACTTTTGGAACTGGATCGTGACATCCTGTTAGGAGTGTTCATGCACAGGATTCAATAGCATCGCGGTGCCCTGAGTTTATGTAACTTGGAAAGGGGACACTTTTGGTTCTAGAACAGTGCTTCTCACACTTGACACTTCCTTTTCTTTGCTGAAGTTATTTCTAGATATTTTATTATTTTTGTTATTATAAATGGTATGACTTTTGAAATTGTTTTGTTCATACTTGACACTTTCTAAAGGAAAAATGTTTTTGCAGACTCCAGTCGACTTAATATTTTTAACAATGTGCTGCTTCAATGAGTACAACAAAACACTAAAGAAGGCACCAAGTCCCTATACTTACTGTGCTTATTGAAGATTGAAACAAATGTACAAATTAAATACAATAAGAAGTAAAAGCAAGCACTATAAAATAGTGGGACAAACGATTCTCTTTGCTAAGATGTCACCACTGATCACACTGCTGATTGGGTACTGACTGCTGAGGGCAAGTTCCTTTGAGTTGGGCATGCCTGGCGTTCGCTAGGGCTTTCTCCACCAGAAATTCTGCAAACCCTAATTTGTGCAGTGCGCTGTGGCCTTTTCAGGCTGCAAATACATTGCCTGCAGCATTTGGCTTTCTTTTCTCACTGCCTGTAAGAGTTGGGGTAGCCCTGGGCAGGTAGCTCAGTTGGTTAGAGCGTCATCCCAATATACCAAGGTTGCAGGTTCAGGGCACATACAGGAATTAACCAATGAATGCATAAGTAAGTGGAACAATAAATCAAAGTTTCTCTCTCTCTCTCTCTCTCTCTCTCTCTCTCTCTCTCTCTCTCTCTTTTTCTCTCTCCCTCCCAGTCCCCACTTCCTCCTCTTCTCGTTCTAAAACCAATAAATAAAAATACATAAAAAAGAGGGTAGCAGAGCTTGTCAACCTTGCAGACAGAAGAATAAATGCAAATATGGGCAGTGGTCATCCTTGATACATTGCTATCATCCTGATGATCTAGAATACGTGTATATTATGATGCTAAGGTTATCAGCTCAAGGAAAACACCACATTACAAATGCTCACGCAGCAGTTGTGTGTGGATCACTGTGAATATATCCTGGGAGCTTCATCCACTCACCACAGTGTGGAAACATTGGTCTATAAGGAAACAGGTTTAAGGTATGCATTACTTTTTTCCATTTTACATTTATCATAAATGTAATAAATATTCACTGTAGACATTTTAGAAAATTGAGACAGCCCACCATTAACATTGAAATGTCTGTACTTTCCCTTTGCAAATACATATGTACAAAAATTGTTGTTGCTTTATTTAAGAATTTTTTTTCACTTAGCAAAATTGAGGGCAGCTTTCCAAGTGACTAAGTATTCTTCTACAAGCACATTTTGCTTGTCTTCCATTTGTCAATTCTGAGTATCTGTCAAATGTCCTCACCAAGTCAGCTGTTCTGGATATTTAGTTTCCAATTTTCTGCCATCAGAGTCTATGCTGTGGTGACTGCTTATTCCTCCGTTTTGGTGTGCATAGATAATGAGTATATTTACTCCTTGGATATTTTCCCAGTTTTAGAACTTCTGTATCAAAGAAAATGCAAACTTTAAAAATTTTTGCACATGCTAATTTTATGGATCAATCATGTTAAACATGTGGTGGTGATGACTCATAGCTGGAGGGGGATTCAGGGCTTTGATAATAATTACAAACAACCTGTTTACTATTGGCTACTTTGGGACAAGGAGAGATGACTTAAAGTGAAAGGTTTTAATATGATAGGACATTAATTTGTTTACATGTAAAAGGTCTATTATTATTTTAATGAATTAACATATTATTTTTCTTAAAATATTTTGAAATGATTATAGACTCACAAGAAGATGCAGGAATAGTGCAGAGAGTTCCCAGGTATCCTCCTCTAGCTTTCCCCAAAGGTAACATGTTAACTATAGTACATTATCAAGGCTGGGAAATTGACATTGGGGTTATACTCTTAACTGGGTTACAGAGTTTACTGAGATTTCACCAATGTTTTACACACAGTAACTGTGTGTGTGTGTGTGTGTGTGTGTGTGTGTGTTTCTCTGACATTGTATTGCATATCGAGATTTGTGCTCCCACCACAATCACCATGGAGGATTATTCCCTCCCTGAAGGGGACTCCCTTGGATGACCCTGCACAGACTCCCCTTGCCCTGACCCATGGTAACACTGATTAGTTCCCATCTCTATAATGTTGTCAGTTTCAGAATCTTACAAAATGGAGTCTTACGAGGGCATTTGTTGATAAAACAATAACTTCAACAGGCCTAGAAATTATATCCCAGCTTACTGTTTACTATGTGGCTATCAAGGTTGTTGTCATGGGGATCAGAAGAGAGAGGTGTCTTTGTGAAAGCATTAAAGCTAACGAAAGTCCCTGAAAGACAAAAATGTATTCTATGCACTTCAGTACCTCTAGCATCATGGATGCTATTCATTACGTAGAACAGTCTGTGTGGAACGATGACTGACCAGTCGGACTAGCCACCAGCTGTAAACGGTCAGTATAGCCACGCTGGTGGACACAGCTGCACCTCAGCTCCGCCCTGCACCTGAGCACAGGGCCAGGGAAGTGGTAGGTGTATCTTAGCTTGGGCTGCTATAATAAAGACACTATAAACAGGGTGGCTTAAACAGCAGACACTTATCTCATAGTTCTGAAAGCTGGGAAGTCCAAGATCAAGGTGCTGGCAGATCTGGTGGCTAGCGAGGGTCCTCTTCCTGGTTTTGCCCATGGCCGTGTTCTTGCTGTGTCCTCACGTGGCGGAGAAAGAGGAAGCAAGCTCTTGTTTCTCTCCTTATAAACACTCTAATCTCATTCATGAGGGCTCCACCCTCATAATCTAATTACCTCCCAAAGACTCCAACTCCTAATACCATCCATTGGGGGTTAGTTAGGGTTTCAAAACGTGGATTTTGTGAGGACAAACATTGAGTCCTTTTCAAGGTGCCAAATGCATATCTTTTGGATGAATGAGGTACATTGACGCTCCTCTGTGGTTCCTCTAGCTCTCACCCCTGAGTCTGTAGCTCTTCTGTGTGGTATTCTCACAGATAAGCAAGCATAGGCTGTGGCTCCTTGGCAGCTCTGCATACCACCCTAATAAACCCTGGGGCAGTAGCCCTCACCATTAGTCACTGTAATAAAGGAATCCAACCTGTGCTTGGTCCTACAGCTCCATAGACCTTAACTTCAGTCTTGTCAACAAAAATGATGCTAGCATATGGTCATAATCCAGACCCCCCAAAAAGGCCAAGAGACATATGAAAACATGCTCAAAGTCACTAATCATCCAAGAGATGCAAATCAAAACGACAATGAGGTACCATCTCACACCTGTCAGAATGGCTATCATCAACAAATCAACAAACGACAAGTGCTGGCGAGGATGCGGAGAAAAAGGAACCCTCGTGCACTGCTGGTGGGAATGCAGACTGGTGCAGCCACTGTGGAGAAGAGTATGGAGTTTCCTCAAAAACTAAAAATGGAACTCCCATTTGACCCAGTAATCCCACTCCTGGGAATATATCCGAAGAAACTAGAAACACCAATTAGAAAGGATATATGCACCCCTATGTTCATAGCAGCACAATTTACCATAGCTAAGATTTGGAAACAGCCTAAGTGCCCATCAGCAGATGACTGGATTAAAAAACTGTGGTACATCTACACAATGGAATACTACGCTGCAGTAAAAAAGAAGGAGTTCTTACCATTTGCAACAGCATGGATGGAACTAGAGAGCATTATGCTAAGTGAAATAAGCCAGGCAGAGAAAGATAAATATCACATGATCTCACTCATTTATGAAATATAATGAACAACATAAACTGATGAACAAAAATAGATCCAGAGACAGAGAAACATCGATCAGACCATTAAACCTCAGAGGGAAGGTAGGGGAGGGTGGGGGTAAGGAGGAGAGATCAACCAAAGGACTTGTATGCATGCATATAAGGCTAACCCAGTGGTCGGCAAACCGCGACTCGCGAGCCACATGCGGCTCTTTGGCCCCTTGAGTGTTCTAACTCCACTTCTTCAAAGTAGACTCGCCCAGGCCGAAAACTGACTTCTGCGCATGGGCCATGAAGTTTCAATCGCACTGTACGTGCGTGCCCGCACGTGGTATTTTGTGGAAGAGCCACACTCAAGGGGCCAAAGAGCCACATGTGGCTCGCGAACCGCGATTTGCCGACCACTGGCCTAACCAATGGACATAGACAACAGGGGGGTGAGGGCATGAGGGGGGGATAGAGAGGGTAGGGGAGGAATAAGGACACATATGTAACACCGTAATCAATAAAGAAATTTAAAAAAAAGAAAAAGAAAAGGAATGTGGAGTTCAATTAGGGAACAAAGACATTAGTTGAATCCAATAGAGGGATAAAAAAATTACCTGCAACTTGGTTAAAGGTACAGAATTTCCTCTGTCTACATAAATTAGGTGAGAAAACATTGATATAAGCTTCTGATAAAAATTGAATGAAGGTGTCACTTGAATCATATTCCAGGAAATGTGCGGTGTGCACAGCTGTGAAACTAAGCTCCGGGGGAATAACTGGGCATAGGGACCCCTGCGGCCATAGCACACAGACCTCAGCAATTAGGAAGCAATCAGCTCGTTCACCTGAAATTGGGGGAGAATCAGTTGGAAACACGGTGCCCAGATGCCAGGTCCTGATATTGAGTTTGACAGGTAATTATGTCACAGTCCTGAATCCTTGACCAAGGGAACATGACACCCCTGGTGGGATAAATGGTTCCTCCTAAATTGGAATGACTTCCCAGTGCATGGAGGATGTTAAAGGAAGCAGGGAGTTGACAAAATAAGCCAGCTTCCTTGGTCTTAATGCTTTTGTGCCAAGCATAGGGATATATCTTGTCATGATTAATTTTATTTGTGGTTATTTGTTATTGAAGGTGTTTGAAACAGTTTGACATGTTAGAGTTTCTGACAAGTTTGCCTTGAGATTTTTGGTTTAAAATGTGTGATTAATTTTAGACATGCTATTTTATTTTGAAAGGACTAAAAGAATTTGATTACATTTGTAGATTGTTTGTTGAATATTTGAGGTAGGACTTTGGAAGCTGGTCATTCTTTCTTTGTTGACACATTTTCTTCATTCATCTGGTTCTTTGGACTACCGTACTCATGGCTTCTTCTTGCTCCTTTGCTGACTCCTCCTCCTTTTCCCAACCTCAAGTACAAGGGCCCTGGCCTCAGGTGTGGACCTATTTTCCCCTCTGTTCCTGGCCCCATCCCATCTCATGACCACAATATACCAATGACTCACAGGTGCATGTGTCTGGCCTGGGTCTCTGCTCTGAACTCCTAACTTGGGTTTTCATCTGCTCCTTGGCATGCCTACTTGATGTCAAGGCCTCTAAAACTTTATATATCTGAAGCCAAATTTATGATCTATCCCCCCCCCCCCCACACACACACACACACACCTTATCACAACCCTGGCAATGTACTTCTCTCAGAAAAGAGCAACTCCGCCTTCTAGTTGGTCAGGCCAAAAGTCTTGTAGACATCCATGACTCTTCTCTTTTTCTTGCAAGGCACATCCAGTCTATCAGTGAGCTCACTTAGTACTTCTTCTAAATAAATTATTACTGCCATTTTCATCATGTCCACTGAGTCTACTCTGGTCAGACCAAGGCACCATCATCTCTCACCTGGGTTACTGCAATTACCTATTACCAGTAACCAGTCTTCCTTCTCTGCCCTCATCCCCATAGAGCAGTGGTTCTCAACCTTTCTAATGCTGTGACCCTTTAATACAGTTCCTCATGTTGTGGTGACCCCCAACCATAAAATTATTTTCGTTGCTACTTCATAACTGTAATTTTGCTACTGTTTTGAATCGTAATGTAAATATCTGTGTTTTCCGATGGTCTTAGGCTCTACAGACCAAGTCGCGACCCACAGGTTGAGAACCGCTGCTGTAGAGCCTAAGACCATCGGAAAACACAGATATTTACATTATGATTCAAAACAGTAGCAAAATTATAGTTATGAAGTAGCAACGAAAATAATTTTATGGTTGGGGTCACCACAACATGAGGAACTGTATTAAAGGGTCGCAGCATTAGAAAGGTTGAGAACCACTGCCATAGAGCAATGAGGGAGATCCTGCTCAAAGGTAAGGCAGATCCTGTCTCCACTTAGCTCTAAACCCTCCAATGGCTTGCATCTCACTAGGACACTGGTCGGCAAACTCATTAGTCTACAGAGCCAAATATCAACAGTACAACGATTGAAATTTCTTTTGAGAGCCAAATTTTTTAAACTTAAACTTCTTCTAACGCCACTTGTTCAAAATAGATTTGCCCAGGCCGTGGTATTTTGTGGAAGAGCCACACTCAAGGGGCCAAAGAGCCGCATGTGGCTCGCGAGCCGAAGTTTGCCGACCACAACACTAGGATAATAGTGAAAGGCCTTCCAGTAGTCTGTAGGCCCCGTGTGGTCTCCTTTTTATATAGAAAATTTAAAGGAAAAAAGAAAAAATAGAGGGCACAAATGAAAAGGATAGCAATAGCTCAGTCAGGGAAGAACTTTCACATATTTACTGGTATTAAGATCCTGAAAAATTGCTTAGGCATAATGCATGCCTATAAGAAATCTCTAACATGAGTTTGAATTCCTGGCTTTTGAGCCAGTTTTTTATCCATGGGCCTGTGTTCACTAATTATACCACTCCACCCTTTTATTCCTGCAGCGTACCCAGCCACATTTTAAACTAATAAGTCATAAATGTGGAGCTGGCATAGTCAGGAACGGAAAGTAGTTCAGGACTTACTCAGCACATTTTAGTTTACGCAAATGCCAAATCATAGGAGCTCCACTGACGTCTCTCAGTTAAGACCCGGGTCTAAAGATCTTATCTCAGCACCTTTTTGTCTAAATTTACTGCTGCTGAAGAACAGAGTTCTTGAATTCTGTCAAGGACTTAAATGTGATCACTGTTAATGCATCACAGTATCACTTCCTTACCAACCAAAAGGAGCATTAGCTATTGTTAGAACAATGCATGCTTTTGAATCGACACTGCTGGGCATTGCCACAAAGCACGGGCCATGGAAAGTTGACTTACAGTTCAGCTTTCAAACATCAGTCATCTTTCATGTTGCTTGAGTGTTCAGACTTGAAGTCACAGGCCCAAGGACATAAGTTTCCACAGCATTCAGACACGTTCTATTGCCTACTAAAGAAAGGGAGCAAGATTGATTGATATTAATGTCGAAGGTTCTTATTTTCTCCATAAGTGTGCTACCAGTGTTGGTCACATTGGCAGTGGCAGGCAGGGTGGGCAGGGGGTAAGGGGAAGCAGCACCATGGAGAGACTGACAAGAAAGCAGGCAGGTGGAAGAGAAAATGGAAGTGGCTTTAAGGGACAAGAGAAGTCGTAAGTGGTCTGGCATTCTATGAAGAAGCCAGTAAGTTTGGGCAACAGAAGTCAGTACTAGCAGCCTAGGGAAATGAGTGACAGAGGAGAAGAGGAAACCATCCTTTTAGTAACTACTTGTGATAGGTCATTACTCCCCGGGCAATAGGGGACAGTGTTCAAGTATGCATGCTAAATAAGGCAATCTCTTCCTCTGTGAGAAATTAGAGTATTTAGAAAATGGTGTGTGCTGACACCATTAGCCATAAGAAATTCCCCACACCCCATCATTTCCTTTGGAACAGGAGGTCTGACCAAAAGGGGGAATAGTTATCTTTTTTTATATATATATTTTATTGATTTTTTACAGAGAGGAAGGGAGAGGGAGAGAGAGTTAGAAACATCAATGAGAGAGAAACATCAATCAGCTGCCTCCTGCACACCCCCTACTGGGGATGTGCCCGCAACCAAGGTACATGCCCTTGACCAGAATCGAACCTGGGACTGACCCTTCAGTCCTCAGGCCGAGGCTCTATCCACTGAGCCAAACCGGTTAGGGCTATCATTTTTATTGAACACGTGCTATGTGCCGCCGGCTGCACTGAGTGCTTTATTTGCATTATCTCAGTAAATTCGTACCGCAAGAGGAGTCAGCAATATTATCCCCATATCACCGGAGTTAAAACTGAAGTTCAGAGAAATTCAGTAACTTTCCCTTAGCTAGTTTGAGCCTTGGTCTTAAATTCATGAACATCCACTCCAAAACCCCACACATAAACAGTGTACTAAATTTTAATAATGAATAAACATTTTTTTTAAAATATTGGGAAGAACTTACAGGTCATCTGGTTCCATTTTCAAATTCTAGTCTCTGGACAATTTTAGGCTAATGATGAAATTTTTGATGGTCCGTTGCAAAATTCGAAAAGTAAAGCCAATGTTGTGAAATTTTAATGTAACCCAATTTACTTAACTTACAGGCCTTTTTATTCTGATATTGTGTCATTCTTTCTTGGGAGGTCCCTTAAAAATGACATTCCTTTAGTGAAAAGATGTTAATAAATACTTAGTAGGGTTTTCTGTTAATGTACTTAGAAAAATAAAAGCTTAGCAATCCTAAGTGGCCACCTACCATTTTTTTCAGTTGTATTGGTCTAAGAAATTCAAAGCTCTTGGATTTGATCATTATCTCATTGATCCAGTTTTATCCTCAACTCAGGAATTCCCTACCACAGCCTAAAAGTTGGCCATGCACCTTTGTCCTTAGCATTTCCAGTGACAGTGTGTGCCCCATCACTTTTTGACAGAGTCCATGCTCTGTTGGGAGAAATTCCTTCTTCTTATTGAATTACAATCTTTATCTAATTATTGGAGCAGCAAAGACTAAGGACATCCTACTAGATTTGAAAGCAAATGTGTGAGAACTTTCAGAAATGAGTCTTTGTTTTCTTGTTTACAACTTCTATTGAGAGTCAGCTTCGTTAGGACAGAGACCTTTTCCCCGGCATAAAGGACAGTGACTAGCACAGAATAGGTGGCCAATCAATATTTGTAAAATGTACTTTGTAAATATTCAATAAATATTTGCCCAATTTACTAATAAAGCTAATTCATCTTCTACTTGATGGTCCTTCAAATATTTAAATATTTAACGTCAGCTCCCATGTCGCCAGTAAGTTGTCTTTCTTTTTCCGAACTAAGAAGGACCAGTTCCGTGAATTGCTTCACCTGTGATGGAGTTTTCTGACTCTTGCAGGTGTTCCACCTGTGTACCCACTCCAGAGGATAAATAAAGCTCCTAACGCATTCCCTACAACTGCAGGGCCTGTTTCCTCTCTGAATCTCATAACATGGCTTCAGTTTACATTTTTAAAAAATATATGTTTTACTGGTTTTGAAAGGAGAAGGATAGAAGAATAGAAACATCAATGAGAGAGGACCATCATCATGGGCTGCATCCTGTATGCCCCCTACTGGGGATCAAGCCAGCAACCCCAGCATGTGCCCTGACTGGTTCCTGGGTTGACACTCAACCGCTGAGCCACACCAGCTGGGCCAGTGTACATTTTTAAGTCACATGATATGGTTACCTATTTAGCTTGTAATTGATGACATCTCATAAACCTTGCTTTTATTTCTATCAGGCCGAGTCTCTACCATTTGGCCAAACTTAACATTTATCTGCATTGCATTCCACCTTGATTTTTGACCTGTCATTTAGCCTATTGAGAGCTTTTGAAATCTTGATTTTTTTTTTTATTCATTCATTCATCCAATCGTTTCTGGGAACCTGCAAAATGTCAGGCCCCATCTTCAAAGACTCCCTCCCTCACCCACTCTGTGCTGCCAGTGAACACGGTAAACACACTCTCTGTACTGTCCCCTCCCTGACCTGCTACCCTCCTCTGAGTTGGCATCTTCTAAGTATTGATCTAACAACCAATACTCTTGTGATTGCTAATGTAACCAGCTATCAATCCTCCAAGTTCCATTGTCATCTAGGCCACTCTGGCGCTTAGAACGGAATTTGACACTCTGTCCCTGGTTTTGTTAGCTCTCGCTCTCAATATTTGAAATGTGGCCCCAGGAGCAGAGTAGATGGCCCAAGAAAGAAGGAAACAAATGACAATGTACTCTACTACTTGTGTCAGCCTCATAAGCTAAGATGCCCACCCTATACATATGCAGCTCTCTGCAGAATCGGGCACCATAGCTCCTCCCCACCGCTCTGGGGCAGTGCATCCCCCCCCCCCCCAACCCCTGTACCAGCCACCCCTCCAACCGGGCAGCTGCAGCTAAGCAGCCGCATTTTTTGAAACCTTGTTATGTGCCAGGCATTTTCCCTTGATGATCTCAATCACTCTTCACAACAGCCTCATGAAGTGTAGGTGCTGTTATTATCACCAGTATGTCTGAAAACTGTCACAGGGGAAGCAATTCATGGGACTGATCATATTAGCAAAGGAGGAAACTGATGTCCTGGGCACTTGTGTGACCTGCCCAAGCCCGAGAGCTCAGACCTGGAGCTGGGCTGTGCGCCAGGCTGCCTGACCCCACAGCAAATCCTTGGTCCAGGGCTGTCTTGAAATACTCTCATCCCTCCTGCCATTCGTGTGTGTGCCATGACCTCCAAATACTCCTCTGGGCACTTTCTATCCGTGTTCTCACTCAGCCTCCTACAAGGGAGCTGTTATTATCATTATTTTATACACCAGGAAAGGACAAAGGAGCTCTCCCAAGATCAATATGCTTCCCCAAGTGACTCTTCCTGCTCCAAGTCCCAATGATACGCTCCTTTAACCTCCCTACTTCTTCATTCTTTATGTGAAGTTATTCCCAACACTCTGATTCTGACATTCTCTTGTCCCAGAACTCCTGACAGAAACGAGGTTAACATGGCTCCCCTGGACTTCTGTGAGGGAGTGAGAGTTTGTGGTTACCACAGTTTCTTGTTCATTTTTAATTAAAACAGGTCGGTAACTGAATAGAAATGCATTATGTACAAAATAAAAGAGGAAGATGGGAAAGTTCCCAATGTCACATTCCATGGAGAACCTACCAATAGTTATGTCTTATGCAAAGCAGAGAAAAAGACTTGGTTTTCTATTTGGAGAGACTCAGCCCTGGGATTTGAATCCACGTTTTAAAAGGGCCACGGGCGCAGTGAGAACATTATCCCGCTCGGGCAGCACACTCAGGCTCCACTTGTCTGTGAATATGTACAGAGCAGTAATCGTTTTGTCAGGTAATTTCACATCACAGGAGCAGGGGCACAGGTGTGGCCTTCTCCCCCGACCCTGACTTCTCTTCCAGATTCTCCCACTTCCGTAAGATGATTCTCTGCCTTGAAGCTGCCTCTGGTTTTCCTGTGGTCACACCTTCAACGGCTTTGCCTGCAAGGTCAATCAAACCTTTTACATCTACGTACCTTAACCAGAATGTATTCAGAGACAGCGGCTTGGTCCATTTTCAGTTTTCCTGTCTCAAACAAAGATGCTATTTTTTTTTTCATTTCTCTTTGATCTTGTCATTTCACAAAGCAAAGGACCACCATCCGGGTGGGTGTCTGACAATACTAGTTTTTGTTACGTGATGGAGGAATATTACCTGTGTCCCTTTAGCCTCCTCGCCCAGATCCTCTGACCTGGTCGTGATCCTGAGAGGGTCTTTGGCAATCTTAATACCCACCGCAAGATCATTCTGTCAGAACCTGGCAACCTAATTGAAGGCAGGACTCTTGGTCTCAGAGGAGATAATAGGTGGGGGACGCGGTTGAGTCCTGAGCAGCCCGAGGAAGGCTGTAAGGCCACTACAGCTTTATTTTCTTTGTCTTCCCAAGCTCCATAGAACCACCAGCTCCAGAGCAGATATATAATAAACCCTTACTGTGCACCTGCAGAGTGCAAAGCCCTGGGCTCAGCAGAGATGAACAGCACATCATCAATCCCCAGGGGAGCTGGGGATAGACCAGTGGGAGACTGGGACCAAAGCAGATACCTTCACCATCATCAGGTCTGTGGGGGGCGAGCAGGCAGAATGCTCTGGGAGCATTGGGAGGGGCCTGAGGTTCTGGGGACCATGACCGAAGGGTATAATTACTTTTTTCCAATTGCAGTTTACATTCAATATTATTTAGTACTAGAAGCCCGGTGCATGAAATTCGTGCACGGCGGGGGGTTGTCCCTCAGCCCAGCCTGTACCCTCTCCAATCTGGGACATCCCTCTCACAATCCAGGACTGCTGGCTCCCAACTGCTTGCCTGCCTGCCTTCCTGATTGCCCCTAACCGCTTCTGCCTGCCAGCCTGATCACCCCCTAACCACTCCGCTGCCAGCCTGGTTTTTTATCTGCTCCCCTGCCAGCCCGTTTGCCCCCAACTTCCCTCCTCTGCCAGCCTGGTCACCCCTAACTGCCCTCTCCTGCAGGGTTGATCACCTCCAACTGCCCTCCCTTGCAAGCCTGGTCCCTCTCAACTGCCCTCCCTTGCAGGCCTGGTCCCTCACAACTGCCCTCCCTTGCAGGCCAGGTGCCTCCCAACTGCCCTCTCCTGCTGGCCATCTTGTGGTGGCCATCTTGTGTCCACATGGGGGCAGGATCTTTGACCACATGGGGGCAGCTATATTGTGTGTTGCAGTGATGATCAATCTGTATATTACTCTTTTATTAGATAGGATAGAGACCTGGTAGGGGCCAGCTGGTTTGCCCTGAAGGGTGTCCTGGATCAGGGTGGGGGTTCCCTTGGGGTGTGGGGCGGCCTGAGCGAAGGGCCTGTGGTGGTTTGCAGGCCGGCCACGCCCCCTGGCAACCCAAAGGGAGGCCCTGGTATCTGGAATTTATTTTCCTTCTACAATTGAAACTTTGTAGCCTTAAGCGGGTGAGCCCGGCAGGGTGTGCGGAAAACTTTGCTTCCCCTGTTGCTGCCGGCAACCCTGGCCTGCTCTCTCAAGCTCCATTCTGCTGCCATTTGTTTGAATTTGTTTACCTTCTATAATTGAAACTTTGTAGCTTGAGTGGAGGCTTAGGCCTGCAACGGCTATGGAAAGCTTGGCTTGCTCTGTTACCTGGGAAACCTTGCTCTCTTGACTGTAGCCATCTTGGATTGGGGTTAATTTGCATACTCACCCTGATTGGCTGGTGGGCGTGGCTTATGTAGTGGAGTGATGGTTAATTTGTATATTACCATTTTATTAGAGAGGATTAGTTTCAGGTGTACAGCATAGTGGTTAGACAGTCATATACTTTACAGTGTTTCCCCCAATATTTCCAGAACCCAACTGGCATCATACATAATTATTACAATATTATTGACTATATTCCCTGTGCTATACTTTACATCCTGTGACTATTCTGTAACTACCAATTTGTACACACACACACACACACACACACACACACACACACACACACACATTAATTTTAGAGAGATGAAGGGAAAGGGATAGAGAGATCGAAACATCAATAAGAGAGAAGCATCGATCAGCTGCCTCCTAGCATGCCCCCTACTGGGGATTGATTCCCTGACCAATAATTGAGCCATGACCTCCTGGTTCATGGGCCGATGCTCAACTAGTGAACCACATGGCAGGGCCCAATCTGTACTTCTTAATCCTGTCACCTTTTTCATCCAACCCCCAACTCCCCTTTCCTCTGGCAACCAGCACTGATCAAGGAGATGATAATTCCTGAGCTGAGTCTGAAAGATATATAGGAGAAGGGCATTCCAGTGAGAGGGAGCAGCAACACAAACTAACGAACAACTGTGGAGGCCTGAGGCAGCAGGTCCAGCACAGGCAGCTGCAAAAAATGTGCTATGATCCCAGTGCAAAGAAGGAGCCAGACAGACAGGGGTGAGGCCGCCACACACTTCACTGCACAGAGAGCACTGCGTGCCTTCCTCCCGCAGAAGCATAGTGTCCGGTGATCACAGGGAGCCCTTCAACCTTCTTTATTTTCTTAAATATTTAGGACAGTATTTTCCTGACCTTACTCTCCTGGCTTTCTGGCTCCTTTATTTATTTATTTTTTCCCACTTTCCAAAACCCAAACTTGCTCAAAGAATGTTCTGCTTGTAGAATTTTGATTCGTTTGCCTGTCTTCGTAAGCTTTGCATGTCTCCTTCCTCATCCCAGGGGTACTCTGCTCTTTCCGGTCTGCGCGTTATTTTCAGCGATAATGCAAAGATGCACATTAGGGCAGGGCAAGGCGCCTCCGCTGTGCAGTGCAGCCCCCTGCCTGCTGTGGATGCTGCTGATGCTCTGCCTGGCTGCCCCGTGCCCCTCCCGGTGGGCCTGCGCCGCCGTCTGTATTTCCCTGACCCTGGAATTGTCCTCCTGTGCTTGGATACACTTAAAACATTTTCCAAAGCAAAGTGGTTGGTGAAAAGGGCTTGAGCCTTGAAGTCAGAGAAACCTAGCTGTTCTTTTTGTGATTAAGTTAAAAAAGTTTTATTATGGAAAACATCAAACGCCTGCAAAGTAAGTGGAATATGCATGACGAACCCCTTGCAGCCATCGCCCGGCTTCGACAGTGACCAGCATTCGGCCCTTCTTGTTTCATCCATCATGCCACCTGCTCCTCATGCTTGACTCTGTATATTTTTCAGTGTCTCATATGCCAGTAAATGACATACATTGTTATGCAAAATCTTAACTTTGTAATTTTGACAAGTGTATGCATCTGTGTGTCCCATCGCCCCCTTTCACAATGGAGGATGCTGTATATCTGTTTCTCCAGAAAGTTCTACTGTATCACTTCCCAAGCGACTGGCCCATGCCCCAAAGGCAAGCACTACTTGACTAACTGCACCTTAGGTACGTCTTTCTTGTTTAAGAATTTCATATAGATGGAGCACACAGAGCATATTATTTCTGTGCAGGGCTTCATTTGATCAGCATCATGCCACAGACTTAGCTTTCAGTTTCTCTTTGTATCTGTCTCCCCTGGGATGAGTTATGAGGCCTCTTTCTAACAAAAGTTAAATGGGCTTTAGGATAATCGGAATGTCCCCTCTAATGCAAACGAATGCTAATTACAGTGCACCTGGGATGTGGGAATATGAAAACCTTTAAGGCTTACTTCTTGTCTGAAAAGGTGGTCTGTATTTGCTAGTTTTTACCAATAACTGTTTGTCTTCAAATGTGTTACCTGGATAGGTGCAGTGTATTGGTCAGCCAGCATCCAGTCAGGAAAACATCTCACGCCAGAAAGTTCAATGGAAAGAATTTAACACTGGGAACTCATTTAAGGTGTTGGGAGGGCTCAGAAGCTAAACAGGCAATAGTGAGGCAAACCAGAGAGTAACACAGCAGGAAGCCACCCCACCCCCACCCCCCAACCTCAGAGTGAAGGGCCATGCCATGGGGAAGAGGTGGTTTCCCCGGCACCCAGCAGTTAAGGCCACCAGTGGGTGCTGGAACTTCATAGGAACCCTCTGGGAATATGGAGGAGATACAGCCACTGCCAGGGATGCCTCCTGAAGCCCCCAGGGGGCGGGTGTGGAGATAGAGCCTCCCTTTTCCCTGCACCCAGTCTTCTGTTGATACATCGGTGTCCACTGAGCCTGGAAACAGCATCAGGAGTGAGTGGTCCACAACACAGCACAGACTGGGGAAGGCAAGGATCGACAGGAAAATGATAAGCATGGGCAAAAAAATACATGTATTACATACATAATATATGTCCATATGTAATCTAGACAGGTGGTTTAATAATTAGCACTTAGGGGGTTTAACAATTGCACTAAACAATTAGCATTTGAGGCCATTCTTACCTTGGAGAGCAGTGCTGTCCACAGAGCTTTCTGCATGACGGAAGAACTCTGCGTCTGCACGGTCCAGTCCGATACCCAGGAGCCACGTGGGTCTCCTGAGCACTTGAGACATGGCTCGTGCAGCTGAGGAGCTGGATTTTTACATTTTCTTTTATTTTAATTAATTTAAATGTAAATATATTGTCAGTGGCTACCGTATGGCACAGCATAGCTTGTAGAACACTATCCACTCCTTAATTGCATATGCATATTAAATAAGCATTTTTTAAACACCTGGTGTGACCCAGACACCATGTTAGGAACTAAGAACACCCAGAGAACTAGAACTCTGCTTCTAACCTTATTCACTCCTCTTCTCTCATTCCACTCCTCCTTCCAGGCTTACTTCACACGCCTCCTCCTCCACTAAGCCTTCCCGGGTTTCTTCAACACACCCTCTCCTTACAGGGACCCACCACCGCCCAGGCTACATGAATCTCTTCCTTCCCTTGAATTCCTCTAGTGTTTTATCTTCACTGTCATCACTTTGTGTAACAGCTTTTTATCTGGATTTCTTTCTTTCTTACTAGACTAAATTGCTCCTTGAGGGGAGGATTTAGATGGGTTCTGTTCTTTGTCCTACACAGAATTTAGTACCAAATATTGCATAGGATGGCTTCTTTGTACTGTTTGAACCCAAATCCTTCCTCTAGCGGCCACAGGGGGTAACTTCATGCTGCACCTCTCAAGGAGAAAGGTTTTTCTCAGGACAGTTTTTCCTAACATGTTACCAGAAAGCAATTGTATTGAAAAAAATATGCTTTCCTCTTTAATTTCCACCAATAGACTATTCTAGTCACCTACAATTAGAATTTATTTTGACATTATGTTCCTATGTGGTCTCATTTTACGTAAAAAATACAGGAGTCTTATGCTGCTGTAAAAAAGAAGGAATTCTTACCATTTGCAGCAGCATGGATGGAACTGGAGAGCATTATGCTAAGTGAAATAAGCCAGTCGGAGAAAGATAAGTACCACATGATCTCACTCATTTATGGATAATAAAGAACATTATAAACTGTTGAATAAAAATAGACAGAGGCAAAGAAGCATGGAACAGACTGTCAAACTACAGCGGGAAGGTAGGGGAGGGTTGCCGGGGTAGGAGATCAACCAAAGGACTTGTATGCATGCATATAAGCACAACCAATAGACACAAGACACTGTGGGGGCCAGAGGGGGTGAGGCCAAGTGCTGGGGGGTAGGGGAGGCCAGGGGGAGGTCAATGGGGGAAAAAAAGGAGACTTGTACTACTATTTGTAATACCTTAAACAATAAAAAAAACACAACAGTCTATTAAAGAGCACTAAAATAAAAAATAAAAAATATAGGAGTCTTATACAAACACAAGGTGACCGTAGCAGTATTTAAACCAGATCATGCGCTTGGAACTTTACAGATAGAACCACCCTAGATTGGCAATGTGATTTTCTAAACTGGCCTGGGGTCTCTTTTGCTGGGTCTGAGCCATTTGTGCACGTGCCTTTGTATTTGCTTGAGTACAGATGGAACTGTTTTCATCTTCTGGGAGTTGTGCTCTGCTTGAGGGGGGTAGTCTGTCCCACCAGGGCTTCCTGAGGGCTCCAGGGCTTGGCTGAAGGCAGTTTCCATGACTTATACTGGAGAGTAGCTACAAGATGGACGGGAAATTTCTATTGGGAGCTCTTGCTGTGTGGGAGGTGCTGTTCTAGGTAGTGGTCCAGCTCTTCAACAAAGAATATCACTTAATACCCCCAGACCCCTTTTGCCCAGTTTAGAGAGGTGTAAATCATAGCATAGAGAAGTTAACTGAATTAGCCAAGATATAAATAAGTATTGGAGGGCAATCTGATACCCCAATCCTGTCCTTAGCCACCTCCCTGCCTCCCCCATGAGCATACCGAACTTGGGAATTGTGTTGGAAGCTTGACAAGGTGTGTCATGCTGCTTAGGGGCCAGTTTTTAATTCCCAGGCAAAACCCTGTGCTCTGGGTGTGATGGTGCTTCTAAGAGTTTTAGATCTATGGCCGCATGGGAAGCACGGGCCTGGTGAATATATGCCAGAGCCTCTGGAGGGCTGTCTACCTCGGGGGCAGGTGATTCAGCCAAGAAGCCCTTGTAGACATGGCTTTGCCAGGTAAGACAAAACCTGCCCACACGGGCTTGGATAGGACAGCTGTGTGCGGGTGCCTCTGATTCGAGGGGAGCTGTGGGGACAGGATGCAGCGACCTTGGCTGAGGTTCAATCACTGGACTTCGGCCACAGCAGAGAGGAGAATGCCTGGTGGACTGAGCATTCCTTGTGAAACTTTTCATTTAATACAAGAATAGCCATTACAGGAAACTCACTGCAAATAAAACTTTGCCTTTAGGGAGAACCAGGACTGTGAAAAGCCACGGTCAGCATGGCTTTCAGGTTCAAAGGCTTGGAGAAAGAGCTGACGCACAAATTGATACACAAGACAAGATTAATTTTGAAATTATGGGGGGAGGCCCGGGAAAACTCAACTATAGCAGTCAAGTTCCTTCACTGAGTCCTTTCCCAGCTGCTTTTATTTACTAGAATGCACAATTGCCTTTTAGGAATGCAAACAGACATATCAATGGTAATGTTTAGTAAACAGTAAGATTATCAGGTTTGGGGGAGTTTGCTTTAGGCCATTGAGTCAGCATTAAGTAATAAAATGTAAATATTCACCCTGTGAATATCAAAGGAGTCCAGGTCAGCATTCTGCCGGACTTCTCACATTTATATTAATTACTGTTGGTCTTGGTTTCCAGCACAGGACAAATGGTAGTATTACTTTATGAGGTCTCTGTACCCTGAAACCCAATTTAGCTGGTATTTCTGCTCCCCACCTGGGCTTATAGAAGGGGAGGCAGCTCATCTCATGTTCATTCCCACTGAATTCATGTACTGTCCCCTCGCCCCCCATTTCTAGAGTCTGATCAGTAGCTGAACCAGAAGAGCAGTGCTCATGGCTGGACACTGATGCCCAGGGGTGGCCCTGTTCATTAGTGGCAGAGCTGAGATTCCAGTTCAGGTTTTCTGATTCTTCGTCCAAGGACCCTCCGATCACACCAACCGCTGTATGGATTGTTCTCTACGTTGATCATAGCCCAGAAATCCAAACGCAGAACATGTCATCTTTCAACAGTGTCTTAAATCTTTCCTGGAATGACTTGGGGGAGGGCATCTGAAAATGCATTCATTTATTACACTTCATTGACTATTTCAGTCTTTTCAGATACTGTCACATTTTGTTGTTGTTGTTTTGTTTTTGTTAATCCTCACTCGAGGATATTTTTCCATCTTTTAGAGAGAGAATGGAAGAGAGAGGGAAAGACAGACAGAAACATCGACACATCAATTGGTTGCCTCCTACATGAGCCCTGACCAGGACCCCGGCTGGGGAGGAACGCTGCAACCAAGGAACATACATGCCCTTGACCAGAATCCAACCTGGGATCTTTTTGGTCTGCAGGCCGATATTCTCTCCACTGAGCCAAACTGGCTAGGGCGATACTGTCACGTTTTAATGTGAACTGGCTGAGAGCAGGTTTTCTGTCTCCCAGAGACAGAAAACCTGAGGAAGATAACATCCACAGTGTATTTTTCTTATATCCATCTCATGATCTTATTTTATTCTTATTTAAAATAACTGCCATGTACATACTACCCTATTGTTGATAAAACCTTTTTACATGCCTGATCTCTTTACATCTGCATAACGATCCTGCTTAACCAAAGGGTAAGCAGACTCAATATCCATTTTGCAGATTGAAAGCTAAATGACTACAAGATGCGGTATCACAGCTTAGTGAACCAGGACTCGGGTCTCTTCACTTCTAGGCCAGAGTTGATGCTCGAACCTGTGCAGGAAGCGGTCTCACCTGCAGGATTTCAGAATCCTCTGGAGGGCTTGCCGAACACAGAGGGCCGGGCCCCACCTCCCGAGTTCCTGACTCAGGAGGTCTGGGGTGGGGTCTGAGGATCCACATTTCTAAACAGCACCAGGTGGCGCTGCTGCTGGGCTGGGGACCACACTTTGAGAACCTCTGCTCTACCGCTTTGCCATAGCATCTTTGAACCCTTGGCAGGGAGCCAGTCCCTCACCTGCAAGACTGAAACCCAGAAAGCTCTGAACAGCCAACGTTTTCCTCCGGACGGTGGGAGCAGCGCCGACCCTGAACCAGTCGAAGCTGTGACTAGTCTTCCTTTCTCCCTTGGTGTGACTGTCCCTCCAGTTTGCACACACGTGCTAATGTGCTGGATGACAGGTGGTCCCCAGACCTTTCCGGGGAATGTTCCATGACAGGCATACTGTAAATCCTTTTAGAATCAGAAAACTCTGAAATGGAAAACACATCGAGTGCCAGCATTTTGGGATAAGGGACGGTACATCTGTGCTAAGCTGACAAAGGACTGTGAGCTTTGCTTTTGGGGCTACATAATTTTTAAAAAAATGCTTAGACAGCCAACACATTTTAATTCCATGTATACCTTTTGAAACATCTTTTTGGAGTTTTCAAAAGCTTTTGTCCTTCAGCTACGAAATGCCGCTGCCTGCTGAGCTGCAAGAAAAAGTTGAGCGGCCCTTCCCAGTCACCTGGGCAAGTCCCAAGGACACAGTGATCTGCGGTGAATATTTCCTGAAGCTTAATGACAATCAATAGGGACTCCATCAATAACACACACTTTGACCACGCTTTCCTTAAAACTTTCATTTTCTACTGGGAGTGCGAGGCCATTTGGCCACGGGCTGCGTAAGGCGGGTAGAGGGGAGAGCTTCGTATTTTGTATTTTTATTTAATAATGAGGAAGGCTTCATGAGACAGTTATTCAAATCCCCCAAACATCATTTAGCTTGAGTGAGAATGCTTCTTAGAGTCATTATAAAGCCATCAAAAGCATATTCGTCACGCGACACTGACACATACTGTGCCTGGATTACACGAAATTACCTGAGCGACAGTGCGTGACCAGGGGAAGAAGGAAGCCCTCACAGTGCTTTTATCTGGAGCTCGTAATTTTGTGTTTCGGTCCTAGGATCCACGAGGTTGTCTGCCACTGGGCTGATGTGGCTGTGGTCCTTAGCCAGGCTCTCCAGAACCGCCTCTCCCGGGATGGCGCTTAAGACTCAGAAATTTCTCATCCTCTCACAATGGGATCTCCAGACCAGAGAGTCATGGTGGGAGCTGGCAGCAGCTCTTTGTTTGCTGTGTTTTAGGCCCAGCAGGTTTCAGCTACCCACATAATCAGCAGCCTATTTCTCCCAGCTTTATAATCCCCACTCACCAGCCTTCTATTCTCTAGATCCACGCACACTCCTCAGCCAGGGCCAGAAGGACTTTGATTGGTTAGTCACATCAGCTTATGAAGCTTGGTGTGTCCCTGTTTGGCCCCAGTAATCAGGGAGGCCTATTTTGATGGCCAGGTCACTGTTCTGTTCAAACAGTTTGACTCAATGTGCACACCAGGTTCAGGACCCTCTAGATAAGTCCCAAAGTATAATCTATCCAATCTCTCCAAAAGGGTAACTCCATCAACACTACAAACAAATGAATTTGCTGAATATCACCTCAAAACGTATACCCATTTTGTTCTATTCTGGAGTCAGTGTCTTGGAGGAGGAACGGGAAGGTCGCAGATACAGTGCTGAGCATGGGTTAGCAGGGCTGCTATGACATTGATTTGCACAGTCTGTAACCTTATGGAATCCTTGTCCGTGTGACTTGTGCCCTGAGGCTTGTGCAGTGTACAACCTGCACAAGCAAATGTGGCAGCGCTTTTTAGTGTCTCACGCTTTATGAGAAAATATTTTAAGGGTACAGGACATATTGAACCATCATCAGGTCCATACATCCTGAGATATATGGATGTACATAAATCCCAGGTTATTAATATTCCTATAAAGCCTGCCTCTCTATCAGGTCAGGTTTACTGCAGCAGAAGCCTAGATCTCAGGCTCATGGGGTAGAATGATGATGATAATAGCACCTACCAGTTTGTGAGTGGCTCAGGCCTTGGGCCAGGTACTCATTCGCTTTGCTGAGCGGCCCCTGGCTGCAGTTGTCAATGCTGAGTAATGCTTGTTAAGTCGCCTTTCATCACATTCCATTCTCTTTCTCATGTTTACTCACTCCCCATTTATAAATGACAAGCTTTTACTATTTGTCAACAAATCACGAAAAGCTTGGCATCTGTGAGGCCAGTCAGCTTCTCTGAGTTGGCATCATGATTAGCAACTGGATGGCCATCGGCTTAATTGCAAGAAATTAGTTAATCGGTCAGTAAATATTTAGTTCGTGCCTACTGTGTGCAAGCTGCTGTGACAGATACTGTGGGGAGGGATGCACATAATTAGAGGAGCAGCTGACGCTTTCTCAGTGCTCATTGCTTTACACGTGCGGTGGCTATTTTAATCTTAAAGCAAGTTTACCAGGTCACTATCAGTATCTCTACTTTTCAGATGAAGAAACTGAGGCACAGAGCAGATAGAGTAAGCCAAGATCATGTCATTAATAAGTGGTCCCATGGGGGGTTTGACCCCAGATCTTTATGACTCCAAATTTTGTGCTCCGAAATAGTCCCCTCCACTGTTCCTCCCTCCCTAACCTCTCCTTAGCTGGTCAGGATTTATCCCTCTTCTCTATAACTAGCAGGATAATGGACTGATATGACTTTAGATAAAGGGAATGCACATTTTTATTTAAAAAAAGCAAGAAGTAAGGTCTTTATTAATGCCAACCAAATAGTGTTGAGAGAGTAAATTGGGAGTTACCTCAAGAGGCACTCTGCCCATTAGCTAACTTCTGCCAGAAAAAGACAGCTGGGCTCTTGACATTGATGGTCTTTTTCAGTTAGTTAATAATAAATAACTCTGTACACCAAGTCCCTTGTTCCTTTAGCCGGGCTACACTCCACAGCTGACTCACCATGCCTGTTCCACTGGGGATCTGCTACTCTGTCATGTAAGAAAACATTATGGCAGGTTTCCTCCTGCCAGGATGGGGCACTGCCCACTCCGAACATTTTCTAAGCTAAACTCATTTCCACTAGGCTCTTTGGAGGCGATCTCCGGGGTCTTAATTAAGTCCTTGAAGCAGTGCTTGAGGAGCACCCAGGCTCCCACTGCAGCACGCCAGCCACTTGGTTGGTAGGTTTCCCTGAGCATCCAGCCGGGGGAGGGTGTGTGTCAGCCCCTTGATCTTTCAGGAGAGAATGTCAGCTCTACCTTTCCCTCATTTACATGACAGCCCTTGCCAGAGGTATGGTCTGGGACATCCAGCCTATCAGACATGAGCCTCTGACCTTGAAGAAGAAGCATTAGGGAAGAGGGGCTGAAGCATTAGGGAAGAGGGGCTGGGAGACCTGGCTCCCCACTCTGCCTTGGGTATATTCTGAATTCTGTGGTTGTTTCAAGTTAGAGCTCCAGAAAGCAGCATCCTGGGACCTCTTCTCCTCATGGGATTGCCCTTACATTTCCCAAATTGTTCGGGATACAGCCATATAAAAATCACAATCTTTTTTTGTTTTTTTGCAGTATTAATTATTAATGTAGGACAATGCCCAGCCTGTTGCCAAGTGACCTACACAAATTTCCACATGAGCAACTGCCTTTAAAACTTATGCCGAGAGGAAAAAAGAAACAAAACTTTGCTTTTGTTGAAGCTGTGCTCTGCTTCCTCTTTTCTGCTAAGACCACGTAACTGTTATCTTTGCCCGAGAGCATGGAGGCCATGGCTCAGTCTCAGAGATGGCATCAGTCCGTAGTACCCTCTACCCCAACTTTTCTGGTCCTAGTGCTCTAGTTTGATTTCATTATCAATACTCTAGGTGGGTTTTGGAAAGAGACAAGGAACAGGTTTTTATAATTACAAACATGTCTACTGAGTGTCGCCTGTGTGCTAGGCATTGTGTAGCAGAGGGAAGCAGGTATGAAGTCCGTGCAGAGTTGAATTAGACATAGGATCACAGAAAAACACAATCTAGTGAGCTCATAAAATAACAACAGCCACAGCCGACTGCATCATGTTCCTTGTCGGGGATCCAACCAAAGGTTCTGGGGAGCAGAAAGGAAGAGGCATAGAATCACCTCTGAGAGGAATGACGCTTTCTCGGGGGAGCATGGTATTTTCATTGGAGAATGAAAAGGGATTTGCAGATGAGAAGAAAAGAAAGTCTTGACAGGCATAACAGGTACAATGTCATAGAACTGAAGTTGGTAAACTGTGAGCCATGGGCCACATCTAGCTACCAAGTGTCTGGAGTTAAAAGTAATTTTTACACTTTTAAATGATTAAAAAAATCAAAAGAAGAAGTATATTTCAGAACATGTGAAAATTATATGAAATTCACATTTCTGCTTCCATAAATAAAGTTTTATTGGAAGACACCCACACCCTTTTTTTTTTTTTTAATGCATTGGCTACAGGTACTTTCACACTATAGCAGCAGAGTCGAGTAGAGTTGACAGTCTGTATGGCCTGCAAAACCTAACATATTTACTCTCTGTTCTTGTAGAAAATGTTTGTCTGACATAAACAAGGCATCAATGTAGAGTGTTGTTTGCCCAGAATGACAGATTGGCTGATGAAATTGGTACATGGGGCAGAGAATATGCCAGAAGGGTAAACCAGGGCCACATTTAAGAGCCTGGGGCATGACATGATCATATCTGTTTGGGAAGAATCTGTGCAGGCCGAGAAAGGGCAGGGTTGTCAGAGGAGGCCAAGTATAACAGGTAAGTGTGGAAAAGTATTCTGAGCCAGTTTAATTTCCAAAGAACCATGTGGTGATTTTCATGGCATCTCATGAGTTGAACTTTGGACTGTGAGTACCAGAAGTGGATTTTTTTTCCTTACCAGCAAAAGGTGTTTTCTTTCATCTTTCTGAGCTATTTGAAAAATACATTGCATTTCTATGGCTTCCAGATTCTTACACATCTGGTTTGATAAGGAAAAGTACTGGGTTGTGTCAAGCAAACAGAGAGGCTGATGAATTTGAGTTTAAAAGAGGAAAAGTGACATTTTCACACTGATTGTATTATTTCCACTGCTGAAATATAAGCTTCTCTACAGTGTTAGACCCATGGAATCTAGAAATCACTTTTTAAAAATCAAATTCTAGATTCATAGGGCTAAAAATGGTTGTGGGTGTTACAATCTATTGGCCTCATGTTTTATCTTTTGTACAACAAATATCAAGCATCACTATTTGTGTGTGTGTGTGCGTGTGTGTGTGTGACTATATACATACATATACAGTATTGGGCTCTGTGAAATAAGCTACTAAATTTTTTTAAAGTTATTTTCTGTTCAATAGCTGGAAGGGCACTTATAAAATGTTAAAATAATAGTAGAACATGATTGTGCAGCATAGAAATTCAGAGGAGGGATCAATTGGGGAAGCCTGAAATTGATTCTAGGAAGATGAATTTGTTTAGGAGGAAAAGCCAGGAGAAGGTATTTTACTTGCCATACCCTATTGTGGAGGGCATGGCAGGTGAAAAATAAAAGGTATTTTTATGGAATAAATACAGGGGGAGCCATGGAGGTTTGGGAGTATTCGCATAGCCAGTAATTTAGTGTTCTATGTACTAAGCACTATGCTGCACCACAAGGAAATTAAGAGGAATAAGACATGGTCCCTGCCCTCAGGTAGCTTACAGTCTCCTAGGGGGGACCAAACAATGAGCTAATTACAATATATGTTGAGTTCTGAAATGCAGGCTGCATTAACATGTTGGGTTGGCATAGTAGATGTAGAGTTTTAGGGATGTTGCTGGGATGGCATCTGTTGGCTGGAACATCAGGGGATAGACTTTACCTTAAGTATCCAAGACAGGTCTGGGGTTGGTTCTAAGGGGCGGGAAGAGGGGGGAGGTGAGGGTATGAATCAGGATGGGAGGAGGGGAAACAGAGACAGAGACTGACTCATCTTTGTCTTCTCATACATCAAGAGTCTCAGTCAACAAGCTCTACCTTGACTCTGTTATGATTGCTACTCTTCTTAGGTGCCCCTGCCTTCCTTGTTTATGTTTTACAAGATATGTAAAGTATCATATCACTATCTTCTTTGATCAATTATTTAAAGATAAGGAAAAATGTAGGGGCTAATATAGTCTTACATTTTCCCTTTGCTTAATGACTAATTTATTCTTACTCTGAGGAAAATAAAATACCAACCTAATAAAAGCAGAAAATTCTCAGGTTTTACTAGTATGTTTCTTGATCCTGTAGCTTAACATTAGTTTACCTGTCAACAACTGAACTGCATATCAAGCAATGAAAATAAATTAACAGTAATTTATTAGGAACTCCAAGAAAGCAGTCTTCATGAAATAATACTAATTGTCCGATGACCTCACTGTGCTCACTGCTAGGGTGTGTTTGTGACTGATGACAATGTGCAGAGTAACACTGGTCCAATGATCTGAATCCTGATCCCAGCTCCTCTGTTCACCAGGAATGTGACCGGGGACAAGGGACTTCATTACTCTGGGTGTCATTTTCCTTTGACCTCAGGATCTCTAAAGCATCTTCCACACCTGAAATACCATTTTGTTTTTATCTTTCTGTAAGCGCAGAACACTTATCTGACAGTATCCTTGGCTCAGAAGTTATTTTCCTTATTTTACAAATGGAACAACCTGTCCTTCTGATAGTTAAAGGATCCAGTAGGACATTAGCGGAGACCTACAAGTAGCTCTTCTTTTGGCAGCTAATAGTTGGCATGGCTTTTAAGGAATTGTTTTCTTGAAATAAGAAGAGACCCTGAGGTGGTCTTGATTTATGTCCACAACTCATAGTGTGAGGGCTGCAGTGTGACATGCTTGGGTTTACATTTAATCTTGGGCAATTTTGCTTTACCTCCACGCTTCAATTTTCTGGTCTGTAAATTGGTGAGATAATACCTAGGTCATAGGATTGTTGCAGTGTTTAAATTAAATAATAAAATGTATTTGAATGTCTAGCAAAGAGCTTGGTGCAAATGAAGTGTTCAACAAATGGGCCTTGCTGCCCTTATGGTCATGACCACTTTATTCCATTTCATCTGTTTTGTGTCTCCAGTCCCAGTGGACTGGTAGAAAATATGATTATTGTAATCATGTACTAGTATTAGTCTTCAGCATTACCTTTCCCATGGATAATAAGAAACATCCTTGGGCACGCTGCCTGGGAGAGAATTCTTCCTTTGGTTATATTCCATAGAGTTCCTGTAAGTTAATGTTGAATTTGAGTTGGAAGGGGTCTCTGAGGTTACCTAGTCCAACCCCAGTTCCAGACCATGCATATGATAGTTCAGTACATTTGGTTTCTATTCAACACATGTTATTTGAACATCTGTGCTCTGTTCCTTGTTTATGAGAGTCAACTGATCGAAACTAGATCTCAATGGTAGGCCAAAATGTTATTTATGCAAGAAGGAATAACTTTGAACATGACAACTGTATTGGACTTGGTTTTCCACTATCCACTCTTCTTTCTTTCTAAATAACTCCTTTTTTTTTCTTTTTTCTTTTTTTTTTTTTTGAGATATACCCACTGTTCTCACATTCAATTCATGTGCTTCAGGGGAAGGTGACCTCATCTTGATCTTCACCATAAGCATGATTAGTCTAAAAGTAATCCTAGCCTACTTGGCAGTGATTGGCTCACTGTGGGCATCCAGGCTTCAAGCTACATAAACTAAACAATCTACATGTTGTTCAAACCAATTTCAGTTGGGTTTTCTGTTATTTGAAGTTAAAAATGTTCTGATACACCCACTTAGCATGAATCAGTTCAATTTACAAATGGTACAGAGTATTCAGCTTAGCATTTTACTCCTCTCATAAGTTGCCCTAATATTGGGTGGTGTTATCACCCTCAGGGCCAAGGAGTGAGGAGGACAAATAGCATTACTAGGCCTAGTAGGAGCTCAAATAGTCTGTCAGGAGGGAGCTGTGTCACCCAAGAACACAAACGTGCCCCCAACTCGTTCTTTTCCTTCCCATTGATCTTCTGCTGGGGCCTCCCATTGGCTGACTTCACCAGAAGCCAGAAGATAAGGGAGCTAGGGAGATGCATTTCCTGGGACTGCTTCCTGGGGCCTGGAGCCGGGCAGGGAAGATTGGGGAGTGAATATAGAAGGCAAACAGAATAACCAGGATAGAGGATCAGGCAAAACTAAAGAAACAGGCAAGGTTAGGAGTGTGAGTGATGCACAGGGTGCTGAGGAGGCACTGGCAGGGCCTTGGTCACGGTGTATAGACTAGAAATGTTTGTCGAGGTCAAGCCCAGAAGAAAGGTGATCTGAGTGTGGAATAACAAAGCTCCAAGAGACCTTTTACAAAAAAAAACACACACACACACACAAACAAACAAGAAAAACCTGGCCCACCTCTACTCTAGACTGAAAGATAAACAGCTCTTAAATTACATAGCTGGATACTACATGCAGTTTAGAGCAGAGAGTCGTTTGTTGAAGCCAGTGGAATTGAAGACGAACGTAGGAGAATGCAAGACAAGACACATTTGTTGTTAATTATCATTTGCCTCCTACATGCATTTCAAAATGCTAGAATTAATTGCCAGCTATGTCAACAAAAATTGGAAATTATAACGTACACAGAAAAGAGAAGAGAAACATATCCGCCTACATGTAGTTTATTTTTGTGATCTTATAGTCAGAGATTACATGTATTTCAAGAGTAAGAAAAATTAAATCAGCAAGAAAAAAATCCCCATACTTAGTTAAAAAGGTGATGTGTAGGATAGATCATCTGCTGTTGATAAGAGATCCAGCAGTATGAAAAAAACTGAAGGAATAAGTCTCCATCTTGACTGAAAATATTGAGTTAGAATAATGAAGTGATTTAACTTGATCTTGAACTGACATTCCGAATTCATCTTAACGCACCAAGCCTTTGAAGTTCCACAGTGGCGTAATTTTAATACTGGGGCTTTCAGGAGCTTTCTAAATAGGTCAGCATCTCATGTAATCTTCAGGCTATCACTAGATTTTTAGGATATTTGTTGGTTAAGAACAGGTGTTCTTTTGAACCTTCTTAAAAAGCACACAATAATTTTACCCGATGGTGTGATTTGATAAGCCTAGAATTACCAGTGGCTTGTGTAGAAAAATAGCCAAATAAAATGCACTCCTGAGCATATATTTAGTCAAGACTATTCCATTCCTTAAACCATACCATTCATAATTTACAGGATGACATGGTGGCTTCTGTCCAACTGGGAGCCCCCCCCCCTTGGGTTATAAACATAAGTCCCCTCGCATGTCCCATTTAAATTTGCATGTGTTAAAAAACGATCCAAAAAGACAACTTGAGTGTTACAAACAAACTTTATTTAACACTTCTGAGAACTGCAAAATGAGGCAGAAGGCAGGAAGCCTATAGTTGAATTATTTTCCTGAAAATCCAAGCCAAGTTATACACATATATGGGGGTAATTGTGATATTATATCATCACTCTTCAATCACCATTGTACAAAGTTAATGACCATTTAAAAACATACCTTTTTACTTCTCTCCCTATTATCAACAGGGTAGCCACTTTTCTGGGTTCTTCACCACCGTAGCAAAGAGAAAATTTATTAGATTGAACCAGTATAGATTATGGCTCATTTGCCTTTTTGGTACCAGATGGTTGGCCATTTAAAAACACAATGTGACCAGTTGTTCTGTATTCTGGAAGCCCAGCCTCTGCTCCCTTTCATCCTCCATTTCATAGACTGGCAATGTCTTCTTCAAAGCAGTTCTTTGGGAATTTTTTTCTCTCTCATTTACATAAACTCCCATCTCCTAAGACCTTGATATGAAAAGTGGGGTTCCTGGATCAGCAGCATCTGTAACACCTGGGAGCTGGTTTGAAAATGCAGACTCATGGGCCCCACCTTAGAGTGTGCCTTTTCAACCAGATCCCTGGGGGTTCTTACCACATTAAAGCTTGAGAAGCACTGGACTAGAAAGGCGAGCAGAACCTCTGAGTAGATGGCATGGGGAGGATAGGATATGTTGGCATGAGGGAGGAGAGATATGAAGGACAGTGCCTGGGCTTAGAGTCAGACACACCCACATTCAAATCTTGGCTCTTGTATCTGGAGCTCTGAGAATGTAGACAAATGATTTGTGATCTCTGAACCTGGGCTCTAGCATCTGTATGTTATACCTTCTGTTGTCAAACTAGTTTTTGGTGAGAATTAAACAAGATATATTCTCACAGACAGGACATAGCCAATATTACTCTCCTCACCCATCCCCTGCCATAGGCCTTTTCTCCATTCTTGATGCTTCTGTCATTTGAGCATCCCAACTCATTCAAAGCAATGATTATGCAATTTATGTTTAGACATGGTTTGGAAAAAGCTAAATACATGTGTCTAGAAAACTAATATCACAAATAACATAATCCATAAAACATGACTAGCTGAAAGACTATTAGCAAATACACTAGAGTGTTAACAGAATTGGCATGAAATTATTGATGAAATCAGAACATGCTCCAACATTTTACCTTCCTGTGATTTGATTGACAAAGAGTGTAAGGCTCGAGGCTAAGTTGACAGAGATGATGTGTGTCTTTACTCTCTCCTCACGTGTCACCCCATCATCATCTTTGCATTTCAGTGCCCAGTCAGTATCTCTGGATCACAACTTAACTGTCCAGAAGCTGTCTGTGTTGCGGATCCTGGCAGCTCCCTCGATTATTTTTATCCAACAAAAATTACTTGTTCTCTCTGATGTTGAAATCTGGTGCCCCTTAGGCCTCAGAGCAGTGGTTTCCAAAGTGTGATCTCTGAAACCAGCAGCAGCATCACTTGAGAACTTGTTAGAAATGCAAATTCCTGTGTCCCACCCTAGAACTAATGAATCAGAACCTCGGGGGATTGGGGCCCAGAAGTCTGTGTCTTTACAAGCCATCAGTGTGATCCTGAGGTGCTCAAGTTTGGGAATTGACTGCATTCGAAGGAACTGCGGAATGTTAGATGTGGAAGGGACTACATGCCTCTAACCACAGCAGGAATCTTCCCCTGTAATGATCACCTAGCCATCACCTGGCTGAGTGACTCGCCACCCTGGCTGCATGTTACAATCACCTGGCAGCTTTCAACAACAATGACTGTTTGGGTCTCCCCTGAAGATTCTGATTTAATTGGCCTGGAGTGTAGCCAGGGCATTGGGATTTGTTCCAATCTCCCAGGTGGTTGTAATGTACACCCTGGGCTGGGACCCACTGATGAAGATCAGCATGCCAGCGTATTCAAGAAACCTGGGGCTCCAACAATCCCAGGGGCCTGGGCATCTGTAGGTTGTAGAAGGGCCTCGCCACCGATATACACGGGAGACTGAAGATCACACTTCAAGTTCAGCGGCCCGCTTGATAGGTGAGGAAATGTGGAAAACTTCTCCCAATAGTCATGCTCGGGCATCAGTGTTTGCTAATGTTCCCATTGCATTGGGCACTCAGAGTTTAACTGGGGGCATCTCAGTTAAGGCTGGAGAAGAGCATCTGGGGTGGGAATCCTGGACCCTTTGGCCATTGGAGATGCCTGGGGACCTGGGGTCAACCCATGAAAGGGTGGGGGGACGGTAGTGCCTTTTCCTCCTTTGCCACCATCCCTGCCCCAAACAAATTGCTCCAGAGAAGCCCTTCTGGAGTGTTGTCCTGGCAGTGAGGGGCGGGAGTCCCCAAACACACAGTAGAATTATTATTGAACCATATATACTTTTTAAATCCTCACCCAAAGATACTTTTCCCATTGATGTTTTAGAGAGAATGGAAGGGAGGGGGAGAGACACACAGAGAAAAACATCCATGTGAGAGAGACATATCGATTGGTTGTCTTCCAACCAGGCCCGGGGACCAAGCCTGCAACTGAGGTACCTGCCCTTGACCTGAATTGAACCTGAGACCCTTTAGTCCGCAGGCCGATGTTCTAACCACTGAGAAAGCCGGCTAGGGCTGAACTGTATTTTTAGTGACTTGATAAATTCTGTCTTACCCCACAGGATTTACAAAAGTGAGGGCAGGATTTCTGCAGCAGGGCCTGATACGGCTGTAAAATGCCACAGCCATCGTTCCTAGGGCCATAGAGATGCATCTGCCTAGATAAATGTCATCCCAGACCTGGGGCCTCACCAGGATTATCACATTATTGAATTTTCCATCTGTACCTCTGATTTGAATGTTGTAAAAATAAACTAAAGATTTTATACAAAAATTAGTTCTGAAGTGACCGGATAGATTTTTCCAGTTCACATTAAGGCTCTGCGCTCTCTGGTGAGGCAAAGGAAAGATAATATCTTGAGCTGGGAGCTGGGAGAGGCTCCAAGAAATCTCCAGTCTTCCTGCCCTGGACAAGGTGAAAATTGAAGAATTTTAAATACATTTCCTTGCCCTGGCCTCATCTTTGTCATTGCCTGGATTTCCAAAGCAATGTGCAGTTCCTGTTGCTGACACCTGCCAAGGGTTAGTGTTCCTGTCAAGATGTCCTTAAGACTGCCTGGCCAGGGTGGCTCAGTGGTTGAGCATCGACCTAGGAACCAGGAGGTCTCAGGGCACATGCCCGGGTTATGGGCTCAATTCCCCAGTTTTTGGTATTTTGTTTTTTGTTTTTGTTTTTTTGGTGTGTTTTTTTTGGGGGGGAGGAATGCAGGAAGCAGCTGATCAATGATTTTCTTCCATTATTGATGTTTCTCTAGCTCTCCCTCTCTGAAATCAAGTAAAATATATATATGTATATATATATATATATAAAAGATGTCCTTAAGACAAAGCCATCCCAGCCTCAACACTTACTAGCTCTGTGACCTTGAATGTGTCAGCCTCTCTGGGCTTCTGCTCCCGTATCTCTATAACAGAGAGAACGCTAGTGCCTTCATCCTAGGGCTCCTGAGAGGATTAAGTGGTTACTGTGGGTTTTAAAGCACTCAGGGTCTGGCATGCAATAAAGAATATGTGAATGTTTTATGTTTTATTACCATTATATATTTAAAGTCATTAACTAAATGTTACTAATAAGTAATTCCTTAATGAAGGAGGGGCATTTCCAGAATGTGGGACTTTCGGTGCTAACACTGGGGTAGCGCCAAGCAGCCGGGCATGAGTTTTTCGCTGTCTCCAGCCTGTAGCCCTCGCGTCTTGGTGTGGCAGTGTGGTGTGGCAGCCTGCTCTATTTATTCCTTGATACTGAGATAGCCGAGTCCCTGGCAGTGACCATCCAGCAGAGCAGGAGAGGGTCAAGTTCATCAGAACAGAATAGCAAGGAGAATTGAATAAGTGAAGACTGGCCTCAGAAAGTACATGGTGGGACGACTGCAATGACCTATTTAATTATCTAGCTGCTGGATAGGTCCCTCGCCCGCTCTGAGTTTCCGTTTTCTTATTTGGTTAAATGGCTATAATGTTTACTGCGCAGGGCCGATGAAAAGACTGGTCCAGACAGCACAGGGAGAAGTGATGTCTGTGACGCTCTGTTCGTGCCCTGTGTGCAGACTAGGCAGAAGTCCTACCTTACAGGCCCATTTGCTCAGTGTTAGACCTTTGGCAAGTTTCATTCACAACTATTAGTACACATATTTGGGACATGTTAAAGAGGTAATAATTATCTTACTTATATCAATCCTCTTAAGTCATAAAACATTACCTTTTTTGTTTATGGCCAGGAAGGGGATTATCTCATCCTAAAGCACTAAAATGCCTAAGAAACCAAAGCACATACTTCAGTGAAAATCTCCAGAAGATGTTGAATAATCCGTAACTTAAAATTTGTCTCTATTTATACTTGTAAAAAAATACACTTCTTAATTGGTAATAAAAGGACACAAAACATATTTAATGTTATTTAAAGACAAAAGAACCTGGGCTAGCTTTGTCATTTTCTCTTCTACCATATCATTGCCTAGTTCTTGGGACATAACTTTACTGGTGCTCTGTTACCAGGACACACTCTCTGTGAGGGTGGTTGGGATGAGTTATTGTAGGACAGCTGCAGGCTTCATCTGGTCACTCTGGTAATGGCGTGGCAGGACTTAGCCCGGACTGGGAGCCACAGTGCCCAGCTCCTCCAAGCACAGTCCTAGAGCAGCAGCCCATGGGAGTTTGCTAGAAATGTCTAATTTCAGTTCAAGTCCAGACCTCCTGAACCACAATCTGCATTTTTACAAGATCTTTGGATGAATTTGGGCATCTGAGGAGCATGGCTATGTATGGTAGAGGACATGAGTTAAAAATAGTAGGCCTATGGTGACTATAGTTAACAACACTCTAGGTATATTTAAAAATTACTAAGAGTAGCTTAAAAGTTCTCATTACAAGGAAAAAATTGTAACTATGTGTGGTAATGAATGTTACTAGGCTAATTGTGGTCATCATTCAACAACATACACAAATATTGAATCATTGTATTGTACACCTGAAACTAATATAATGTCAATCCTACATAATAAAAGCCTAATATGCTAAGTGTCCAGTTGTCCAGTCGGCCATTCTACCAATCAAAGTGTAATATGCTAATGATATGCTAAGGCCACTCAACCACTCGCTATGATGTGCACTGACCACCAGGGGGCAGACACTCTGACCGGTAGGTTAGCTTGCTGCTGGGATCTCGCTGATCAGGACTGAGTGAGACAGGCTGGACATGCCCTGGAGCCCTCCCACAGTCCCTCCCCGGTTGGCCAACCTCCCGTGTTCCTCCCCGGTCCCAATTGTGCACTGGTGGGGTCCCTCAGCCTGGCCTGCACCCTCTCACAATTCGGGACCCCTCGTGGGATGTCAGAAAGCTTGTTTTGGCCTGATCCCACAGGCCAGGCCGAGGGACCCCACTGGTGCACGAATTCATGTACCAGGCCTCTAGTATCTCAATAAAAATATTTGAAAACAAATAAACAAAAAGCCAAGTGTGTACTCCCCACTTTACCTGTTCACTACAGAACCTGTAACTTGGGTGTTTTCCATTCATTTCAGCCTATTTCATTTTGTGCTTAGTCCCTCAGATGTTGAGTTTATGATATTGGCCTAGAGAATTTGGCTGTCCCTTAGCTAATCACCTATAGTAACTAGAAGAAGAAATCAGATCTAAAATTGGGCTAAGATGGTATGAATATAGGGTCATTCCCTAGCCACAGGTTTATTCCATTTAATACAACTTTGAATTGGTTACCATGTATACTTATGTTTGTCCTAAATTTGCCTCCCTGAGAGCTTGTAATACAAATGTTATTTAGTAGAGGCCTCTCGAAGTCTGGGGCTCTCGCCATCCGGGACCCCTCGCTACTTAACACCCGCCTGCAACAGAGGCAAGAGAGGCTCCTGCTACCGCCGCTGTGCTCACCAGCTGTGAGCCCGGCTTCTGGCTGAGTGGAGCTCCCCCTGTGGGAGCGCACTGACCACCCGGGGGCAGCTCCCATGTTGAGCGTCTGCCCCCTGGTGGTCAGTGCATGTCATAGCATTCGGTCGTTCTGCCATTCAGTCTATTTGCATATTATGATTTTATTATATAGGATTTATTACAAAAATAATAGCAGGCCTACTCCCATAGTGGTTTAACAGACAATCATTGACCTTGGGTTTGTTTGGTGACTGAAGTCAATGTAGGCTTAGGTTAAGATAAGGTATAAATTATTAGATACCAAGTTGCGTTTTTTTTACATTGCTTACCTAACAAATCATGTATGTGGACATATAGGTGGCAGTTACTATTGTAGAAAAATAATTTCTTTTTCCATTTTTACTTTATTCCTCTGGAGTAGTCTAGCTTCCTATACTGTTGTACATTCTCACATGGAGGACTGACTTTCACATGTGCAGAGCCCTCCTGGACAGATGTTTTTAGCCAGTGGTGAGTGGGAGCTATGTGACAAATCTAGTCTCCTAAGAAACCTCTATGGGTTTCCTGACAATGTAACATTCGAATGACTTATTTCAGTGTTTGAGATGTGATCAATTGTGTCAATAAAGGAAGCAATGACCTAATGATTAACTTCCTTCATCTTACAATTTTCCATTCTTATTACCATTTTTCTTCTCAGTCTGCATGCATGTGGATTTCTAAGTGCATTTTAGTAACTAACTTCATGTAGGCCTGATAAACAGCATTAAAGATCAGAACCATAGGATTTTAGATTGAAAGATAAATTTTTTACAAATTCATTTTTATTCCAGGCTGATATCAAGGTCGGATCTTTTGCCTTTATTATGGGTATTTGGGGAGAAAACTCCAGTTGTGCATTACAGAGGTTTTGAAGTTCAGGCATAACCATTAAACAACAAATAGAACATTCTTTTACTTATGGCCAACTTTAATTGTGGGAAGTGTTTGTATTTTTTAATTTACAAAGGTAATTACTTAGGTCTTTGTGCCATAATAACATGTTGTATTATTGCCCCTATGAACAATTGCTAGGAAATCCTTAGGGTTAGCTGATGTCCATTCAGATACAATCTAGCAATTATTTACAAATGTAGCATAACATTCTTCCTGGAACATATTATAATCATTCCCCCAAGAAATTGCTGCAGGTTTCCTAGAATATTAGAAAGCTCAATAAATATTTTGTTCAGTAATTGAAATGTACTTCATTACTATTAAAATAGTAAGCAATTGCCCAGGCTGGGTAGCTCAGTTGGTTAGAGCATTGTCCCAATATACCAAGGATTCAGGTTTAATCCCTGGTCAGGGCACATACAATGATCAAGAATCAACCAATGAATGCATAAATAAGTGGAACAACAAATTGATGTTTCTCTCTGTTCCCCCTTCTTCTCTCTCTAAAATCGATCAATAAAAATAATTAAAAAATAAAATAGGAAGTAATGTGTGAGGAGATTGTAAAACATGTAAACATCAGATAACCAGTTGGACGGGATCAGTGACTATCTACCTTGGTCTTACTTTGTGATCACCTGGGGACTTTTAAGAGATTGATTCTAGAGTTCCACCCCCAGAGATCCTGGTCCAGTGCATCAGCCTTTTTAAACCTTTTGTTTTGAAATTACAGACTCACAGGAAGTTGCAAAAATACAGACAGTCCCCTGTACCCTCCACTCCACTTTCCCCAGTGCTAATATCTCACACAACTATAGTCCAACATCAAAACCAAGAAATTGACATTGGAATCATAATGTTAACAAGAAGCCCATAGACGTTATGAAGATTTCACCGTTGGAGGATCAGGACTTTCAAAAGGTCTCCAGGTGATTTGACTACATCGCTAGGGTTTGAAACCTCTGCACTGCTTGCCATTTAAGGTCCCTTCCAACCATAACACGTGATTCTGTACACACACACACACACATACATGAATGTGTGAAAATTTAGACCACACTCACACATATATGTCCTAAATACTGAAAACTTTTAATAACAGACTGCAGGAAAAAATGACTGACATTTAGAAACAAACTTAAGAGCCAGAAAAGTGCACGTCACCATTGTGCAAAATATATCATGGTTTGGGGCCTACGTCAAACTAAAGATATCTACAATAGCTGAGAAAGGAGACCAGAGCTTACGATACCCAGAACTAAAGTCTGAGGAACGAGAGGAGAATTCTATGGGTTTTGAAAATGTCATTTGTAGGTACAATTTCAGTTTTAGTGTCTGGTAACACGGTAAAAAAAAAAAATAAAGAAAAACGCCTTATGTACATAATTATGTATATAAACTTCCCATTATCACGCTTCAAATGCATGCTAAATGGGAATTTATCTCTTGTTCTTTGTAAATAAATCAGTGTTTCCTTCTGTGCTGAGTAGGAAATTAAACACTGTCCTGGGCAAGTTTCCATGCCTTTTCTCTTTAAAAAATAGTTGCAATGGGTTTTGGTCAGTTAAGCAGTGGGAGGAATGAATCAACTTCACATCTCTTCCTCGTGTCTACTCTCAGGTATTAACTGTGAGCTTCAATAAGGATGTTTATAACCACAACGGGCTCTAAGCTGAACCCGGGTCGGATCGCACAACTAGCCCTCACCTATACAAAAAGAAGATAGCCCCTTATTTGGGATGAAACTTCCTTTTCTTTTTTTAAATAAATCTTTATTGTTCAGATTATTACAATTGTTCCTCTTTTTTCCCCTCATAGCTCCCCTCCACCCGGTTCCCACCCCACCCTCTGCCCTTACCCCACCTCACTGTCCTCATCCATAGGTGTACGATTTTTGTCCAGTCTCTTTCCACACCCCCCACACCCCTTTCCCCCCGAGAATTGTCAGTCTACTCCCTTTCTATGCCCGGTTCTATTATATTCACCAGTTTATTCTGTTCATCAGATTTTTTATTCACTTTCTGTCATTTTTAGATTCACTTCTTGATAGATATATTTGTTGTTCATAATTTTTATCTTTACCTTTTTCTTCTTCTTCCTCTTCTTGAAGAATACCTTTCAGCATTTCATATAATACTGGTTTGGAAGTGATGAACTCCTTTAGCTTTTTCTTATCTGTGAAGCTCTTTATCTGACCTTCAATTCTGAATGATAATTTTGCTGGGTAGAGTAATCTTGGTTGTAGGTTCTTACTATTCATTACTTTGAATATTTCTTGCCACTCCCTTCTGGCCTGCATAGTTTCTGTTGAGAAATCAGCTGACAATCATATGGGTGCTCCCTTGTAGGTAACTAACTGTTTTTCTCTTGCTGCTTTTAATATTCTCTCTTTGTCTTTTGCTCTTGGCATTTTAATTATGATGTATCTTGGTGTGGTCCTCTTTGGATTCATTTTGTTTGGGGTTCTCTGCACTTCCTGGACTTGTAAGTCTATTTCTTTCACCAGGTAGGGGAAGTTTTCTGTCATTATTTCTTCAAGTAGGTTTTCAGTATCTTGCTCTCTCTCTTCTTCTGGCACCCCCATAATTCGGATGTTGGTACACTTGAAGTTGTCCCAGAGGCTCCTTACACTATCTTCATATTTTTGGATTCTTTTTTCTTTTTGCTTTTCTGGTTGGGTGTTTTTTGCTTCTTTGTATTTCAAATTTTTGACTTGATTCTTGCATTCCTCTAGTCTGCTGTTGGATCGCTGTATATTATTTTTTATTTCAGTCAGTGTATGCTTAATTTCTAGTTGATCCTTTTTCATATCCTTGATGGTCTCGCTAAATTTATCGGCCTTTTCTAGAAAATTCTTGAAAAACCTTATAACCGTGGTTTTGAACTCTATATCCAGTTGTTTGCTTTCCTCCATTTCTGTCATTTGTGACCTATTTCTTTGTCTCTGCATTTTGGCTGCTTCCCTGAGTTGATAGAGTGGCTTTGTGTGCTAGGTGTCCTATAGGGCCCAGTGGCTCAGCCTCCCCAGTTACCTGAGGTGGACACTCTTGGTGCACCCCTTTGTGGGCTGTGTGCACAGTCTTGTTGTAGTTAAGCCTTGATTGTTGGTATCACTGGGAGGAATTGACCTCCAGGCCAATTGGCTGTGGGGATCAGCTGTGTCTACGCTGGGAGAACTTCTGTGCTGGAGACACCTTTATGAGACAAGACTTGTAAAAGCCTCTGTGCTCAGCTTGGTTGGGGCGGAGTCTCAGGGCAGAGCAGACAGCAATGGCTTCCCGTCATCCCTGCCCTAAAAGGCCCCTGGGTCTCAGTGTCCTGCGGTAATCACTGCAAGCACCTCTGAGAGAAAGCCGCCCTCGAGTTTCACCTGCTGCCAGACAGTCCAGTTTCTCCCTGAATGAGTCTGGGTCCCCAGAGTCTCGCCCGGAACTGGAGTTCAGAGTAGTCAGGAGCTTTTGTCTCCCTCCTGATTGAGAAAGCCAGCCGCGTGCTCAGTTGCCAGCCCTCTCCGTGCACGCCTCCATACCTCTGTCTTCCGCAGTTCCTCTGAGTCTCAGTGTGCTTTTCTCTTTCCTGACAGTCCATTTTCTCCCTGTATGCGTCTGGGTCCCCAGAGTCTCACCCGGAACTGGAGTTCAGAGCAGTCGGGAGCTTTTGTCTCCCTCCCGATTGAGAAAGCCAGCCGCGTACTCAGTTGCCAGCCCTCTCCACACGCGCACCTCTGTACCTCTGCCTTCTGCAGCTCCTCTGAGTCTCAGTGTGCTTTTCTCTTTCCTTCTAGTTGTAGAATTTCCACTCAGCCAGCCTTCCTGTGGTTCTGGATGATGTCTGTTTTGTCTTTTAGTTGTAGTTTTTAAATTGTTGTGCAAGGCAGCAGTTTAGGTGTTTACCTATGCCGCCATCTTGGTTTCTCCTGGGATGAAACTTTCATCAAGATAACAGAAAACCCTGCTATAGTGTCTGTGGTTTAGTTACTAAGGGTTGCCTGTGCAGGACTCACCAGATTCCACCTGCTCTCCCCTCCAGCTGCATGGTCTGTATACACTGGCCTCTCCAGGTTTGAGAATTCCTCCTCCAAGAAGCAGGTTATGGCTGAAAATTTCACATGTGGGATGGGTGCCTCTTGTTTTCGGAGGCCTCCCTTCCTGTGTGTCTTCTCCGTTTTCAGTGACAGAGCCCCTCTTTTTCCTGATCCCTCCCAGGTACTCTGTGTCCCCATGTTACCCGGCCAACTTCCTCTTCTGGCCCCGAGCCTGGATCTCCCAGGAGAATTTTACCTGGATTAGGTCCATGAAGTTATAGAGCACAAGGAATGTTTGTCAAATTTTTGAGAATATCATTTCTACCTAATATTTTAGAGAGAGGTTTGGGTTTGGAATGACATTTACAGGAGCTCAGGGCGGCCTGGGGAAGACCCTGGAGAGAGTGTGCTGGACCCTTTAGTGTTTTACCCAAGGGCAAGGCCGAGGGAATCTCTAGACCCGGGACTGGGCAGCTCTCCTGCTCTGGGTCTAGGCCCCTGAAATTGGCCTGAGAGGAGAAGGAGAATGTGAGGGGAGGGGAGGAAAGGGGCCGTTCTCAGAGCTTTTGGTACAAATAATCATTTCCTCCTCTTTTTCTACCCATTGATCTGTCATTTTTTACTTAAAGCTGTGAAGTTACAGTATCCTTGATAAAGTCATTGGGACATATTGGTTATTGTATATCAGCTGGATTAAGACAACAGGATTGGCCAATGTCTTTGCTTTCAGTAGGAGCCTACTCTCTGGAGAATGCCTTTAAGGTACACCTTACTGTGTACCTTTATGCCCAGGTTTATGCTTATTGGGGGCCTGTGCACATCCAACTATGATCTGAGATGGGTGACATTATTTTAAAGGTAAGAGTCATTTATTGACAGCATAATGCTACGTGCCTGACCTTTTCTGGAAGCCAGCATTAAATAGGGGGAGGAGATGAAAAACAAAGAACCCTCCAAGTACACAGAGTTCCTGAGGACATGGGAAGGGCAGCCTGGAGGGCTGGTTGCCACAGAAAAATGCCACTCCTCTCAATTTTCTGGCCTCCCACCCATCCTCTCCTAATTATAAAAGAAACAAAAACAATGTGCACCATCAGCTCCCTGGACCATGGCATCTGCACGCAGGTGTATTTTGTTTTGTTCATCCATCATCGCCAGAGGTATTTGTTATCTGGGTCCCACTGTATTTTCCTGTCCGTGAGCTGGCCTGTTTTGCCAGCTTGGCGGTGTGTGCTGTTTACGAGGGAAGCTATTCAATTTCTCACCCTTGTTTCTTGTGAGCGCTGCAGCAAGAAGATAGTCTCTTGGAGTGTGGAGCATGGGGATGTGAGAGACTTTCAAGGACACGGCTTCTTTCAAATCCCTGCTGTGGAATTTCAGATGAGCGTCTGAAATGCAGCATCCACACTGGCTGCCCTTATTAGATTCAGCCATAACAAGACATGTTCTGGGATGAAATATTTTGACTAGGATCCTAGATTATTAACAGGTTACATGCTGCATTAAAACTCGGATATCACAAAGAATGCCTGAAAGGGAACAGAAAACTTTGGCTGAGCGATTGTCAAACGCCAGAAGGATGCTAGCGCTGGGAACAGCTGACAATAGCTAGCAAGGGTGTAAGAATAAGAGTTTGGGGGTCAAACACAGCTGGTGGAAGTCCTGGCCCCACCTACCAGCCAGGGGACTCTGGTAAAGTTATTCAGCACCTGTGTTTGACCTGGTACTTGCACTGCTGGGAACTGATCCTACAGGTATAAATAATAGGAGATGCTCACCGAGTGCCGGGCCCTTTCTGGGCATGTTACATACGTTAGCTCTTTAAAGCCTCACACAACTCTGAGAGGTAATACTGTTGCTCTCCACAGTAAACTGAGGCACAGAGTGGATGGCCCGCCAAGGTTGAGTTAATTGGCACTCATGAGAGGCAGCGTGGAACATGGTCAAGTGCATGGACTCTAGGGCTGGATTTTGTGGGTTCCACCCCAGTCCTGCAATTCGGTAGCTAAGGCTATAATAGTGTTTGCTACATAAAAACTCCCACATGGTATTTTACTCTGAGGGAAGTAGGATCTTCCCTGATGTCACTGATGCATGCTCTGTCTGCGGATTTCAAAGTAATTTCTGTTTGCAGAAACAGGAGCCATTCAACTCAATTCCTATAGCAGCAGTGTATCCTATAAATCCTCTTGGGTGGTTTTGTTCAGCCCACAGCTTGCCTCAGCATGGAAAGAATTTGATCAGTTTTACCATTCCTATTTTGGGGATCTAGACTCAACTGCCCAGATATAATGTAATTTATACCAAGCAGCTCACCTCAAATGCTATGTCTCTGGGATCACTTGCTCCCCTCCTACTCCACAACTGGTGGCTTTGTGTGCCCCAGACCCAGGGGGGGCCTGCCTTCATCATGCCATCGCTGCCTCCATCTCAGCCCCTCTCCAGACACCTCTGTGAACCTGCTCACCTGCTCATCAGCTGAGCAACATCCTTTAACATCAGCCATTGCTCTGGTAGAGAATCCAGAAGTATGGACACACATTACAATAGTCCTTGGTGTTATCAAATATCACACTTTTCTCCAGTTTCTAGCTCTCTCCTACATTCGTTCATTTATTCATTCATTCATTCATTCATTCATTCATTCATTGAACAAATAATTTATTGACGAGCTACAATGTGCCTGCCACACACTATGGTAGATGCTGGGGAAACAACAGTGAATGTGTGACTATCAGTGTTCCTGACCTCATAGATCTTACATTCTAATAGAGAAACCAATACAAAAGTAAACACATTTATGATGTGGTGGTGGTAATAAGAGCTTTTGGGGAAAATAAAGCAGGGTAAAGTGTTAGAGAGTGGGCAGGTGCTATGTTAGAATGGGAAGGAAAGGCCACTGTGAAGAGGTGACATTTGAAATCGGACCTGAATAAAGCGAAGGAGAGAGTCATGTGAAGATAAGGAAGAACTTTCCAACCAAAGCAACAGCAGTGCAAAGGCCCTGGGGCAGGAGTGTGCTTGATGGGTTAAAGCAGCAACAAGAATGTCTGCATGGTTGGAACATGGTAAAGGAGAAGGAGAGCAATGGAAAATCAGGTCAGGTGGGGGCCATGACCAGAGGAAATAGGTTCTTATAGACCATGATGGAGATTTGGGATCTTGCTCTCAGTATAACAAGAAATCACTGGAAGGTGAGAACAGGGAATGACATGAACTGATTGACTTTTTAAAAGTTTGATCATTTTGGCTTCTGTGTGGGAATGGACTGTGGAACCAGAAGGGAAGTCAGGAGACTAGTCAGGAGACTCCAGGTGAGAGAAGATGATGGTTTGAATTAGGGGTGGAAGCGGCAAGAATGGTCAGATTTGAGGTGGACTTTGACAGTTTGGTCAACAGGATCTGCCAAGAGGTTTGATGTGGATGAGAAAGGGAGAGAGGAATGACTTTGGGGTGAACAATGCTATCTTTCTCTGAGATGGACATTTGTGTATCAACTTATGTTTTCTGTGCATATCTTTCTCACACACCAGATTTAAAATTCCTTGGACCAGAAATCCTTAGTTATTCTGTTCTCTTCTCTTTTCCTCTCCTTAATAGTGACTCCCCTAGTACTTTGCACATAGTAAGTGCACAGTAAAAGTGGTGAAACAAGTAAATATGTTTGTGAATAAATTGTCCCTAAATTTTAGTATTTGTTCTGGATTTGCTGTATGGTTTGGAGAAAATGGCTCGTTTTCTGACTCAGTTTTCCCATTATGAAATAAGGTTCATCATATTTGCCTTGGGAACATTAAGTTCAGTGTCAATATACCTAATGATGGCTGGCAAACAATTTGAGGGCAGGCAGTGAAGAATCCTCATTTTTCTATGGCAATGCAGAAAGAATCATGGACATAATTTGGGAAAACTGTCTTACTGAGCAGTCATTTAATATCCTGCATTTCAGACTTGGAGGGCTGATTGTCAGCACGCTCTCCTGTGCCACTGGCAGGCATTGTTGATTGAGTGTTCTTCCCTGGGAGGCCTGGAAACGGCTTCAGAATCCTTCTCAGCATAGCACTTCTAGTTGCCATCCCTGCCTGACCCAGTCTGCTCATCTAATGTTGAATAAACGAAAGCCCAGAGATAGTGAATGACTTCCCCTCAACTACCCAAGCAGTGGGAGGTCAAACCAGAGCATGAACCTGAACCCTGATTCCTAGGCCAATGTGCTGTGAAGCAGATGTTGACAGAATGATACGGCTCATGCAGGCAAGATCAGATGTGGCCAGAAGGAGCTCTCTGGGCGTGTGAAGGGCCCAGAGTGGGATTCCAGAATCAATGGGGAGGCAGGGAAGCCCCTCAAAATGAGCTTGGAGTAGAAAGGGGTCCTGGAGTTTAGTGCTCCAACAGATACTTTCTGCACCACAGAGGAAAAATTGACTGTCATCTAGGGTTCTTAATTCACTTTATGACTATTTAAGGACAAAGGACATGTACATTAGCCTCTTTTATCCACTCAAATCATGGAGGATGTGATGATCTGACACACCAATCCTGCCATTGATGTGGATTTTTTTCTTCTTTTATGAAATACTTACAAAATTAAAAAGCACTCTCTCATCACCTACTGAATCTGAGTTCACTCACCTCTGGTCCATCACAGAGCAACTGTTTAATTTCCTCAACTCAGAAAATGACACAGACATTATTTCAGGTGTTTTACTAGCTGCACCATCACTGGGAACCTAGTCCTTATGGTTGAAAATGATGGATGCTTTGATTTAAATCAGCGTTGTATTCTGCTCAGGCCTTTCAGATAGCTAAGCCCTCTTCTCCAGATTCTCAGCAATAAAAGGTCTTGCTCATTTATTCTTACACAGATTTGGTTTACTCATTAATATGCCAGGAAAGAAATGTGCCTTCTGTTTTTTTGAAAAGTTTCTATTTAAGAGCTATCTCTCAGTAAGTTAACCCAAATTTTAAATGTGAGAATGATCTTTAAGCTGAACCTTCCATTGAGTGAAACCTGGCCACTTTGGACAATGACTAGTTTTATTTTTTTGCCAGAATTCTTTAATAGACCATTAAGCTCTTTATGCAGTTAATAATTCTCATTTTAATGGTTTGCCTTAATTTGAGATTTTAGTGAATTGGAGTATTTTAGATAAAGTGGAAAAGTATTATTAAAATTCCGATAGGAAAAATACTCATCTCATAAAATATATAGAACGGATCCCTTACATTTTTGTTGAGATTGTTAGTAGTATACTTTAAAGCATAAAATCAAACACTTTACATTGAATTCATGGCTTAAACCAGAATAAATCTTCAGAGGTCACAGGCTGGAGAGCAGTAATTAAATCTGAAGGATTTTCATACACTTGACAACAATGCCGGGTCTTGACATTCTGACCTAAAGTGAAGGGCATGGTATTGGGAGGAGGGGGATCCAGATTCTAGACTTGATTATCTTGTTAACTTGATGAATGACCTAAGTACATTATATGTGTCCACCCAGAATGAGGATTCAAATAGAAGCCTAGGACTAACAAATTTTAAAGGTTCTTCAGAGAAATATCAATCTGGGAATTATGGTGTTGCATTATCCAAACATTTTTTTAACAACAGATTGGATTTTTTTTTTCTATTGTAAAAGTGACACATTTATATTGAAGATGATTCAGGAAATACAGCAAAAGAAAAAATAAAAAACAGAAATTATTGGCAACCCCTCTAATTCAGAGTTAAGCACTACTCGTACTTCAGTGCATTTGTTTTTAGGATTTTATATGTATATATGTTACATATAATAATGGAATCAGACTACAGTTTTTTATCTATGTCTTCCCCATGGCATCAGTTAGTTCCTTTGAGAACACACTTTTAATAGATCCATGATGCCTCATCCTACAGACTTATAATTTATTTAACAATTCTCTATTAACTGGAAATTTTTCACTGTTATAGCTCTTAGTAGTATACTTTAAAGCATATATATATATATATATATATATATATATATATATAAGCCTAAGCGACCCTACGACCAACCAAATGACTGGTCAACTGGTCACGATGACGTGCACTGACCACCAGGGGGCAGACGCTCAATGCAGGAGCTGCCCCCTGGTGGTCAGTGCGCTCCCACAGCCAATCTCCCACGGTCCCTCCCCCTGGCTGGCCAACCTCCCATGGTCCCTCCCTCCGGCCAGCCAGCCCCAATTGGCCCCAATCCGAACTGGGTAAGACGGCCCCCATTGGCCCCGATCGCTGGCCAGACCGAGGGACCCCACCCATGCACGAATTCGTGCACCAGGCCTCTAGTACTTAAGTATTTATCTATATTTCTGATTATTTCTTTGAAGAGATTTCTAAATATGTTACCAGGGATAGATTATGCACATTTATTTTAAAACTTTGGCATCACGATTATGATTTGTCAAGTGTTCCATCCTTCTCTATTTTCTGAAAGACTTTGTGTAAAATTGGCACTTTTTCAATTAATTTTACTCTTCTTGTCAACATCAGCATTCAAAGCTATATATTTTCCTCTAAACACTGCTTTACTTATATTCCACAAATTTTGATATATTGCTTTATTATCATTTGATTTTAAATTTTTGTTATGTTTTTTTCATTGACTGAGGAATTATTCAGCAGAGTCTTGTTTTATTTCCAAATACTTGGAGGTTTCTAGATGTCTTATTTTCTTTGATTTCTCATTTAATTTCATTGTCATCAGAGGACATATTCTGTACCAGTGGTTCAAAATTTTTTATCTTACAACCTTTATACTCTTAAAAATTATTGAAGACCTAAAGAGCTTTTATTTGTGTACATTATATCTGTTTATATTTACCATGGTAGAAATTAAAACTGAGAAGTTTTTTTAAAAATGTATAAGCCATTTAAAAATAACATTTTAAGATAAATCATATTTTTATGAAAAACAATTCTATTTTTCAGGACAATGAAAAGGTAGTGAACTAAGTGAGATTGGTTTATATTTTTGTTTTTTTTGTTTTTAAATATATTTATTGATTTTTCACAGAGAGGAAGGGAGACGGATAGAGAGTTAGAAACATTGATGAGAGAGAAACATGGATCAGCTGCCTCCTGCCCGCCCCCTACTGGGGATGTGCCTGCAACCAAGGTACATGCCCTTGACCGGAATCGAACCTGGGACCCTTCAGTCCGCAGGCCGATGTTCTATCCACTGAGCCAAACCAGCCAGGGCGGTTTATATTTTTGAAAACTTCTTTAATGTTTGGCTTAAAAAACAATTGGATTTGCTTCTTTATTCAATCTGTTGTCATATCAGAAGTCATTTATCCTCTGGAAAACTTCACTGTACACTCAGGAGAGAATCAGAATGAAAAAGACAAAACAAGTACCATATGATTTCACTCATATGTGGAATTTATTGAACAAACTGAACTAACAAGCAAAATAGAGACAGACTCTCAGATAGCAGGCAGACAGCGCTGGTCGGGGGGTAGGTGTTGGGGTTGCGGGTGGAGGGATTGAACAAAAAAGAAAAGAGAGAACTCATGGACAGGGACAATAGTGTGGTGGTTGCAGGGAAAAGGGGATAGGTAGAGGTAGAAGAGGGTATAGAGGGATAAGTGATGATGGAAAAAATAAAATCTATAATAATAAAGGCATAATATGCTAATTAGACCAGACAGCTGAACAACCTTCCGGATGTCCTTCCGGATGACGTTCTGTATGAAGCAAGGGCTGTGAGGGCCGAGCTCCTTGCACAAATTTCGTGCATTGGGCCTCTAGTAAAATAATAAAAAAGGAAGGCAAATAATCTCTCAATATTTCAGAAATAGTTTTGACCTTGTGAACCTCCTAAAAGGGTCTCAGGGACTCCATGGGCTTGAAGGTTTTGAGAAACTCTGATTTACATGATTTTTGTCCTTTTCAATATTTTGAAATGTTTTTATAGTCAAGCATGTGGTCTGTCATGATGAATGTTCATGCACATCTGAAAAGAAAATGTATTCTGCAGTTGCTGGGTAATGTGTTCTATAAATGCCAATTAGGTCAAAGTGGTTTGTAGAGTTGTTCAGTTGTTCTTTATCTTACTGATTTTTTTTTTCTATCAGTTTCTGAGAGGGAGGTGTTAAAATATCCTACTGAGATTATATATCTGTATTTCTTTAGATCTGTGAAATTATGCTTCTGTATTTTGAAATTTTGTTATCAAGTGCATTCACATCTAGGATTGCTACACCGTTTTGATTTTAAATGGATAAAATATATATTCCTATATCTGGTCATTCTCTTTGTCCTAAAGTGTACTCTGTGTTGTACTAATATAGATCTCCAAGTTTCCTATGTTTTCTGTTTGCATGGTTTATAATTTTCTAATGTTTTACTTTTAACCAGTCCATGTCTTTAAATTTAAAATATATTACACACACACACACACACTGAGAGAGAGAGAGAGAGAGAGAGAGAGAGAGAGAGAGAGAGAGATTGATTCCTGCATTCTTGTTTTTTATCCAGTCTGATGTTTGCCTTTTACTTAATGTGTTTACAATCCATTTTTATTTAAAGCAATTATCAATATGGTTTCAATTAAGTCTACCATCTTGACATTTAATTTTTATTTGTTTCATCTGGTTTATGTTTCTCTGTTCCTCTTTTCTACCTTCTCTTGGGTAAGATAATTGTGTTTTCTTTTAGTATTCTGTTTGATTTTCTTCTGTGTTCTTTTTAGCTAGTCCTCCTTGTATTGTTTTTAATGGTTGCTCTAGCTTCAAGGCTACAATAGGCATCTTGAGCATAATACAGCCTACCTTCAACTAATGTTATATTACTTTACAAAGATCATTACAACAGTATAATTTCTTTTTCACCTACCCAATCTTTTTGCTTTCATTGTTATACTAGAGGCCCAATGCATGAATTTGTGCCTGGGTGGGGTCCAGCCAGCCTGGCCCCAATCAGCTGATCGGGGCTGGGCCTGTTGGGAGGAGGAGATGGCGGAAGGTTGGCCGGCCGGCCCGCCCCGATCAGGGCCGGGCCACCTGGGGGGATGGGCTGCCGGCAATTGGCTGGCCCTACCCCCAATTGGGGTGGGGGGTGGGGTGGGGGTGGGGGCCAGCCATGGGGAGGGGCTGTGGGCAGTGGGCCAGCCAGTTGCACCCCCGAAAGGGGGGCCGATTGGGGGTCAGTGGCTGGAGGAGGGGCCATGGGAGTTTGTCCGGCCAGCCCCACCCCTAATTGGGGGGCCAATTGGGGGTGGAGCTGACTGGTGGGCAGGGGCCATGGGCCAATTGAGGTGGTGGGGGCTGATCGGGGGTGGGGCCGGGTATGGGGAGGGGCTGTGGGCATGAATGGGGTGGGGGGACTGATCAGGGGCCAGTCAGTGGCCTGGGGGAGGGGCCATGGGTCTGTCAGGCTGCAGGCTGTTGGCTGGCTGGCCCTGCTCCTGATGGGGTGGGAGGCTAGGTGGAGAGAGGGGCTGCAGGAGGTTGGCCAGCTGGCCCCACCCCCTATTGGGGTGGGGGGTGATCAGGGGCAGGGCAGGCCAGGGGGAGGGGCTGTGGGCCGATCAGGTTGGTGGGGGCCCCTGATTGGGGTTGGGGGGCCAATCAGGGGTGGAGCTGGCTAGGGGGAGGGGCTGTGGGCTGATCGGGATGGTGGGGGCCCATTGGGGGCAGGGCCAGCCAGAGGGGAGAGGCTGCAGGCTGTTGGCTGGCCAGCCCTGCCCCTGATGGGGCCGAGTGGGGGAGGGGCTGCAGGAGGTTGGCCGGCTGGCCCCACCCCCTATTTGGGTAGGGGGTGGTGATCAGGGGTGGGGCCAGCTGGGGGGAGGGGCTGTGGGCCAATAGGGGTGGTGGGGGCCCATTGGGGGCGGGGCCAGCCAGGGGGAGGGGCTGTAGGAGGTTGGCTGGCCGGCCCCACCTCCTGATCAGGCCAGTTCACTGGCCGTAGTGGGCATCATAGCAACTGGTCATTCCGGTTGTTAAGGCGTTCTGGTTGCTGGCTTTTTATATATAGATACTTAACTTCTAAATATGCTGTAAACCCCACAGTTTCCACTAGGGTTATTTCCCTCTAGAAATAATATTTTTAAAATCATTTCTAGTAGTTCAGATATGCAATAAATACTTTCCTAATTCTGTTGATAGTGTTTTATTTTGTCTTTGTATTGTTTAACAACCTTATTGAGGCATAAATTACATAACATAAAATTTGCTCATTTTAAGTATAAAGTTCAATGATTATTAATAAACTTATAGACCTGTACAATCATCAGCAAAATTCAGTTTTAGAATATTTCTATCCCCCAAAAAGTTTCTTAATACCCATTTGTAGACCATCACCTTGTTCACCCACAGTTGCAGGCAATCACTAATCTACTTTTATGGACACTTCATATAAATGGAATTATACAATATATGTGTAGTCTTCTGCTTATTTTCATTTAGCATAATGTTTGTGAGGTTTAGCCACATTATATTATGTCAATGGCTTATTTTTTATTGATAAGTAGAGATTGATTGGTTAGATGAATATTCTACATTTTTCTTACCCATTAATCAGTTGATGAACATTTATATTGTCTTCAATGTTTGGCTATTATAACAAAGCCACTATAAACACATGCCCACAAGTCTTGTGTCAACCTATCTTCATTTCTTTTGGATAAATAACTTGTAGTGGAATTTCTAGGTCATATCTTAATTTTATGTTTAGTTTTTTTTGTGTGTGTGTATTATTTTAAGTCTTGTCAAAACAAGGCCACCAAAAATTAGGTTGCCTCCCAAAAAAATGGGGAGAGAGAGAGGATTTTATGTTTAGTTTTTTAAAATACTACAAAATAATTTTCCAAAGTGGCTGCCCTATTTTACATTCTCACAAGAAATAGATAAGGATCTACTTTCATATTTGAAAGTCACTTTTTGCTGGATATCTAAATCTAGGTTGATAGTGTAACATTTTTCTTTCTTTAAATACGTTGTTCCTTGGTTTTATGGCCACCATTGTTTCTCATAAGTCGGTTGTCATTTTTTAGTTATTCTTCTGTGTGTAGTATGTCTTTTTCCTCTTCCTGTTTTTAATAATTTCTCTTTAATTTTGAATTTTAGAGTATAACCATGATTTTTCTAAATGTGGTCATCTCAGAGTTTAATGAGCTTCTTGGATTTATGCATTGACATCTGTAATTAATTTGGAGAAAATTTTGGCCATTATCTATTCAGATATTTCTTCTGCATCATTCTCTCCTATATTTGGGACTCTTGTTGTACATATGTTCAAATACTTTATATTGTCCCACAGATCTTTATTTTAATTTTTGACTGGATAAAGTATTGGCTTTACAGATTTGCTCTTTGGTACTTGATGGGATTCTAATCCATTATTCTCTAGCCCATGTGAAACTCTAAAGTTTATTAGGAGTTCATGTGGCTTCTCCTTATACCTGCCTAGTAAATTTTTCTTTCTCCCACTATTTACAAAAGATGAAAGCAGACATGTGTTTATTTTCTCATGAAAAGCACTCATCACTTTATGGAATTCAGTTCATTTAAGTTTCTTTTTCATCAGCTTTCTGAAGGGGTTTTAAAAATCTGTGATTGTGTAGTGAGTGTGGCTTTTCCTTTTTGAGAGTTGCACAATGGTTTCCTACAATTTTCTATATTTACTATAAATGGAAGTTGTTGTGCGCTTTACTTATTTTTTTAAAGGCTCCTGAATTCCAGAAAGATTGTTCTGAGTCACATTTTTACTAACAGAGTATTGAAACTTCATTTATGCTCTACCAAAATAATAACACCAAAAATTTAAATGCACAGCCCAGAGCCATACTTGCTGAAGACTTCTTCTTTGACAAGTTTATTTATGATTCCACCACTGGAATTCGATGTCTTTTTCGACCTTGCCTTCCATACCAGGTGTCCCAAAAACACAGCACAAAGAAAACTCCATCCAAACGCACAATATTGTGTAGAGCATTTGCCCTGAGGCTCTTACTCCTTAACCTATTCTGATGAACTAGCTTGGCTAACCTGAACAGTAACTTAAAAATCTCTTGACCCCTCCTTCTCTTGATCCCAGCACCAATTCTCCATAGAGGGCTTCTTGTTTTTCCTACTCTTGACACCCCAACTCTCTGGAAACAAACAAACAGACAAACAAAAGATATATCTCAGTGAAAGGAAGCATGTGATTTCTCCAAGTTTTGGAAATTTCCAAAGGTATTGACATGCGCAACAGACACCTGCATCCCAAACTCCAATCTAGAAGGTAGGAATGTGTATAATCAGCCTGACATCTTATACCAGAAACTGCCCTTTGGTGCATTTCCATATGGCTTCTTCCCTCTTCCTCTTTACCTTCCTCTGTTGTAGCTTTTGGACTTACCACAAACCCTTCTTAAAAAGGGAGAGCAAATGAAAGAATACATGGGTAATAAAAGAAGATTTACTTTTTTAGATGCCTTCTTTAGCCCTAACATGGTTAGAAATATAGAGCAAGTCACTGGATGTTCTTACCTGACACTTTTAGGGAGGTGGCCATGAAGTACAGGGCATTAATAGTCTGCAGCTCAACAAGGCCCAGCAACATAAGCATAATTTTATGTCACTTACATATCATCTGGATTATTTATTTTTTTATTTGAAATCTCACCCAAAATGAGTGTGTCTATTATTGACTCATCTGATTAAAAAATTGTGAATCTTTTCTGATCTTATCCATTTTATCCTTTGGCTTTCCAGATTTCTCCAGCCCCATTTTCTCCCTGGTCTCTAACCATTATGTATCAGATAAGAATATGACTCCTTGCTCACATGCTGATTTAAGACATTCAAATTAAATTTAACATGAAAGACATCCACATTCAGAGATTAAATCCTCTTTCAGTTCTATCTCCATTTGGTTTTTGATTCTGTATAAATCTGAATGTTGTGTTAGGAGAAGGCATACATGAACACACACAGTACACATGCATGCTGAATTCTTTGAGATAATGCCGTCTGCTCTACCAAATAGGATCCCAAATCTCAGGGGCTTACCAGAAAAGAGGCTTATTTCCCACTCATGTAAAACCCCATTGACAGTGTGATAGGGGAGGAGGATGAAGGAACTAGGAATGTGCTCCATGCAGTCACTCAGAGACCTGGGCTGAGAGAGGCTCTGCCGTCTTCAACACTTGGCTCCAGAGATCAGTGTGAAGAAGAGACACGAGGGTCCTGCAGGGAGCACTATGGCAAGCCTGAGAGTGGCATTCTGTAATTCTGTTTCTACTCCATTGCCCAGAACCCAGTCACAGTCTTGAGCTGGCAACCATAGCCCTGGTTGGGAAACCATGTTCCAGAGACAGATTTATACTATGGAAGTGCTGGGGTCTTATTCATAGCTGCAAGGGTTCAGGAATCTGCAATATAAATTAAATAAACTAGACAAGAAATATAAATTTGGGAGGCATGTTTGGGAAGCCAGGGGAGGCTTAGCTCTAGTGACTAAGCTCCCCAAATCTCTGGCCCCAGGGCTTTTTATTCACACATTTTGCCTTTTAGCAAAGCAGATACACATATCAAAGGTAAGGTTTGGTAAACAGTAAAGGATTATCAGGTTGAGGGAACTGCTCTCAGCTGTCTGGCAGCAGGCAATAACATGCAGATCTTCAGCCCTGCTGAACCCCCAAGGTTCATCAGCCTTCTGATGAACTTCTTGCATTTTATTATGCCCTGCTGGAATTAGCCTCCAGCACAACCTTCGGTGGACTTTCAGCCATCTCTATGCACATAAATACACCTGAGGCTACATGGCTGTGCTTCTTAGTTCTTCCACTATAAGTCTCCAGGGCTTTTAAATCTGAGGGGGTAAGGAAAAGGGTGATGGGGTGGGAGACTTCATGCTAAGCACAGAGGACTGAAGCTAGTGGAGCTGCTGCCAGAATAGAATCACTTAGAAATAACCCATTCATGAAAAGAAGTGAGGAATGTACATGCAATCTTTCATTTATTTATCAGACATTATCTGAAACCACTTATTAAGTGCTGAGGCTACAATAAAACATTTAAACCATACAGCAGGGTAAGTGCTCTAATGGGTTTATGTGCATCACTTATATGGAAGTCAAATGCATTATTCTAGTGGGGGAGGCTGGCCATGAGAAATTCCCAGCACAAGGGCTCAGAGGTCTCTGATTTCTAACATTGTCTCCTCTGCACGTATGCAGCCCTAGTTCTAACTTTACACTCCACTCTCCAGGACAGGAACATGGTCATATTTCCTTAGTAGAAAGGTCTTTCTGACCACAGATTGTTTGCAGGATGGATTAAAGAGCAGTGAACTTAGAGGCAGCGAGAGTCAAGATGCTACTGTTCTAGCCTTCGCTGGTTCTTTCTTCCTATGGTACAAAATTTAAACTCCTACCCATAACTCACAAGCCCTTGCCTGACGGTCTAGCTGCATTTTCCATGGTTTCAAACCCTAATCCCTAGCTCTGCTTAACATCAATAGGTTTTTGGAAATTTCTGCAATATTGGTCTACTCATAGTATTTCATACTTCAACACATCATCCCAGGCTCCTGCCTACTCTTCCCATCTCCTTAGTTGTCTTCCTACTTGTTCCCATCTACCTTTTTACATTCAGCAAAATGGTCCTTCCTTAGGGAAAGTTTCTCTAACGCCGTCTCAGAAGACAGAGTCAGAGAGACAGGGCCCTTTGACAACCTCATTGATTCTCTGGACTGCCAGGAAGGAATCAGAGATGACTGAGACTGTGATGCAAGGTGACTGGGTGGAAGGTGGTGCCACAGTTGAAGCAGGGAGCACGGGAAGCCTAGCAGGCTTGGTGGGACAATTAGAAGTTCAGTTCCAAAATGGTACAGTTGCTTTCCTAGAAGTAATTTTTTTTTTTGCTCCATAAGTTTTAAAATTCAAATATAGAGTAAGACTCATCAAATACTTTCATGTATTTACAACTCAAATGAATATCTATACCTTTCTAAAGGAAAGTAGAAATAGTTGCATAGAAAGACCACTATTCATAGATTTGATGCTATTTCCCCCCCAGGTTTTAGCATAAAAGAACAGGGTAGGGTGAAAGGAATCATTTGCACGGTCTTGACTAGTCAGAACTAGAACAGCTTTGCAATAATGTTCACCCCTAATCAATACCTTATAAAGACTAGCACCTGTTACCACTGTAAATCTTAATCTCAGTTTTTACCCTTACCTTTCTTTTTTGCCTTTTTACGTAAGTGAAGATTCATGATAATAGCTAAAGATCGAAGTGAATGAATGTGGACGTGTACCTCACTGTCATGGATGTATAAAACTGATCACAATTTGTTTTTGACCCCTACTTAGGTAAGCTACTTCACATAAACTTACCTCTGTCTATCCAGGCTTGCCTTTAGAGTCTCCTCTCCTCCCACCCTCCCTGTCTCCATTTCTCCTTTTTCTGGTACCTCCAACCTGCTTTCCTCCCCATGCTGACCATTACTTGGACAGCCAGTTAATTGTTAAATCCTGAACATTGCATCTTGTGTGTTTCTCATATCCATTCCTTTCCTAATATTACTGCTTCATCTCCATAATCCAACCCCTCAGTGCCTTTGAGATTACCAACATTTACAACCCCCCTCCACTCCAATTCAACCTAGTGTGCAGTTTTTAAAAGTAAACTTTTGATAGATCCCATACCTTACTGAGTGAAATATACTCATACTAGTAATTGCCCTGGCACTCAAAAATTTTATCTGTGTGGGCACAGCTCTCCCTTCTGATCTTATAACTCACCACTGCTTGGCTTAGTTTTGCATTCCAACTCAATGGGCTGCTCACTGGTCCTTAAACAGCCTCTTGCTCATAAGACCTTGATTCATCTTAGTTCTACCCAGTGTGCATATCAAATGCCTCCCTCTTTCTTTGAGGCTTTCTGATTTTGCTGGTAGGTGGGATCTTTCATCTCTTTAAGGGACACACCCTTGTCACTGGTACTCTCTTCTCCTTGGAGATAATATTTTGAAATCTTAACCATGCCATACCTCCCTCCTGTCCCTGACAACCCCTCCCCCCTTTCCCTACCCAGTGTGGTCACTGAGTTCTCTCATATTTCTACAATGTCTCTGGCATTGCTCATTGCCTAATTTGGTTCCTCATTGCCACTGGCTTACATAATTCTATTAGAAATGCAGCAAGTTGATTTCTACCCTCGTAAAGTTCCTTTGAGATGACAGGTCTCTTGGCTCCTGCCTTTGTTACTTTCCAATCCAGCCTTGACACCACAACTAAAATTCTGTCCAAAATGCAGACGTGTTCATGTTCTCCCTTCCAGAACGTTTAAGTCTACACAGCAGAGAAGTTAGGAACTCACACTCTGGAGGCCAGCCAGTGGGATTTGACTGACCTCCATCACTTCCCAGCTGGTCAACCTTGGGCACATGACTTTCTCATCTCTAAACAGCCTGTTGTGACGTGCACATAGCATACTGCTAATGAATTTTTAGAGCGACTTCACAAAGTGAGCCCCAGGTACATGATAGTGTAGCAGGATGTTAAATTGCAAGTTTCAGCTAGACCAGGATAAAATAGCAAATGGGACCTTCCAAACAAAGTTAGGTATCAGGCCAATACACAGATTTTCAAAGCAGGTGGCCAGGAGTGAGTGAGCTAGTTCTAGCACCTGCAGGACGAGGAGTAGGGTGAAGCCAGTGGAGATGGGAAGACAGTCTGTGAGGAGCTTTTCTTGGCAGAAATCCATCCTGGACTCTGCTGTCACCTCAGGAGGAAGGTTTGGGATGGTGCCAGCTCCCTCACCTCAGGTCTGATTGAGGGAGAGGGGAGAGCATCTCCATGGGACAAATTAGAAACTTGAATGTGTGTCCCCTGATGAATGACTTCTACTTTATTGTCCCTTGTTATTTAACCTAGGCCATGCGCACACATGCGCGCGCACGTGTGTGTGTGTGTGTGTGTGTGTGTGTGTGTGTGTTAGCCAGGGCTCTCCTGGTTGTTAGGGACGGCAACACTATCTGAATCAGCATGGGAGGGAAGGGAGCATTGGTTGGTTTAACACTAGACTTTTTAACATAACCAAGGGGAGCATTGGATAAGTGGCCCACGGGTCGTCAGGGTGCCACGGGCCGCAGGGGCACCTGGAGATGAGGACTCCAGTGCTTCCAGGACTTCCTTTTTTGACTTCTGCTTCCTGTTTATGTCTGAATTTGCTTTATGATGAAAAATCTTGGCCGGCAAAAGTTCCAAGCTTCTGACACCACAGGGAACAGGAGCTCTTGACCCAGTTTGGGTTTGGAAAATCTTTACGAAAACTCTGGCTGGCTTGGCCAGGTCAGGGCTGCCCCCAGACGAGTCCAGGATGGGCGGAGGAGGAGGAGCAGTTCCCAGAGAATTTGCTGCCCAGAAGACAGGCGTGCCTCGCTAACACCCTATTTGTGTTCATCCCTGTAATTTTTCAAGTGTGTCAGCTTCTTAGGTATAGCACTGCCTGGCATAAAATGCACCATCCAGTTCAGACGTGGAGGATGGGAAGGGAAATATGTCTTCCTAAAGGATGGATCGAGGCAGAGAGAAAACCCTGGAGACTGGGGAGGAGGGTGAGACAAAGAAGAAGTGATAACAGCTTCTTCGGGGTGTCACTCAGGGATTGGCCATAAGATGTCTGTGGGCCTCACAGGTGCTAACTGGGCCGTGGTGGAATGAGGACGGTCCCTGAGTCTGACCAAGGGCATTGCAGCAGCCACTTAGCATGGGACTTGTCCAGATGGAGAGCTTGCATTGTGTGTCCCTCCTCCCCTTCCAGGGTCCTTCTCACTTCTTATGGGCCTTTCCTGCCTCCACCTCACTATCCCCGTTGCCCATCGACCTGAGGCACCTTCATCTGCTCACCCTCCCTTCTCAGGGTCACTCTCCTTTACAGGGACCCATTTAATAGACTTACTTCTGGTCCATGTCCCCAGCAGCTGTATCTCAGAGAAAAAGATTCCACTCATTCAATGATCCATTCCCCCAGCACAGCCTCATGGAGCTCCCACTGTGCAGGATACATGGTGACCAAGGTGGAGGGGCCCTGCCCTCCTCGAGCTTGCATTCCAATGGGAGAGACAGAAACTACACAAATAAATATGTAACATCGGTTATTGACAAATGCTTTGTAGGAAAATAAAACAGGGCGAGGAGATACAGAGGAGAGTGCTATTTAGATGGGCTGACTGGGCAGGCTTCCCTGGGCAGGGGCATTGGAGCAGAGGCTTGAGTGCTGTGGATAAGCGAACCCTGTCTAGATTGGTGAAATGCATTGCAGGCAAGGGAGCACCAAGTGCAAGAGCCTGGAGGTGAGAATGGGTTTGGCATGTGATGACCAGACCTAAGTGAGGTATCAAAAAAGAAGAAAGGCAAATGGCTCTTATGGAATGAAAAAATGATCCACCTTACTCATAACTAGATTAATGCAAACTGAAACTCACTGAGGAACATCGGTGGATGTTTAGGACTTTTTTTAATGCTCATCCAAGGATATGTTTATTGATGAGAGAGAGAGAGAGAGAGAGAGAGAGAGAGAAAGAGAGAGAGAGAGAGAGAGAGAGAGAGATATCAACATGAGAGAGAAACATTGATCAGTTGCCTGACTAGGGATCACACCCACAACCTAGGTATGTGCCCTGACTGGGAATCTAACTGGCCACCTTTTGGTGTATGGTACAACGCTCCAACTACCTGAGCCACCTGTCCAGGGCTCTTTAGGATTTTTTGCTTGCTCAGGTCAGATACAGAATCTGAACTAACTGTAGAAAATATAGTTCACATGTAGAAAGATCCTTAAATGTGTCATACTAAAAAAATACACATCAAAGCTCAACTGTGATAACCACATCTTACCCACACCAGATGGGCAAAAGTCCAACACATTCGGCCACACATGCTGTGGGGAACCACTCTTTCTCAGAAATTGCTGGTGGGGAAGTAAAATGATACAACTCCTATGAGCATTTGGCTGGATCTAGCAAAATTACATAGACATTTGCCTTTTAACCCAGCAATTCCACTTATAGAATCTGTCCCAAAAATAAAATGGCAAAATATGAAAAAGCATGAGCAAAGTCTATCAACTGCTGTACTGTTTAATAGCACAAACTGGAAATGGTCCCCCATCAATAGGGGCCTAGTTGCACAAGCTTAGTAAATCCATGTAGTGGAATACTATACAGTTGGGAAAAGGAATAGGAATATTTCTACATATTAGTATGGAATGCTCTCTAGAATCATGTTTCTTAGCAATAAAAGCAAGACAGAAAACTGAGCAAAGGGTGTTATCATTTGTCTAAGAAAGGGAGGGAAAATAATACCCTATATAATAAAAGGCTTACATGCAAATCGACTGAATGGCGGAAATGACCAGTCACTATGATGCGCACTGACCACCAGGGGGCAGACACTCAACGCAGGAGCTGCCCCCTGGTGGTCAGTGCGCTCCCACAGTGGAGCGCCACTCAACCAGAAGCTGGGCTTATGGCCAGTGAGCGCAGGGGCAGTGGTGGGAGCCTCTCCTGCCTCCATGGCAGTCGGACTTCCCCTGAGGGCTTCTGGACTGTGAGAGGCCGCAGGCTGGGCTGAGGGACACCCCTCCCGCCCCCCAAGTGCACAAATTTCGTGCACTGGGCCTCCAGTTCATATATATTTGTTAATATATTTTAAAATGAGAGAATGGATAAACAATAAAGATAAAATAACAATAACCTGTATGGGAAGTAAGAAAGGAGTAGAGTATAAGATACAGGAAGAGGAGCTAGATTTCTTTGTAGGTTGGTTTTGAGCCATGTAATATTTTTTATAATTATAAAACAAAATTAAATGTAATAGGGAAGGCAGTCCTATGACTCAAAAGATTTTACTTTTGGAAAAAGTAAATAAATTTAGAACATTTTAGCAACAATTGAACCTTTAAAAGTAAATGTTTCTAACAGTAAACATTTTAGAAACCAAAGAACCTAACTTGCCATCCAGTTGATGGAATTAGAGAAACTATTCCAAATGACTGTAAAACAAAAATTTGTATTCCCTTTATGGGCTATACCCAAAGAACAAAACAACAACAACAAAAAAAAACCTGGGGAAAATATCTTAAATTGTTCCTGGTAGTATCTATACTAATAAAAGGGTAATATGCTAATTAGAGTGGACGTCTTCCGGACGTCCTTCCAGGCAAAGCTGCAGTGGCTGTGAGGGCCAAGGCTCAGGCAGCCATGGGCGGCTGCGAAGGGCTGAGGCTCAGGCCGGCAGTGGCAGCAGCAGTGGGGTAATGGGGGCGGTGCCTTCCCCGATCCACCAGGTTGCCTCCCGCAGAGGGAGGCCAGACTGGGGGCCTAGGCAGAGGCAGTTAGGGGCAATCAAGCCAGCAGGGGGCCAAGTTAGGGTCGATCAGACTGGCAGGGGTGCAAGGTAGGCACGATCAGGCTGGCAGGGGGGCAAGGTAGGGGTGATCAGGCAGGCAGGGAGAGGGGTTAGGGGCAATCAGGCAGGCAGGCAGGTGAGCAGTTAGGAGCCAGCAGTCCTGAATTGTGGGGGGTCCCAGATTGGAGAAGGTGCAGGCTGGGCTGAGGGACACCCACCCCCCACCTCACCCCCAGTGCACCAGGCCTCTAGTTAATAATGTGATTCTGAGGCTGCTATGCATATAGTGTGGGATAAGACAAGGGAGTAATTATGTTAAGGACCATGATATGTGATGTGGAAGAAAGAGGATGCAGGTGTAAGATGGGTAAGTTTCAGCAAAAATACGGTAGTTCTGTATTTGAATTGGAATGATCAGTCTGAACTCATGACGTATGCTATCCTTAAACTATATTTGCATATTTCCTATCTCTGTTTTAAAGCTTTAAAATGATAACCAACACAGTGCAAAGAGCACCTCTCTCTCTAAGTATATGGATTAGGATATTAAAACATGTTGAAATACTGACTAAATGGAACTAAGCTCTTTGGAGAAATGGCTGATTCCTTATCTGGGGCTAGAAATGGACATGAGTCTGGGACAGCTTGTCATGCCAGAAGGATGATGGGATTGTGTCAAAAAGACACAAGAGCCAACCTATTAGACTCTGACCAGCCAATGGACAATGTAAGCATCACTAGCAAAATTACAATGGGTTTAAAACCATCAAATATGTGTAATAAACTCATAATGACACTTAAAAAAGAAACCCTCAATCATCTTTGAAGGATAAAAAAGGAACAAATCATGTTTTTTAACACAAAACTAGTTAATAAAGGAAAAGAATCAAGTATGTATTTGCCTGTCATATAAAATGTAGCTCACAGTAACTGCATCGTAGAGAGAAGTCATTCTTTTTAATAGAAGTGTTCCATGAATAATGCAGAAGGAATACCATCGTCTTGAAAGAATGAATGCCTTATGAAAGAATGAACCCAGGCCTTGAGCACGAAAGGCTGCTCATACCACAAAGAGAGACAGTGGCATTACATTCTCCCTGCCTTGATCCATCCTTTAGGAAGACATATTTCCTGACTCATCCACCTAGGAAGAAGTCTTGCCACACCTGAATCTTTGAAGTCTCTGGATCTAACTAGCAGGACCTACTGTCAATGGAGGGACTGGTGGAATCACACTATAAAGTTCACCAAGAACGTCTAGACTGGGGGAAATGCTAAATGTCAAATATCATGGCTTCATCATCAGCAAGAAACTACAAGGAAGGAAAAAGAAGGAATGGAGGAGGACCCTATAGATTAAGAGAGATATGAGTGATACTGAGTTTGAATCCCAATGCAAACAAACTGTTAAACAAAGCAAGGAAAGGACGGTAGAAGGGGCCCAGGGAGGGGATGGGGAGTAAAGAGGACATGGGTGGTGAAATATGGGCGGGATATTTGATGATACTGAGGAATTATTCTTGCTTTTTGGGTTTTGTGATGATACGTATTGTGATTTCAAAAGAGGAGCCCTTGTCAGAGATATATGTTGAAATATTTATAGACAAAATGATATGTCAGACATCTGCTTCAAAATAACTTGGCGTGAGTGGGAGGGTGGGTGGGGACATGGAGCAGGGGTTCCCAGTCTCGAACTTGCATCAGATTCACATGGTGGGCTTGTTAAATTACAGACACTGATCCCGAGTGAGTTTTTTATTTGGTCTTGGGTGTAGCCCAAAGAATTTGCCTTCCTGATTTCCCAGGAGGCATTGATGCTGTTGGTCTGGAGACCACATTTTGAGACCTAATGGCAGAAAGAAACGAGAATAACCCCAAGTTATTCTTGCACCTGGGTAGTGGGTACATGAAAGCTCTCATTATACTATTCTCTCTACTTCTGAAAATATTTGAAATTTTCTGTAATAGGCATTAAAACAGACACAAATGACCCAGAAGGACACATAGAAGGAGCAAAGCCTTCAACAACTCATCATTGTAATGGGAACATCTATGCTCATTAGTAGAACAGACTTGGCTGCTGCCTCTGGGTTGAAAGGGGGCACATCTGCTCCTGCCCAGTTGGAGCTGAGAGCACCAGCTCAGCTGTCAATCCCCTTAGAGGACTGCTGGGCCTGAGGGGCAGGGAAGTGGTCTTTGTCTGAGGGGTCTGCATCATGTTGCACCCATTTCCTCAGTGTGGTCAGTCATAGGAAGAGCAGTGGTTTGGATGAATCCTAAGAGTCCCTGGCCATTTCAACTGGGAAGGGTGTTCTTGAGCAGAGAGCTGTGCCAGCGGGTTCAGCTGTCAGAGGTGGGGTGATCGCTGAACTCAGACGCCCACGTGTCCTCCGACAAGGACCTTCCTGAAACGCCTACATCAGGAGGTGTTTCTTTCTGTTGGAGGCCATCTACTCGCCTGTTAAGATTCATTTACTAGTAGTTATTCAGTCATACATCAGATACTTATGAGCGTACCTACTAAGTGTAAGGCACTTTCCAGCCCCTGAGAATACAGCAGGGAACAGGATAGGCAAAAAATCTCTGCGTATGTGGAGATTAAGTTCTAGTTGGGGGAAACAAGCAATAAACAAGTAAAGAATTATATGAACAGAGTAATTTCAAACAGTGAAAAGTGCTATGAATGAAATTCAAATGAAGATGCCTGGATAGTGATTGATTTTGAGTATGTGTGTGCAGGCATGCGTGCATGCATGTGTACACATATTTTAGGTGACCAGGGCAGGCTTCTCCAAGGAGATGATATCTGAGCTGAGAGCTGGGTGAGGAGAAGGAGCCAGCCACCATGAGGAGATCTGGGTCTTTTCAGACAAAGTCAAAAGCAAGTGCAAAGGTTCTGAGATGAGCTTAGCATTTTTTTTGAAATGCCAAAACCAGTGGATCTGGGACATGGAGAGCAAAGGGCAAAATTGGTTATGAGGTGAGATTGGAAAGGAGGCAGGAGGCAGGAGGCAGGGTGTGTAAGGGCCTTGTAGCCATTAGCCATGGGGTTTATACACATGCCCTAGACACCTCCATGGCTGCAAGTCATCCCCCAGCTATGAGAAGTCCATTTTATCTAGAGAAACAGGACACTTTTTTAAATAGTGAAGTCCCATAGGGGCTCTGGTCTATAGGAAAAATGAGTGTTTTGTATAGTCAATTGAATTATATATCTAATTTGTTGAACCAACCTATTAAAAAAATGATTTTATTTCAGAATCACTATATGCTCTCGATGGCTTATAATTCCACCTTTAAAACATTCAACTTAAAATTCGGTCCCCTGTTAAAACACATATTCCTCTCTGATGGCTAATGCTATGAGTTTTCAGTCATTTCATGGTATTATAAATGGTTTGAGAGCTGTATTCTTGAAAATATATTTTTAAAAAGAAAGGCATATAGTTGGTGGGTTCTTGGGTACAGGAAGGAATCTTCAGGGCAGAAACCAATCAGAAAGGAGAAACTGAGCATGCATCAGTAAAAGGACTAATTTTACAATTTTGAGCTTTGCACTGCTTCCTGGATAGACGAATGTCCTCCTGCCAAGGCATGATGGCAAGGCTCTTTTTCTTGAAATAACACATGTGTCTTTTAATAGCTCTTTCCTAAATGGAAAGTGTGAAATAATCCACAGAGCCCAGCGATTACAACGTCCTGCTCCTGCTGCCTGATGCACCCTGGCCGGCCCTGGACACGCACCCTGGACCTCACCTCTGCGGGCCAATGTTTTCATGACAATGAAACGTGGTGTCCTGGAGGCAGCTTGAGCAGCTGTTGGGGACAGATCATAGGCATCGCTCTGCAACTTTGCATTCAAGGGACTTCATATCGGTTGCTTGAAATCAGCCACGATGAGATTATTACACCACAGAAATCAGCAAACGCCACACATTCAGCTTTTTCTTTTCAGACAGCCGATTGTTAAACACCAGCATGCCGCTGCCATGAAACCTTAAGAAGAATATTTTAGCGTATGCCGTGGCATATGAAAAAATAGCTGTTTCTTTGTTTTGCCTCTTGAATAGTTGCTAATGGTGTTCAAAATTGTATTCACCTTTATAATTTAGCTATATTTATATGTATATAGACACCATTTACTTTCTCAAAAACTTTGTAGGCATTCCATGGTTGACCAGATAGACACTAAGGACCCCTCAAGGCTTTGAATCATCTGGCTCTTGCTGTCTTGGCTACCCCTGGCTCCAATCAAATTTAATCACCAATGTGCCTTGCCCCAGGCCCCCCAAGTACCCTTTTCTTTCTTCTGGACATTTCTAGTCTGGAGGGCTCTCCTCACCCCTTCTCTGTCTAACAAAGTCTTACTCATGTTTCAGGATCAGAGCAGAGGTCATGTTCTCCTTGACGCTCCTCTGCCACAGCTCCCTTCCTTATCCGTTGCCCTTTCTCCAGTGCTCCCACCTAATGCCGCCTGTGCCTCTCAGTCACCGCTGCCTCGAGGTACAGGTCCTTGTCTCCATGTCTTATCGCCTCCCCGGGAATGCAAGCCCCTGGAGGATCCTGACTTTTGCTTATTCATCATTTTATCTTTTATAGCATCTGGTGCAGGGCTTTGCACATAATTACTACTCTGTTAGGGTTAGTTGAATCATCTGCATATATGACTTCGTATTCTCCACAGTTCCCTGGACAACATAGTAATTGACCGCCACCCCCACCCCCCCAAACACACACACACACACACACACACACACACACACACACACACACACAATTTCATCCGTCTAAATATTCATACTGTGGACTGATTTCATTTAGCGTGGGTAATGCCTTATTCAAGGGAACACTAGGCTCAAATGGAGTCCAATGGGGACCAACAACAAAACTTCTACCTTCTGTGTGAAATGTCACCTTTCTCATCTGCATGCAAAGTTGGACCACTTTGTTCAATCATGTGATAGAAAGGCGCCCATCCGTTTCAAATCACTGCGCTCCGATGGCCGCTGAAGATGCAACTGTATCCTGGTAGGGACAGATCCTGCTGGAACGTTAGCGAGTTCTACTGGTACTTCTATACCTAATAACGAAATAAAAACGAATCTGATATTTTTCCTTTGCTCACTCCTACTGGGAAAGAAGGCTATTTCTGTTCTGTTGTTCCATTCATTAAGCAGTTACTGACTTCTCGTGCCAGGCACCCTGCTAAAGGCTCAAGATAGAAAGGCGAATTATCCACAGCCCTGCCCTTCAGGGACTCACAATCAGAAAAAGAGAAAAGGCAATAGGATGTGTTCAGTCTCAGGCGAAACAGAGCCCCGAAGCGCTGACAATGACCCACATCAGTGCGTTGGCCCATTAGATTCTGCCATCTGTCCCCGCATGAGATGTTTGCCGTAACTCCTCCACGGGCCGCTTTTGGTTTGAATGACCTTGGAGACAGCCTGAAATCCCGAGCTCGGAAGGGTGCTTTTAGAGTTACTGGTCTGCACTTACGTGCTTCAAATAGAATTTCACAAACCTCTAATTATCTCCTCTTACCCGGCTGCCTAAATGACTGACGACTAGCTCTTTAGTCCCTCCAAGAATGGATTTCTATTCAGCCGGTGCCCGCGATGCATTAGGATGCCCAGAACATGTGTGGCTGCTCCGAGCAGCACAGGGCAATTAACAGAAGGCTCGCAATTTGCAAAACGCCTCAACTTCCTGCTCATCTCGGAGGCAGAAAATTGTCACACCTTAATCTCAGGAGGCTCATCTGCAGAATTATCAACCCCCCACACACCCCCTCCCACAAACAGAGCCTCTGGTGTCAGCTTCTCCTCCCTGCTTTTTGCAAACATAAGCACTCGGCTGAAACAACAGCTATGACTCAGTTCCTAGCCAGCGCTGCCTGAATTGATTTAGTCTGAGTTCAGATTTAGCACCTAATCATGTTCAATTTGCTCCACTGCACTGCCTAGAGATAAAAGGCATGGGGGAAAAAATAGCTTCAGCTTGTGTCAGTCTTTGTGGTGATGTCATTGCCATGAGAAAGCCGGCCCTTCTTACTCTGCTGTGCTGCCTCAGAGGCGGCGGGCTGTGTGCGTGCAGCCAGTGGGCTCCAGGTGCCGAGCGCCGGCCGTGTCCAGGGCAAGGCAGTGCCGGGCGGGCCACGGCAGCATCCACCTGGAGGCTCTGCCCATCGCCCTGTCACGCAGGACTCCGAGGCTGCCTAACTCTTTTGAAAATCAGGAGGGGGAATGCCAGCCCCTAGCATGGACTGTGATGTTTCCACTCTGGTCGCCTGTGTGGTGGATGTGGAGGTCTTTACCAATCAGGAGGTGAAGGTATGCACCTGCAATCTTATTTTGCATGATTGCTGCTCCTGAAGCTGCTGGGCAGAGCCTCTTGAGCTTAAGGAAACATGACTTTGTTTAATAGTTTGCAGCTCACAGTGTGTGCTAGAAATGCATGTGGTGAGTGCCTGGCTGTATTCATTAGAATAAGTTAGAAGGGGGACCAGCACATTAATTTTGACTGCGATAAGGTCGACTGTTGTCTGTTTTTTTCTGGCCTTTTCTATTCGGCGATTTCACAGTAGACATGTTTTTGTAGTTGCATATCTGTGTCAAGAAGGAGAATTTGTCAGTGCTTCATGTTCGGAGGGGTTTTGACTCAATGATTAAAGGAAGACAGTGCACATAATAAACCTCCCACCCAGGACACCCTGCTAGTGGGACGGTAACCACTTCACGGCATGTCACTTAAAGATGCCACGGTGTGGTCTTCAAATTGAACAAAAGCTGTTCTAAGAATGTCAGTTTCAATCTTCAGCTCTCTGGAAATTGAAGTTGGAGAGCAGCTGCCTAAATTTTTATTTTTTATTTTTGTCAAGCAAAGGAGTCATTTCCCTGAGCAGTGCTACAAAAGTAAGTTTAGGCATAAATAAATGTTGTGTCTTAAGACTTAGAATTCCACAGCACTGGTCCCCACTGATTGTCTGCAGGAATTGTTTAATTGTCATGGGTGATTGCCCCCTGGTGATATTCCTTCTCTTTTATTTCCCATTTTGTTTTATATTATGGAAAAGGTTCCACGCATGTAAAATGGGAATTTCTATTTATTCTCTCATATTTAATGTACGAATGAGCAAGCTTCTTATTTACATGGTTTACGCACACACACACACACACACACACACACACACACACACGTCGGTTGCTCATTGTGTGATGGGAGGAAGAAAAGGGGAATTACATTGCATAATCATTTTCCATCCTTGCCTTAGTCTTTATTTAAAGGAAGACCTTGAATTCTTTACTGTTGAGTGTGCAGGTGACACCCTGGTCCTTCCCAGGTGGGGATTTATATGTTCGCTAGCATAACGCATGGCTCTGTCATTCAAGATTGGGGTTTTGGACATGCTTTTGAAATGGACTCAGAAATCTGATATGCTTTTCCTGCATATTTTAAATGGGTGGCCCTGCATTTACCAACTCTCACACCGGTGCTATAGAAGTGTCTACCACCTGTCATATTGAGGTCAGAAAATTAGAATATAATGGATTGGTGCTGCCTGTGGTTGCATTGGGAATGGAAACAGCATGCAAAGACTCACAGTCCTTCCAGGTGTACCTGCCATATGCACCCAGAAGTGAGAGCAGTCATCAGAGCCCCTCCGGTTTAGCACCAGTTTCAAGTCTGTTGTGGGTAACCGGGTAGAGGTATCTTCCCACCGATGCCGGAACAGAACTAAAACCTCATAACTCTCTTCTGTCCTCCACTGTTCTCTGTTTTTTACATGCTTGCTCTGAAAATGTCTAAACTTTTTTTGTTCAAGAACTAATAATGAGAAAATATTTATCGCGCATATGCAATATGCCAGGCATGATGCTTACATGGGAAGAAGTTTAAAATATGCCTATATGACATATGTATCTGTGAGAGACATAAAAATAACCACTTGCCCAATATTTCTTAAAGACAGAGAATGCTTGTGGAATTAAAGGGACACAAAATTCTTACAGCTGGTTGTATTTGAGCGGTTGGGATGGCTTCATGGAGAAAGTGGTATTTGAACTTGATGATGGCTAGATTTAGATCCAGAAAGAGGGAAGGCCTGGGGATAGGGAGTCATTCCATGTTGCAGTAGAGTGAGTCAATGAATTTGACTGCAGTAGGATCCGAGAGATGGGAGGGGCTGCAGGGGAGGGAAGTGAGTCAGGACCAGATTATGGAGCAACTGATACTGTTCATCAGAAATGTATGAGGTTTTTCTGGGAAGGTTCCCACTGGAAAGATGACCTTACTACCAAATAGCTCTAAATCACAATGTTTGTTTCTTTGGGGTGAGCTACTTGATCTTTCTGTGCCTTACTTTTCTCATTTGTAATGTGGGGAATAATAGTAGTTCCTACCTATTTGGCTTGGTATGATTGAAGAAAATTAGACACGTAAAAAAATTAACATAGTACCTGACATATATTTATTGTTTAATAAATATTTGCTATTGCCACCATCATTATTGTCATCTTTTAGCCATTCTCAGAAGGTGATAGATGACTTTTGCCAGTTTATTGGAATACCCAAATTCTGAGATAACAGTGACAATCCAGGACACAGAAATGTTTTTCCTCCCATTCCCCCAAACACAAACATACACACACACACACACACACACACACACACACACACACACACACAAGCAATTTAGAAAATATGGCCCTTCCTTTCAGATATTTAAGGTAAAACAGTGATGTTATCAAGCTAAGATCCACTCTGTGCTTATTTAAAAAGGAAAAATGAATAAAGTAAGGTGGGCCAAAGAGGTTTGTGGAGAAAACCTATGTGCTCCTGGTTCAAAAGTGGGCATTGCTCATTGCCATGTTCAAATGTGAAATTCTGCCACCAAACAAAGTTTCTCCAAAGGTAAACTTCATTAATTGCCAATAACAGACACATGGCGGAACCAGAGTTCCTTTCCTCCGAGGCTTCCGTATTTGCTGTCAGAGAAAAGGGAGGCTGCTCTAAGGCGAGGGTTTGACTCGCCTGCCTGCATCCAGCTTGCGTCGTCTCACTCTCTTTGCAGACCCTTCCTTTCTACAGGTAGCCCCGTGGAAAAGCAACCACCCCAGTTTAGGCAGCCAGCAGGCACCCTTTGCAGGTGCAGTGACTTATCTGAAGGGGATGGAGGCATGTGCAAATCCAGTGTCTGATCTCGACTTAGAAAGCCTGATCTTCAATGGGGGAATCTCAGCTGGTTGCACCAGGGGCCCTTTATACTCCAATGTCCTTAATGTTGGCAAAGCTGCTAGAGCAATCGTACTAAAAAGAGAAAGAAATCAGACAAATGGGGTGCTGCCATATTTGGCTTTCTTCAGAAATTCCATTAGTAGTGTCATGAATCTTGCTGTCTGTTTTATGGCATAAGAGTACACAGAGATGAAGAAATATGAAGCCCTTAATAGAAGAAAAATGATATAATGAGCTGAAGAGTGTATGTGTGTGTGTGTGTGTGTGTGTGTGTGTGCGCACACACACACACACACACACACACAGTTGATTTTTTTTTTTTTCAGTATATTTCTGAAAATAGTTGTCTACCACCCCAAGGAGCCAAACCTTTGGGAAAATGAAAGGGATCCAAAGATGGGTAATGAATTTATATTTCACTTTAGTCCAGTGGTTCTTAAACCTGATTTCACTTTGGTATCCCGTGGAGAGCTTTAAAAACTATTGGCGATGCCCAGGCCCCATGCCCAGAACTTCTGCCTCGGCTGATCTGAATGGAGCCCAGACCTAGGTTATCACATAAAGTCAGCGTCAGATCTCTTCTAGACACTGGTAGGTATGGGCGCTCTCAGTCAATCATTGCCTAGAGCTGTGGTCGGCAAACTGCGGCTCACGAGCCACATGTGGCTCTTTGGCCCCTTGAGTGTGGCTCTTCCACAAAATACCACAGGCTGGGCGAGTCTATTTTGAAGAAGTAGCATTAGAAGAAGTTTAAGTTTAAAAAATTTGGCTCTCAAGAGAAATTTCAATCGTTGCACTGTTGATATTTGGCTCTGTTGACTAATGAGTTTGCCGACCACTGGCCTAGAGTGACCTCCACTTAAACTCCGACCCACATGCCCCAGGTGAAGGCTTGATGTGTGCAGTTTTAGAAGCTGTCAGAAGTGTTGAGACTCAGCTAACTCTGCTGGATCATAGCACCAAAAAGAAAGAGGAAATTAGGCCAGTGGGGTTCTGCCCTATTATCTTTCTCTAGAAATTCCATTGGCCACTTTTGCATGGATGGCCAGTGGAAACATCTCTGGGGAGGGGACAGTTTATTCCATGTCACTGTTCCAGTGTCATTCTGAAGCGAGTGAGAGAGCCAGGGGCAGATCTGAGGGGAAAGTCTTTCAGGAGAGGGAAGAGTAGAAGCAAAGCGAGACAATGTTGTATTCTTACCCAACCCTGTTTTCATCTATTTTAATCGTTATTCATTCGAGGACCTAATGAGACTAGCACTATCTTATGGCGTGTTTTATTATTTTTTATATTTTTAAGGGTGCTTCTTTTTAGAAATTGTGCTTGACCTAATTCCCTCGCACTATATTTTAAGGTTGTTGGTTTCTATGGGGAAGGGAGAAATAATAAAGCAGGTATTTGTTCTCAGCGTAGTAATTTTTTATATACTGAAATTTGAGGATTTTTCTTTCTCCTTCTGAAAGCCAAGGCTTTTTGTAAGGTGACTCATAGTCCTACTTTCTCTCCTCTGCCTTTGAGACTTTCCCAGTACCCCCCTAATCCATGTAACATTGGGAAAGCCTCTTAACCGTTCTAGATATGCAGTAATCATACTGAGAAAGATACTCGACTGCTTTATATGTTGTTTTCCTTTTCACACAATGGTATGATGTGACTGACTCATAGTCTGTGTCATGCTGCTGTGGGAGTTATGAAAAAAAAAAACAACACCAAAAAAATAAACCCCAGCACACTGTGGTCCTTTTATATAATGAAACCTCTTTGTCCTTGGAACCACTGGAAATTTCAAATTACTTGCTTTGTTTGGGGGGAGTCACATGAGGAGAAGGATGGAGCAGCGTTGGTGTCATACACTTTGCATTATGATTTGAAGAGAGACAAGTGGGAACTGGGTACCAGGAATTGATTTGAAGAGAAGCTGGTAGATCTCTTTGCTGGGAGAGCTGGTTGACCTCCATGCCTATTTCTTATGCTTACTGCAAATGCAGTGCTGGGGAGAGGCTCTGGCCACCAGCATGACTTTATAGCTCTGCAGAACTCTCAAGCTCTTTCAGCAAATTCAAATACCATGTGTTCACTCAGTAACAGAAGAGGTCGAGTTGCATATGATTTAGTTCTCAAAAATTGAAACCCTCTAGAGAGATTCATGGCAACTTTTAGTAACCACCATGTTAACAGAAACCCTCATTCTCTATTCAATGGCTGGGATAGTAAATCATATCTGTTACATATCTCCAGACCATGTTTAGTATCTGAAAACCAAAAGGGAGCATGTGGGAGGATGGGGTTGGAGGGTGGGGTGGCGCGTTTGCAACATATACTAACAAATACTTGCTCTTTCTCTGACAATAAAATAGAGTAGAATTGTGGCCATTTTGAAAATAAATGCATTATACAAAACTGGATGTTAAAAATGAAGCCTAAAAAAATCTGACCATTCTTAAATGTGCAATATAGGACATTTTCTTGCTTCTGAAGAAAGCAAACATCTTTCATGTTGTGAGAAGTGATTTTATGCAAATGATGGGTGCTCCCTGAGAAGGTTAATAGGTGATTTCTCAGCCACCTGTCATGTGAGGAAAAGACAAGGTGAAGTATTCATCTAACGACATTGTTAAGCAGGAAAGTCAACTAAAAGCTTGCTTATCTGTTTAAAGAGTCTTCGAACTGTTGGAAAGTAACTGAGACACTGACAGTTGTGACCTTGAACTTGAGTGTCAGATTTACTAGTACTTAAAAACCACCACAACAAAACAGCATCTTCATTAACATTGTTGTCCTAAAGAAACCGATTTTAATGTAAAACTAAGAGAGTTCTATTTGCATCCTCAGTGATTCTACTTGAGTACCACTATCAATAATTGATAACGGGCTTTTTAGTACTTTCTAATGAGGCTTAGAACAGACAAAGAAGAAAGGATATGATAGCTTAAACATTATCACTTGACATGTTTGGGTTGTAAGCTCAACAGGCATTGCATCTTTGTGGTCAAAAGCCCAGGTTCCCAAGGAGGTCTTACACTCTCCAACCCATGCCTGACCCAGAATGTCTTTATGTAAAGGGACAATTTCTCTATGTATTCTTCAGATAAAGGGAATGTAGTCTTTTCCAGCTCTAAATCTAAGCTGATTTCAAAATGCAGTGTAAAAAATGTTGAGATCATTTAAAGAGGATTTCAAGCAGATAAAAAGTTACAGACACTCCACTTCATCTAGAATGGAGAATTTATTTTAAAAGTATTTGAGAATAAAATAACCACCACGTCAGACCTTCCCTAAAAAATATTCACTATATGTTCTTTCATATTCCTCTTTCAGGGCAACTGTATCAAGAGGGAAATATATATATGAAAATGTATGTATGTATATACTATATCCCCCCTCCTCCCCAAATGGTCATAGAAGGTTTTTTTTCTGTTCGGCTCTGGCCTACCTAAATAGCTATTAGAAACTGTGGCAGTTGACCATCTAAGAGATTTAAAGCCTGAAGAAATTTCCTGGCAAAATAATTGAACAGAAGCCTAAACAATTGCTAAACAATTCCTTCAGGGGGGGAAATACTAAGACACTCATGGCCTCTTTTTATTGTTAAAATACCAAAAGGGTGTTTATATCCTTAGAATCTAGTAACATAATTACTTTCTCCAGAATCTAACATGCAAGCTCCGAGCTGAGCATATTTTTTAAAGGCTTTTGGAAAGATCTTGCCTTTGAGCTTCCAGAAAGGTGACTTTAGCAAATCTATCCTTCACCTGCTCAATTGGACTGCAGACCAATCTCCCATTTCCCCTCAAAATGATCTTCCTTAATATTCTACTTGTCCCAATAATAGGGAAGTTTTCTGCTTAGTTGTAAGATCCCACCCCCAATCTCTGGTGCTTCTAAATGTGAGCAGTATTCATGTTGGGCCCCAAAGATTTAACTTTGGAGGGGGCATTTACTAAATTAGGCATCAAACCATCCCCCTTTATGACAAATATAAATCCCCAGAGATGTTCATCTCTATGGATCAGTATTATATGATGTCAAGATGGGCAATTTAAAAGATTCTAACTCTTCCCATTTACTATATATTCCCAAGTGCCGCGCACATGGCACACACCAGGTACTCCCTGTCATCCCCATAGCAGCCCAAGGCATCTGTTTATCTGCCCCTTTATAAACAGGTTCCTGAACAGAGAAGTTAAACTTTTGCACAAGATGACACAGAAACGGGACTCAAACTGTGGTCTGCTTCACTCTTGCACTACCAAAATATACCTAAGGATTCATTAACCAGCTGTTAATCAATTATTGGGCTTGCGGGCGGTGTGTGTGTGTGTGTGTGTGTGTGTGTGTGTGTGTGTGTGTAAATTTTAGAAGATAAGACAATGAGCTCATATGTAGTATTTACTGTAGGGATCAAAACTCTGCTTTTGTCCTCTATTTCTTATCAGAGGTGGGAGTACTATTACCTAAATCAGTCATTGAAATCATTTAATTTTTCTCAATAAACCTAGCATGTGGCAGTTCTAGGCATAGCATCTGTTTTGGATTTGTTTTAAAATTTGTGTCAAATTTTAATTATGCCATCTAGTTGGAAAAGAAAACGTCTTCTAGAAAACCCAGGGCTCAGCAGCAGACTGAGAACCCCGCTCTGAGAGCACCTCCACCTGGTCCCAATGTCACTGAACTTTGCTGACTTGGTGAGCGGTGACCTGTGAAGAACTTGGAGCAGTGGTAGGGAAACTGTTAATGATCATGATAATGATAGTGCTCTCCAGATTATACAAAACTCAGCTTTCCCACAGGAGATCGCCAAGGTGGACAAGATCACACACTTCGTAAGGGGAAAGTTGGGCTGGGATCTGTTCATTGCCACGAAACGGACCTCTTGGTGTATTATTATAGCCTGCGTCAATAGTTCATCTGAGGGGACTGATTTCACCCTCGGTGACTTCACTGTGCCTTTAGCTATTGACTAAGACAATCATCTGAGGCCACCTTTCCTGGAACAGGATATGCAAGCAATGAGCAAACTTAATAATAGCAATAATGTATTGAGCACTTACTATTTGTCAGGCACCATGCAAAGTGCTTTTATTCATTCATTTATACATCAAATATGTATTGAGTGCCTTCCATATCCAAGACCTCACACTAGGCTCTGGACATGTAGAGATTAAGTCCATTGAATGCAAAGGCCTGTGTTCTGCATTAAGCGGGGCTACCCGTTATTTCACTCAGTCCCACGTTGCCCAGAAAGGATGATGCTGTCTCAACCTCCAAAGAGGTCTCCTTTGCTGATAGGGCATGTGAGAAGGCAGCAAGCCCAGCTCCTGAGTCAGACTCTTACCGGAAAGGGGCCATGGCCCTGAGCGGGTCTGCCTAGGGCCGGCCAGTAGTGTGTGGGTTCTTGACTTTGTGCAGGAAAGATTTCACAACACACGTCCAGGTGAATTTTAGGGACATTTATTAAAGCTGGGGACAGTGAAACAAGGAAAAGCTGGGGGAAAGAGCCTAGGCTGGGCTGCTTTGGCTCACTAAGAAGTCAGAGAAAAGGAAGCCATGGGGACAGGTTCAGATGAGCTGACACTGCCCACCGCTGCCCTAGTTGCAAGCTTCATGGGGTCCCTTAGAGTTTAGGATGTGTATGCCTATGGGGAAAGAAGGAGGTGAAGAGAAGCACGGATGTGCTCCCCGAAGGGAGAGAGTGCTCACTGGACCTTCATTTTGAGGGGTTTTAAAGGCTGTTTAGGGGAAGTCTTAGGGGAAGAGCTCAATAGAATATTCACCAGCTTTATGCTGATGTAGCAAAATGAGGATTATTTTTTTTAATTCATCTGTCCTTGGGTGTGGTTAGCAAATGGCACTAATTGAATTTCTGCTATCCATTGCCCTGAGTAGGGTGACTTAAGCTATTTACCCTCTGATTGGGGAGAAGTGCAAACCATTTATCCTTAAATGTCCCTGGTTTAGGGAAGATAGCATTTACTAGATGGCTGCAAACTGCTTGGCATCTAGATTTTCTAGATGGCTGGAAACTGCTGTTTAACTGTCTATCTCAGTTTCCCTATTCTGCTTGTCCTGGCTTACTAGCCTGTCTCAACACATCCTGGTTGAAATTCTCTGTTTGCCCACTTGGCCATTTACTGTGTAAAGAAACTTACTTCAGTTTCCTCAACTACAAAATGAAGAAATAGTGCCCACCTGGTAGGTTGGCAGTAAGGATTATATGTGTTTGAGTTTATAAACAAGTTACAGTTACTGGCAGACAGAACATACACAAACAATATTAGCCCTTACCATCGTCGTCATCATCATCATCGTTAATATAAGCAGACTTCTTACATGGAGTTTTGAGTTTTCTTGCCAGGGCACTTTACTTTACCTGCCCTAATTATATCAGACTCTTCCCTGCAGTTTCTAACTCATTTTTGCACAGGGGCAGCAGTGACCTACCTCAGTGGTACTCTGAGGTCACAGAATCAGAGTGTGAAGCAAGTGGCTACGCAAGGGAGTGAGGAACCACAGACCTCAGGCTATGTCTCTTCTCTCGTCTGTGACTTTTCCTGCTTCTCTAAGAGTCCTTGGGTAAGGGGTCCCTTCAAAGCAGGTGACACCAGGAAATGAGGGGTCTGGATAGACAGGAAGTGTCGTCCTCACTCTGCAGCCATGGGGTGGGGGTGGGGGTGGGGGTGGGGGTGGTATAGAGATGAAGCCCCAAGGAAGTTGCTGATGTTGATTGAGTTAATGGAAAGGGAAGCAGCCTGAGTGAACCCCCACCCACCTGGCCAAAACTCTGAGGCTCAGTGGCTTGCATCTCACTCAGAATAAAGCTCAAGTCCTTGCTATGGTCCTCGACGCCCATCAGACCTTGCCCCAAATGCCTTGCCCATCTCATCTTCTCCGTGTATCTCTTCCTCTCACTCAGCTCTTACCACCCTGCTCCCTGCACAGGCCAAGCACCTCCTTAAACTTGCGTTGCTGTACCCTCTGCTCAGAATGCTCCTCCTCCTGGCGTGCCCCTGGCTTGCTCCTCATTCATCATAGAGCTGTTCCTTGACTGCTGAATTGAAAATAGCACAGCCGGCTGGTCACTCTACATCCCTCGCCCTGCCTTGATTTCCATCACAGCACAATCACAAGGTGACAGAGTCTATTTGTTGGTTCACTAGAGGCCCAGTGCACAAAATTCGTGTATGGCGGGGGAGGGGGGTGGTTCCTCAGCCCAGCCTGCACCCTCTCCAATCAGGGACCCCTCGAGGGATGTTCGACTGCCCGTTTACAGGGATCGGGCCATGGGGGTGTGGCCAGCCTGGGTGAGGGGCTGATGGCTATTTGCAGGTTGGCCACAAGCCCCGGAGACCCAAGCTCCCAGCCCCTCCTTTTTTTTTTTTTTTTTTTTCCCCAGTGCCTCTTTGTGCGGAGGCCAGGGCCAGCTGTAAGCAGGTATCTGGGATTTATTTATCTTCTATAATTGAAACTTTGTAGCCTTGAGCGGAGGCCAGGGCCGGCCAGGGCGGGCAGGAAGCTTGGCTTCCTCCATCACCAGGGGCAACTCAAGCCTCCTGCTTGCTCCAGCTTTGTGGCTGCCACCATCTTTGTTGGGTTAATTTGCATACTCACTCCTGATTGGCTGGTGGGTGTAGCGGAGTGATGGTCAATTTGCATGTTTTTCTTTTATTAGTGTAGCTTGTCTAGTTCCCTCTCCCCACCCCTGAAAACAAGCTTCAGGAGATCAGAGGCTTTCCCCTTTATCCACTTCTGAGTTCCTAGAGACTCCAGGCAGTAACACCAAGAAAACATGTATTAACAAACAAATGATAGACTCCAATTCTCAGTAACCTTGAACATGGTATTAGACCACTTTCTTTGAAAGGGATGGTCTAGATTTCCAGACCCAAGGCCAGGTTTATATGGCAGAATACAGAGGTTTTAAGGCAAGATGTCCAATAAGGAAAACAGAGATTGAGCTCAGAAGCAATTTCTTCAAATCTATTTACATCTGTCTCTGAGTAGGAATTTTAAATGGGGTTATAGGCTTCTTTCACCACAGTAATGCTAAACTATAATTGCAGCACTTTTAATACTGACCTTCACTTCCCATTTCTACTTTAAAACTGTGGAGATAGGTGGAAGTTAGATTAATTACCCAAGCTGAGCTCAATTTCTCTTTTGCTTAATAGGCGTTTTGCCCTGGAAACTCTGTGTTCTGCCATGCACACTTGCCTCTGACTGTTTACTAGCTTGTATCCCAAAACTAGTAAACTTATTCTGTGACACTTGAAAAAAAAACAACTAAGCTAAAAGTCCTACTATTACATTGCCTGAATGAATACGCAGCAGGTTTGAATTATTAATGAGAGTGATAGTGGATGGTCTATTTTATATTCTCACTTTGTAAGGAAAAGTGCCTAGCAAAATAATACTGCAGTGTAGTGCTCAGCAAAATAACATTCTATATTTAAGTAACACTTCGCATCAGCAACAGTCCACATTGATGTTAGCCTCAGAAGGCCTGAACCCTCTTTCAATAGATACTTCCTCATGCCACCCTCCTGATGTAGGTGGGAAGTATTATTCTCTCAATGAGAAATTCAGGTTAGAAGTATCCCCCAAACTATGTTGGAGTTTGTTCCTTTTGACTTCAGATTTTTATTGCATAGTTTTTGGATGTGGAAGCAAGAAGCAACTTGGTTTCGTGGAAAACAACTTGGTCTTTGAAAGCAAAAGGTCCTGAATTCACACTACTTCGTATTCATGTCTTTTTTCCTATGTACAAAAAAAAGATACAGATTTAGGTTAAGGGCTGTTAGGATGTAGGTGATCAATAAATTATCACTGAAGATTGTGTATGGCATTTGTGAGGCACTTCAGCCATTCATTCCACATTTAACAAACATGGCGGAGCACTTGCTAGATAGTAGGCACTGCTTTAATCCTTGGGGTTCACGAATGGAGGCACGCCTCCTGCCCTCAAGAGGTTCATAGCTGATGGAGGAGTGAAGGTAGTGAATAGACACAGAGAGTTTAGAAAATGCCATGGTTTGAATAAGCCCAGTCTACTGTATTCTCTGGACATCTACAGGAGGGTGGTCTGGGATGATGAAGAATTACCCACAGAGATAATTCTTGTGTTACAGTTTTACAGGTTAAGTAGGTGTTGGGAAGGTGAAAGAAATGTGGAAGTAGGAAGGGGTACCCCTGGGCAAGGGGTGAGGGCAGCACCAAAGCAGAGGTCCTGGGGAGAGTGGTTGTTCTAGGAAGTGGAGCCCTGGTGGATGCAAGATACAGAGGCTGGACCCACATTACAAAGGAGCTTTGGACCTTATGGTTTGGACCATGGGAATAAGCAGGGGAGTGACCCATCCACCTGGTCTGGCAGAAGGTCCAGGTTGTAGTGTGACTGTGCTGCACTGAGGCTGATGCTGTGAAGAGGCGAGTAGAGGGGAGGGGCTGCCTCATCCCAGCCAGACAGGAGGAGGGCCTGCGGGACTCAGCAGCAGAGTCCCAGCATCCTTGAATCACGTTGATTATCTTTTGTTATTCCTCTGTCTTTTCCTTTCTTTCTTTTTTTAAAGAGGAGAGAAATCAAAACAGAAAAGAGGCCATCCTGAGGATGTCATTAGGTTGCCATTCAACAAGGTTGATTTGGGGGGAGAGAAAGGCTTATTTGTTATTTCTACACACAGGGTATGCAGCAAGTGCATTTAAACGGCAGGGATTGATGGTCTCCTAAGGCCAGGACTCTAAAATCAAGGCTCCAAACCCTGGTGCCGGCCCTGGGGAATCACTTAGTCTGTGGGTGAGGGACGCTGACTTACAATCACATCCCGATATCCTTTATCCAAAAAGTCTGCCCCGATGCCTCTGCAAACTTCTCACAGCTTGGAAAGAGAAATTCAGCGATGTTAAATGCTGGACCTAGAATATTTGGGGCCCCTCATGAGAACAAACACACATGCAAAAGTAAGCCCCAAACCCTCAACATTATTGCTAAAATACGTTTATGGAGGCTCATAGTCCCTGAGCTTAGCATACACAAAGCAAAGAGAAAGAGAAGTTTAATACCTTATCCTGGTAGTCACCTGTTGCCATCATGCCAGCAGTTTTGCCTCAGAGCAATAGCTACATTTAGTAGATGCTCATTAAAAGTTAGATGAAGGAGTGAATTAATGGTGCTTGCGTTTGTTGCAGGCCTAGTTTTAGGCAACAGGATGAAAGAAGGAGGCGAGTTGAACCTCTTTGTCAGGGCAGGCTCCAAAAGTTGTACAATCAACTCCTCTCAGATCCACCTGGACAGAGCATGGGCCCCTGGACACATCGGGGTGAAAGACAGCCTGAGAATGCCACCATGTTTCTGGATTCTATGATAAACAAAAGAGGAAGGTGGATATTGAGGGACAAGGAGCAATTTCTAGAGCAGGTGACAAATGTACCCTTTAAATAAGTGACTTGATAAGTCAAGGCTCAGAATTCACATACGTTAAATGACATCCCAGAAGGTGCTAATGGAATCTCAAAACACACATTCTTAGGAGAAGCTTGTCAAGTTTCATGAAGCAGGTAAGCTTTGACCTGAGATGTGAAAGGCATGGCAGGTATTAGGCACTCTTCAGCGTGGCTTCTAGGTCATCTGGGGAGATTAGGGCCCAGCAGGCTGCCTCTCCAGTCACCCTCGTGCCTTTGGTTTGGCTGTTCTTCCATGCTGATGGGCATTCCACGCATTTATCCTGCTTTACATACTACCACCACCCAGTGGGTCGTTCTGTCTGTTGGCAGAAAGATTTTTATGAACACATGGCAAGACCATCTCTAATCAGATCCAGAGTATCATTCAGATCCTTTGCAGTCATTAGCTAGGGCTAGAGTTATGCTAAATAAGCCAGCAAGCTTCTGCCCAGGTGAGTACTAAGAGGTCTTCAGCCTTCCTGCACCCTTTATAGATGCAGTGGAACCTGTGATGCAGCCATTGGCTGTGGGAAGACTCAAGGGGACCAACTAAGGAGGCAGAAGCTCTAGGCGCAGGCTTTCAGGCCACTCACTTTGGGCAAATAATGGAATCTTTCTGAACGTCCATTGGAATAGAAGATCCCTAGATGAGCAGTTGGTGGTATATATCTGGTAGGAGGAATGGGTTTTAGACAGGCTGGGCTGCCCCTAACAGTTACTAGTTTTGTGGTCTTGGGAAGTTTTTTGGTGTTTTTTTTTTTACTCTCTCAGTTGCAATTTTATCATCTGTAAAATGGGTATACTGGTAATGTTACTCTTTTGGGTATTGTAGATGGAATAAGAATGTACTTAAAGCATGAAGGCACTCAATAAATGGCTATTGTTTTTCTTGCCTCTTTCATCTCTAAACTTTGATAATGAAAAATCCCTTAAATCAACTAGAATCCAGTAATGAGATTTAGCTGGTAAAGACACAGCAGTTCTGCTATATTGAGAATCACATATTAGCTTCATCCACAAAATTGTCATTTTTTTTAATCTATACAATTTCTGATTAACATGTCTGCATAGGGCATCATCCGTTTTAGTGGGAAAAAAAATCTATCAAGTCTTTCAAGAGTGCAAACATGGATAACTCATCAATTTATCCCATGCGGTTACTAATATTGACGATATCAATTGCTTCCTTTGGTTCAATACTGTGGCAAAAATTGAAAATTGTTAATAGCAGCTGTTTACTGACTATTACTAAGGAGAGATAAGCAAACAGCAATCTTGTGTTAACTAAGAGATTGCTTTGGAGGGAATATGAATCAGTCTTTATACTTTTTTACAAATATTGGAAAACAAAGTTTCTTCCCTGAGTATGTTGGGTCAGGACACTGTGTGCTCTCATTCGATCCTCTTCCTGACATATATTATAGAATAGAATCTCTGGAGCACAAAAAGTTTATAATGACTTCTTGATGCTGTTCCAGCAAATGGAAGTAAATAAACTCAAAAGGACTTTAAGCTCTTGAATTCTGAATGAGCACAATATAACAAAGAATCAACTTTCCCTTGAACCTCTTGCTTGGCCCACCTAAGCAGTCCTAGTGGTTATTGTCATTACGTGGGAATGGAATCTGGGAGCATCTTCACTCATCAACCCCTTTTATTGACTTCATATGTAAGCAAAACTGAATTTTGACAGGTCTTTTTCTACCGAATCAAGTTCCAAAACTGTTTGGGAGTACTGAAATGAATGGAGCATTGTGTAGTTCCCTTAAGGAAAAAAAACACTGGATACCTTAAAACCATGGAGTCTGGCAGAGCTGACTAGTTCAAGTGCCATGAGAAGGGTGCACGGTTCATACCAGGGGACTGCCACGAAGCACAACTCACTTCAAGCTGGGCAATGAGGGCCAGTGTCACCTAAAAGATCAGAAGTTGCAAAATGTCCACCTGTGAACAGATGCATAGGTGGGTTTGTTTGTTTTTAATCCTCATTGGAGGATATATTTCTATTGATTTTTAGAGAGAGGAAGGGAGAGCAAAAGAGAGAGAAACATTAATGTGAGAATAAAACATCGATCGGTTGCCTCCCTTATGCACTCCGAACGGGGATCAAACCCGCAACCCAGATATATGCCTCAACCGGGAATCCAACCCTCAACCTTTTGGTTTATGGTATACAGGACAACACTCCAACCAACTGAGTCACCTGGCCAGGGTGAGGGGATTTTATTTGTCCTGTATAGTATTGTTTTATTAAATTGAATTTATTACTAGCCTTTAAAAATTAGGGAGATTTTATATTTAAAATCTACATCCCAGCTTCTCTTAAAGCATTGGTAGAACTGACATCACTGAATCTCCTTTTCCACAGGAGAATGATCTCCCAGATGTGATAAGGATTAAGCAAAGCAACATTTTGGACAGTCTTCATGAACTCTATTATGATCACCTCATGACTTAATTTCCTGGCTCCAAATGATCTAAGCCTGCCTTTTTCAACAGAGCAAGCATTCTCCAATCCCCACCACTCTCTATTGGCCTACACTTGGCCTACTCCCAGTATATACAGAGAGCAGTGGAAGATAATGCTGGAGTGAGGAGTGAAAATAGGTCACGCTGTGGATGACTTTGAGCAAAGCATTGCAATTAACCCCATGAGCCAAGGGGTATCATTGGAGTATTAAGAGCCATAATTTAGGAAGACCACAATGCACCAGGATTCTAGCTTAGATGTGAGAAAAGAGAAAAAAGGGGGAGGGGGGAACAGGGATATCAGTAAAGAGGCTGTTACAATTCTTGAAACACCATGTCTTCATTTGATATCCCTCTTCTTAGTCCAACATGGAAATTCTGTAGCGTGAACTGGAAAGAACGCTGGACTAGACATCAGAAGACTGGACTGATGTCATAGGTCTGCCTTTGCTAGCAAAATGTTTCCTAGGCCCCCTTTGCTCATAATGAAATGGCAATGAGGTAAAATCGACCTCCCAGGACTGGGGTAAGAATTAAGTAAAACAACATTTTGGGACAGTCTTCACAGACTACACTATCATCACCTTGTGACCCTATTCTGTAAACTTCTCTTCATCCGCAGGCTCACCCCCATCCCTTTCTACTAATCACTTTGATTTGATTCAGATTATTTCCAAGCTTGGAGCCCTTCAGGGCTTCATATTATATTTTTCCTCCTTAATTGAGGCTTTAAGTCAGGATATCAGGGTTGAAATAGACTTGAGAGACAACTAAGGGCCCCTTACTTACTGTAGCCCCTCCCCTCCAGTGTTCCAGCCTCTCCTTGAACCCCTCCAATGATGGAGCCCTCACTCCTTACTGAGATGGTTTTCGTAATGACTCACTTGTTTTCCTGAAATCCTGTAACTTGAACTCATTTATCCTAGTACCAGTGTGAGCAAATGGAGCAAGTCTGCTCTTTCTTTGCTGTAAAAACACTTTTGTTCCTTGAAGACAGTTATTCAGTCTTTCCCTGACTTCCAGATCTTCCTCTCCAGACTATATTCAAAGGTTCTGTGGGTTATTCTTCATGTATCATGGTCACAAGTTCCGCCTCCCATCCTGCAGGTCTGCCCAACTCACATCATATTTCAGTCAACAGCTGTCCTTCCACCTCATCCAGCAGTCCTGCACTGCACACTTGGTCACATTCTAACCTAGACTGTGCCAAGAAAGCCCCCTGGCCCCACCAGTCACATTTGCTTCTTCTTGCTCTTAACTCAAACTTCTCCTCACACTTCATGCTGCAAAGTGGGCCAGTTTGTCTAAGATAAAAGAGTTCATATTCTCTGGGGTCGCTGAAGAAGCCATGTTTGGCTAGACTAATAATGTTCAACATTATTGAGTTTTTTTTGTTTATTTTACACATATTTTAAATTTTTTAATTACAGTTTACATTCAATAGTATCCCATTACTAATGTCAGATATACAGCATAGTGGTTAGACAATCATGTACTTTACAGAGTGGTCCCCCCAACAAGTACCCACCTGGCACCATACATAGTTATTACAGCATTATTGGCTCTATTCCCTATGCTGCAATTTACATCTCTGTGACTGTTCGGTAACTACCAATTTGTGCTTCTTAACACCTTCACCTTTTTCACCCCACCCCACCCCCACCCCTGCCCTCTGACAACCAACAGCCTGTTCTCTGTATCTGTGAGTCAGTTTCAATTTTGTTTGTTTATTTTGTTCTTTAGATTCCCCCATATAAGTTAAATCATACGGTATTTGTCTTTCTCTGTCTGAGTTATATCACTTAACATAATACCCTCTAGGTCCAAAAGGTAAGATTCAATGAGATGATATAGGAAACCCACGTAAGTACAGAATAGTCTTGTACCTAATGTGTGTTTCCCATATCACCTCATTGAATCTTCAGTAAACACTGTTATCACCATTCCTCCTGCACAGGTAGGGAGAGCATGGCTTTGAGAGATGAATGAACTGCCCGAGTCAACCAGCCAGGAAATGGCAGAGAGGATCCCAAACCTGGCTGCTTGGCTCAGAGCATGCGCTGCTCATCACTGCACTGGGCTTTCTCTCAACATCTTTGTCTGATGCCTGTTCCTGAGAGTTCTTTCATTTGTTGATTTGTTGGATAATTACTTTAGAATCTAATAGGAAGTGCAATTATGGCTCTCGTTACTGTAATGCATGAAGACTTCTTATCTTCCTCCTCCTTGCTTAAAAAAAAAAAAAAAAAAGCCCCTAAATCATAGGCTGGCCTCTACAATCTGCAGGAAGGTTTCCAATGGAGGACATTAGGGGCTGATCCAAAGAGAGGAGCTGTACTCAGACCCTGCACATTGCAATGCATTTTGCAGCTCTCCTCATCCCCCTTCCTTGCTCTACTTGTTTGATGGCATATTATTTACTTCACTTCTTTACTCTATTTCTTATCTGTCTCCTCTCCCAGAGGAGAAATGCTGAGCAGGCCAGGGAGAAGGCAATTTCAGTTGAACCGTATGTTGACAATTCCCGTCATTTGGCTGTTTGGACATGGAAACAAGCCAATCTTGAGCCACACAGCCCCCTCAGGTGTCACTTTGCTGCTGACACACTGTCTACTTCTCACCATGTCCCTTTCGCTAGGTGGCATTCTGCACACCATAGCCTCTGCAGCACGCTGGCTCCACCCCCCAGCACACTCTCCTTGCTGCCTGTGCCAGCGCCCATAGAGGCTCCTTGACCACCCCAACAACGAGTTCTGAGCACACCAGCTGACCAGGTGCCAGCGGACAAAGTGGCAATCATGACCACAAGGCGTCCGAGTAAGAACAGGGCTGTGCTCCGGCTGTGGAAGCCAAATGACGAGTTCGCATTTCCTGGACAGTTGGCTTCTTACTGTTTCTCATATAATGAATTGTCTAAACTGAGTTCAGTGCCTTGATTAGCTCACAAACCAACATAAATTTTGATTCTAGTTTTGGCACCTCTCCAGCAGATGTCTTAGGAGAAATATTTTTAGCTCTGTGGCTAACGAAGGATCACACCGATTCTTGAATAAATTTCCCATGTAGCTGACGTGTGTACCTGATTGGTTGAATTTAATTCATGATGATACCTTTCTTAGAAAAGGTTTGAGTCTTCCATTGACATTATAATAGTGTAAAATTGATCCACATGTAAAATCTAATGAAGTAAAATCAATCAAGCAGAAGTCTTAGTAAGCGCCCTCTTAGCCTGGGTTCCCCAGAAAGCAGAAGCTTAAGGACAAGAAGCAGGGTGGGGGCCAGGTGGGGTGGAGCAGGGAAGGAGGGAAGCTGGCCCCTGCTATGGTGACAGGTTGCTGTATTCCAAGGAGAGAAGAAGCTGTATGATACATGGTACAGAACCTTCTGTCCAGGGAAGGAAAAAGGCAAGCATTTACCCATTGACTCTGAGCCACCGCACAGACTGTTAACTGACGCCTAGGACCTTCAGGTGTGTGCATGCATGAATACCAAGCGTGTTGTTGGGGTGCCTGCCTCTGTGTCAGCAGAGAAGTCTGGGATGGAAAGAGACAAGCCCTCATCAGGACACATAAAACTAGCAAATGCAGCAGTAACTAGAATAAGAGACAGGTGGGGCCAAGAGAATATGAAGTGATGTTCTGGAAGTATCCAACACAAACACTGGGTACTTGTGAGCACGTCACATATATTGGTAGTCCTCCTTGTCCTGAGAAAGGCATAAGGTTGTTTGCACACCTACCACAGTGCAGCTCTCTGCTGGAACGCTTCCCTAAACCTGGTCAGGAAATTGCAGCAGCTGCTCAGGGAGGTGTTGACACCGCCTCTATCAAGAGTGTGGGAATGGTATCAAGACAAGGCCGGATACAGATCACATTTGTTTGATGGTTGCTACTGTGATTTTCTCTCAAGAAAACTACCCCCACCAGCTCCGATGATAAGTCCTTGATTCCTGCCTGCCCGCTACACACCAGGGCGTCCAAGAGTTTCCACCGCTTCAGCACCATTCTGACTTCTCAACATCTTTCCTCTCCTGTACCTGGAAAAAAGCTTCAGTGTCAGCATTTCCCAAGGCTCTGAAAGGCACAGTTTTTAAATGGCTTCTGAGCTTCCTGTGTGAAAGAGGCAAGGTTTGGAGTAGGCCAAGATTTCTTAAATAAGACACAAAAAGCAGTAACCATAATTTTTAAAATGGATGAACAGGACTCTGTTAAAAATTCAGGACTCATATTCATCAACAGATACTACCCAGAGAATAAAAAGACAAGCCACAGACTGGGAGAAGATAGTCACAATATCAATGTCTGACAAAGGATTCATTTCAAGAATGTAGCAAGAAATCTTAAAAATCAGTAAGACAAACAACCCAATTAAAAATCAGCAAAATACTTGAGCAGGCATTCTTTTTTTTAAAAATCCAAATGGCCAAAACTATCATTTATCAGGGAAATGCAAATTAAAACCACAGTGAGATACCATTACACAACCAACAGAGTGATTAAAAGCAAAGAGACAGTCAATGCCAAGGGCTGGCAAGAAGGGGAACAACTGGAACTCTCATTTATTGCCAGTGGGAGAGCAAACTATTGCAAATGCTTTGGAAAACTGTAGTGTCTTCTAGAACTAAGTATACGTCTACCTTATAATCTAGCAATTCTGCTTCCCTAGAGAAATGAGTGCCTACGTCCACCAGAAAACATGCACATGAATGTTTATAGCAGCCTTATGCATAATAGTTCTAAAGGGGAAAATGCCCAAATATCCATCACCAGGAGAATGGATGAGTAAATCTAGACATGTACACACAGTGGAATGCTACACAGCAATAAAAAAGAATAAGCTACCCAGCTGGTGAAGCTCAGTCATTGAGCATAGACCCATGAAGCAGGAAATCATGGTTTGATTCCTGGTCAGGGCACATGCCTGGGTTGCAGGCTTGATCCCCAGTAGGGGGCGTGCAGGAGGCAGTTAATTGATTATTCTTTCTCATCATTGATGTTTTTATCTCTATCTCCCTCTCTCTTCCTCTTTCTGGAAATCAATAAAAATATATTTTTTTTAAAAAAAAAAGAATAAGCCACTACATGCAGCACAATCTTATAGAGAAAAAGAAGATAGATTTGAAAAGTACATATTTATTATTCCATTTGCAAAAAGCTTAAAAACAGACAAAACTAATCTGTGGTGATAGACACTAGAACAGTGGTTACCCCACAGAGAGGGAAGGTGCTTATTGTCAGCAAGGGGCAGAATAGTGCCTTGTAGGGTGTTGAAAACATTTTGTATGTGGAGCTAGGAAGTCATTATGTCGATGGTGGTTATACTGTAAAAAATTCCTTGAGTTGTACTTAAGATTGGGCAGTTTATATTTATATATTACACCTCCGTTAAAATAAATTCAGAAACGGCAAGGTTGAGAACAGAAAGTTGATGAATCCCCCACCACCACCCCCATTAGGAAAGCTCCAAGATCTCATTGTCAAGCGGGAAAGGAGCAGGCACCATGAGCTTGGAAATTACTAAGACTCAGACACCTGGTCTTCAAATTTTAACTTCACTAATTAATCATATAATCCTGGGAAGTAACCTACCTAGGCCTCTGTTTCCCATTCTGTAAAACGCGTGACCTATGAGGATATCTTGTGTCCTCCCAAATCTCAAGATCCCAGTGACTGCCTTCCCACCCAAGGCCAAGGTGAAGATCCATGTCTTGTGCTGGTTCTGCTCTGCTGAATGGCACTGAGGAACAGAGCCCCCAGCTGAAAGGGATAGAGATGGAACTCTCCACATTCTATTTAGAGCTCTACACGGCCGACTGTGCAGTGGCCAACCCTGCAGTGAACCCAGCAATAGGTTGTGCTGCAGTCCGGGTACCACCCACCCGAGGAACCGTGATGTTCTTTCAGGCTCTCTCTGAGTCATCGCCAGTCATGGCAGGAAAAACCTACTCGCAGCAGTCAGTGCAGTGATTACTGGTGCCCTTTGGGGTTAACCTGGCCTGGATTTGAAACCCACTTCTAACATTTACTGTCTCTGTGACCTTAGGCAGTTTACATCTGCCCTAGAGCTTCAAGTTTCTATAAAACAGGATAGTTCAGAGTTGCTTTAAGGATTGAATGAGATAAAGTATTTCAGAGTCCTTAGTACAGTGCCTCTCTCAATGAAGTGAGGCCATTATTCTTAGGGTAGCCAATGCCTATTGTGCCCATCAGCCATGACCTAAGTTTTAAATGACACTGTGTTTAGTTATGGCTTCTTGGTTTCAGAAAATAGTAAAGCAGGAAAGAAACTTAGAAATGATCTTGCTATCACCAAGGATTTGCTAAGATCCTTTTGGGTTGCAAACAATAGATGCTGAAATGCTAACTTAAGCAAAAATGGCAACTTATGGGAAGGATGCAGGAGCATCTTATGCAATCGCTGGAAGAGCTAAACACCAAGACTGCAGAATGGCAGAAATGGGGACCAGCCTGTGGGCAGCAGGGTTTGCAGATCCTCTGTTGGACATCATCATTAATGTGACTCAGCTCTAATGTCTCCCAGTACTGGGACCCAACACAGCACTCGATGTCTACCACAGCATTCTTACATAACCTGGCCAAAACAGAGTTCTAGATTTCAAAACCAAAAACAAACAAACAAAAAATTGTGCTCCTCCCACAGTCTTCCCCATTTTGGGAAATTGTACCATCAGCCACCCAGTAGTTCAGATTACCAGCATAGCAATCTTCCTTGACTATATTCTGTCCCATATTCTCCATATCAGCAAATCCTATTAATTTCACCTCCAAGCTCTACTTCCGCCCCCCTCCACTATGACCTCAGTCCCATCACCTACCGTCTGGACAATGAAGTCATTTCTAACAGGTTCCCTTACCTCCCCACTTGCTCTCCTCTAATCTCGACCCTAGTCTCTAGCTCACTCAGCCAGAGCGATCTCTTGAAACCACAAATTGGGTCATGTTCCTCTGCACAAAATCTTCCATTGGCTTGTTGCTCTTAGAATAAAATCCAACACATTACCATGGCCCACAAGGCCTTACATAACTTGATCTAATTGTCTAAACTCATCTCTATTTTGCTCATTCCCTGTTCATCATGCTTCAGGCCACATTGGTCTTCCTTCTGTTTCTGCCTGGAATGATTTTCCCTTCTTTTTTTTTTTTTTTTACATGATTGACTCTTTTTTATCACATCTCCAGAGATGCTTTTTCTCACCACCCAAATTGAAGTAGCTGCTTCCTTACAAAGTCACTCCTTGTCACCTCATCATTGTTATAATTTCGCCATTGCATAGGATTTAATATTTTCTTATTTGCTTGTTGGTTTTCTGTATCTACCAATGGAATGTAAGTTCTAAGAGGATAATACCTTTGTCAGTCTTGTTCAACAGAGGCTAGAACAGTGTCCTTAGTAGGCACTCAATAGATGCTTGTTGAATGAATGAATGAATGAATGAGTGAGTGAATGAATGTATTAAATTGCTTGTGAAATGTCAAATGCCAGAAATGATATGATTGTCCCATCTTGTAGGATATGATGTCTACCCCTGGATCATTCCCACCTGTGGCCAAGGTCCTAGGGTCCCTGAGCACAGGCATGGCCATCTGGGGATCCATTCCTGTGTATCTTTGCAGTCCTAACAGCCATCCTAAGAGGGCTTAGTCCTCATTTTACTGATGCAGACACTGAGGCCAGAGTGAATATAGGACATTCTCAATTGTTGAACCTGTCATTTTCTTTGTTAGCAGAATGTGCTTTATTTGTTTTGTTGAAACATTTCTGCATCTTTGTTGATAAATATTTTCCTTCATCTACACCTACTCTATTTGAACACTAGTGCTGGAATTCTCATTTCCTCATGCAAGAAAGAAATATGACCCAGATTTCCCAGATTTTCATTGTGGTACAAGATGTTTCAGTTTTCCCATGCTAAAATTTTGAATTCCCACCCCCACTTTTTTTTTTGGCACTTCTGATTTTTAAAATAATAGAGTCTTGCTGTCTCCTTGGTTTGGTTGGTTTAGTTTTAATTAACATTATCTGTCAACTTCTGAAAATAGTATTTTAGTATTTTCTTCTAACTAAATAACATCTTTAGAATGTGGTCATTTAATAGTGAAATATGTGCCTACTCAGTGACAAGAATTCAAATTTGATTTTAGCTAGTTAGAATTCATATACAGCTTTCAGTCTAACATTTCTGCTCAATGATTATTATACTTTATCTGAACTCCATTCAAATAAATACCATAACATATGTTTTCAAATAATAAAATAAAAAGATGTAAATAAATTTGATATAGTACCTATTGAGTATATGAAGCACGGTATTAACTAAGATTAATCCAATTCTACTTCTAGTCTTATTTCTCAGGGATCTGTGAGATTTAGATGTAGATATGGTTCTTACATATTTTAAATTTTGTGTATTCAATTTTATGATAATAAAACTTTAATATAGCACTGCAGCTTTTTTAATTAGCATTTGAATTTTATTTTTCCCCATTCTTTGACTTTAAACCTATATATAACTTTGTATTAAAGTGGATTTCTTATTCCTGGCGTATAGTTGGGTGTTGTTTTTTTAACCAGTCTGATAGTCTTTGTCTTTTAATACATTTGTTTAGATCATTTACATTTATTGATATGGTTGGATTAAAGTCTACTACATTTCTTAACTGTTTTTGGTTTGTTCTATCTGTTGTTTTTTTTCTGCCTGCTTTTAGATTGCTTGTTGAAGGTATTACAGATGTCTCCCTTTTTCCCCCTATTGATTCCCTCTACTCCACTCCCACTATTTCATTTTATCTTAACTATTGGCTTTTTAAACGTCTTTTTAAAACTTCTACTAGTTGCCCTAGAGTTTACAATATACAAACAATATATGCCTTTAATTAGTCTATTTTCATGTATATGATAAAAATCTATACTAATAAAAGGGTAATATGCTAATTAGACTGGGAGACCTTCCAGACATCCTTCCAGACAAAGCCATGGTGGCAGGGCTGAGGCAGAGGCAGTTAGGGCCAATCAGGATGGCAGAGGAGGGCAGTTTCGAGGGCAAACAGGCCTGCAAGGGAGGGGCAGTTGGGAGCAAGTAGGCCAGTGGGGGGAAAGTTGGGGGCAAGCAGGCGGCAGGCAGAGTGGTTAGGGGTGATCAGGCAGGCAGGCAGGTGAGCGGTTAGAAGCAAGTGGTCCCAGATTGCAAGACGAATGTCCAACTGCCAGTTTTGGCCCAATCCCACAGGGACATTCCCCAAGGGATCCCAGGTTGGAGAGGGTGCAGGCCAGGCTGAGGGACAAACCCTTCCCCCCATGCACGAATTTCATGCACAAGGCCACTAGTGTAATATAATTAGATTCTGGATGTTAGTATAATTACCTTATAACCAACTGAGTATTGAAGTTGTCTTTCAGTTCCTATGCTTATATATTCCTTAACTATTCTGTTTATAATTATAAATACTAATTAGGAGCATTTACTGTGTGCCAGACAATTGTGAGAACTTTTATATTTATTGACTCATTTGATCCTTACAACAACTCAATGTGTGTGGGTCCTATTCATTTAGCTCCATTTGACTGAGGAGAACGAAGAGGCAGAGAGAAGTCAAACAACTCACCTCAGGTTGCAAGGCAATAAGAGACAATACTATTTGTATTTTAGGAGAAAAGAACAGCATAGGAATTAATCTATAAAAGAGGAAAGGGGAAGGCTTCATGGTTGCTCAAGTTTTCATACAAGCAACGGAAGGAAACCTGTATTCTCAGGTCAGGATGAAACAGAGAGGCCAGCACTACTAATCTGAACTATACTGGTTCTGTAATTTGCATCTAATTTGAACATTTGTGTGCTTTCAAAAATACTTTTATCAGAGCTTTAAGAATAAGGTCATTATACCTAGTTCTATGTTCATGCATATTTAAATAACATTAAAATGGAAATTATTTAAGTTAACACTAGAAACCTTGAAAATTTCCCCCTGTGGACGTGGTCTATGGACCTTTCGGCTCAAAGACACACTGGCCTCCTGAATATGATGGCATTGTCTCAGGGTCCCTGATATTGCCCAAGTAGATGAGTGGTTCAAATGCTGATCAATTCTAAATTGTAAGCTTCAGGTGGAGATTCTTGAAAAGAGTGATGAGTTGTTTATAGCTGTCCATGTTATGTTCAGGTAACTTTGCTTTACCGTTTTCAAACATATTTCAAGTCCTGCAGAGAGGGTTTTGGAGGCCTCTGGTTCTAGCCCTGGGGCTATAGCAAGTGACTCACCATAACTCTAATCTATTAAATGGGCGTGGGACCTACCCTGCAGGATTATTGTGATAGTGAATGAAATAATGCAAATTAAATATTTGCTATAGAGAAGATATCCATATGGTAACATTATTATTGTTGGTGGTGAGAGCAATCTTGCATCAGGTTCTCTGTTATAAACTATAAGTCCTAAAAAATTTTGCATTAGAGGGACCAGTACTGGTGCCTTAAGAGCCATATGCATTGATGGTATAACCCCGAGAAACCAGCTTTCATAACTGCACTGCACTTAGGTTGAGATGATGTTTCTGCTGAATGTTAGAGTCCCCCCCAAACTCATATGACAAAACCGAATTCCCAATGTGATGGTATTTGTTGGTGAGAACTTTGGGAGGTGCTTAGGGTGGAGCCCTCATCAATGGGATTAATGCTCTTATAAAAGAGACCCCAGAGAACTCCTTCACCCCTTTTGCATGTGAGGACCAGGAAGGAGACAGACCTCCACCAAGCACCAAGTCTGCCAGCACCTTGATCTTGGGCTTTTCAGCTTCCAGACCGTGAGAAATACATTTCTGTTGTTTATAAGCCACCCAGTCTGCCATACTTTGTTATAGCAGCCCGAATGGACTAAGACAGTTTCTATCTTGCTTAGGTTGGGTAACTCTTATAAAAGTGTCTCCAACTGTGATTTGTTTGAAGGATATTTATCTACTGTGTTGTAAAAACTGAGCCATTAGCACCAAGTAAGGTTTAAAATAAGCCCAATCCAGATCGCTGAGAGTGTGGTACCTGGTTTGCTTGATTTGCCCTCACCGCTGCCCTGGGCCCAATAAAGTTATTTTTAATTATTTGAACATTGACATTATGCTACTGCCCTACACTGAGCAACATCTATGACACTCACATGATATCAATCGTACTTTACAACTAGGAGTGAAAGTCAGCTAAGCGGGGAAAGCATATAAAATATCTCACAGTATTGAAGGCAAGGTATTTTTTTAATTAATTATTTTTTAGTATTTTTCTTCTCTTGCATGCTGCTGAGGGGATGGTTGCATTTGAAACCATAATATGAATGTTAGGCACTCTGTCACTAAGTAATAGAATAAACTTTGTGACGCAATTTATGTGAACTAACAACTCTGTTCTGGTATATGGTGGACCTTCGGGATTTGACTAAAGCTTTCGAGCCAGCTTGACTTTGGTGGAATATGAAGAAGGTAAAATGTGTTTCAAGGTGCTCCACTTCTTTCACTCACTTTGTTCCATCCTTTTCGGGGAAGTTCTCACCTCGAACTATTCTTTTTCTAACCGTTCTTTCCATAAAATGTTTTGGGGCTAAAAGAATGACAGCCAAGTGACTTTCACAGAAAACTAGAATTTATTCCTTTACTTGAACTACTTAAGCAGGAAGCATTCTGAAAATGTGTAACATACGTCTCTGTCTTAATAAATAGTATAAATGAAAAATGGAGTTTGCTTATCAAATCAAAGAAATAGAGACGGTTATCTCTATTTCCATCAGAATGTTTTAGAATGTACCAAGTTCACATTTAATTTGGCTTTTCAGGGAATCTGCAGAAAAGTATACGTTTTGTGTCTCTGCCTATAGGAAATCCTAGCCCTTCTTAGCATTTCTCCTCCATGTTACTTTTGGTTTGGTTTGGTTTGGTTTGGTTTGGTTTGGTTTGGTTTGGTTTGGTTTGGTTTGGTTCGGTTCGGTTCGGTTCGGTTTGGTTTGGTTTGGTTTGGTTTGGTTCGGTTCGGTTCGGTTCGGTTCGGTTCGGTTTGGTTTGGTTTGGTTTGGTTTATTCTACCCATCTGGCTGTGCAGTGGTTGTCAGACCTTGGGTTGGTTAGCACTTCTGCACCCTCTGGGAGGGGAAGGAGAGGCACTGCTTGTATATAACCCTTTCCTCTTTCCTGGGCTGGAGCTGTACTCTGATGTTCCGTTCTGAGAGTGGCTTGGCTCTTCCTCCTCCCTCTGAAGTGACAGGAGGCTGCATCTTCTCATCTGGAAGTCCTGGCAGAGCCCATGCTGAGCGAATCAGAGTCTGCAGAACCTTTGCACTGAAATCCTTTCTTGCAAAATTGGATGCCCCACTGGGGGGCCTGCTGCAGTGAGAGGGTGCCAGCTCCGCAGGACCACACAAGTTCAGGATCGGGTCCTTCAACCGTAATAAAGGGACACTACGAGTAGTGCCTAGCCTTTATCACAAAGTTCTTTTGAAGAGAGTTCAGAAATGAGAAAAGAATTTTAAAAGGGTTTTCACTATAAGGAAAGAAAATGAAGAAGGAATGCAGAGTATTCTGGGTGGATGCATCAGAGTGTAATAGAAAGGCTTGGCTTTGAATCTTCTCAGTGTGCCTGGCTACCTATGTGGCCACTCCATTAAAAACAGAAATGCAGTGGAAGAGATTGACAGGAGATACATATTTTTTAGCTCACTGCATAAGAAGATGCTTCAGTGTTGGAATGAATCTTGTCATAGGTGGTTCGTCATTTCTTTATGTCATTTATCTTTTCCTGGAGATTTTCAGAACATTGTAGATACTGTTCAGGGAATATTCATCCTATATAATAAAAGGCTAATATGCAAATCGACGGAACAGTGGAAGGACCGGTCGCTATGATGTGCACTGACAACAGGAGGCAGATGCTCAACACAGGAGCTGCCCCCTGGTGGTCAGTGCACTCCCACAGGGGGAATGCTGCTCAGCCAGAAGCCGGGCTCACAGCTGGTGAGCACAGCGGAGGTGGCAGGAGCCTCTCCCGCCTCCACGGCAGCACTAAGGACCCCTCTGGGGAGTGGGCCTAAGCTGACAGGAGGACATCCCCAAGGGGTCCTGGACTGCGAGAGGGTGCAGGCCTGGCTGAGGGACCCCCCCACCCCCAGTGCACAAATGTCGTGCACTGAGCCTCTAGTGTACACATAAGGGGCCAAATAGTGGGTCAGATGGCCTCTAGGTATCATATAACTTTATTTCGTTCTCTATTATGATTTGGTTTGTAATGATTTATAGTGACATAAATTATTTTAAAATTTAATATTTATGATAAAATGTGAAATTCAATTAGATACAAAGGATTATGTTTTAAGTAAATGCAACCTTAACGAAGGAAAGAGAAACATAAGCATCTATTTGTTTATTATTTTTAAAGGTACCCTCAAAGTCTGATGAGATGTACTAAGGATTGATTAAACCTTTTACCTAGCGTAATTATTTTTAAGTGGGAAGGAAATGTTTGATTCCAAAATCTGCCATCAGAGAAAGCAACAAGAACTGTCCCCAGGTGACATGCATTGGTGAGGTCTTTATTACATTTCAGCAAGTGGCCCTCAACTTTTTTTTTTACTAAGGAGGCTGGAATTGTCAGTATTCTAAAAATGGCTCAATCTCTTCTGACCACGTGCAAACTCATAAGAGACTGATGTGTAAACCATTCCACTAGCCTGCGGTGAGAAATAGAACCCCAGAGCAACTAGGTATTCACATGCTCTCATCAGCTCCCCGTGTGGGGAGATCAGCATGGCAGGCGGAGATAATCCCAAGATTGCTTGGTGACGGCAGGACCAGAGCCAGAGCTGTGTGTTTAATGGCTTAGCATTACGGCTACTGTACTAGTGTGCTAGGGCTACCATGACAAAGCACCATAAACTAGGTGCCTTAAAAAACAGAAATGTATTGTCTTGCAGTTCTGGAAGCTGGAAGTCTGAGCTCAAGGTGTCGACTGGGTTGCTTTCTTCTGAGGCTTATGAGAGAGAATCTGTTCCCTGCCTCTCACCTAGCTGCTGGCGGTGTGCTGGCCATCTTTGGCATTTCTTGGCTTGAAAAGCATCACCCCAATCTCTGCCTTCGACTTCCATGCCATGAAGTGTGTCTGTCTCTAAGTTTTCTCCCATTGTAAGGACACCAGTCATATTGGGTTTGGGTCTACCCTAATGACCTCTTTTCAATGTGATTATCTCTCTAAAAACCCTATCTTCCAAATAAGTCACATTCTGAAGTACTAGGGGTTAGAGCTCCAACATACCTTTTGGGGGATGAATTCAACCCAAACAATTGTTATACATCCTTTTCTGTATTTGAGGTGGGGCTGCAGGAGACCTCGGCTTCTATACCGTGCTGGGAGGGCCCAGCAAACCCTTGTTAATTCCTGTGGGGCAGGCTGTCAGGCCTCAGTTTGAAAGCCACTGCTTCAGCTATGTTCAAGGTTATGTCCAGGGCTGCAGACTGGGGGCACTTTTCAGTTATGTCCTGTTGCCTGGCTAATAGGTGACTTTCCACAATTCATTCTTAAAAGCTCTCCTGATATTTAAGGGTGTTGTTTTTTGTTGTTTGTTGTTTTGTTGTTGTTTTTGGCTGGGGGAGGGCTTGCTTTTAACCTTGTATAATTAATTTAAACAGTCCTGTTAAACATTAGGTGGTTTTCAATCTCTCACTATTAAAAAAAAACACTTAAATAATAATGCCTAAGATTTATTAAGTGCTTACAGTGTTCCCGGTACTTCTCTTAAATATTCTACTTGTATTAACTCATTTATAATCCTCTTGAAAAGATAAGGAACCTGATCAATATCCGACTCATTTTTCACAGATGAGGAGACTAAGACTCAGAGAGGTTCCGTGGGATAAAAGCAGGATTCGAACCCAGGCAGTTCAGCTCTCGAGCCCTGTGCGTGAGCGCTGACTTATACCATCTCCCTGCATCTTAGCTGTGTGATCTTAGGCTAGTCATCAACTTAAGCCAATATGTAAAAACGGGGATAATAATAGGACCTACCTTGTAAGATTGTTTGTAGCTTAAAATAATCACTGCCATATAGTTAGTGCTCAATAAGCGTTAGCATAAACAAGCCCCTCTTTTCCATAGATCTCCGCCACCCCAAGTGCTGATACCAGAATACAAACCCAGGCAGTCTTGACCATTGCACCTGAGTCAGGTGTATAGTACATGAGAATTACTGTTAATACAAATTTCCTTTATTCCTTTACCTTATCTCTGTCCCTCCTGTTTCATTGGGAAAAGTATTTCTTCTTTGGCCTAAAATAACGCTTGTGTCTGGACCTTCTCTCCCGCTGCCTCCCCAAGGATAGAGCCCATCACTATCCTTCTTACCCCTGAATGATCAAAGCCTCCTTCTCCTGGATCCTTCCTCTCAATCTGCAAACTTGCTCACATTTCTTCCATCTCAGCAACAGATGCAGTCTTGAAGCTGGCGAATTCTCATTTTTTTCCCTTCTCTTCACTGCTAAGGGTCCTTAAATAGTAGACTGTGTTTTTCTCTGTTTTCTTGTCTCTCTGCAGTCTGCCTTCTTCCTCTGCCTGCGGAAACTATGTTTACAGCCAATTCCGATGGACACTGCTCAGTCCAGAACAGTGGTTTCCAACCTTTTTCTGGCCATGCCCCACCTAAGCATCTCTAAAATCCTGATGCTCCCCCCACCCCCGTGACATATAATTCTTATTATGCAAAAAGTGAACTCCTATTCACGTGGAGAGAGCCTAAAAAGCCATTAACTTGGTCTAAACAAGCTTCCAAAGAACATAGCATCCATGAAAGAGAAAAATAAAAGAACGAAAGGGCAGTTGAAGTGCTAAGGAAGAAATCACTAAGAAATTGTTAAAAAATAATAATAATTTGAAGTGATGTGGAAAAAATAGCAAATAAAGTTTCAAAACATATAATAGAGAACTTAAATGCATAAATATGTCACAATATATATTTACATACTGTACGTGAGGCCCCTAGAGCCATAAGAAATGCAAATAAAATTCACTGTTAGTAACTCATTCAATTTGAATTGCCCACCTTAAAAATCAAATTGCCCCCCTGTGGACGTTGGGAACCACTGGTCTAGAACTTGCCCTCCTTACCCTTCCCACAGGTGACGCCTCTCTACTTTTTGCAATGACTTTCTTCCTGAGCTTCTGCCTGGCTCTTCTTTCCTGATTTTCTTCTCTTCTCCAGTTACTCCTCATCTTCATTCTCCTTTTCTCTTCCATTCCTCCCTTCCATGTCAGTCTCCCCAGGTTCTGTCCTTGGCCTATGCTCGTGTCTCTGTTTCTCACCTCACTTTCTGAGTTCAGGTTTCACATATAATCCTGGCAACGTCCATATCTGTCTCTTGGGCCCAGATCTGTAGAAAGAGCTTACATGTTTATTGTTTATATGTTTATTAGTCATCACCACATGGGTGCTCCAAAGGCACAGCAAACAAAACATGTCCAAAGTGGAGCGCCTCATATCTTTCTTCCTGCAAATCAGCGGCTCCCCCTGATTCCCCAAGACTCTGGGAGCTGCCCAACTCTTCCTCCCTCTTGGGCCCTATGCCGAGCGATGTGGATTGTTCTGAGGACTCGTCCTCCTTGACATCCTAGGATGCCTTCTTTCTTCTCCATGCTTCTGCCACACACGTGGCCCAGACCCACACCTTTTCTCATTTGGATCACTGCAGCAGCCCCTGAGTGTGGCTTTTCTGTCTTCATTCTCTGTCACCCTCTAGTTTAGCCTCCACATCACAGAAAATTAACATTGCCCTTTTAAAAAAGGACTTTAAAATATAAAAGTGATATGTGCTTATACCTTGGAAAATGCCTTGGGAACGTAACAAAGACAATAAAAGTTTTCCATTTTCTTAAAACTCAATTATAACCATTATAAACATATTGATGCATTTCCTTTCAGTTAAAAAAAAAGCATGTATAATTTTTCTAATTATTGTTGGGATCATGTTCCATATACAATTTTATTGTGCATTATCCCATATCTTTAAAAATTCGTTTAAAATACAGGTATGAGTGTGGCCCAGAAAATGAAATGAATGAGCTGTGATTTAACCACTCTTCTGTTGTGGAGCACTTGGATTGTGGGGTGTTGTGTGTTTTTTTTAGCATGTTAACTACCATAAGTGAACAACTTTGTGCTTGAATATATAATTCTTACCTCTTCTTATTTCTTTGCGATCAATTGCAAAAAGGAAAATTATTGGGTTAGAGAATATGAGCATTTTTGAGGTTTTTTTTTTAAAAAATTTATTTTGCACAATTGTTTCCCAGAGAAGGGGAACAAATTATTTCCTCCTTGTTGTATAAGACTGGATACCTCACTCACATGTGCCGGAATTGAATGTTCACATTTAAGTAATATACAGGGTATCCCCCAAAACTGTATACGCACTTCGAGTGATTATAAAGTCAGTGTTCATTAACATACAGTTCATTTTCAAATTTTAAAAGAATATACAGAAATGAATAATTTTTTTGTTAATGTCTCTTTTCAAACTGATGACTATTCTGGTCCAGGCACGTGCTAATAACTCAAAGCAATGGAATGGCCAACATCAAGAATCATGTTGTTCGGTATTTGTATGCCCTCAATTCATCAACTGTTGCCAGTTTTGTACCGTAAACATTATCTTTTATGTATCCCCATAAAGAATTCTAGTGGATGAATTTTCTTTGTTTCAAAGCTTAGTCTGGCTTCACCTATTATTTCAAAACTGAAAAGGAGTGAAAATTAAGTGAGTTATCAGCTGTTAAAGTGTATATACATGTTTTGGGGACAACCTCTATTTTCTGATTTGGCAATTGAAAAATGAAACCTTGGTATTTTCTAAGTGAAGTTGAATGTGTTTTCATATGTTTATTAGCTATAGCTATTTGTTATTCTGTGAAGAGCCTATTCGTGTTTTCTGTTGGTTTTTATATTAAGGTTTGAGCTTTATTTTAACTTTTTGCACTCGGATGTCGAGTGTGACTCGACACGGTTAGCATCGGTAGCAGCTCGAGAAAAAAGCAAGCGAGTGCAAAGGGTTAATTATTATTTTGCATGAATGAGCAGACATCCTGAAAAGTAAGCCATGCTGAAAGATCCTCCACTGTTCCCTGTAACTCTCAGGGTAAAGTGGAAATCACTTAGCCTGGCAGGCAGTGCTTCCCATTATCTTGCCCTTGACTGTTGTCCTTTCTGAGCCAAGATGCACACAAATACACCACAGGTTATTCTGAACTATTTCCAGATCTCAAAATAACGTGTTTGTTCCTTAGGCCTCATGTCTTTTCAACATGGTTTTGTTGTGTGTGTTTTTCCTGCTTAAATCACCATTCTCCATCTGCCTGCTGTTTTGCTTAGCAAGCTCCCATTCACCTTCCAACTCGCTCAGGAGTTACTTCCCTAGGTGGGAACAGCTCTGCACCTCATGGTATGAATTATGGGTCCCTCTCCTGTGCTCTAGAGCGTCTGAGAAAGGCTCTCATAGCCCTCAGCACACTACATTGTCTTTCCTGTTCACAAAGAGGGCAAACGTTTTGTTTCTCTTTCCCACGGCCTCACAGTAGCTAGCAGATAGGAGGTACTCCATAAAGGTTGAAGAAATATAGGACAAATGAGTGAATCTATTATTCTCCACCTATGAAGAGCTGTATTTGCTCTGGGAAGAGTACCTCAATTTGAATTTCTTATATGAATATTGCAATAATATGTGCTGGACCTTCATATATCCAAGTAGGTAGAGCTATAGTAGTTGCTAACATATTAAAGCCCTGGTAGATAGAATGTATGGTTACATACATCTAGTGTGTCTATAATTCTCCATAAAGTTGTGGGAAAAGGATTCTTCAGCATGGATTTGATTATCTCCAAAATTCATTTACTGTTAAACACAAAGAATTGGAAATTATAAGTGTATATGTTCAGTTATCATAACATTTGATTTCTCAGCTTAATTATAAGAAAACCCAGTGAAATGCTAAAAACATAGAAAATAGAAGGATGATGGGTGGATGGATGAATGATGGGTGGATGGAAAATAGATCTAAAGTTTACTTGTTGAGTAGAGAACATGTTCATTTAGAAAAGATAAATATATTTATTGTCTTATTCCATTTGGCTGCTATAACAACACACCATAAACTGGGTAGCTTATAAACAACAAATTTTGTTGTTGTTTTTAATTTATCTTTATTGTTAAAAGTATTACAGATGTCCCCTTTGTCCCTCCATTGACCCCCCTCTACCCTGCTCCTGTCCCTTCCCCAGGCCTTCTCCCCATTATTGTCTGTCCATGGGCTATGCATATATGCACCTAAGTTCATTGGTTAATTTCTTCCTGCCCCCCTCCTCTGAAATATGTCAGTCTGTTGCATGCTTCAATGTCTCTGGATCTTTTTTGTTCCTTCTAGCAACTAGAAAGATCTGAGCGATGTGTGCTGTTTGCTGAATGCCGTGTGCTCATTCATGCCTCTGTGCCTCATCAGTTTATTTTGTTCATTAGATTCCACATATAAGTGAGATCATGTGATACTTGTTTATTTCTCACAGTTCTGGAGGCTGGGGCATCCAAGATCAAATTTGGTATCTGGTGAGAGCCCACTAATTCATGGACAGACACTTCCCTGTAATCTCACATGGTAGAAGGACACTAGGGAGCTCTGTGAGATCTCTTTGATGATAGAGAATGAATCTCATTCATGAGGGCTCCACTCTCATAACCTAAGCACCTCCCAAAGCCCCCACCTCCTAATATAATTACATGGGCATTGAGTTTAAACATATGAATTGGGGGGGGGGGGACGCGCACAAATATGCATACCATATCTCAGAATGGTATGATGAAAGATACCATATCATATAATCTAAGAATGCTTCTATGCCATTTCAGCTGACTACTTGAGGTTCAATTAAATTACATGCTAAAATAAAAACTAATAAGTAAACTGCTAAAAGGGAAATCAATGAAAATTTTGTAAAAACAAACAAACAAAAAACAACACTCCCAAGATTCCATCAAAAGGATAGCATGACAAGAATATCCCCAAACCAGTTCATTATATTAGGAAGCCAAAATTCACTTCTTAAACACATTTGTCTTGGAGGAAATCTATACATAGAGAACCCTAAGTGACCAGTCTGCCATTCGACAGGTTGACTGTTTGGTCACTATTACTCACACTGACCACCAGGGGGCAGACGCTCAATGCAGGAGCTGCCCTCTGGTGGTCAGTGCGCTCCCTCAGCAGGAGTGCCACTCAGCTGACCAACGGGCACCAGGCGCCAGGCTCAGGTCTGGCGAGCACAGTTGCAGTGGCACAAGCCTCTCCTGCCTCCACAGCAGTGCTACCAGCAGTACAACATCTCCCGAAGGGTCCTGGATTGCAAGAGGGCGCAGGCCAGGCTGAGGGACCCCACCGGTGCATGAATCTGTGCACTGGGCCTCTAGTTGAAATAATAATTGCATGCCTGTAATTTACTTGATGAGCTTGCTTAATGATTTGGAGGCCAATCAATCTCTCAAGTATAGACTTGGCCAACTTTGCTAATGCCCATTGCCTCAATTCTTAGTAGCTTTCCAAGCACTATCATTTTATCTTCTCCTCCCTGTAGAACAAGAAAGAACTGAGGTTGGCATTATCCCAGTTGCCTGGCGGACTAATCACAATTTAGTATAATAAGTTTGCTGATGGGGCAGTTTCAAGAGGCATTTGCATTGTAAGCCTTTTAATTTCAGTTTGGAATGTAAGAAATTTTAGTCATCAATAAGCAAATAGAAAGATCTGAGCTATTTGTGCTGTTTGCTGAATGCCGTCTGCTCATTCATGCCTCTGTAGCTTTGCAAGTGCGGGTCTGTCTGCTGAAAACACTGTTTAACACTTCAAATTCCCTCCCCATTTGTTAGTGTTTCCTAGTGGACACAGAAAGTTTGTATGCCACTGTTTGATTGGGGTTCTCTCTTAGGCATGCATAGGGCACATCAAAACTGTATTTCAGGGACAGATGTGTCCTTAGAAGACATGATAAAAAGAGTCCTAGCAAAGGAAGAACTGCAGAACCTTTCTGGCTATAAAATGAAAAGTTTTTTGTTGTTGTTGTTGAGGTTTTTAAAAGGCCATAAAGTGTTTTGTTGTTGTTTTAGTTAGTTATTGATTTTTACAATTTTATTTGAATCACAATTGACATATAATATTATTAGCTTCAGGTGTACAACATAGTGATTAGACATTTAGATAACTTACAAGCGGTCATTCTGATAAGCCTAGTGCCCACCTGACACCATACACAGTTATTACAATATTACTTTCCAGGGTGGGTGAAAAAGATGAACAGATTGAGAAGTACAAATTGTCAGTTATAAAAATAGTCATGGGAAAAATTTTTGTCGTAAGTAAACATGACCCCATCTATGGCAGAAAATGTAGGATCTAAGGTGCATTTTGTTTGAACCTTTTTTTAGTTATTAAGAAAAAGTCACAAACTATCATTGGGTTTCCTTCTTAATTCTAAGGCTTTAATCAAAGCACTGCCGTGCCTGGGAGAGGGGGTCCCAAAAGCTATGGGGCCTGCTGTGGTTCACTAGCTGGTAGGCAGCCCTTGTTCCTGCCGCTGGGCCTCGGTGTTACTCAGAGCAGTCTGACTCCATACCAGGTGTTTCAACATGATGAAGACACTCCTTTCTTCTCCTGATTTTCCCTCACTCTCCTTTCTTCCACCCTTCTTGCTTTTATTTAAAAAGCAAAAATAACACCAGTGAAAATACTGGTTAATTAGCTATATTTAATGTCTTTCAATTTAGCTGGTTCAGCTTTTCAGCTTTTCTTTTTTTACTCTATTGTTGAGTGTTTATGGTATAAATAAAAGTTCTCTTAGGAAAGCACTGATTAAATTTTGCCCTTCTAATTTATCATTAAAGATCTTCTTGTCCTCTTTTGCCCTTTTCTAGATCTCACTTCCCCCGAACCTTTAGCTCTTTCCACTCATGAACTTGGGTTTGTCCATTGGTTACAGGGTGTAATTGGGCCACAGTTACTGGGCAGTGCTTTGTGGACCTGTCCTGGTTGTGCTTTCTCTAGTGCTTTTAGGTCAGGAATTGTGAGGAAATACAAGTACTATCATATAAATTTTATCATTCCCCATGAATATTAATCAAAATTCCAAATTCTACCCAGAAATTGTATAATTTTCCTGAAAATACAGTTGACCTTTGAGCAACATGGGTTTGAACTGCACAGGTCCACTTACATGTGGATTTTTTTCAGTAGATATAGAGTTGGCCTTCCATATCACCATGGTTTCATATCTGTGGATTCAACCAACTGAAGATTGTAAAGTATTTTCTGTCAGTAGTTGGGAACCTATGGATATGGAGGGCCAATTGTATACAGGGCTCTACACCATTTTCTATAAGGCACTTGAGCATCCATGTGTTTTGGTTTCTTCAGATGTCCTGGAACCAAACCCCTGCTGATACCAAGGGATGATTGAAGCTAAGTTTTGGGGGAGTCAAAAGTTATACATGGATTTTTGACTGTACAAGGGTCAGTGCTCCTAACCCCAGCATTGTTCAAGAGTCAACTGTACTTTTACTTAAACCCGATCATGTTGCTATATTTCCGCATATTTAGGCCGACTGGATGAGATATAATCTTTTCTTTTTGGGCTTCCATCTTCATGATTTTAGTCATAGATATTTGATTATTAACTTGACAGTACCATATTAATACTGCTTTCATGATTCATTTCCCTCTACACTTTCCCAGGATTTGTGAGTTAGATAATTTTTTCAGTTGGGTTTTTTCTTTATTATTTTAGGCACAATGATTTACTGATATTTAAAATTGTTCTGGAATAGTAATTCATAGAAAATTTAAGGGTGATTATGAATAACATGAGAGGGGGAGAAAGAGTTCAATGCTGCACTTTCATTTGTCACTGAACAGAACAATAAACCAACAACAGACAAAGTGGCCTCCTATAGGATTGGTTCCAATTAGTCTTTCTGTATTTTTCTCTTTCTCATCATTTAACATCTCAGCACTGACTTATCATGTTTACTTCATAAGATATCATGATTGTCAATCCATTTACAAATTGGAATTTCCTCATTTGCATTAGTTCATGATTATTCATGTTTTCCTGCATATGCAAGAGTGTTGGATGGATAAAATCCTCTATTAGGGTTCAGGTGAAGGTCCTGAAGAAAGAGAACTAAAGATGCAGTAAAGTGGAAGTGGTGTTCATATGTTTGTTTTTGCACATCAGTTCAGAGGTAACTGGCAGTCCATTGTGGGTCAATAGCTATGCTCCACAGCATCATCCAGGGACCCAGGCAACTACCTGAGTCCAAAGTGGCTGACTGCCTGGGGAAGGAAAAATATGAAGACAACCAGGTATCTTTAAAAATGATATTGAGCCCAGCCAGTGTGGCTCAGTGGTTGAGCATCAGCCTATGAACCTGGAGGTCAGGGCACAGGCTCAATACCTAGTAGAAAGCATGCAAGAGGCAGCCAGTCAATGTTTCTCTCTCATTGTTGATGTTTCTATCTCTCTCTCCCTCTCCCTTCCTCTCTGAAATCAATTAAAGAAATACCTTTTAAAAATGAGATTGAGAAGTTGCCTGCATTATTCCATTTGCATCCCATTGGCCCCAATTGAGTCATGTGGCCATACTTGTGTACAAAGGAGATTGGGAAATGTAGTCTCTAAATGAGCAGCCATGTTCCCAGGTCCTCAGCATTAGAATCCTAATCATGCAGCATATAATCAAATACCAACTGTGTGCTAAAGAATCTGATTCCATTAGGAGTAGATAAGAGAAGAATTAAGAATCATTGGGAAGCATCATTTTGTTTTTATGGAGGATGGGTGTCTTGTGGTGCATCTTAAAGTGTGGTTATTTTATACTTTTAAACCCCAAATTCATGAAGATTGCAATGGCATATTGCTTTTCCCAAATAAATGGAAGTGAAGAATAATCCCATCAGCTCTTCAGAGTCAGCATTCCAGGAATGCAGTAACCAGGCGTAGCTCACACTGAAGTGATGCAGCTGTGGAGGCCACGTGATTGCCAGCCCTGTACCTGGCTGACTCACTCAGTCTCATTTGCTGCATCAGCCTTGCATCATCGTGACTCAGGTTCATACTATCATACTCCCTTGGCAAAATTTCAATTGCTCCATGTCCCAGAGCTTCAGGGCTACTCAGGGATAATCAAACTCAAATGGCAGTTCCTCCTTTACTAAGTGCCTGCTGCAGTGGTACCTACAGATTCTGATCTGTTAACTTTTATTAATATTAGTTACTTTTCCCAGAAGAGGGATTGCTGGGTCAACTGGCAGTTCCATTTTTAATTTTTTGAGGAACCTCCATATTGTTTTCCACAGTTGCTGTACCAGTCTGCATTCCTACCAGCAGTGTACCAGAGTTCCCTTTTCTCCACATCCTCACCAGCACTTGTTGTTTATTGACTTATTGATGGTAGCCATTCTGGCAGGTGTGAAGTGATACCTCCTTGCAGTGTTAATTTGCATCTCTGATGATTAGTGATGTTGACCAATTTTTCATATGTCTCTTGGCCATTTGTATGTCCTCTTTGGAAAAGTGTCTATTTAGGTCCTTTGCCCATTTTGTAATTGGATTGTTTGTCTTCCTTTTGTTGAGTTGTATGAGTATTTTATATATTTTGGAAATTAACCCCTTATCAGATGTGTCATTAGCAAATATGTTCTCCCATACAGTGGGTTCCATTTTCATTTTGAACCTGGTTCCTTATGCTATGAAGAAGCTTTTAAGTTAGATACGTCCCATTTGTTTATTTTTTTCCTTTGTTTCTCTTGCCCTAGGCGATATATCAGTGAAAATTCTGCTATGTGAGATGTCTGAAATTTTGCTACCTATGTTTTCTTCTATGATTTTTATGGTTTCACAACTTACATTTAAGTATTTTATCTACTTTGAATTTATTTTAACTCTCCCTAGAAAATTCTAGTTTGAAGTAAAAACTACTCTAGGGTGTGGAGCTAACTTTTGCCTGAGGCCACTTATGATCAAAGGATTCATGATCAACTCCTTCCAAGTGCAGCTGTGGTTACTTCAAGTTCCAGGTCTCTCCTGCATAGACCACAGCAAATCCATCATCCCAAACCCCACCACCATTGCCAATTATGTTGACAGACACTCAAGAGGGGATTAAGAGATGTTCCCTTCTTTTTGTTATTTAGACTTCTTAACCCTTCACCGCTGTTTTTAATGAGAAGGGACAAATTCACTGCTCCTGTTTATATTAACTCTATCCCTTTACCCTTTAAAACTACATATAGTTCAAGCTGTTCCTCAATTGTAGAGAAAAACAGTAAAGATTCTCTGAACATAACTGAAAAAAAAATACATACAAGTCACATTTCCCCCTTTTTAAAAATCACTCGGTGCCTGCACTTGTGACCAGCTGGCTCCTGGACTCAGTGTCTAGGTCTTTCAAAACATTTGTGGGGTATGAAAGAAACCAGGCACACAGTAGGTCTTGGGTCATGACTTCTATCATTAGCAACAAGCCCTTTCTCTTCTCTACCTGTAATCCATGTGATGATTTTATGACATTCATACTTATATTTAATTACAGTCATGAAGAATTCTTTTAATTATTACAACCAAGTGGAAAACGATTCTAATCTCTTAGTTAACCAGACCAACAGGAAGCCGAGGTGTTCAAACTGTAACCAAAGTATTGTCCAGGTAGGTGAGTATTAAGGACAAAGAGACTAAGAGGTCTAACTGAAGACCATGCATGCATCTTGAAAGGGAAAGTAGAAAACCAGGGCTCTTGTCCCTGCCACTGAGTTCCTGTGGTTAAGCCACTTTTCCTCTGAGCCAAGGCCGATATTAGTAGGTATATACTGGGATGTCCGTGACTCTTGTTTAAATCATTAAAATATGTTATATTGGTTGGAAAATAGCCTTTGCCCAAGCCCCTTGCAAGGCCTCTTTGGCTGCTTTCCTGGAAATCCCTGGATTTCCCTGTGATCCAGTCAGTAAAGGCTGGTTGCCTGCCCTCTGATTGGTCAGTGCCCATGTAGAAAGATTCCCAGATAAATAGTTAAAGTGTCATCCCTGCTCGAGGCTTAAGATTTCTTATCACTGAAATAAAACCCTAAGTTTTTTCTAGCTCTAAAATCTGAGGTTTTATTTTATACATTTAATATTTCGAGAAAAAGGCAGGCTTGACTTGGAGCCAGAACTTCAGTTGGCTTTTGGGGAAGGGTGTGAAGCCCTATTTGCATTGAAGGCCAGGAAGAGCCTCAAAGCAGTTCTTTGCCAAGTTGGCCCATCAATAACTTCCTGTGTGAGATTACTAATGGTGCCATTGTTGCATCATAAAGATGGCTGGTGGGGCTCTCGTTTCAGTGGTCCACAAACAGGCTTTGGTTTCATGTATTATTTAGAAAACGAACACAAACATTATCAGTCAATGAAGACAGAAGGCTTCTTTGCAGAAGGACCTAAGGGTTTTAAGACTGCATCAATTTCTCCTAACACATCTGTGTGACCTATTTTGAGTTATTGGCAACCACAAGAATAGAGCAGTAACCTGCCTTGCATGTGAGCTATTTAAGTGGTTTATTTTTTATAAGCATAGTCAAATCATTAAGGGAAATATGAATTATTTGTACTAAAATACACATTTTAAATTTTCTCATATGCAATTAAAATTTTTTAATTGGGAAGTTCATGATTCTGGTAGACCCAGAGAAAATGGAAAATGAGCAAGACAGAAATGGCCCCGGGCCTCTTGGTGCTTCCAGCATATTTGGCACTCAGAGAAAGAAAGTTATTTAAAATGATAGTGGAGGCCAGTGAGTGGTTAATGGTTCAGGGTATGTGACCTTTGTCAAATTCCTGGAGAGCAACCTCAGGAATCTGTGGTTGAGACAAGCAAACCAAGTGATTCTCATGCACAGATCAACTTGTGGACACGAGTTTGAAAAACTGTGCTCTTGAGGGCCCACCTTGCCTATAAAATAAGCAAACACCATAAGCTGGAAATATGTCTGGAGCTGGTATTAGCCAGGACTTGTCTGTTAAAGTATCAAGCTAATTTCCTACTACCATTCCTAAGTAGATGTTGCCTAGGGGTATTTGGGTGCTCCTCCCCACACCCTTCCTTCCCTCCCACTCCAACCTTAGCTGTCTGACCTTCCCCAGGAAGCTCCCAACCAATGAGCAACCGAAGAGCCTAGCACAGCATGGCCCTCTGCTATAGGGAAGTAGTGAGGTCTGTTCTAGAGCTGGACTGACTGATAAGTAGCTGTAATATTGTCCTAGAAAATGATTGATTATAGGGAAAAGATGACACCTCTTGAAACACACACACACACACACACACACACACACACGCACGCACGCACGCACGCCATACCACACATACACATACTCATTTGCCCACAGACCTCCCCAAGGCATCTACAGCTTGCTAACCACTTTACTGAGAGTCCTTCAGTATAATTAATACCCCGTTTCTTTACTGAATGGGAGAAAGAACAGATGACAAAGGCTGTCAACTCACTGGTTATGATGAATGAACTTCTCTGGTCTATTATTTTATAAGAAGCTACAGCCTTTTGGCAGTAGAAGTAATTCTCCAAGTCTCCATTGGAACCAGCAGAATCCGTGTCAAAAATACAGCTCTGTAGGGAGAGCAAGCTTTCTTAGTTCTTTATGTTTATTAGGTGCCTGGGGATGTCGGCTACATTATTTTTGTAGTCTTCTAGCCTAGCCTGAAGAAGTCATCTTTCCTATGTTCATCTGTCTATGTCCTCATAGACAAAGATCCTTTTAATAGTTAAGGGTTGACATAAAGGTTCCATGTTCTGGTTGGCCAGTTCTTTTTGTGAAAAGATTAAAAGTATTCCTAATATTTTGTGTTCCCTATTTAAAAAATTATTTTCAGTGGATGGTACTTAAGCGATTTTGTGCCTTTAAATGCTCCTTTGAATGGTATTAGCTCTGACTTCTCCCATTTAGAATGATTAATCACCTCACCTGTACTGCAAAGTCCTGGTTATTACAGCACTGCCCAGAGCACATCTGGCCAAGAGTTTCATCCCCTCTAGAATTGTCCTTGATCTTTCAAAGCTTTGTGCAGGGTAAGGATCATTTTACTTACTAAAGCATGGGCTCAGCTTCTAGTTCTATCATGAACCCACTGTTTGACCCTAACCAAAACTCCTTTTTAAAAAACATATATTTTTATTGATTTCAGAGAGGAAAGGAGAGGGAAAGAGAGATAGAAACATCAATGATGAGAGAGAATCATTGACCGGCTGCCTTCTGCAGACTCCCTACTGGGGATCAAGCTGCAATCCAGGCATATGCCCTTGACTGGAATTAAACCCAGGACTTTCAGTCCGAAGGCGGATGCTCTATCCACAGAGCCAAACCAGGTAGGGCATGACCAAGATTCTTAATCACTCTGTTACAATTACTTCATCAATGATGATGATAACAATCACTAATATCTGCCAGGCATATTCTCATCTCTTTACATGGACTGTCTCATTATCAGCTGCATTTTATACACTATCTCATTGTACTCTCACAGCAACTCTGTGAGGAGCTACTCTTGTTGTCCCATTTTGCAGTAGAGAAGACTGAAAGCTACAAAGGCCAAGTTCCTTGAGCAAGGTTCTGCTACAGTAAGTGAAGCCAGTACAGTATGATAACCAAGCCATTGTTGTAATTGCTCATATACTATACTGCCCCGATCCAGCTGATCTTAGAGGACAAGTGGAATTTATACAAGTGGAGATAGGTGTGCAGAGTAGTTTAATCAAAGACCTAGAGGCAGGGAAGTCTAGACCAAGGTTTCTCAATAGGGAATAATTACCCACTTCCAAGGGGACATTCAACAATGTCTGGAGACATTATTTTATTGTCATGATTGGGGGATGCTACTTACCTTTAGTAGATAGAAGCCATGACTGGCACTAACTATTCTACATGCATAGGACGACTCCACAAAACAACTCTTTGGCTCCAAAAGTCCATAGTGCCAAGGCTGAGAAATCTATGACTCTGGAGCAAGACTAACCTGTTTGTGCATGTCCAAAGGAGACAACTGGGAACTCTCCTGGTGTTGCCTGGTTGCTAAAGTTCCCATTGCTGTCCATTAGAAAATGTAGAATTCAAACTATTAGGATGTGGGCTACAGTGAGGGTCGACAGATCTCCTTGCCAACAAGCAAGACTTTGGCTTTTATTAATCAAGTTTAATGCAAAGATGGATTGAATGGAAAGATCTTTAACTATGTGAGTTCTCACATTTGCCAAGAAAACTTAGCACCTATTCAAAGGGGGGAAATACTGCTGCACATTAAAATCATCTAAGGTTTTTTAAATGTTAATGTTCAAGTGGCATCCCAAGAGATTCTGGTTAACAGGATCTGGTGTGGCCTTATAATTCCAAAGCATAGCCAAGATTGAGTTACTTGTAATATTGGATCAAGGTGGACTTGATGAATAGAATTTAAATGAAATAGCAGCGTTAGAGATGAGTTTACCATCAAAAACTTAACATCCAGTACAGGGGACTTTACAATACTTGCAACAGCCTTCCAGAAATGAATTACCTGAATCTAATCATGAAGAAATAGCAAACAAACACAAGTTGAAGGACATTCTACAGAACATCTGGCTTGTATACTTCAAAAATGTGAATATCAAAAACAGAGCAATTTTCCAGGCTGAAAGAGACTAAAGAAACATGATACTAAATTTAACACACATTGTGTTTTTTGTTTTGTTTTTACTTATTTGTTACAAAGGACACTAATGGCACAATTGGCAAAACTGAAAGTGGTTTGTAGATTATTGTGTCGATGTTAATTTCCTGATTTTGATAACTGTACAGTGGTTATATAAGAGAATGTCCTTATTTTTATTAAAGATACACAAAGCTTTTAAAAGCAAAAGCGTGTCTTATCTGCAACTTTTCTCAAATGATTCTGAAACTGTGTGTGTGAGTGGGGATAAAGGATAAAGCAAAGGTGATAAAATGTTAACATTCAGGGAATCTGGGTAAAGGATACATGGGAACTCTTTGTATTCTTCTATTCTTGCAACTTTTTGATAAATCCTGAAATTATGTCAAAATAAAATATTAAATACTCCAAAATAGAAAGATTCCTGTCTTTGGAGTCCTTTGGAACTAAGATTCATGTCCATTTTTTATGATTGACTTAGGTGACATCTTTTGTGCAAAGAAAAAGGAATAAATGGAAATGCATAAGAAGTGATCTGAAAGTTATGAGATAATTTTTTATAAGTTATTATATATATATATATATATATATATATATATATATATATATATATATATATATATAAAAGCCTAAGCGACCAAACTACCAATCGACCGGTAGCTATGACATGCACTGACCACCAGGGGGCAGACGCTCAATGCAGGAGCTGCCCCCTGGTGTTCAGTGCGCTCCTACAGCCAACCTCCTGTGGTCCCGCCCCCCACTGGCCAAACTCCCACGACCCAGATCAGCACCAATTGCTGGCCAGGCCGAGGGACCCCACCCGTGCACAAATTCATGCACTGGGCCTCTAGTAAGAATAATAACTTATAAAAAAGAGAAATTCATTGTGACTTCTAAGTTAAGAGATCTCCCTAAGTGGCTCTCCTGATAGAGCTAAGTCATCTCTTCAGAGAGCCTCTTTGTTTGAATATCTGATGTTGAATCAAGTTCATCTAAGTCAGCACTATGGTGATTTAGCCATTTAAGTGTTGCAGCTACTTTTAGCACTTTGTCTCAGAGAATTCAGTCCTCTTTTTAATTCATAGTATGGGATGGAAGGATGGGAGAGTGTCTATATAGGAAGAGAGAAATGGTTAAATATAACCCTCCAGAAAACTTCCCTTCCCAATACACACAGCAGCCTACCTGTCTTAGTCTGTTTGAGATGCTATAACAAAAATATCACTGACTGGAGGTCTTAAATAACAAACATTTATTGCTCACAGCTCTGGAGTCTGAAGAGTCCACTATCAAAGCACCTATTGATTCGGTGTCTGGTGAGAACATCCTGGTTCATAGATAGCCATCTTCTTTTGTGTCCTCACAGGGCAGAAGCAGTGAGAGTTTTCTGGGGTCTCTCTTATAAAGGCATTAATCCCATTCATGAGAGCTTCACTCTCATGATCGAATCACCACCAAAAGCCCCATCTCTAAACACCATCATATTAGGGGTTAGGATTTTTACTCAAGGATATTTTTCCATTGATTTTTAGGGAGAGTGGAAGACAGAGGGAGAGACAGAGAGAAATATCAATGTGAGAGAAACACATGGATTGGTTGCCCCTCCATGCGCCTTGATCAGGGCCCGGGCCAGGGAGGAGCCTGCAACCAAGGTACGTGCCCTTGACTGGAATCGAGCCTGGCACCCTTCAGTCCGCAGGCCAAAGCTCTATCCACAGAGCCAAACTGGCTAGGGTGGGGGTTTGGATTTTGACATAAATTTTGGAAGGACACAAACATAATTTATAACACTGCTCCATCTAGGCCTCCCTCTGCATAAATGTTTATAATAGGTAGAGAAAAAGGGTACAGGGACTATTCCTTCTTTATAAACAAGAAAATTTGAAACAAAATAGAAAGCTACTATCTAGGAAGTGAAAAAGTGAAGAAAATGAGCCTGGGCACAAAGATTATTGTCTAGTTTGGAGAAAATCATTTTTTAATTGTCTTTGTGATCCACAGGTAGGGTGACCACACATCTCAATTTGCTCAGTATGATCCCAGTGGGTAGTAGTCCTCCTAACATAATTATCAACACCTCGTTTCCTACTCAAAAATGTTTCAGTTTGGATATTAAATTCTACAGTCATCAACCTGTAGAAAAAGCCATTTCCATCTCCTATGGGAGAATAATTTACACCAAGGGTGTTTTTATATTACTCAGATCACTTTGCTTCATAATAGAAAAATTAACCAGTAAATAACCATGTGGAAATCTGAGCCCATTTGGGATAGAACAGAGACGGGTATAAACATAGAATGTAAACACATTCTCCAAACGAAACAACAAAAGATTTGAGAACAGAAAGTCAGTTGAACCCAACAGTTTTGTTTATCTTTCTTTTTCCATTAACCACCATTCTAAATTATTTTTTTATAGAACAAAGCCATTTCCTCCTTGCCCTTCCAGACAAAGCCTTACATTTGCATCCTGCAATTGTGTCCCATTTCCGCAAACGGGTCCGACAGTACTGATAGTATCTGCTCAAGAACTTAATGAAACTCACATCAAATTTCAGGGGAAGTCAACCCAGATGTCTGTTGGAGGCTGCCACTCACTGCCTCTTTGGCTTTCCACCAACTTCTGTCCCTGTCTAGATCAGAAAATGATGCACACACTAACGCTGGGAAGCAAAGGCTCCGTCAGGATGAAATAAATTGTAGCTGATGCACAGCCAGAGGGATGATTTAATGCAGTCCTGAGAATTTTCAGCGCAATTTCCCCTCCCAGGCTTGAGCTTTGAAAAAATGTGACTGCAGTTCAAATGATTTATGAGAGTGTGGATCGGCCTCTTTCAAACATACGCAGGCTTTCGTGTTTAAAGTGCTCTCCAAAGCAGCATTTTGTGGGAAAGACCGTGTGTAGCTCATAAAATCTGAGAGAGGGACAGTTTGATTGTGACAAGATTAGAATGTAAACACATTCTTTGTTTTAGCTGAGCTAGATTAGCCTGTCTCATGAATCTCTCTTTTTATAGAGGAACACTTAAATCCTGGGGCACAGAGCCCCTAGCTGTGGTCATACCTCATGTGCTCCTGGACACAATTGCTACTACAGTGGCTTGGATCCTCAAAGATCATAGTGTGGCAATATATGCCCTTCTACAGGCACTGCTGTTACAAGCTCTGGTCTGACCCTTAGGAAATCTTGTGTGGTATATTAAGACGTCCAGGAGAATTCTACATACAACCTCGACTCCATATTTTTTTTCTCTTGAGCACTTTTTATTTGGGAAAACAAATCAGCTCACTGAAATGGCAATGAACTCCTAGTGGATGCTCCTCCACCCTTGTTACATTGTTGGAACATCTTCTATATTTTAGGAAACTTTCTAATCTGATTTTATTATTTTTAATGTAGCATCAGCATGGATAGAGCATGAGAAACTAACCAGGCTCCAAGTGCTAATGGTGGGGAAGAGCCTGGGTCTCAGTAGCTGTGTAGCAAAGTGAGGGTCTTGTTCTGTGGTCGTCCTATAAGCTCTTTGTCATCACTGGCCTCTGATAGTTCTTCTTTCTCAGGAATGACAAAGTAGGTGGTGCTAATATACCAAGCCACCAAAAAAGCATTCTTGACTTTTCGTGTCAAGCTGGTAAAGAACGACAGTGATTATGTGGACCATCTGATGGCTTAGACGAGGAGATGGTGGAGCCAAGGCCGGTCTTGGCAAACTCACCAACTGTTTTGCATTGTGATTGCATTCTCATCATGAGCTCTAGAGGGACACAGACTTCATGACCATAGACTCGGGAATCAGAGGAATCACGTCCTATGTTTTTGAAAGCCAAAATAATATCTACTATGAAACCCTAGACTTCTGTAAAGGGTTTCATAGACTTCTGATTATAAAAACATAATCTTCGCCACTTCTGGCTTTTCTTGTAGTTGCTACAGGGTTTTCTCAGTCAGTTCACCCCACCTCCAAACCGATGTTGAATTAAAAACTCTAACACATTGTCAGTGTGTTGAGATGGTTGTTGGGAGTGAGGGTGGCCTTGTTTAAATCTCACCAAACATCCACAGCTGTGTCCTCAGGCTGCCGGCCCCCAGTCATTCGCATCCGTCTGTCCTGGCATGAAGTGCCCATGTTTCCATCTGCTCCTGTTAAAAGTCTATGAGGTTACTCTCTATTCTTCTCGTCCTGACAACAAAGTAGGTCCTCGTGTTTCCTGCCCTCCCTGCCTGAATCTGCACTCCTCTTGGAAGAACACAAAAAAGTATTTGAAGCTCCTCCGTGACTAGAGCTATGGGAAATCCACTGGGCTGTCTTGGATCCTCTCTGCCTGGAGATGCCACACAACCACGTCCAGGCTGCTGTTCCTGTACAAACTAGGCTGTTGGAGGGGGGTCCTGGCACTTCGCTGCTTTCCTGGACATCCCTCATCCACAGATGCTATCTGTTCTCATATCTCTAATCTCACTTTGAGGGTCTTAGAATTCTACTCACCCCTTGGAGGTTTTGACCAAGATTGAGGTGGGATGTTCCTGACTCAGACACATACCAGCATATGACAGTATAGCTCTCCTCTCCAATTCTTTCTCTCTCTCTCTCTCTCTCTAGTCTAGAGAAATTGTATCTTCTGTAACGGCAATTGACTCTGCAAATATTCTTCTAAATATTTTCTTTTCATAGCTGGACCTTAGAAGCTGAGAATCTGACCTCTTTGTTTTCTGCTTCCACAGTGAAGGGAGCAGATGACCCACAATTAGCTACCAAATAGAGTAATGGGATTCAAAGAAAAAACACCAATTAGTACATCCTTCAACAAATATAGCCAATATTCCAAAAACAACTTTAGTGAACACTTTGCTTGTGTTTATCAATGTTTGCAGATTGAACACCTTCTTGTCTGAACTAAGCTCTGTGTTAATCTTTGAATCACAAACAGGAAGGCAGCTAAAATGCTGCTGGAAAGGAGATGATAAAATAATCACAGTCCATATTTGCTTGCTGCAAGATCGACAGGGAACCTCCATGCCATGTGCCATTCAACCAAAATTCTCATCATCATCTTTACCAATGTTTTATGCCTCCAGCCCAAAGAACCGAATGCAGTGGGCAGGCTTATTCATAAAAGAATCACATAAATCATGATTTTTTTTTGCCACATTTTTTCAGCTCTCTAAAGAGGAAATGACCATGATTAGCACAACAGCCACAACCCGTGTAGAAAAATGCCCATGCCAACGATGGACACAGCCATACAGCTAGTCTGTGTTGACTAGCATCTTCTCTGCACTATATAAGGACAAAGTACCTTAATGTTTCTGAGGTATTTGTGATCCCATTTATGTCTGTGTATGTATATGATCAGTGCATTTTTAAAACCCTGCATAAGTAGATTTTTAATGTCATCAAAGAAATATGGTAATAACTCAGTTATTCTAACTAGAATGAAGAGGATAACTTCACCAAAGGAAAATTACTTAAGCTCTTTAAGTCTTATTTTCATTATCTAAGAAGTGGCAATAGTAATAATGCTTCCCTTATATACCTAGGAGGCTGGAGAACATTAACAATGTAATCTATATAAAAGGGATATATAAAATAGGTAAAAGCAATGTATAAACCTGAAGTGCAAAATCCTTCTGTGAATGTTATCATCATCATTGTCGTCGTCGTCGTCATCATCATCATCATCATCATCATCATCATTACCATCAACCAGACAAGTTTTCATGGATGAAACAGCGAGAGCAGAGAAATTCTGAATTCCACGTGTTCATATTTAGTGAAAGAAGAAACAAATTTTTGAAAGTTTTTTGGCCCTTTGCCCTCACCGGTTTGGCTCAGTGGATAGAGCGTCAGCCTGCGGACTGAAGGGTCCCAGGTTCGATTCCTGTCAAGGGCATGTACCTTGGTTTCGGGCACATCCCCAGTAGGCAGCTGATCAATGTTTCTCTCTCATCGATGTTTCTAACTCTCTCTCCCTCTCCCTTCCTCTCTGTAAAAAATCAATAAAATATATTTAAAAAAAAAAGAAAGTTTGTTGGCCCAATTGCTCCAGTGGCCAAAGGACAGCAGAATATTGCTGCTATTGGGAAGGGCACTGGGAAAAACAGTATAAGCATGAGCTGCCCACATCCAATATTAGGAACACTAGGTCCTAAAATAATAGCAACACAGCTCTGGTTTCCATTCCTTGAGAAAAACACAGCCTAGGCCTACAAAGGCATAAAGCTGGACAAGTAAAACATTCTAGAATGTCATAAAACATTAGGTACCCTTACGCTAAAACAGAAAAAAAAATGCTACAATGACAGATGCATACCCAGGGGGGGACCTACATAAGGTGAACATCGTCGTTATTCATAATAACTTAGTATAGCCAGGAAACCTCAATTTGAAACTTATAAAAGCCAAACTCAGAACAACAACAACAAAAATCTATACTCTTCAAATGAATCTACTAAATCTGGAATAAACTTATGGAACTAATTTTTTATATGAGTGATGCAGGCTAAAAATATTATTTTAATTCAAAAAGTCCTAAACTTCTTCTTTGTCTGTAAATGGGGATGATATCTGTTACAGTTTCAATGATATGAAGCTTATACCTAAAAAGTGTTTAAGCCTGACATTGCCTTGGCATATTTTGCTGTTCACTGTAGCTGAATGTATGACATTCACCAGTTTTTCAGGGATGAGGAAATAATAAAACCTAGAAGAGGGTAGTATACAAAACAGTCCCAATGTGTTGATTTACCACTTCCCCGAATAATCATGAAAATTATCCACATTATCCCCACCACCACTTTCATGCACAGGGGAAAGGGAGCTGGAACAAAAGAAAGAAACTAACATCTGTCTACCATGTACCAAGTGCTGCACAAATGTCTTATTAGCTAATTTTTGCAATAACATTGACATTTGTTGTTATGAAGATGCAGGAATGGAAGCTTAATGGAATTAAGTTCTGGCCCTAGCTCATGCAGTGCAGGGTAGCAATGATGGTAAATTTTATGTGTCAACTTGACTGGGCCATGGTTCCCAAATATCTTGTCAAAGATAGTCTGGGTATTTCATAAGGTGTTTTTTGAATGAAATTAATATTTAAATTGGTGGATTTTGCATAAAGCAGATGATCCCTATAACATGGGTGGGCCTTAGCCAATCTATTAAAGACGTTAATAGAACAAAGACTACCTTCCCTGACCAAGCAGGAATCCTGCCCGTCAACTGCCTTTGGACTCAACTACAGGTCTTCCCTGGATCTCCAGCCTGCTGGTCTACCCTGCAGATTCACCAAACCTCCCTAATCACATGAGCCAACATATCTCTCTCTCTCTCTCTCTCTCTCTCTCTCCTCTCTCTCTCTGTATGTATGTATGTATTTATGTTTGTATGTATAAAGATACATACTTTTTATATGCATACACACACACACACACACGTGCACTGTTGGCTCTGTTTATCTGAAGAATGCTAAGTACAGTAGCAAATTGCCTCCTTAAACCTATCTCATGGTGTGTAAACTGGGTTTTCTGGCTCAGGGACTCTCACAAGGCTGCAACTCTAAAGTTGGCTGGGGCTACAGTCTACTCTGAAGTTTTGACCGGGGAAGTGTTTCTAAGCTCACTTAGTAGTTATGTGTGGATTCAGTCTTCACAAGTTATTCGACTGAGGCCTCAGTTGCTCTCTGGTTGTTGGCTGGAGGTCTCCCTCAGTTCCTTGTCATGTGGGTCAGCTCACTTCATCAGAACAAGCCAGTGAGAAGAACCAGAGGGAATAAGATGTAAGACACCAGTTATTGTAAACTAATTGCAGAAGTGACATCCTATTACTTTGCCCATATTCTGGTCCTTAAAGCAATCCCTACATCCAGCCCACACTCAAAGAAAGAGTATTATACAGGGCATGAATGCCAGGATGTGAGGCTCACTGGGAGCCATGTGAGAGGAATCCCACCACACCCAGCAAGTCAGTGCACATACTGGTCTGATTCCAGAGCCCACTCTCTCCATGGTGCCCTCTGATACCTCAGAGAGCCTGTGGGAATTCCACCGCAGGATCACTTGGTGAGCATGGTACAAAGCAGAGGGGACCATGGGCCTTAAATAATCCTCCAGATCCCGGAGAGGCACATTGCCACTCAGCAATGTTCCGGCATTCTTATAGCTCTTGGAGTCACTTTCTCACCTCCAGAATATGTGACACACATACCTGAAACCTGCCTTATCAACTTTGACTCTGTCTTGAATTCTCTGCAAACATGATTCTTCTTTATATATAACTAGAGACCCGGTACATGAAATTCGTGCACGAGGGGGGGTGTCCCTCAGCCCAGCCTGCACCCTCTCCAATCTGGGACCCCTCGAGGGATGTCCAACTGCCCATTTAGGCCCGATCCCACCGTGATCAGGCCAAAACAGGCAGTCAGACATCTCTCTCACAATCCAGGACTGCTGGCTCCCAACTGCTCACCTGCCTGCCTTCCTGATTGCCCCTAACCACTTCTGCCTGCCAGCCTGATCACCCCCTAACCACTCCCCTTCCAGCCTGATTGATGCCTAACTGCTCCCCTGCCAGCCTGTTTGCCCCTAACTGCCCTTCCCTACAGGCCTGGTCCCCCGCAACTGCTCTTCCCTGTAGGCCTGGGTCCTCCCCAACTGCCCTTCCCTGCAGGCCCGGTCACCCCCAACTTTCCTCCTCTGCCAGCCTGGTCACCCCTAACTGCCCTCCCCTGCAGGCTTGATCGCCCCCAACTGCCCTCCCTTGCAGGCCTGGTCCCTCCCAACTGCCCTCCCCTGCTGGCCATTTTGTGGTGGCCATCTTGTGTCCACATGGGGGCAGGATCTTTGACCACATGGGGGCAGCCATCTTGTGTGTTGGAGTGATGGTCAATCTGCGTATTACTCTTTTATTATATAGGACTAGAGGCCTGGTGCACAAAATTTGTGCACAGGGGGGGTGGCTCAGCCTGGCCTGCGCCCTCTCACAGTCCGGGACCCATTGGGGGATGTCTGTCTGCCGGCTTAGGCTGGAGCGGGCCTAAGCCGGCAGTCGGACATCCCTCTCGCAGTCTGGGACCCCTCACTCCTTACCACCCACCTGCTCACTGCTCCTTACCGCTTGGCTCACTGCTCCTTAGTGCTGCTGTGGAGGCAGAGGCAGGAAAGGCTCATGCCACCACGGCTGCGTTCATAAGCCGTGGGCTCAGCTTCTAGCTGAGCAGCACTCCCCCTGTGGGAGTGCTCTAACCACCAGGGGACAGCTCCTGCATTGAGCATCTGCCCCCTGGTGGTCAGTGAATGTCATAGCAACCAGTCGTTCCACCGTTCATTCCGCTGTTCAGTCAATTTGCATATTAGGCTTTTATTATATAGGATGATATGATCAGTGTATCCATATTCATCCTCTGGGCACACAGAGCGGCCACATTCCTTCAGATTCAGGACTCTGAGCCCTGGGATGCCTATTATGAAACACCTTTCTTCTCAGAGTCTTCCTCCTCTGACACATCCAGAATCCGATGGTCCATGGGATCCATTCTTGGTACTCTCCCCTCAGCTGAAGGGAAGGGTGGAAAGCCAGCTTGGCTGCTGAGGAATTGTTTCTCAGCAGCGCCATTGTTGAAAGTAAGAGGGTGTTTTTTCATAGATGGGACACAGGCTACCCATGTTGGTGGGCAGCAGCTTCTCAGAGGACAGGAGGAAATGAGGCAGGTTTGCTCACAGGAATCATGGGCCACCACAGGCCTGGCCACCCAGGGAGACAGCTTCTTCAGCTTTTCCACAACTCCTTCAGATTGCACACTCAAGCAGTCACTTCCCCCAAGGTGTCCCCAGAGCACCTGTGTATCTGGGGCAGCCATTCCCTGGGCTGTTTAAGGTATCCCCCACAGACCAGGTAACTGCCTACATCACAGCAGTGTTGTAGAAGTCAGTGAAATAGGAGGAAATTCCCAGTACAGTGTCTGACATTCATTGGAACTAAATTATAAGTTCCCTCCTTGGAATTGACGAATAAATAGAAAATATGCTTTTTTTTAATAAGTTGGTGATTGATGTTATTTCTTTAAAGGGAGTTAGGAAGGTAGTCCTTGGTTTATCTGGTTTATTCAATGTTCTATGGACTTACTGTTAGAGGAAGCCACATGAAATTGCTAAGATTTGAAGGTTCTTAACCGTCATAAAACGCATTTTCACATGGTTCAACCTAATATAATCTTGAAAAGAAATCGCTGGGGCACTTCTGGCTGAATGTACTAGTAGCAGTCTTAGAAGGTGTTTAACCTCTCTCTACCAAAATCTTCCTGAAATGAAAGGAGCAAATATAATAAGAATTAGCGATCCATGGCGCTGGGACAGGGGAAGTACCTGCATAGATCAGAGGCCCTTCTGGAAGGCAGCAGGCAGGTGGGATCCTACAGGCCTGAGCAGCTGCTGCAAGGGTGGCTCCTGCTCTCAGGCCCTGGGAGCGCCCAGCTCACTGAGCGTCCCACTGGCTGACCAGGTGGAAGAGCTCTGGTTCCATAGGGCAGCCACCAGCGGGGATGTGGGGACGTAGTCACCTCCACACCTCAGCCTCACATTTGCTCCCAGACTGAACCTGTGAGTAAACAATCATTAAATGAAGTATGGAACGAGCCTAGAGGGTTGTTGAGGCTGCAGGGAAGCAGACCTGAGCCTGAGGGGCCTTGAGGCCAAACAACTTTGAAAATGACTCCAAGGCAGGCTCTGCACCTCTAGAGTCAAGTCACCTGGTTGGCTAGTCCCAGGGCCCTGCACTCCCGAGTCCCCCCATGTCCTGAAGCCTGTGAGGACACCCCACCCAGGAGCTCTCCCAGCCCTTCAGGTCCTCCCGGCATACCTAACATTCGCATGCTCCCATCCCTGAAGTATTGGCAGCTAAAGGTTCTCAGCTGAGTCCCCCTGTGAGAATGGACTTCAGCCAAGGAGCGTGGGGGGGTCACCTCGCCATGGTCAGGCCCCATATGCGGGTCCAGCTCTCATCCAATGACTGTTCCAAGGGAAGCAAGATCGGAATGGGGCCGCCTCTGATGGGCCACACCTCCCCCCATTGTGGCTATGAGAGCGGTTGAGCCCTTTTGGGGGACCTTCAGTGTAATGTGATGGCAAAATGCATACATATTTGATAATGCAGTGATGCAGGATATATACTGGCTGTTACCTGTGTGGGGGATGGGAACCATTCAAATATGTTTTACCATATAACAGAAAATAGTTCTGCAAGGAAAGGAGATACATAGACTAGTAGAATGAATGACTTAAAAAAAAAGACATTTGATATGATAATGCAAATTATATAACTAGGAACCTGGAAGTACAATTGTGTGGTGTTACTAATGAAGTAAAGGCTTGTGTCTCTTCTCTTCAATAAAAATAAGAAGGCATTTACAAATTCTAGAAGGAAAAAATGAAACAGACATGACTCTATAATGAAAGGAGGGAAATGTGCCATTGATGAAGTGAAAGAAATAGTGTTTTCTGAAACAATAAATCCAAACCCCCACAGGTCAAGAAATTAAGAGTAAGGAGAATTAGTAATGGCACAACTAGTTCTGGCCAATTCTTTTATGCTTATTGTACATTATGGTTGCAATTACTTTTCTATGCTATTTTTTTCTACCAGTGCTTTTGTTACTTTTACATATTTTACTAATTTGCCTTTTCTGTGTGTGTGTTTTTTTTCCTTAAATAGTCTTAGGTTCTTTTTCAAATTAAATAATAGAAGTTTTACATTTTTATGTAGATAGCATTATCTTCTGATTTTCATGACACTTGACTTAGATTTTATACCTGTAAACATAAGCCTATTTTTCTTAAGACTTTTTATTTTGAACTCCTTTAGGAGAATAATAGTTCCTGTTTTGAAGAAGTCTTTTTATGAAAGTCGACTATTTCTTTTTTTTTCTAATAAATTTAAGTAAAATTGATAAATGTAATGCTTTTATTTAATAAAATGTTAATGTGATGATCTTGGATGGATGGGGTCCTTTTGTTCCACATATTTGTGTATGTTTTGCAGTTGGTCTACCCTGACCATGTTGTTTTCTAAGGAGAACAACAATAATTCTTTCAAGTGACCACATGGTTCATAGCTAGAACCTGGCATGCGGCTGTGAATTAGGGGCCTGGTACTGCCACCACTTGTCCTTCATCTTTAACAAGTCACTTAACCTCTTTTGGGCCTTGATTTTATGAAATCGAAAATCAGGGTAAAATTTATATTTGAGGCTTTCTAAAAAAATAATTTATTATCCCAGACCTGCTTTTCTTAGGGAATATCTGATTTCCAGGACTACACCTCTGAACATCTTTGTTTTATTCAAAGCCTTTCATTATTCACAAGGTCAAGATGTATCAGCAGAATTTCTTGATATTAAATGTTGCTGTCCTGTCTTCAGATTTCATATGTCTTTGCATTTAGGTCCCAAGTTCTAGTGCAGTTTTACCTCTGACCAGTGACGAGGGCTTGGGCATGCCACCTCACTGCTCTTCACTTTATACCTTTTAACTTTCAAGGTAAAGCGTTCGGAGTAAGTTACCTCTAATGTCCCTCCTAAAAATAGAGGTTAAAGTGATTCAGACGAGAAAACTTGATCACTGGGAATTTGGGGGAAAAGTGATTAAAATTGAATGAGATAAGCAGGTTTGGTGCTTGCACTCATGTTGCAATGCTAAGTACGGTGTAGTTCTTATGTTTAAAATCTTGGTCTTAAATGGACTGATAAATTGTCCTGGGTATACACACAGGCAGATTGTGATTCACATTGTCAATCAGCTGAGGCCAAAGCTGGTGTCACTTGAAAGTCTCTTTGAGCCCTAACTGGTTTGGTTCAGTGGATAGAGCATCAGCCTGCGGACTGAAGGGTCCCGGGTTTGATTCCGGGCAAGGGCATGTACCTTGGTTGCGGGCACATCCCCGGTGGGAGGTATGCAGGAGGCAGCTGATCGATGTTCCTCTCTCATCGATGTTTCTGACTCTCTCTCTCTCTCTCTCTCTCTCTCTCTCTCTCTCTCTCTCTCCCTTCCTCTCTGTAAAAAAAATCAATTAAAAAGAAAGAAAGTCTCTTCGGGGTTTTCTTCACTTTTTCATGGGAATCTCCAACACAGTGTCCCACCTATCTGATGAGTTCCCTCTTTATAGTGGGAAAAGAACCAATGAAAACCAAAACTTGTAAAGAACAAAATAATAATCAAAGTAAAAACAATGTAGTGATTGTAAGAATGAAACAATCAACAGGAGTAATTGCTAAGTGCAATTCTATAAATGTATGAATGAATGCAAAGAATGGAAAAATGCTAGCACCAGAGGATAGCACTGTAATTCCCAGTAGCACAATTACATAAATCAGTTTATTTACTGAGTAAGGAAGCTCTTAGTCTCAGATGACCCAACCCACATCTTCTGATCTGGTACTTCTCAAATGTAAAAAGGACACTGACCATCTGGGGCTCTTGTTGAAATGCAGATTCTAAATCAGTAGCTCTCGGGGCTTAGGAACTGAGATGATGCCTACTAGACAAGTCCCCAGAGCTGCTGCTGCTGCTGGTGGTCTGTGTTCCACCAGTTGGATTGTCAGGATGACTGCACTTGGAAGTTCTGAGTGGTAGTGATGACTATTATTGCTGAGCGGTTCAGGAATTCCAACTCTCTGTGTGTCGGGTGCAGTAGGACCAAGAGTTGTGCAGCAGCCAGACTTTTTAGTTAAATACCTAACTAGAATCCTTCAATAAACTCATTTATGGGTTTTAGTAACCCCTAAAAATTGATTCTGTAACTCACTCTCTCATTAGATTATAAGTAAGCAGCCCTTAGTAGGAAGAAAGTCTGTGGTATGTGCATGATTTGCTGCTAAGAACTACCAAGAAGGCTTACATGTTCAGACAGGATCTACCCATTGGGAGGACCATCACATCTTTCTGGTGGGCTGAGGGCCACAGTTTCGGAATCAGGGATTCAGGGACCAGCCAATTGGTGAGCACGTGTACCTGGGACACCCTGAGGTCATGCATAATCAATAGCACTCGCCCCTTCAAAGCCCTGGCTTCAACAATACATGGTACAGTGATCCTAATTATAGTGATGACAAGTTCCCAGCTTCACTCAGCTTGCCTGTTTCTCCCCAAACTTTCTATCACAGGGAGAGAAGAGAATTCTCAGTGAAAGCACCCTTCTTGGCTGGTAATGGTTTTTTTTTGTTTTGTTTTTTGGTTTTTTTTTTTGGCTGGTAATGGTTTTGACCTTAAGTCAGACTTATGTTGAACACTCCTGAACTTTTGGATATAATATGCACACACAAACACCCCTCTGTCGTGGAAGAAACGTGGTTTCATCACTATGATACAATTGGCAGATGCTTCCAGTCTGGACTGCCTATGTGGAGCTCTCGTCCTTTTGACAGACGAAGCTTCCATTAAGTTCCATCCATCTTTCCTAGGATCGTAGAGAAATTCTTCACACTGCTGCTGGACTGTGAGATATTCATGAGCAAAGTTGGCTGAAGACAAAAGATGTGTCCGTCTTATTGGGTGAGATGCCAAAAAAAAAGGGTGACAACATTCCAACCCAACTTCTTCTGTCCTTAGGTAGGGGATCCTAGAAGTTAAGACTGTAACTCCAGGTACCAGACTTTCTGGGATGAAATCTGCATTCTGTCCCTGACTGACTGGTCTTTTTAGGCAAATTGTTGAATCTCTTTATCTGCCTCATAAGCTTATTGTGAGAATGAAATGTGTTATTCTATAGGAGGGGCTCAGGGAGGCCTTGGTATATCAAAAACATTCGACCCTTAGACATTCTTAGACCTAGCGGTTGTCTCATAAATGGCCAAGAGAAAATTTACCACTGAGCAAAATCTCAATCCCAAATCATGCTCAGTGTTAGCTACAGCTGTGGAGTTTATCCAGAGGGTCGGTGTTGACTGTTTGGAATGATGCCTTCTTTTGAGTATCTTGCACCCCAAATTAGTGATGGGTTGAAACAGTCATTTTGGCTTCAAATATCAAAGAATTTGAACATAAAAGATTTAGTTTTATATCAGATTTTTATCATGATCATGTATTCCTTTTATGTCATTACACAAAGAACAGAGAGAACAGAACCTAACATAATAATTAAAAAAAAAAAAGTGTAATTGAGAGGCGCAACAGGACCAGTAAGGAAGACCATTAGGAGCAAAACAAGCTGTGGGCTTTCTATCTAGATTTAAAGATTGAGTCGCAAAAAGTTGTTCACATCTGAATCTCAAAAGAATGCAAATGCCATTTCATTTTCATGGGAAAAATAAGTTAAGGACACCACGCTGCCTTTGAAAAGCTTGCTTTGATCTTATGCCAAATGGCAAAATGAATGTATTAAATTTTAAATTGCCTCTCTTCAGAAGGATGTGATATGGAACATATTTAGGATTTAGCCCTTTAATTTAACATTAAACATACTAAAAATGTCCTCATCAATTATTGACAGCTCGATATTAAAACAGAGGCTTCCCTTCAGTCTCGGGAAGATAGAATGATGTTTGTTTTTAGAAGTGCATTTCCTACCTCTTTCAGCTACAACACTGTGTGGCATTCTGGAAAGAAATGATTTCCTAAATTTGTGTTGGTGCTGGTCAGTTGTTTGTCTGATGTGCATCAGCAGGGCCATGACCTGTCATTTAGAATTCAAATGAGATGTATTCAGTAGAGCATATTGCTAGGAAAATAAATGTTGTAAGAAACACATAAGACCCTTAAAACAATAAAACCTTAATTCTCATTTTGAGGGGTTTCCTACCATTCCCTAAGTATTTAATAGCAGTGTGAATGTTCATGCCTAGGGCAATGTGGTTTAGGAATGACTATTATTTTTGTCCTCTTCTTCCATAAGTGCCCCAAAATACCTTTTTTTAGTAGTGATCTCAGATGAATAGGAATATATAAATCCTTTGGTAATGCTGCTGCCCTGCCTGGAACACAAAGCTTCTTCTGAAGGCTCCCACCACCACATTTCAACATTCCATCCATCTTCATTTACCGTTTCTTCCCTGAAATCTTTAGCGACACCCCTTGTATATACACACACACACCTTGGTGACATATTATTTTGAAAAGAGGTTTAGAGTGTTTTTAAAAAGTTGAAGGAAGTAGCAGATTAAACCTAGATGGAGGAAGGGGGAAGAGGTTAAGAAAGACTTCTGGAGATAAATGTTGTTTAATTTGATTGTTGGCTTCCTATTGCAGTAAGCAGAGTCTGAGTCCATATGTTCAGTATATATTTGTTGATTTTATTGAAGAGTAGTTTTGAAGAGAAGAAAAATTTATCAAAAGGTAGTGTGGGGGGAGATGGGAGGACTGCTCCATCCACATTGCCTTGTTTGTTTCATTACCAGGTGAGCCCTTTCCATACGGGCACCAATAATGAATACAGAGCAGTGGACAAAGACAATGGTCCATTCTTGTCCTTGAAGTTCTTACACTCTGGTTAATGAGGGAGCAGTTACCCTCACGAACTAGATAAGTCTGTGAAGGGAGCACAGTGGAAGATGGTGGAACCTCAGTGGGATTCAGGGGGATTTCGCAGATAGGCGATCTAAGTGGGGACTTGAGAGATAATTATAAGTTTTCTGATAGGGATGTAATACACTGATGACTATAGTTAATACTGGCTTACATATTTGAACATGGCAAAGAGAATAGATCTTAAAATTCTCATCACAAGAAGAGAAATATTTGTAACTACGTGAGTTGATGGATAGTAACTAACTCTATTGTAGTAATCATTATTCAATATATACTGTACACTTATGAAACCCTTATATAAACATCTTAAGCTTATACAGTGTTATATGTCAATTATATTTCAATAAAACTGGAAAAAACAAGAATACAGAAAAAAAATAAGTTATCTGAAGGAAAAGGGTGTCACTGGCGGAAGAGAGAGCAAGTGAGAGAGGCTTGGAGATACAGACTAGCCTGATAATTCCAACACTCCCTCAAAGGGCCTGTTCAGGAAAGTGATGATTCAGTGAGAAGGCTTGGAGATACAGACTAGCCTGTAAGTGGAAGTCTGGCTGGAGTGCAGGGGACAGGTGAGGGCAAAGGTTGGATATGAAGTTAGGGGGTTGAGAGAGATGGTCATTTGATAAAGGGTCTTTAATGTTAAGCCAACCTGTATTCTAAAGCTATGTGAAGCAACTGAAGGATTTTATAGAGGAGGAATGTGATCAGATAATGAAGGGCGGAAAGAACACAGTGCTTGTTGAATGGTGGGATGTGGGATGAGGGAGAAGGAAAAGAGCAGGATGACATTCAGCCTCCTGGCAAAGAATTTGTCTTTTTTTAAGCCATTAAGTGTAAGGCACCTATCGGATATCCCAAAGGAAATGTTCAGGCAATAGTTGAATGTGAGAATGGAGTTGGTGGAGATGGGTTTGTCTGAAAGGTAGTTGAGGTGTGTTGAGACAGGCCAAGTAGACAGGTGGGAGGGGCTTAACAAATCTCAGGTAGCGGAGGTATCTGATTGTCAGAGATTTTCCCTAGTGGCTGGCATCTTTGCTCCCTGTCTCTCTGAGCCCCAGCCCCTGCTGGTGGTGCAGGATCTCCATAGGAAAGGACTGAAGGCAATTACCCAGTTGATTTCCACCTTAGAATTATTTAATTTACTATGCTGGTTTTGTAAAGGAAATGTTTAAAGCTTGGCAGCCAAGAAAGAAATCTTGATGGTTAATTTGGGCTCTACATTTTAAGTAGATAGTAACATTAATAAAATGCTGTTGCTGTGATTAGCCTTAATTTATATGAGATATTATGCTGGGCACTCCTATAATTGCTCTTTACAGTCTTTAAGGATTAGAGGCACAAGCATAGATACAAATATAGATAGATATAGGGGTAGATAATGATTTGCTTGGATCTAGATATACGGAGGTGGTACAGCTAGAGCTAGCAGGCCAAATATCATCATCTTCCAGTCTGGGATTCATAATAGTAACAACTCATGCTCACTAAGCTCAGCAGCTTTCCAAGTTATTTAAATACACTAATTCACTTAATGCTCAGGACACCCCTATGAGGTCAATACTGTTATTTATCTCCATTTTACAGATAAAAAAACTGAGGTGTCAAATAGGTAAGTAAGTGGCTCAAGGTTGTACAAATCCTGAATCTAGGATTTGAACTAGATAGAGTGGCCCTAGAGTCTGTGCTAGTAATATGGCATTATGCTGCCCCTCTTTACCTGTGTCTAATAGCTAAATCAATATTTAAATGCATTTGAAATGCAATTCCTGTGTGGAGATTGGGTAAGCTGTAAAGGAGGCTGTGCCTCTCACCAATTACACATGCACAGTTAGAGCAAATATCTAGGCAGGGCTGCTGGCAGCCACAGCAGCTCTTGCAGACGGACCAGCAGAGGAGAGAAGGTGGTGGCCCAGAGAAGGATGAAGCTGTCATTAGCCCTCAGGAAATGGCCTGAACCAAGGCAGCTATTGTAAACTGAAATATGGCAGCTATAGAAGGACTGTCAGGTCCTTTCTTTTTATTTATCACTATGCAGATATGTCCAATTTGTGGCATGTGACAGAGATCTGTGCCCTCAGTGCTCTCTCAGAGTTCTCAAATGTGCCTGGTCACCCCCTCCTACCCCCAGTACATGGGGATGCTCCTCCCCATAGTCCCTGGGTGTTCAAAGACCCACTGGAAACTTACAAGGGCTCGAGTGTCCTGGGAGGCAGGCAGGGAGCATGTAGGCATACAGGTATTTTGCTTGTCACACCCAGATTCTGTAGCCCCTGGGCACTTGGTGGAGTTAGTGTGACCTACCAAAACAAGCCCTGGATTCAGGTGCTGGCAGGGTATCACCCATCCAAAGGGTGCGCATTCTGCACAGAGTTAGACCCCACAAGGGTCCTGGGCCCGCAGATTCCTTTCTTAGTCCATTCATCTGGCACCTACTGCCCCTTACTGAACACCCACAGGACAGGTTTCAAGCACCCCTCTAACTTGTTTCCCCTCTCAGTTCTCCACCTTAGGTATTTACAAATAGGTTCACGCGGGGCAGGGACAGAGCCACCTATGATTCCTGGGCTGAAACTTGGCAAATGCAAATTTCTTGGCTCTCATTCTGGTGATTCAAACACATAAGGAAGTGACTCTCATCAGGAAGAGTGATGTAAGCACTGGACTTATTTTAGCTGCTCTGAGAACATATGCTCCAGACTGCTTGGTATATCATATCGTAGGCTCAGTCTCTTAGTCACATTTCCTAAAAAGTGAATGAAGCGTCAGTTTCAGCGCCCTCATTTGCATGGGCCTCTACCAAAACCTGGCAGGGCCCTGGCGTGTGCTCATCCATTTTTATAAAATTTGCAAAAGTTAAACCTTGTGCCTAATTTTGTATGATGTTGCTTCAAGAAGGCGTCCCAAGTTGTCAAAGCTTCAGGCTCCACAGTACTTAGATGCGCCCCTGTTCAAAGAACTTTCCAGTTTACAGCCCCTGTACATTTTCTTAGTTTGGAGGGAGTTTTTTGGCAGCTATCAAAGGACTTTTCCAGTTCTAACTGTATAGATGATGGCTCAGTGGGATCAGAGAAATGGAGACTTCCTTAAGTAAAGAAGTTAAAATGTGCCCTTGCATAGCAATGTTATCCTGCCACAGTGAACTTAAGGGCCACCACTGGGAATGAAAAAAACAGAATCAAACACAGACCATGGAAATTGAGAGGCGTGAGTGGTGAAGCCATAAGGCTTTAGGACAAAGCGGGTCCTTCTGAGCCTGGGGTCAAGTTTGAGATCTGTCTCTCACAAGGACTCAGGGAAAAGAGTAATGACCTCTGTGCTTTTGCCAGTGAAGTATCTTTTTTTGGAGCCATTATGTATCATGAAGTCTGTCCACTTCTATTTTTTAATATATTTTTATTCATTTCAGAGAGGAAGGGAGAGGGATAGAGACAGAGAAATAGAAACATCAATGATGAAAGAGAAACATTAATTGGCTGCCTCCTGCACACCCTCTACTGGGGATTGAACCCACAACCTGGGCATGTGCCCTGACTGGGAACCGAATGGTGACCTCCTGGTTCATAGGTCGACACTCAACCACTGAGCCACACCAGCTGGGCTGTCCACTTCTTTTATCAGTAAAGAAGGGTTGAGACGCTGCTGTAAAAAAGAAAGAACTCTTACCATTTGCAACAGCATGGATGGACCTGGAGAGCATCATGCGAAGCGAAATAAGCCAGTCGGAGAAAGATAAATATTACATGATCTCACTCATTTATAGAATATAATGAACAATATAGACTGATGAACAAAAATAGATCCAGAGACATAGAAGCATTGAACAGACTGTCAAACCTCAGAAGGAAGGCAGAGGAGGGGAAGGGGGGGTAAGAGATCAACCAAAGGACTTGTATGCATGAATATGAGCATGACCAATGGACACAGACAATAGGGGGATGGGGACATGTGCTGGGGGGGGGGGGCGCGCGCGGGAGCGGGGGCGGGGGGAGGTCAATGGGGAAAAAGGAGACATATGTAAAACTTTCAACAATAAAGAATTTTTTTAAAGTTATAACAATATAAAAAATAAAACATAAATAATAAATAGAAATGCTTTCTAAAAACAAAAATAGAAAGGTTGGGAGCCTCCTTTTCCTGCTGATTTTTTTTATTTAGAAAATATCAAAACCACAACATACTAGTAATTTAAGACAAGTCTTCCTGGCCTGTGAAATCATAGGTTAAATCCAGATATAAACCCCCACATGCAGGCCTGGTTACTCCTTTCACATAAGGAGTCTGAATCCTGGGAGATGTACAGTAGCAGTCCTTTAGACGGCAGGCCTTCCTGGGGGGGCCGGTAAAATCCAGTGTGATCCTTAAGCTTGGATCTGCACATGACCTGGCGGCGGCATCCATCGAGAGGTGATAAACCTGAATGAATTGTTTCATTCTTTGGCAGTTTCTGGGAGGTGTTATCTGATGGATGAGAGCCTTACGATTTTGAGAGAAGCTGAATGTCTTATTAAGATAATTTATACCCAGAGGGATCGTGAGAGGAAATTGAAAAGTACATGAAGGCCCACAGCACCGTTAGGAATGAAGATAAAGACACCGCTGGACTTCTCCTGCAGTCTTCAACGGCAGCACCTTCTCTCAGATGGACAAGGAACGCTGATGTTCTTGCTTTTCAGACTTCTCATTTGTTTGCATACCCTCTATGATATTTATGTAGTATAACCCACTTGAGCTCACTAATTCTGGTTTTGCTAACTAGTTAGTTATATGACTTTGTAAAGGCCATTAACTTCTCTGGCTTTCAGTCGCTTCATATGCTACTCAAAGATGATGATAATTCCAACACGCCCTCAAAGGGCCTGTTCAGGAAAGTGATGATTCAGTGAGATAATATATTAGACGGTATTATTTATCTGCAGCCTGCCTGGTTTAGAGTTATATTGAAGATAATATTTTAAAATTCTACTATTCTATAAAATACTTGCACACCTCACCCTAGAATGACCCACCTGTCTACTTACTGCTCTCCTAGAAAACAAATGGCCTAATTGTATTGGTTGGCTCTATTCAAACTGTATCATTCCCAGACTTAGTTGGTCACTGGTGCTGCTTAACGGCCTGTATTAGTTCCCTAGGGCTGCTGGAACTGCGTGGCTTACTAGTAAAGTAGCAGGAGTATATTGTCTCTCTGTTCAGGAGGCTGGAAGATCAAAATCAAGGTGTCAGCAGGGCCATCCTGCTGTCTCCTCTTAGCTTCGGGCAGTTGCAGTCTGTGGCATTCCATGGCTGGTAGATGAATCACTGCAATCTCCCCCCCCCCCCCATCCCCCCCCCCCCCCCCCCCCGTCTTCATGTGAGGTTGTCTTTATGTCTCTATCTTACAAGGTGTCTTCTTAGAAGGATGTGAATGTCCCACGTCCCGCGTGGTTCAGGGTTCAGGCTCTGGAAAAGGGGCCACATGCAAATGAAAGAGTCGAGACAAGAAATCATAATTTGGAAATATTGGAGGACCAGACAGGAGCCCAACTCAAGAGGAAGGACTCCGCTTGGGCTCTGGCCTTGCCATCCTTTTATTCAATTTCGGATACACCTATAGCCCTTAGGCTGGCAATTTCCAGTAACAGGCAGACTATCTTATCAGTAAGGATTTACATGACTGTCTGGTAGGGAAGTTGCTTCAGCTACCATTGTCAGGACTAAACAGTGGGTGTACAGCCCTGACCTTTGCCAGAGCTCAAGGGTCACCAGCCTTCCGGGTTCCTTGTCCACACCTCTCTGCTAGTGAAGACAATGGGTGGCTTCCCGGAGAAGGACAACAGTCATATTGGATTAGCCCCTCCCCACCCCACACACATACTCCCAGCATGACCTCATCTTAACTAATCACATGTTCAATGACCCTATTAACAAATCAGGTCATATTCTGAGGTCCTAGGGACTCCAGCATATCTTTAGGGAGGGAAGTAATTCAACCTGTAACAGTCTTCAGATTCGTCCACAGTGACTCTCCTTACTTCTGACCACGACGGCTATTCTGCATATTCTTCAAGCTCCTCAAGCCGTGTCTCCCTTCAACTTCTCTGCTTTGAACAGTGGGCCTCACCTTCCACTTCCCTGCGACCAAAATAAAAAGCCATCTTAGTTCTGCTTATGCCATTGCCAAACTCATGCACCCTTACCTCGTCAGCTCTCTCACAGGAGGAAATGCCTACAGCTCTTGTTTCCACCATCTACCACCCTCCCGCTTTCCTGGCTCCTCTCTTCTTCAATTTCTTCAACCAGTAAGTGTCTCCCCATATTACTAAGAATCTTCTCGTGACTCTTATGTCCCACATAGTTATCATCTCAGTTCCTGCTTTGACCTTGCCAAACTCTCTTTCTCCATTTTCCCTGCCATATTCATTCCTCAATCTATAGCAATCTCTTTTACTCCACATCTGTTAAAATAGCTTTCAGTGGGATCACCTGTGGTCTCTCATTTGCCAAGACCAATCATCCTCATCCTATTAGCCTTTCACATCTTTCACTTGCTTTCATCATACTTCCCTGAATAACCGATCTCTTCTTTCTTAAGATTCTCACTAGTCCTCTTGTCTTCACCCCAGGGTGCAACCAAATTATTACTTTCTCTGATAATCTATTGCATAGCAGTTCTCAGAGGGTGGTCTGCAGACTTCCAGGAATTCCCAAGACCATTTCCTTTGAGGTCAAAACTATCTTCATAATAATACTAAAACAATTTCCTTCTCAACTGTGTTGACATTCACACCCCTGGTGCAAAAGCGACTGTGTTTAGGGTATGAATCAATGCAGTGGCATCAAACTGTATTGGTGGTATTTGTATTCTTCACAGCCACACACTCATGATTTAAATTTGAAAAAGGAAAATAAAAGTAAGAAGCAAAATACCAGTTTTTCATAAGAACTTCCTTGATGAAACAGTACAAATTAATTTTATTAACTCTACCCTTGAGCCTTTTTAGTAATCTGAATAACAATATGGAGGGTACACATAAAGCACTCTGTAGCAACCAAAACACAATGCTTGTCTTGAGGCAACAGTCTAAGCTGTCTGAAGCTGAATTGAGCAGGTATTTTTCTCATGGAACAAATTGTTGATTTGAAAAGATAACTAACAGACAACTTACAGTTATGCAGACCTTGATATTTGGCAGCCATTTTCTCAAAAATGAATGAGTGAGCATGTACTTCAAGAAAAATAACCAGCCCTAGCTGGTTTGGCTCAGTGGATAGAGCGTCAGCCTGCCGACTGAGGGTCCCGGGTTCGATTCCAGTCAAGAGCACATGCCTGGGTTGTGGGCTTGGTCCCCAGTGTGGGGCATGCAGGAGGCAACCAATCAATGATTCTCTCTCATTCTTGATGTTTCTATCTCTCTCTCCGTCTCCCTTCCTCTCTGAAATCAATAAAAATATATTTTTTTAAAAAGAAAAATAACCAACAGTGGTTGTTGCCAATGATAAAGAATAAACTTTCAAGCAAAAGCTAGAATTTTGGAAAATTTTTATCTGCCAGCATGAATCTGACAACTTTGGTAAGATAGGCAGTAATATTAATGAATGGCATTTTTGATATTGTGCAATGACAGGCGTTGACATTTGGAAAAGCTGCATAACTCGAGAACCAATATTTTCTAAATGACCAATGCACACTCTTACAGAACATGTGCAGGTAAAAAAATCTATTAAAGATGCAAAATGGATAAATGGATTTTAATATAATCAAAGAAAACAGATTCAACATTATACTACACGTTTTAATGATGTATCGAGGAAGAATATTCGAAATTCGTTGAAAGGCTATTAAAACCCTCCTCCCTTTTCCAACTGCATATTTGAGCTAAGCCAGCTTTTCTTCATACCCTGGAGACAAAGCAGCAGAGTGTTAACTGATCAAATACAGAGAAGCCGGCATGAGAGTCCAGGTATCTTCTATTAAGTTAGAAATTATAGAAATTTGCAAAAGGTAAAACAATGTCAATCTTCTTACTACCTTTTTCTTGTTTTGGAAAGGTAATTTTTTTATATAAAATATTATTTTAACATATAATGGATTTAGAAATAAACATTTCTTAATTTCTCAGTTTTAATTTCGAGTGTAATAAAAATTGATAGACGAAACACACATTTACAAAAGTCCTTTAAGGATCCCCCATAATTTTTAAGAGGATAGCAAGGTTCTGAGACCAAAGTTTGAGATCGCTGCTGTAGAACTTTATTTAAACTAGTGGCTACAAAGGAAACTAAGAAGGAAATGAGAAATGTATTGGGTTTGTGGAGTACCAGAGTGGAGGAAATTAGCAGCCAATGAACAGCAAAATATTGCTGTGTGCCTGGTGGGAACCTGAGCATTGAAACCACAGAAGGGCATGTGCTAGAAGGGCAGGTGGAGGACCCCTGTGCTGGCTTTGTTCTTGTCACTGTTTTGCCTAAGGGTCTGGCGGGTTCACTGTGCTAGATCTGCCTCTAATCAATTTGGTCTGGTATCATATTGCCTAAGCAAATGAAGTGTTTGTCTTGTTACTAATGGCAAAAAGTAGAGATGGCCAGCAAGTCCCTAATTCTTGGCCAGGTTTCACTCCTTCCCCCTGCCCTCCCTCGGCCGTTTGTCCCTACATATTCCCAAAAGACGTGTGCAGAAAAGACACGTCAAGGAAATGCTATTTGTTTATTTTTATCATTGTAGAGTGTGGGCCCCAGATGGTCAAATGAAAACCCTGGCCGCTGAGCTCTTTTGACTTGTGGGCCTAAGCCCCAGACAAGGGATGTCAAAGAGGTATCTGTCATTTGCCAACTCCGGCTTGATGGGAGTGGCTGCCTGAAAGCCTTTGGTGAGGAGCAATGGAGAAGGAAGTGCAATCATATTGACATCTGCCAAGGCCTCCCAACAGGGGCAGCACCTCGGCCATTGATTGTCACCCCTCCCTGAGCCCAGGGCCAGGACTCCTTGGTTCCTTTCTCCTAATCCAGCCAGGCCCTTGAGGCCAAACAGCTCAACAACTGAGATGTGAGGCATTGTGAAGAAATATAGAATGAAAAGCAGTGAGTTAGACTCGAAGGAAATGAACACCTGCTCCCACCCCCCATCTTATCTTAATCTTACTGTTGATGCTGAGACCTTGGGATGGGATAGGGAGGTGGAACTCCCAAACTGGAAATGGAAAAATAGAGCCACTGAGATGACCCAAGGATTTTACCCTAAAAAAGATGATTCTCTATGTTGCAATAAGTATTTTTAATCTCTTAATTCCTTCTATTTTTAAAAATTTCCCAAGTTAATCAAACCACCATCTATGATTTGAACAGTTGAGAAGACTGTTATCATTATGGAGCAGAAAGCAATGCATTCCCAGGATTTCTGTTCAGGAAAACACAGGATTATGGGAAAGATTCCTTAATGAGCCCCCTTGGGGTGGTAGTTCGGGCCTCAGGCCTGGGAGTTGGCTGATCCGAAGGCCTGAAAGATGAGAAAAAAAAAACTGCCAAGGAACAGACAAGAAAGAATGTTGTTTTGCTCTTGAAAGGGAAAGGGGAATAAGAACAGAGCCTGAAAAGGGGAAAAAGAACTCCTCAAATTCCATTCATATCATGAAACAAACAAACCAACAAAAAACATGCTTTGAGCGTTTTCTTTGGGGTTCTGGACTGAGTAGCTATGATATAAAGAGAGAGTGTGCAGATACAAGAATTAAAACTGGGGGGATTATAGATAGCCATGCCCTGGGCAATCTCAGAAATGAGCAACAGCATTTGAAAGGATCACAAACCAGAGACTTGAGGGTCTGAGACAAGTTCTTGGATGCCCAAGAAGTTCTTCTCTGACATGGCAACCTCAGAGTCAGTGATTTTACAATCCTACGTCACACTGTTGCTCTTCTTAGGTAAGGTCACACATGAGCCTTGGGTCAGTGTATTGCTATCCAGCTCTTGTTCTCATTAAAGCAGTTATCTCTTCCTTTCAATCTAGCAGTGTAATTTTCTCCATAGTTGAAAGCATCTCTATATTCAGGGTCACAAGGACTTAGACCAGTCATGGCTCTGCCACTAACTGGCCATGTGACCATGGGCAAGTCTTGATCTCTTCAGACCTCAGGGTCCTGATTGGTAAATTGATAGAGGTGGTGAGAGAAAAGTTGAGTTAATTATCCCTTAGGTCTATTTCAAATCAAAATTCATTGAATCTTACAGTATTAATCTTTCATGAATCTCTATTCCCACTTGTACTCACTCTTATGACAATATACCTTTTATTGTAGAAATAAAAGAATCAGAATTTTTAAAAAATATATTTTTATTGATTTCAGAGAGGAAGAGAAAGGGAGGGAAGAGGGAGGAAAGAGAGAGAGGGAGGGAAGGATGGGGGGGAGAGAGAGAGAGAGAGAGAGAGAGAGAGAGAGAGAGAGAGAGAGAGAAACATCAATGATGAGAGAGAATCATTATTCACCTGCCTCCTGTATGCCCCACACTGGTATAGAACCTGCAACCCGGCCATATGCCCTGACCAGGAATCGAACCATGACCTCCTGGTTCATAGTTTGATGCTCAACCACTGAACAACACTGGCTGGGCAAGAGTCTGGATTTTTTTTTTTTTAATAGAAGTTATTTCCTTAGTGTCAATTTCTCCATTAAGAACACTCACTAATGGAAAAACAGTAATTTAACAAGCACTGTTTTTGTTACTTATAATAAGGATATTTTTAAAGCTAAGAGGAGCCAGACAGAAGGCATTAATATGTAAATTTTTAGCTCTCTAAGTCTTTTCCTAATCATTTGGAATTCTCTTATTTGTATCTATGTCTGCCTCTCACATTAGATTGTTAGATCATTGTGAGTCGAAACAAAATGATACTCATTTCTGTATTCTCCTAGAGACCATGCATTTTACAAAGTGAGCATTTAATAGAGATTTGTTCAATTGAATTGAGAATTGCATTGAATCAAAAAACTTAAATGATTGCTTTATATTGTGATAGGCTTGTTATGCTGTGGGAATAAAATTATCCCAAAATCTCAGTGGTTTAGTGCAATAGAGGGCCTTTGTTTTCCTTGTCAAGGCAGTCACCTTCAGGATGGGGTGAGAGTAGGGAGAAAGATATTTGTGCTCCACACAGGCACTCAGGGACCCAGGCTGAGGCGATCTGCTGAGCACATGCCATCTTCAAGGAGAGAGACTGGAAATTTTCTCAAGAGCTTTTTTCCTGCCTTCTGCACACATATCATTGATCAGGACTAATCACATGGCACTAGGAGGGTTTGGGAAGTGTGGGCTACCATATCCTTAGGCAAGAAAAATGCCACCAAGATCAATAATCACTACCAATGTCTGCCACATGCTTTACTCAGTAGCTCTAATATTTTGGAGATGATGGACTTCTTTGAGAATCTTAGGGCAGCTCTGATCTCTCTTTCAAGGAAGAAACACAAGTGCACAGAAACTTACTAAATATTTTTGCATAATTTACAGGTTTTTCATGCGCTTTAAACCCCATTCACTTATATTCTTCGGATCCCTGGAGCCAGGTTATGGATCCTTTGACTGAATCCACAGGTGTGTTTAGCACCTGGTAACAGACCGACAGATGAAAAACAAAAACAAAAACAAAATCATGACCAGCGTGATCTGTTTTAATTTTATGTTGGGAACAGCCTGTTCATTTACTAGCTATTTGTTTTTGTCAGATCAGGCATCATTGAAGATACATGACCAATGGATGTTCCTCTGTGTTTGTTTTGGTCAGGAAAAATTTGAGGGTCTGTTCCGGACTTATGATGACTGCGTGACGTTCCAGCTATTTAAGAGTTTCCGACGTGTCCGAATAAACTTCAGCAATCCCAAATCTGCAGCCCGAGCCAGGATAGAGCTTCATGAAACCCAGTTCAGAGGGAAAAAATTAAAACTCTACTTTGCACAGGTAATTCTTACCAAAGGTAACCCTTTTGCCTTACATTATTGTTTGCCTTTTTCAAAATGTAAATGGAGCTCTTTTCTACTGTCACCTTGGTTTGTGGTCTCTACTTAGTCCACTGAGAAATAAACCTACGTCACAGGGACAGCATAGAGGTTGAGAAGCGGGCTGAGGATTGACAGCCTGGGCTTTAACCTGCATAAGTTACATAACCTGATTGGGTGTCCGTTTCCTCAGCTATAAGTGGAGGTGATGATATACACCCATACTATTGTTATAGAATTAAATGAATTATTGAATAAAGAAGTGCCTAAAATTTGGTAAATGCATAATAAATGCCAACTAATAGTTGTAAAGAATGCTCTAATCACAACTACTCCTAACATTCCTGGCAAGATTATATTTAAAACTTAAATTAGATGACTGTTTTAGTGGACTATATACCTTTTCAGTGATTCACATTCATAATAAAAGTTTACAAACATATGGAAATTAATTTTGTGTTTTATTTAATCCAAAAGTAAATTCTGACTATTCCAAAATTAGATGGGTAATTCTTGGCAATGCACACAGTGTCCTCACAATACAAAATCAATACCCATAATGTTCCATCAGTAGATAATCTTGATCCATCTCTTATTGGTCAGTAAACATTGTTTCCAACATTGGACTCTACAAAGATGGTACCATGAAAAGAACATACTTAGCTTCTTTTTCAGAACTGAAGAGTATTCCGTTTTATGTATATGCCACATTTTCTTTCTCCGTTCATCTGTCAAAGGACATTTAGGTTGTTTCCATATCTTGGCTAATGTGAATAGTGTGGCAATCAACATAATTTCTTTTCAAGAGCCTGATTTTAATTCTTTTGGATAAATACCCAGAAGTAGAATTTCTGGATCATATTGTTGTTCTATTTTTAATTTTTTGAGAAACCACCAACAGTGTATAAAGATTTCTTTCTAATACTTGTTGTCTTTTGTGTTTTTAAAATAGCCAGTTAGAAAATTGTTAAGAGGTTAGATCTCATGTTAAGTGTTCTTACCACAATAAAATACAATAAAAACTAAAAAAGAAAAAGAACTTAGAGTTTGGCCTCATACTCATGCTCAAATCCCACACTGCTAATAACATGTATGACTTGTGGAAACCTTGCTTTCTCCATATATTAAAACCCCAGTTGTTTCTTCAAAAAATTAAACATACAGTTACCATCTGACCCAGCAATTCCTCTGCTAGGTATATATAGAAAAATATTGAAAATTGGTCTCAAACAAATACATGTATACATATTTTATAGCAGCATTAGCCAAAAAGTAGAAACAACCCAAATGTGCATCATTAAGTGAACAGGTAAACAAATTGTGGTCTATTCATTCAGTGGAATATTATTCAACCATAAAAATGAATGAGATAGTGATACATGCTACAACATGGATGAACTTTTAAAACATTATGCTTAATGAAAGAAGCCAGACACAAAATGTCACATATTCTATGATTCCATTTATACGTACTTTCAGAATAGGTAAAGCCACAGAGGTAGAAATCATATTGGTGCTTGCCACGCTCTGACTGGAGACAGAAATGGTAGCAACTGTTTAATGGGTATAGGTTTTCCTCCGTGGTGATGAAGATTTTTTTCGAGAGATAGAAGTGGTGGTTGCAAACATTGGGAATATACTGAATGCCACTGAATCGTTTACTCCAAAATGGTTAATTTCATACTATGTGAGTTTCACCTCAATTAAAAGAAAGAAAAAGGAAGAAGGAAAGAGGCAAGGGAAGGAGGGGGAGGGGTGGATGTGGGGACCAGCTTCGTTATCATCATCTGGGACCATGTTAGCAATGAAATTCTTGGGCCCCACCCAGATTTACTGAGTCAGAAACTCCAGGACTCCGAAATGCATATTTCAGTAAGCTTTCCAGGTAATTCTGATGCACAGTAAAGGTTGAGCTCCACTGTTTTAAGGGTGAAATAAGATGATTGAGCACATGGTGTGTGGTAAGGAGTAATTATTAAGCTAAAAGTGAGGCCAATGTGGCACCTCTGAGCCATACTGAATCATGTGTCTTCATTTCTACTCTGTTTGAAAGGTTCAGACTCCAGAAACAGACGGAGACAAACTGCATTTGGCTCCACCACAGCCCGCCAAACAGTTTCTCATCTCACCCCCTGCATCTCCTCCCGTTGGCTGGCAGCCCATCAGCGATGCCACACCAGTCCTCAACTATGACCTCCTCTACGCCGTGGCCAAACTTGGACCAGGTGAGCTCTGTGGGCCTTTTAAAAATATACATGTGTCAGCAACCTGGGAAGGCTAAACGAGGTGAACCATCGTGAGATCCTGAGCCCATGGTCACATCTGCATTCCGAATGGATGTATTGTTCTGTGTGGACAGTGAGAGGGATGATGGATGATGGATAAGGATGAAGCATCAGGCTGTCTAGCTGTTTAAGGGCAACTCAGGAACCAGTTCTAAAATGTCTACGTGACTTCTTGATTGCAATGCAGATAGGTTAAGATTGGAAAAAGCTACTAATTCTTATGGAATTATGAAGTTATTTCTTCAGAACAAGCAACATGAGCTCTAGCACCTGGCATGCAGCTTCTCTGCTGTGCAGCCCTTTTTATTGCTGTCACAGGTGTGGCAGGAACCCTCAGTGACAAGACAGTTGCCTGCCAAAGCAGAGCTTCCAAGTCAAGAAGTTGGTCACAATAGCCTCAAACTTTAGAAACATCTTATGGCCACTTTGTTCCAATGTTAGTATATGTTTCTTGGATTCACTCATTTTCACTGCAGTATTGCATTCCGTGGGGTGAATAGACCATCGCATTTTATGCATCCATTCTCTGGTTGATGGACATTACAGTTGAATCTACAATTAACATTCTTGTACATATCTCCTATCCACTCTTCTGAAAGTTTCCTTATGTTTTATACCTAGAAGTAATATTGTCTTCAATTTCAGCAGATACTGCCATCTTGCACTTCAAAGTGTGTTTCCTGTATTATAGCAGGAGAGGAAATGGTGGAGGGGCTGCCACCAGGTGGTAGCCGAGGTTTTAGGCACTATGGATCCCAAGGGAAGCAATGGCCATTGTGTTTGCTCCATTTACTGGTAGTTCTCCCAGTGGGATAGGGGGCTTTCAAAATATAACCCCAAAGCCCTTGACAGCACCCCAAGATATTCTAAATTCATTGATTTGGATCAAGTCCAAGTATTAGTATTTTTTAAAAGTTTCCAGGTGATTCTGATGTGTAGATGAGTTCAAGCACCACTGGTAGCCAAATGCCAAATGTCAGGGATGGTAAATTTATAAGTTCTTACCAGCATTCCTTAGTGTGGTCAAGAAAACATTTGGACCAGAGTCACTCACCCCAGAAATCTGCAGGTCTAATCATCACACATACACTGAGTTTTGAGAAACCTGGGTACTAGAGCGACCTGCTGTCCTGTTGTGCCCAGGACTGAGGGGTCCCTGGGAACTTTCAGTGCTGAAACCAGAAAATTCCCACGCAGAGCAGGAAGAGCGGGTCACCCACAGGATCCTCAGGCTAGGATGTGGCTAATTTGATTAATAAGCGCTCCCTGCAAGAGAATTGCTTCCTGTCCCATGTGTGGCCTGAAATTCATGGGGCTCTCAGAGCAAGCCTCTTGGGAGTTTCTTTGAAATCACCATCAAGTCACTCCGCTCCTGGAGCCTTTAATGTGGCCATCGGTTTCCCTCAGAGAGGCGCTGTGAGATGCCGTAGGTGTCTGAGACGGGCTGATGAAAGAAGTGGTGTAATAATCAGGGAGGTATCTATGAAATGGGATTTCCTGGGAAGTCTAGTTCACATACAGACTTTCCGCATACAGAACCCTGAGATCACGCGTTCCCCATCCAAAGAAAGGCCCGTCTGTCATCTATGTAATGTCAAGTGTAGACATTGAGTCTGCTCAGGTCAAGCCTCGTGGAGCCACTTCTCACAGCAATTCAGGACACTGCCGAGGCAGGCAAGCACACCCCCAAAATGGACCGATCAGAGCCGAGGTCCTTGCAGCTGCCTGTGTGACCCGGGCACAGATTTTGACAAGAACACATTTGAACACTTTGTGCGGTTGATTTGAATGTCAACACACGGAGGTCTTCATAGAATCACTGAGGTCTTGGCTAGAGGATGTAGGAATCACCCGGCCAACTTGCATTTCACAGGAGGGACCCAGAGGCCCAGAGAGGGGGAGAAATGACTTGCCAATGACAGGGCTTCCACCGCAGGGCTCTTCCCGTGTCTCTCTTTGCAAAGGAGGCCCAGGCCAAGTCCCACATCCTTTAAAAATATATATATATATATATATATATATATATATATATATATATATATATATATAGACTTTTAGAGACAGAAGAGGGAGAAACATCAATCAGGTGTCCCCTGCATGCCCTCTACTGGGGATGGAGCCCAAAACCCTGGCATGTGCACTGGTGACCTTTGGTACATGGGATGACACTCAACCAACTGAACCCCACCAGCCAGGCCTCAAGTCAGACTTTCTGACCAGCAGACCCCAGGGGCGTCTTGTCCACTCACTTGGAGCTGGTATTTCAATAAATCAAATCATTGTTCATCCAGCACAAGAGAGAAATTCATATGCAGTTCATGTTCACAAAGCCTGATGCAAAGACAAGATCAGGGTGAGTCTCAGGCGCCCTCATGGCTAACGGAGCTGAGTCCAGGTCTGGAGGGCACTCCCTGGGACCAGTGTGATGGAGGCAGAAGGGACGGGTGGAGAGGGGATTCCACCTCAGAAGGGCTATCCCCAGAGCCTGGCACGGAGGAGGCAGGAGGAAGAATAAAATGGTCTTAAAGATGCCCCCAGTTTGGCTTGGTAGATAGAGCGTCGGCCTGTGGACTGAAGGGTCCCAGGTTCGATTACGGTCAAGGGCACATGCCCAGCTTGTGGGCTCGATCCCCAGTGGGGGGCGTGTGGGAGGCAGCCAATCCGTGATTCTCTCTCATCATTGATGTTTCTATCTCTCTCTCTCCCTCTTCCTTTCTCTCTGAAATCAATAAAAATATATTTAAAAAAATAAAAAATAAATAAAATGGTCTTAAAGAGATAGAAGAAAAAAGGAGGTCCTTTCTAAAGTTGTGAATAACTTATCAACAATGTTACAAATGCATTAATTGTGCTGCTAACTGATGAGCCTCACCTTTCCTTACCCAGCTGAGCGTATGTACTGTCTACCTTCTAACGTGCCCTGCTGTGCAGTGAGCAGAGATAGGAAGGATTGCTATCCCCACCATATAGATCAGAACGCTGAGCTGCAGAAAGGTGAACTTACTCACCGAGGTGACACAGCTGGGTGGTGGCAGAGGCTAATGTCAAACTCAGCTCTTCTCACTCCCCTGGGATCTGGCCAAGTGGAGAGTGAGAAGAGCTGAGTTTGACATTAGCCTCTGCCACCAACCAGCTGTGTCACCTCGGTGAGTAAGTTCACCTTTCTGCAGCTCAGCCAGTGGCTGCCTCGAGGGACTTTAGGCCTACTCTGCTCTGACACAGGCAAAACGTTTATCCTGACCCTGAGTTGACAGGCATCTGTAACACCACTGCCACTTCCAGAAAGCCTACCCCAGGGCCTGGTACGTGTGCAAATGAAGCCCTGTGCACTACGTGTGCAAGAGCAAACCTGGCGGGCCTCCTGCTTTCTAAGGATGACTGATCCTGTGTGCCACGGAACAGCTGTAATTGGGATGTATTCCCTGGGATAGCTTTCTCTCCTTGGCAGCAATCTAAGGCTATTTATTTTTATTTAGTTTCCATTTCTCCTTTTCCTGTGTCCTTGAAGCTCCTTCACCCCACACAGATGAATGATTTGTGTCCAGCAATGGAGTTGAAAACATCACAGAGTTCTGTTAGAGGCCTGGGCCTCTGGCAGCTGTTTTAGCTGCAATGATGAGAGAGCAGGGCATCCTCCCCACCCACATCTCTGCTGTCCCCTCCCCTGTGAGGGGCCAACGAGAGGACTTGCTCCTTCAGTCTCCTCATGTCACTTTGCACAAATGCTCACTTCTCTTTATGGTAATTTTCCATTATTTCACTTACTGCGTTTCCTACTTTTTGAGGGGAAAATGTCTGTTTTACTCATTTTGATATCCCTGGCGCCTGATGGCACCTTGCACACAGTAGGTGCTCAATAAATATAGAATGAGTGAATAGACAGAGCGATTAGCCTGCCTAGAGATAATTTCTTCACTGGCAAAGTGTTGCTTCCTTCCGGCTATAGCCAAACTGAGCCAGGCAAGCACTAAATTAATGTTTTCTTCAACGAGAGGACTTCTAGCATTTCCATTTTTAAAAAAAAAAATGATTTAGTAAAATTCATTTTTAATCCTTTGGCAGAATCATTTCAGTAACAAATTATAACTCACTCCATGTTAAGGGATGGCTACCTCTGTTCCAGGAATGCAGAAACAAATTAGAATGAGAGCAGAGAAAAGCAACTCAAATGATCGAAGGAGTCGAGTTTTGCTTCTGCCTCGGAGGAATGACTAATAGTGCTAAATTGGGAGGGCTGACGAAAAGTAAGTCTGAAGACAGAGCATCCTGGGGCTGGGATCCAGGGCTAGACAGTACTCCCGCTCCGGATCACTTCAGCAAACCGGCTGGCTTGTGGGAGCTGTGACTTGTCAGGCTGCCCAAGGCAGGCACTGACGTGCATTAGTAAGACCCTTTCTTGGAGGACAAAAGTAAGGATGAGGACACAGGACTCGGCTCAGACAAGCAGGGGCAAGACTGCGCCCCTATTCTTTAAGGAAGGAACTCTGGCGACCCTGGTCCAGAATTTCCTGGAACTGTTGTAGGCAGCTGAGATGGCACCAGACTTGAGACCGTGGGGTCAGACTGGACCTGGGTTCAGCCACCTTGGTACTTGATTTCTGGCTAAGAAAGAATTCAGAGCCAAGACTCAATCTATGAGAGAATATTTATTTATAAAATCACAGAGGTAGAAGTAACTGATAGAAGAAATGGATTTAGGAAACAAGTATAAAGGCCAAGGAAGTGAGGAAGTGCAGGGAGAGAGGGAGAAGGGAAAGGCTCCGTGTGCCCCGGGGAGGGAGAGCGCTCTGGGTCCTCAGTCCTAAGGGTATTCAGGGTGGCGATTTTAAGGGCGGTCCCAGGGGAAGATCTCACTAGAATATTCAGCAGCTTTGCAGGTGTGTCCTTTCGGGGTCTAGGTCTCCACGGATTGATTGGTCGGCACCAGGGCAGAGGGTCATTATACAGCGTAGCTGATCCTGAGGTCCGCTGTGGGGTCACTTACCCGGTTTTGTTGCTTTTCTGGGTCTGGAGCTGAGATATAACTGAGGCTCTTGAAACAAGTATGGAGAGAACAGTGCAGTTTCCAAGGGGTCCTTATCCACCCACCCAAACCTGTGGGTGCCTTTGAAATCCTTAACAGAACGTTACAACGTGAGACCAGGGCCACCTAGCACTGAAGAGGCATCTGAGTTCTGTTTATCACAGAGAGGGCAAGTTTGCATTCTGGGAAATATAAGAACACAGTTTGAAACATTCTTAACCAGTGTCCCCATGACTGCATGTTCTGTTTTTGATCCAGGAAGTAAATAAACATAGAGGAATTAGGGGGGGGGGGGGGATTAAATAGCAACAATGACTAAAACGTCTATAGAGGGCTTGCTGGGTGTCAGGCACTGTTCTAAACACATTGCTAGATTATTGCATGTAATGCTCACTGCAACTCTATGAGGCAAGCATTGTTATTTTCCTCATTTATTCAGCTGGGGAATGTGAGGCACAGAGTGGTTGAGTAACTTGCCCGAGGCTGCACAGCTGGTAGGTTAAAACATGTTCCTCTGCCACTGGCAAGCAGCAGAAAGGATTGATCAAGCCACTGCCCTGGCCCTGGAGAGTAAACAGTTTGAGAAACCAGAGAGATCTCTTGAAGAGTAAAATTAATTTCTCCAGAAGAAAGTCAAGATTATTGCCAAAGGAAATTTAAAAAATACAAAACAGCTTACACACTTGGTTCCTTCACATTTCAGTGCTCTGCTTACTGCCCGCCCCCCTTAAAATACACCCACTGCACCAGCTGGCTGTTTCCATCTCTTGTCCAGAGGGACACGGGGATCAGAATTTGCCTTCCTCTGCTCTGTTGAAAGGACAGCCATCACCTCTATAAAACGGAAGCTTTCTGCATTGATATTAGCCCCCTGGTGAATGTAGAGAAGCCGGTCATTTAACAATGACCTGGGCAAAATAAGATGGGCTTTGACCAGCGGGAGAGTGGATCGAATCCTTATTTTGGTTTATTGTCTAATACCCATTGTTCCTGACTCCAGAGAGAGTCTAGTGCTGTGTTCTTTTTGAATGTAAAACAAAATAGGGAAAACAGAAACCCCGCCCAGCGAAAGAAGCTTATCTATGCCAATCAGCAAAAATAGCAAAATAGAGCTGTGGCTGCAGCGAGCGGGTGGTAGATGGGGGGAGGTGGGATGTGAAATGCCAGCCCTTGTTCTGCTCTCTAGGATGGCTCCCGAAGGTCACATCCATTGTCACTGGAAATGCCTGGGGAAGAGATATGAAAAGTCATTGTCTGTTCCCTTTTTTCCGCCTGCTATTTTTAGCTCTTGTTAGAGAGATCAATTTTAGTTAACTGCAGAGGAAGGCTTAATATGGTGCTCGAGTTTCAAATCGAGTACATCTGCTATATTTAGATTTTGTTCCAAATTCCTCTCCATCAAAACATGCCATAGTAAAGCAAATTTGCCGGTTTGCTGCTTGGTATATATTGTTTCCTCCAAAATGGAAAATATATTCCAGTCATTCATGTAACTTATAAGGAAGAAAAATTTTCTATCCCAAGCTCATCGATTCAAAGGGAGAGAAAATTCCGTTTTGAAAATATACACGAACACCCCTGTTGTGGGTGCATCTGGTGTAACTGTTATAGAAGCCTCAGTTCTTGGTAAACGTTTGCTAGTTTCTGATCACCGGCATGAAAAGCAAATAAAACAGCCAGTCTCCAGGGTTCCAGTCAGTGCAGTCTCTTTGGGTCACTCCCCGCTCAAGGGACATAGATTTCTGATCCTGGAATACATGCTTGTCATTTTCCTTTTGAAGAATTTTCCCTGGAAAAAATTATAAAGGAGGTTTTCGTCTCAGTTTATATTACACAATCATTTTCAATCCATGTTGAGTAGCAATATACACTGAGTGGCCAGATTATTATGATCTCTGAATGCATAATAATCTGGCCACTCAGTGTATATATATATTAGAGGCCTGGTGCATGAATTCGTGCATGGGTGGAGTCTGGCCAGCCTGGCCAGGGGGAGGGGACATGGGCGGTTGGCCGGCCTGCCGGCTGGTCGAACTCCTAGTCGAGGGGACATTTTGCATATTAGCCTTTTATTATATAGGATATACACTGAGTGGCCAGATTATTATGAGTTCAGAGGTCATAATAATCTGGCCATTCAGTGTAAAATACTTCCTTTTGTTTTATTTCACATTGTAGAAAAAAATAGAAAAGACACATGACCAAAATTCCAAAGCACTTGCACCTCCCATAGCCACACCCGTGATATGGGGGAAGGTAGAACAGGGTGGACACCTCAGGACTCTCTGACGGAGCACACCCCGAGCTCAGAGCAGCAGCTTTCTTCTCTTAGGTTGGCTACTTTCTCGCCCCTGTGGACAGGCGCACCTCACAGACGTCACAGGGCCCCTTGTCTCCGCTCAACCCTGGCCTTCCTGCTTCCTCTCCCTCTATGGTTTCCTCAGTCTTTCTCCCCTTACCCTCCTCCTAGGGCTCCACCGCTTTGTCCCAACCACTAATTCAGGTCTTCGGTCGATCGCTTGGCTCCATGAAGTACTTCAGATCCTAAGTAACACAAGTGGGAATGAAGACAAATGGCCGCCCTAATCCAGTCTTAGAGGGAAACTCCCAGAAGATCAGCAAACTTTCCTTCGTTGAAAGAGAGCACCACCATTAGCCCTGGCTGCTGTGGCTCAGTGGCAGAGTGCCGGCAGCAGTGTGGGTTCCATTCCTGGTCCAGAGCAAAATAAGACAAAAGCTGGAGGTTCCATCCCTGGCCCCACTCTCACATTAATGTTTTTCTCTCTCTCTTTCTCTCCCCTCCCCCCACCTTCCACTCTCTCTAAAAATCAATGGGAAAAATATCCTCTGGTGAGGATTAATAAACAAAAAGAAAGAAAGCACCACTTCTAACAAAACCACAGAAGTACTCTCCCCACCCTCACCCCCACCCCACCCCTGTCTTCATCTTACAAAGAACCCCTTCTGTTTTCCTGCTTTCGTGTGGGGCAGGCCTGAGGATGTGGGATAAGGAGAAAGGCGCCGGTCATTCATGTCAATAATGTTTTCTTATTATTGGAAAATAGGTCACTAGACCTACTGAGGCAGGGAAGTCAGTGGTGTGCCATATCCCACCTCATTCCTAAACATCGGAGCCAGTATGGTGATCATGCGTTGACTTCCGCAGACCTCAATTGGAATCCTGGCGACCTTGAACTATTTACTTCACCCCTCTGGGTCGTTTTTTAATGCTCATTACTTGACAACTTGCCAGGTCATCTTAAAGATGGAACAATTAATATACATAAAGCACTTAGTCCGGGGGCTGGCACATAGAACCAATCACATTCATGGCTCTGAGCAGTAATGTTTAGCCGGGTGTCCTCCGAGAGATGTCTCCTCTGCCGATAGATGGATGAAGGGAAGCACTTGGAATAGTGTCACCAGCCAGAAAGAACCGTGTGCCGGTGGTAATGACTGTTACTTAATGGGGCCTGTTCTCTGAACTGTCAGTGAAATATTTGGGTTGGTCTGTGCTTTGCTTCATACTCTTTGCACCAGGCGCAGAGGGGGTTCTTCCACAGAAACAGCAGCTGAGAAAAGGAAAGGGAGAGAGTTGTGATTGATCCACCCTCAAGTCTATCCATAACATCTTTCTCCAGGCCCTGTTAAAGTCAAATATGGGCTCATGGAAACACAAAGGAATCGGAGGGGAAAATTTGCAAAGGACTTTGCTCCCTGGAATGTTCCTTTCTCCCTGCAACATTTCTTTTAATCCTAAATCCCTCTTTCTACATCTACTTAGAAAAGGCCTACTCTTGCACAAATTCCGTGCATTGGGCCCCTAGTATATGTATAAAGAGTAAAATCAGATTGTTGTGAGCATCAAGTGATGTAACCCATCTACATCCACATGTCCAGCCCTGGACTCAGTTCTTCCTTCACTCTCAGATTGAGGTTGTGAACAGGCAGCTATCAAATAGCTGTGATTTTAAGTTTCCACTAAGTCCCTCTGCCCTGGAATACCTCCTCCTTTTTTTCCTCCCTGTAGCTATAAATGAAGCTCCAACAAAAAGAGAGGTATTTCTCTTGCTTTTGGATGATGATTAAAACTCAGGATATGAATTTGAAAGTTTGAATCCAGACTCTACTTTTGAGTACCTATTTGACCTTAAGAAGCTTTCTTAACCTCTCTGTGCCTCAGCTTCCTCAAGAGTAAAGTCAGCCCTGCTGATGTGGCTCAGTGGTTGAACATCAACCTATGAACCAGTTAGTCACTGTTGGATTCACAATCAGGGCGCATGCCCGGGTTGCTGGCCCGAACCCCAGTATGGGGCGTGCAAGAGGCAGCTGATCAATGATTCTCTCTCAACATTGTTTTTAACTTTATCTTCCTCTCTGAAATATATATATTAAAAGAGTATGCCTGGCTGGCATGGCTCAGTGGGTAAGTGTCAACCTATGAACCAGGAGGTCACAGTTCGATTCCACATGCCTGGGTTGTGGGCTCAATCCCTAGTGTGAGGCATGCAGGAGGCAGCCGATCAATGATGCTCTCATATCACTGATGTTTCTATATTTCTCTCCCTCTCCCTTCCTGTCTGAAATACATATATAAATACATACATACATATATATATTTATATATATATATGTGTGTGTGTGTGTGTGTGTGTGTGTGTGTGTGTGTGTAAAATAAAAACATAATATGCTAATTAGACTGAACAACCTTCCAGGCTGTAAGGGAAGCTCAGGTCCCGGGTGCCAGAGAGAAGCCGGTGCTGGCAGCTGGGGGAAGGAAGGCCTACTCTTGCACAAATTCCGTGCATTGGGCCCCTAGTATATGTATAAAGAGTAAAATCAGATTGTTGTGAGCATCAAGTGATGTAACCCATCTACATCCACATGTCCAGCCCTGGACTTAGTTCTCCCTTTTATTGTCACTTGGTTTTCAAACTGGATCCTAGTCTCCTATTAAAATCTAAGTGCCTATTGTAAGCTCTTCAACTCGGTGTTTCTAACTGTGATATTTTGTAACTGACAGCCCTACACATTGCAATACATTTAGCATCTTTGGGCATCACCTGCTAAATGCCAGTATCCATACCCTATGACAAAAAAAATAAATCCCCATCACTGCCCTGGCTGGTTTCTCAGTGGTTAGAGTGTCAGCCCATAGACCCAAGAGTCTTGGGTTTGATTCCTGGTCAAGGGCATGTATCTCAGTGGTGGTTCAATCTCCGGTCCCTGTTGGGTGCAAATGTTCCTCTCTCTCTCTCTCTCTCTCTCTCTCTCTCTCTCTCTCTCTCTCATCTATCTATCGCTCCCCCCCACACACACACACCCTCCTCCTTCCCTTCCACTATATCTAAAAATCAATGGAAAATTTTCCTTGGGTGAAGATTAAAAAAAAATCCCCACCACTTTTTCAGATACCACTGGGAGTGTTTGAGAACCACACTAATTACACTTCAGGAGTATTTATCAGGTGGTTGTCAAATGTGACAGAGACATAGAGGCAAAGACTGCCTAGTAAGGAGCCTGAGGGACCAGTGTGGAGCAGACAGAAGAGGAAAAAAGAAGGAGGCAGTAGAGAGAAGTGTCACTGCTCCCTTCCACCCCTCCCTACCACCCCCCCCCCCCCACACACACACACACACTCTCTCTCTCTCTTTCTTTCCTTCCCTTTGGAAAAATAGGGGGAGACAAGACTGCAAGTAGATAACTTAAAAATACTGTTAAATAGCATATCTGGATGGGAGGAGGGTGCAGCTTTGGAAAACTTTTGGGGGAAATGTTTTTCCCTATAACTCAGTCCTTCTCTTGAGGAACACTAGGCCCCAGACAAACCAGCATTATCCCTGCCAGGATTGAGAGAAGATTCAATATCAAGGCAGGCAAATAGGGGCCGATGCCGGGGTAGAGGGAAGAAAGAGCAAGTGCTCCTCCCACCTCCCCTTCCCTGCTCCTGGCTTGTCACTCTCCTTCGCACCTCCCCCAGTTTTCTGAAAGCTGGATCAGTACCAGGTACGTCTTCTCTGCAGGTGACAGGGAGCAGTCACCTGGGCTTGGCAGCCTGGTGGGCCTTCCTCTCCCTGCCAAACGTGAAGTCCTAGCCCAGCACTGAAAGGGAAGGAAATCTAAATATAAACACCTTTCAAGCACATATAACTCTCCCCTCAGTGTCTGTGTTCCATCTCACCAATGGGAAGTGTATTCAGTGAAACTAACACACATAGAAATGCCATTGAACTTATTCTGTCCATCCAGACCCATGCTCCCACTTTCTCTTGAGAAAAATCACATTGACAATAAAAACATGTGGGCAGGGCATTGCAGTGCCTTTTAAACATGACCAAGCCTGCAATGGTTTAATATTGGAATTTCCATTTTTCTTCTCAATCAAATATAGAGGGCTCTTAATCCCAACCAAGGCTGAGGGCTCGGCGCAGAGCCCAGCCCAGTCCTATGCTCAGGGTCCCATTGGAAATGCCCTTAGCACTTGGCTTGAGAAGCCTTCACCCATTCTTAACATTCCACACAGGTTATAACTCACACCTGCTTTCCCCCTGTTTGGATCAGAGCTCACCGAGGGTTAAATAATAAGTCAGATGAGCTCCATAGTGCCAGCTTCGTTCGAAAGGCTAAAGCTGAGACTGTGGTTTAGTTGAGCGACAGCCAGGGCTTCCTGACGCTGAAATCCAGAGCCATACCATTTCACTCACCCTGTCACAGAGACAGAGCATGTCACACTCCCTCCCCGCCCCCCCGCCGCCACACACACACACACACACACACACACACACACACACACACACACAGCGCTGTCTTTTCTGCTGAGTTTAGCACCGAGCTGAGGGCAGAGCAGAGCACAGGCCCTTTGCAGGCGGGGATGGCTCAGAGAAAAAGGTGGGAGAGGGTGAGCTGAGCATTTTGAGCTCTTTTCCCCCAACGTTGACCATCAGGTGTTGCTTCTCTTCCACCGGAGAAGAGCAAGAGAGGGGCCAGGGAGAGAGGTCCCGAGTGGTGAGCTCAGGGAGCTCCCGCCACAGGCAAGGACCCACTGGAACCGGGGAGCTATCCACTCTAGCTCAGCACCTGAGCAGGGAAAACACTAAAAGGCAATTGTAGTAGCTTAGCTTGCTTCTGGACAAAGAGGACTTGTATAACCCATGACTTATCAGTTGCTACATAACAAATTACTTCAACATGAGTAGGATTTAAAACAACAACAATCATTTATTTTGCTCACCGTTATGATATTTGGGCAGAGTTCAGGGGACAGCTCCTCCCTGCTCTGTGCATTGCTGTGGGGGCAGTGCAGCTGGGAACTGGCCAGTCAGCTTTCAGGATGGTTCGCTCACATGGCTGCTGGCTGAGACTCTGGAAGGTGGTGGATCAGGGACCCTGGTACCTCTCCATGGGCTGCTTGGGCTTCCTTACAGCATGGAGGTGAGGTTCCAGGAGTGAGCATCCTGACAGAGCAGGCAGAAGTGCCTGGCATTTTTGTGACTAACTCAGAAGTCACACTGGTTACTACTGCTATACTGTATCCGTCAAGGCAGCCATAAAGGCCTGCCCAGATCTGAGGGGAGGGGACACAGTGCGAAGAGTCCTTCATGAAGGAGTGGCAAGGTTGTCGAAGAAAAATGCTGGGCAGGAAATATGACCATCTTCGCAAAATACAATCTGCTACTACACGTAACTTTCCTGTTGAGAATTCACCTTTACCAGTAATATGAAAGATAATAAAGTTAAAGCAAGAAGGAAACACAGAGCATCTTTTATCAGAGTCCAAAGTCACCATAAGAGATGTAGATAAGCTCAGTCTGTAATTTATAGTCCTTTTCTTTTTATAATGTATTAACTGTTGTCTTTTGAGAAGATCCGTTGTCAAGGAGACCATGCCTAGAAACAATAGCAATTAGCCAAACAAAAAGAGGCAAGGTGCAAAAGGAATACATACTCCTTCTTTTGCGAGAGAACCAACATTCACTAAAAATATGAGTTGCAGGGAAAGCGTATTAAAAGTAAAAGATAAAACGGGCTCCCTTTCAGTAGAGTCTCTTGTAGAACATGAAAACAGTGGGGATAACGGGAATGGTTATGAGCAAGTTCTTTGAAGCCAGACAGAGTTTGAGTTTGATTGAATCCTGGCTCTGCCATTTATTTCCTATGTGATCTCATTTTCCTCCTGTGTGAAGAAGACATCACAAAACCCACATTACAGAACTGCTGCCCTAATTAAATGTCTAATTTATGTGAAGTACTTAGAGCTGGGTCTGGCAAGTGCTCAGTAAGTAGTTGTGATGTTTAAAGCAGACAGCAGGTTTCTATGACCTAGCCCTGAGAGCATCCTGAAAATAAGGGAAATACCTGCCTTTCGGCAGTTTTCAGCTCAGGTGAAAAGCTAGAGCTTACACAAGTTTAACTACAGGAGGAAAATCACATGTGCCTGTGTGCCGGACACTACACAAGTAGGTCTTCAACGGCCCAGCTTGGTGCCTTCATAAATCAATAGCATATTTATTGAGCACTTACGGGCACCCTACACTGCAGCCAACACAAAAGAAGGTTAAATCCTGGCTTCAGTGGTTTGAAATATAAAACATTCCCAGATAAAATAATGAATAACACAAAAGGTGACCTAACCAAGCATTATGAATATGTGGTTCACGCTATTTCAGAAAAAGAAAATCAGAGATCTCATTAAAAAGGCAACTTCTTTTAGTGTTGCTTCCAACAGTGGCTTCTCTGAGCAAAAGCTCTTTGCCATTCATCAGCTGCTTCATTCTTTAACTATTGTCAAGTGTAACTAGATTCTTTCATCAGATTGAAAACCAGCAATTATTTTGGAGGACAGGACTGACCACAGTATTGCCTTAAATAATCATATCATGCATCTTGGGAGGGCTGTGTAAAGGATTTGGCACATAATTCTTTATTCTGTAGTAGCCCACAGATATGGTGTCATCCCCACTTAACTGGTGAGGAAAACTGAGGCTTAGAAATGTTGTAGAACACTCAAACTCACACCACTATAAGTGATAAGGTGAAGTTTCCGAATGTTTTTAGGAAGTGTATTCTGGCAGGGAGATGACTTCCTGGGGTGAGGAACCCATCTCAGAGTCCTCTGGGTGGGAGGAGGTGAACCACAAATAGGTCATCGCAAGCAGGATATGCGGAGGGAGCAGATGGGAAATGTTTCAAAGCGATATTCAGTGATGCTTGGTGACAACTACAGTGGATCAGAGAAAGAGTGAATTCGAGGATGACTGACTTCAAGGATTGGCATCTAGAAGGCTCTAAGAGAAATGGGATCGCTGGGAAGTAAACATAGATTGACAGGGAAATACATCATTCTGCTTTAAGCATGTGAGTTCGGAAAAGAATAAAAGACTTAGATGGAGATGGCAATACGTCGAGATGCAGGTGTGAGATCAGGCTGAGGTTGGAGCTTCTTACAGGGACAGGAATGGGGAGCTCATGCTGTTCCAGAGAAAGAATCTTCTGAGAAGAGCAGCAGATTTGCCAAGAAATAAAGCAAACCTTCGCCTTATGCCTGCTGCACGTTGCCGTGCTTTGCCAGCCTCCTGTGCAGGTGTTACAGAAAACCGGAATAAATCAAGCAATGCTCGGAGAGTTTGGAATCACACTTTATTCACCGGTGGGCTCAGAGAAAATGAATCCAAATTCTAAGCAAAGCTACAAGCAGAACTTTCCTTTTTATTAAAGAAACAGCCCTATGTGTGCTTAGTGATTATCTCACTGGTGGCCTTGAAAACAACACAGTTCTATCCAATTAAAAAATGCACCTGGCATGGCATTAGAGTATGGGTGTATCTAGTCTCTGGCCTACAAGGTCAGACAGCTAAGTTTATCTTCCTTATTATTCAAGCAGGATAGAAAGCAAAGTTTTTTTTGTGTGTGTTTTTTTAGAATAAGAGGCTGTCTAAAAAATATAGCAGAGAATTTCAAACAGTAGTTTTACAAAATAGGGGTTAGCCTTCTCACAGGGTACCATTTTCCCTGGAAGAAGTCATATGAGGACTTGTCCTGGGAGGCACTAATGCTTTAGGAAGGTTTCTTCCCCCCGCCTCCCCCCATCACAAACGTTTCTTTATTAGGAATCTGAGCAGTCAGATCTCTGCTTTTCTACACATAAATACAGTATTATCTGTATTATCAGCCCACCCTTAACACATCTGCATTATGTTGATATTTACAAACCATGCAAAATCATACTGATTATGTCAGAAAGAATTCAAGAAGAGGCCAACTCATGGCCCATTCACCCAAGAGAGCACGATGGAGAACTTCCTGGGGCACTTGGACCAACAATCACGAACACATTACTCTGTGATTGTGCCAGAACACGTCACAACGTCCCCAGCCACCTCATCAGGACAGGAACTCCACCTCCTCCCTCCTGAGGACAGGAAGCAGACCGTGGTCACCTCCACTTCCTCCAGACGGGCAGAAATAGGGATGCTGTCCGCAACCTGTCTCCATCCACTCAGGAAAAGAGGAGACAGAACCTTGGCATTGGTTTTGAGCAGTAGCCAAGCCTACATCAGTGTCAAAGGCCTGGATGAGGATCTAACTTTTGACCATGTGCTGGAGGATTGTGCATTTGTGTGCCTGGGAATCTGTTTCATGGGGGTTGTTGGAAATCCCTGGCCAATGCTTTTTTTTTTTTTTTTTGGTGGGGACCGGCGGAGGTCGGGGGGGCAGGGGTTGATCCCGGTCACCTTTCTGCTCACAGGGGAAAGGACAGTCTGTGATGGGAGGACTCTGCTTGTCCTTTACCAGACTGACTGCCATGTGTGGCCCTGCCCACTGTCCTGGGGCAGGACCTGCCCGCCCTGTGAAGACAAGGTCCCATGTCCCCATGCAGGGTGACAGCATTGAGATCATTCCTCATGATGCAGGAATAAGCTGAAGCCCCAAGGGAAAGAGAGGCCAAAAGAAAAAAAGAGAGAGAAATTCAACCCAGCAAAACCAAAGCTATTTCTTTTTATTTCATGGGCTCTCAACAGCTGTTTAGCTTTGCTAGATTTTGACAGTAAGAAAGTTCCCAAATTTAGAACAGTGAAATGTCAGAGTCAGTGGGATCACAGCAGTAAACTCTCTCTACTGCCAAGCGATCTGACTTTGGTAACTCAACGTGAAAGTCGCCCTGCACAGGGTGTCCCCCAACAGGATGCCCTGTACAGGGTCCTTGCCTCTCCATTCCAAGTGGGCCCCCAGTACCCCTAGACTGAGGAAGGCACCCACTTTTGAAAAGTAAACACATTGCAACTAGAGGGGTCTTTAGGGCTTGTTCTTTGTTCAGAGCAGGGCAAACAAGTGCCCTGATCAAAAAGCTGGCTTTATAATGTATATTTTACTACTATTTTTTTAAAGCTAGCTTCTTACCAGCAGATGAGGAAAGGGGCAGGGTGTTGGTCATCCCCTGGCCAGGGTCCCTGTGTCACCTCCTCACCCCCACAGTCTCCACGCTCACTCTGCTATGGCAGCCTCTCCCGTCAGTCCCACCTCCCTCTTCCCTGTGTCACAACCAGCAGGGCCACGAAGGGGACTTCGGCGACTTCAGCGGCCACCTGTGTTTCTTCCCAAGGCACTTCTCCAAACGTGCGAACCTTGAAGAAACCCTCCCCACAAAACAAGAACCACCCCATTTGGTTGCTCAGGCGTCCTTTCTTCCTCTGTCTCCTGCTTGAGGGAGTCCCCATTCAGAGCTGTGGGGTGTTCCAGCAGGAAGGAGAAAGTGTTGGGCACCCTGGACACAGGGAACTCAGTCACCCTTTGCTGAGGAACTTAGCATGAGAATGTCAAAGCTTCCTTAGCCTGATGGCTGGGAGTGGCTGCAGGGCTGGTCTGGATCCCTTGCTTCTGTTCCTTTATGCATCCTCAGCGTCCCTCCTGGCACTGCCCTCCACCTGTGCTGTTGTCACTCCCCAGTGACAAAAAAACCATGATGCATGAGGGAGGGAGGGAGAGAGGGAACGGGTTACATGCAGGCCAGTGCCCTCCCAGGACCACGGCCGCCTGCCTGTCACAGGAAGCCCTGTAGCAGTGGAGCACCTGGGGGTGCGGGCACCAATGCAGACGTCACTAAGTGAGAACGTGCAGGTTGCATCCTCACACTGGAAAACGCTTTTGAACAAGTACCTGCAGTTGGCTGCCAGGGGCTTGCGAACCACCATGCAAAGATGCCCCCAACCAGGTCTGCCCACCCTGGCCCACAGCCTTTCCTGCACCTTTCAGATAAAGGCCGTTCAGGCAGGTTCTTCTCCTTAGCAATATCTGAAATGGTCCTTCGACTTTGGGATTTTGATAAAAATGACAAAATTCTTTAAGGAGAACAAACACATTTACATGAGCTCTGAGTAGCATCTGTATGTTCACCACAACCTTTTAGAGTTACTTGCTCCTTACAATTGGGTATCATAGTCCTTAATATACATTTCCACCCAGCACTTACCATGGAATATTGTTCGCAAATGCCACCACTGGGCTGTGCTCTTGAGAAAGGCATAGTGTGTGTGTGTGTGTGTGTGTGTGTGTGTGTGTGTGTGTGTGTACACACTTTGTAGCCTTTATAACTAGCAACGGGCCAGACCATGGGAAATGCTCAACCAGTACCTCCTGAACTGAAAAAAAAGACAGACAGGAAGCCTGTTGGCTAACAGCAATTTGATTGTAAGATGGGCAAGTTAAGAATGGCAGACTTTTATGACTAAAAGGGACCTTTATAGTCACCTAACTCAGTTACCCAGTCACTACTGCAAATCCTAAACAAGCAACGATCCTGCCTTATTCCATCCTGGGGCAGCTCTTGCTATAGGACGCATCCAGCTGTAACACGTAGAGACTACTACATCCAGAAGGTGAGAGGGTGAAGTGATTGGCTCATGGTTACACAGCAATTAGCAGCAATGCTGGGAAATGGAAGAGAAACTGGTAACTCACTGCCAGACCCATTCAGTCCTCGCCACAATCCTCTGGGAGATCCTGCCATGTTGACCCTTGCAGTTGAGGACCTGCGGCTGCGAGAGGCTGAGTGGCCCGCTCAGTGTTGTAGTTGATAGGTGGTCAGTCTGGGATACCGTGACTGATAGATCTCATTCCATTTTCCAAAGCCCCCAGCGATCCCTGGGTAAGATCCCAGGTTTCCTGAGACTGTAAATTCTTCTTCTCACTGCCTAAGCCAACCTCACCAAAGAACCTGTTTCTCACCCCCCGCTTTTCTCGCTTTTCAGGAGAGAAGTATGAGCTCCATGCAGGGACTGAGTCCACCCCAAGTGTCGTCGTGCACGTGTGTGACAGTGACATAGAGGAAGAAGAGGATCCAAAGATTTCCCCAAAGCCAAAAATCATCCAAACCCGGCGTCCCGGCCTGCCACCCTCCGTGTCCAACTGAGCTCACCGCTCCGCCTCGCCGATATGTCTCCTCTTTATCATGCTTTCTTTTCCCGGTTGTTTGTCGAAAAAAAAAAAATGCCTTTAAATACTGGGTGTTTGGTTGTTTGAGATTCCTTCCTTGTAATCAAGCCTCTCAGACAAAAGGGCTAGGAAAGGTGATATGTTTCCTGATCATATCATACCATCAAGTATAATCCATTATTTAGAAGGTTCTAGAAAATAAAGTAGTATTTTCTTATTAAACAATCAGCACAGCCTATATCTTCATTCTCTCATGGTGATACAAGCCAGAGATATCAGTACAAATAGCACCTGTGTTGTTTGTGAGCTGTTTCAGTCCCAGTCCTGATGTGTGTGTTGTTTATTCCCGGCCACTGAAGTAGGACCATAAGTAAACTTGAGTTTGACTGCATGAGATATCCCTATCTGGTCTCACTCAGTCCTCTGCATCCCGACATTCCCAGGACATGCATGATCACCAGCATTTACTTTCATGATTTGAGGATCTACTATTAACTCACCGGTTGTTAGCAGCCAGCCATGTCCTATCTAGAGTAGTAAAATTATCAGCATCATCCAGCTCAACAAGTCTGGGTATAGTCACTGTTTTGAGTCAATACTTCATGGCTCTGTTAAAATTCTTGGAAGCAAAACTGAGTTTGGCCCCAACGATATTCCTCAGTAGATTTTGAACTTCCATATAGAACTTTCCCAGCCTCTGTGGGGAGGCTTGTCCAGGGTGATAGAGACCGATTTCAGACAAACCTATTTATTACAAAAGTTTCATGGTGTCTGAACGATTGTTTTTCCTCTTTGTATATTTGTACAAATGTTTCAGCTGTGCTTTTAAAATCTGGATGTTTTTTATTTAGTGATTGTTCAGCCATTTGCTGCTTTAAAACATAATATGTGCATTGCTTATGAATGCATTCATAGACTAATACAGATAATCAGATAATATTACACTCTATTATGGATAATGCTGAATTTTGAAAGGGCACAAAACTTCTCATGCCCATGTATAAATGATTAGCCAACATCTTTGCTATCAAGACCACTTGTTTTTAAATAAAGTGAAGATGCTAATGTCAGTTGTAGACAATTTGGAGGAAGCTAAGTCTCCAGAATGTAGCACCTGCTGAGCATATTAAAAGGCAGAGGATGATAAATGTATGCCGATCCTACTCATGCAATGCCCATATTGCTCAAACAATTACTTGTTTTTGTTACATGTGATTTTTCTATTTCTCTAGCCCAAAGTGCATTACAGAAGATACACCTATAGAACCATTTCCTTCTGCTGTATGTGCCAGGCCTCATCTACTCCTGTACATTAATGAATTACTTTTGATGCAAATGCCAATTGTGACGGAGTGGGGGGAAATACTTTCAGTACCCAAGCCTCAGAAACACACACAAGAACAATAACTCAGCCAACTGCTAGAAGGATTGTTGTGGTTTTTGACTAAGGTGTATGTTAGTTTTATCAGAAACTTAAAACATAGACTGATCACTCAGAAATTCTAGTCCGTTCTACTGTGAATATAGCAATATAAGTACTGGACACAGGATGGGTGAAATTGAGGACAGCATTGCCTGTAAAGTCCTGAGTTTCCATAAGAAAAAAAATGAAGGCTCCTCTTAAAAATAAAATCTGAGGAGTGTATAATAAGCAAGTGCTTTGACTTTCCTTTGCTGTGGAGATTTTTGGTTTTTTCATTAACAAATGAGAGATTAGACTGAATAGTGAAGAAATGCCACCCTCTAGTGGGAGAAATCGAAATTTTGGCCTCAGCCATTTTGTGCTGAATCTTCTGTTATCTGCTTGTTGTTTGACTTTTTATGCTACTCAGAATTTCCAGAATGCAGGTTCTAAAGAAATCTGGGTGAGAGAACATATTTGGAAATGAATTTTAAGTTATAAAAACAGATACACCAGACATTTCTAACCAAATTCAGTATAAGTTGAAATGACTGGTCTGTGTAGTCATGAAATAAAAGCTCAGTGGAGTGTATGACCTAAATGGTTAATCTTGGTGAACTTTATTGCAAAGTGTCCATGTGAATCTGTCTCAGATCAAGTAATTCTTTCCTGAGATTGGGTTTGGGGAGGAGGAAGCGGGGAAGCTCCCAGCACTGTGAAAGTCAGAATTGCCTCAGCATTTCCATGACGCACATTATGCAAACCTCTTTCGCACTATTTTAAGTTTGAAAAGTTTAAATATGGAGGGGGAGGGAGAGATTTCCACCAACTGAATCATTTGTGCACGTGTATAGCTCAAAGAGCTTAGACTTCAAATATACCTGGTGAATGACTCTGGGTCCATGTGGTGTAATTTCTTTGTTGTCTGCCTGGGTTGACTATTTCTGAGTGGTGATTGTGGGGGAGTGCAACTCAGCCTATAGTCTAAGTAGTTACCAAGAGATGAAATGAATGCATCTACGTTTTCCTCATAGGAGCAGAGGGTGAAGCTGAGCCACCTCATGAAGGAGGAGGAATTTGAGCAAGGCCTAGAGGGATGGGATGGGTTGGGCTCTGCTGAGGGCAAGTGGGAGAGCCCCGTTTTATTGTCATTATTCTACTTTCTTGGTCCTAAATGTCATTTCAGGTGTACTAGGACCCTCCTTTAACAGTTACCCCACTCTATTCTTTCATGTAAGACACTATAGGAGACAAAGTGAGCAAAATTTGTCACATACAACACAAAAAGCACTTTCATTTAAAAAAAAATGATGAGGACATTGTATTTCATTAAAATTAACAGCATCTGTTCATCAAATTACACCATCATGAGAGTGAAAAGGAAAGCCAGAGACTGGGAGAAGATATTTGTAATACATATAGTTGTTAAATAACTCATACCCAAAATGTTAGAGGAAAAAAGTTCTACAGATTAATAAGAAAAAGATAGGCAATTCATTTTTTTTTTTTTACAAATGGTCAAAATACTTAGTCACTTCACATATACTGGCAATTGATGCATACAGACTGATACCTGAAATACCTCTATGGCCCATAAACATTATAAAGTGTTCAACATCATTTCTCATCAGAGAAAGGCAAATCAAAATTTCCAAGGGGTACACTTCACACCTATCAGAATGGCCTACATTGAGGATGGAGAAATATAAAGTGCTGGTGATGCTATGGAGCAAGGCGGAGCATAGCGGGCACCACCACCTCGGAACACTGGCGTATCTACTAAAGCTGAGCATGTAGCTTGGAGCCATTCCACTCCAGGACTTATAGTCAGCAGACATGAGTTTTCACAGCTACCAAAGTACTTGTACAGTAATATCCACCATAGCCTTGCTTATGATAGCCATCAGCTGGATGCAGCACAAATGTCCTTGAACTGCAGAATGGATAACTAAGCAGTGGTGCATTCACACAAAAGAATATAACAAAGCAAAAAAAACCCCACAAATTATTGGGACATAGAACAACATGGATAGATCTCCAAATCATCCTTTTGAGCCAAAAAAGAAAAGAGAGACAGACATGAAAGACTATATGATGTACATATGACTCCATTTATGATGTTAAGAAACAGTCAATGCTGGCCTGTATTGATAGAAATAATAGCGGATACCCTTTGGAGGTATTTACTGAGAGGAGACACATGGAGGTTTCTGGGTGCTATAAACATTCTGCATCTCTATCGTGATCTCCGTGGTGGTATATATGTGTAAAATTCATTTAAAATGTGGGCACTATTGTCTGTAAATTATACCTCAACTGAAACAAAACCACTATGAGAATAGGAGGGAGGAGCCATTTGCTGTGAAAATAATTTGGAATGTCCCCTCATCCTAAAAATACATCCATCTTATGTCTGTGAGATACTTCCATCCATACAAAGCCTTCCTTTAAAATCTATGAATAAGTACTTTATAACATAGAAAGCATAGGACTTCAGCACTGGATGAGGTACTGTTCATTCCAGTGACAAATATTTACCAAGGACCTACTGTGTGCCTGACACCGGGTTTCCAGTGGTGAACAGGTGGATATTATAGTCCCTGATATTTCACATAGCAGAACTGAGTGTGGGAAAGACACTGTAAACAAAGAAATAAGCAAATAAATAACTACCAATTCTGGTAGGTGAGCACAGTGAAGAAGAGCAAGAACACTCAGTGAGAACAGGGAAGAAACTGAAGGGTCCCGGTCAGGGAAAGCCTCTCTGAAGAGGTGACCTTGAAGCTGAACTGAAGAAGGAACCAGCCAATGAAGAGCATTCCAGGCAGCAGGGTGACGGCCATGGATTTGGAAAGGCCTCCTCACGTTGGAGGAACCTAACGGGTGGCATCAATATGGCAACAGTGCAGAGAATGAGGGCTTGGCTCTGAATGAGGTTGGGAAAGGGTCTGGGCTCCCCAAAGCTTGTAGGCCAAGCAAGGGGGCTTGCCATTCATTGTAAGCACCATGAGAAGAGTTTCAGCCAGGGAATGATATGGCTCAATTCATTGAGACATCCTAGTCTCATAGAAATTTCCTAACACAGCCACAGTTCTGAATGTCCAAAGAGTCTAGTGTGGGGGCTTGACCCCCTATTGCCCACTTTAGGCTTGAAAAGATAACTTTGACTAGCTGTGTTCATCGCTGCAGTCTTACCTACCAAACAAATTCTCAGCCACCAAGGTCAATGTGCAGTGCCGTTCATGGTTCTAGGAAAGTTTGCTTCTTTTTTCTATTCCTCCCCAGGTCATTTAGAAGGCCTTGGCGCAAGCAAGGAGGAACAGAGCAGGTGATTAAGAATGATAAGTCAGTGATTCAGGAAAACATTCATTTAGCTGCTGGTACAGTGCGTCCCTGCCAGAGCCACCATGCAGAGCAGTATTGAACACTTGGCAGACTTTCCCCTTAAATTTATGCAACCTGAGGAAGGGAAAATTTCAAGCAAAAAGTTTTCTGTCAAAACTCCCCTGCAGGCCTGGTCACCCCCAACTGCCTTCCACTGCTGGCCCAGTCACCCCTAACTTCCCTCCTTTGCCAGCCTGGTCGCCCCTAACTGCCCTCCCCTGCAGGCCTGGGTCCCCCCAACTGTCCTCCCCTGCAGGCCTGGTCGCCCCCAAACTGCCTTCCTCTGCCGGCACGCGGTCACCCCTAATTGCTCTCCCTTGCAGGCCTGATCGCCCCCAACTGCCCTCCCTTGCAAAAGACCACAGGTTTACTAAACCCATTCATCTGCTCCTTTCACAGATAGTCTGGGGAAATGTGCTTGGAGTTGATTCAGGAGATTTGATGTCTCTAAAAGGAAGACATATGCAAGGTTGTGTGTGTGTGTGTGTGTGTGTGTGTGTGTGTGTGTGTGTGTCCAAGTGCATTTGGTATAAGTTGGAAATAGGAAACCCATAATAGGCTGAAATGGTTGAAATAATCTGTGCTAAAACTTTTCATGCATAATAGCTCCTGATTCTTTTGCCTTATTTCCCATTCTCATCCAATAATTGAATTTGAAAACTTTTAAGGCTGGGCATGACTTGGGCCTCCTTGACTAGTTGCAATCATTAGTGAAATCATTATTGTTCCCCAAACAGACTTTGGATTTGCCTACCGCATCATTTTAGTCTTATAGCAAGATGTATCACTGTTTTCATAATGCAGCCAAACTCAGCACCTCCTAGCCCATGTGATGTGCTGCAGTGGGTGCTGTGCTGTAAGTCCCAGAACCCCCTTCAGGGTGGAGGCTCTCATGCTGCCACATGCTGGGGTATTAGTGACTCATGACCCTCCACTGAGTGGCCAAGCATTGCACTCAGATGGAGAGATCCCCCACCCTGGGTCACACCCCCACCCCAGGGAGAGTGACTGGTCATGTAGGAGCGGGACGGGCCAGTGCATCGACTCCAGGGCCACTTCAGCTCCAGAGCCACTTATGGGACTGTTTGAGGCCTGGGCCTCTCAGTTCATCTCTTCCCTCTGCCTCTACATGCTTCCTTCACACCCCCACAGGTATGACACTAAAGGCTCCCCAACAAGACTCCTGTGTGCACATCTTCTTCTGAGAGTCTGTGTCCCAGAGAGACTAACCTAACAATTACAACCTCAATAGCCTTCTCTCCATCACTTGGGGCTCTCTGGAATTGTACGATACTTTTCCATTCCTCCCCTTCCCTTTGCATTTCTGACATGGACCAGTCATACCAGGGGTTAGTAACTTTTCCAAAAGCCAACACAACAAAGCTCCGTTCCATGGTGGGCACAGCAGCATTGCTGGTAAGGAGTATCACAGCGCAGGAAGGAGGGCTTCTCCCAACACTGCCAGGGTGTGAGAAGGACGGTGAGAGCCTGTTCACATGTTGTCAGGGGTCCTTATGAAAAACACAGAGGTCACGACCCTGTGTGCCACTGTTGACCCAGCCTTGTGTATGGCAAAAGAACAGAGATGATGTACATGACTTCAGGCAAATTACTAAAGTCCCTGAAACTCAGTTTCCTCTCCTATAAATGGGTATAATATCCCACCTTTGTCATGAGGACTTAATAAGATAATACTAATAACAGTAGCAATTATTATTGGTGACTAAGTTCACAAATTTTGGTGCCACAGGACCCCAGCTCTGCTGCTTAGTAAACCTGTGGTCTTTTGCAAGTTTATTAGATTAAGTCTTGATTTGCACATCTGCCAAGAGGTAGAATATTGGTGCCTATCTCAGAGATAGGAGGGATTAAATGAGAAAACACATCCAGAGCTGGGCCCATAGGAAGTCCATGACCAATGCTTTTTATGTATCAGGTCCCAGGTGGAGCACTAGACATTGACTCTGTCTTAATCTTCATGGTGGTGATTTCATCACTCCCATTTTTCATAAATAATGGTCATCATTTGTGGAGAGCTTACTCTGTGTCGGGACCTCTTCTAAGTTCTATACATTCTTATTTAATTATCTCACTGATCCTATGAGGAAGGTACTGATGTCCCATTTTACATGTGAGGCAACCAAAGCCCAAAAGAGTTACTCAAAGAGTTGATACTCAGATTGTTCATGCACTTCAGACATCGGCACCAGGTCCCCTGGGAGATGGTTAGCAATGTAGTCTCAGTCCCACCCAGATCTACTGAATCAGATTCTGCATTTTAACAAAATCCTCCCTCCCATTAATCCTCTGTATGGTACAGTTTAAAAAGCACTCAAGTCCTAGCAGAGCCGTGACTGCAGAGCAGATGCTTTTAACTGCTCAATGTATAAAGTGGTCATCAAAAATAAAATGTTCAAAGTATACAATTTTCCTTCCTCAAGTAACTATCAGTTTGACCAAGCTGCCTTCTCTGTCCCTATCTACATCCATTCTTTCCATTTTTCTGGCCTTGCTGTTTTGACTAAAATACTCAGGTCATACTGCCATAGGTCAGGCTCAGACAAAGCTCTGCCAATGGCCATTCCAATAATGGCCAGTAAAGTGCTTCTGAATAAGCTACAGTGTGGTTCCCAGAAGGGCAGTGACCCCAGGAGTGCACCTGGGTTCTGAGAACCAGCTACTCCCAGAGTTACTGGGAGTAACTGGATGGTTTCAGGCACACAAGTCCATATATACTGGGCTAATACACAAAGAAAGTCACCTCCTCTTGTAAGAATAAGTGAACCATCAAGACAACCACTGTCTTTATTCTTATTCTCAGACTAGAGGCCTGGTGCGCAAAATTCATGCACGAGGTGAGGGTGTGTGTCCCTCAGCCCAGCCTGCACCCTCTCCAATCTGGGACCCCTTGAGGGATGTCCGACTGCCCATTTAGGCCCAATCAGGCCTAAACGGGCAGTCGGACATCCTCTCACAATCCAGGACTGCTGGCTCCCAACTGCTCGCCTGCCTGCCTGCCTGCCTGATTGCCCCTAACTGCTTCTGCCTGCCAGCCTGATCACCCCCTAGCCAATCCCCTGCCAGCCTTATTGACGCCTAACTGCTCCCCTGCCAGCCAGGTTGCCCCTAACTGCCCTCCCCTGCCAGCCTGGTCAACCCTAACTGCCTTCCCCTGCCAGCCTATTTGCCCCTGTCCTCCCCTGCAGGCCTGGTTGCCCCCAACTGCCTTCCCCTGCTGGCCCAGTCACCCCTAACTGCCCTCCTTTGCCAGCCTGGTTGCCCCTAACTGCCCTCCCCTGCCAGCCTGGTCACCCCCAACTGCCATCCCCTGCAGGCCTGGTCACCCCTAACTGTCCGCCCCTGCAGGCCTGGTCACCCTCAACTGCCTTCCCCTGCTGGCCCAGTCACCCCTAACTTCCCTCCCTTGCCATCCTGGTAGCCCCTAACTGCCCTCCCCTGCAGGCCTGGGTCCCCCTAACTGTCCTCCCTGCAGTCCTGGTCGCCCCCAAACTGCCTTCTTCTGCCGGCACGCGGTCACCCCTAATTGCTCTCCCTTGCAGGCCTGATGGCCCACAACTGCCCTCCCCTGCCAGCCATCTTGTGTCCACATGGGGGCAGCCATCTTTGACCACCTGGGGGCAGCCATATTGTGTGTTGGAGTGATGGTCAATTTGAATATTATCTCTTTATTATATAAGACTAGAGGCCCAGTGCATGATTGAATCATGCACGTGTAGGGTCCCCTACACGCTTTCGCTTTTGATCACGGGGGAGCTGGGTGCCTGTCCGCTGGTGCACCAGGCCTTTCAGAAGCCTCCGCCGCGCCGGAGGCTTCTGAAAGGCCTGGTGCCTGAGCGGACAGGCACCCAGCTCCCACGCTTTTGCTTTTGATCGCTGGTGCACCAGGCCTTTCAGAAGCCTCCAGCGCGGCAGAGGCTTCTGAAAGGCCTGGTGCCTGAGCGGACCAGGCATCCAGCTCCCCCGCTTTTGATGGTCCACGGTGGGACGTGAGCTTGCTGCCCCAGAGGCCCCTTCTGTGCCGCAGCACAGCCATGGCGCAGACGCTGAACTCGAGCCGCTGCTGGTGACGCGAGCTCAGCGTCCCGCCAGCCCAATCGGCCACCCCAGCCACCCCGAGTCCCGCCCCCCCGCGCCTCCTGGCCAATCGCGGGCATAGCGAAGGTACGGTCAGTTTGCATATTTGTCTATTATTAGTTAGGATACCATGCTAGGAATGTGGGAAACCATGTCAATCTATTGTTCCCACTCTGATGAACTTGTTTGTAGAGTGTTGGTTCCGAACCTTGGCATTTTCCTTGGTGGAATCTGGAATTGGCCCTGTACCTGGAGGGCAAGGAGACATGGAAGAAAGAAGCAGATCACTCCAGATTGGTAGGTGGCAGTCTTAATAAGAAGGGAATTTACATCTGAGGCTTGTCTGGGAGATCTCCACACCCATCCACATAAGAGTTATGTAGAGACCTTACCTGGGTTCAGTCACATATTCAGTCTGGATGAGCTCAACAATGCTTTGCTCTCAAGGCTGTGCCCTGGAAACAGCTGGTAGCCTGGGAATGGTGGGCAGAAAGTGCATTGGAAGGACAGGGAAGCGGGTGAGGAGCTCTTGGGTCAACTGGAGGTCACGCCCTCTTGATGACATCCTCCAACACAGGGAAATGTAACAGTTCCAAAATCCAGAACCTAATCAAACCTTTTACTGTACAGTCCTTTGGGCAGTAGCAGCAGAAACCCTCTTCCAGAAGGTTCTCCAGCCTTGAAAAAAGGTCAACTGATGAGCTACACATAGTAGCCAATTCCCTTTCCCTTCAACAAACAGAGAGTATTTAAATACAGTTCTTTCCACTTCAATTACTTTTCGCCATAACTTAGTAGACAGATGACCTATATTATTATAATTAACTAAATTTTGCATTAGCTATACAAAATTGAGGAGATTGGCCTTCAAATGAAGAAAATATACAAATAAAAATGTTAATTTTACAGCTGCTTATAAATTAAAGGAGTGTCTTGTCGCCAACATACAATCACACTGGTTTATGCAGAGGACCTTGCCTCTCCCCAGTTCGCCCCGGCTGGCAGGCAAGTCCATCTGTCAGACCCAACAACCATGTCACACACACTGCTGATGTATGGGAGATCATATACTTGAGGTTTTCCAAAATGAGTACTTGATGGTGAACTTCTGAGGTAATGAATGAACTCCTTTGCTTTGAGCTAAACTATCTCTATTTCTGGATATGACCAAACCCTCTCCCCATCCTAGGTTTCCTCAGACTAGGAAGGTGTGGTCCCTTTGCTAAATTATGATTTTAAAAGCCTGACAAGTAGTTGCTCAATTTTTCTGAGCTTCAGTGACCTTATCTATATGTTGGTACTAAGGTTGTCTTTATGTAAAGTGTTAATGTATATCATACCTGGCATACCACTTGGCACCCATTTTGTTTTTACCACTCAGGTTGTTTTTTAACCCTTTCCCTCTTCCAGTGAGTGGCATCTGGATTTCCTTGGGGAGCCACCCCCTCCTACTGTAAGTCAGTTGGGATCTTATAGAACAAGGTTCCAGTACCTTCTCAGGTCTGGCCAATGCCCCAGTCACAGTGAGTGATTCAAGGATGGTCACATGATCCAAGGTAAGTGAATCAGAACCAATACCAGGATTTTTTGCTGATACTAATGGAAAGGAGAATATTTTTCTATTTAAATTATTAAATTGAACAATTTAAACTTGAAAGGCTGAGAGCTTCCATGTGGCTATTTTGTCCATAAGAATGAAGGCAATCCAGAGACAAGGAGTCTGAAAGATGGAGAGAAAAGAAGTGAGGGTTGGGAAGAAATATGAATGTCATAGCATGAGCACCTGAATCAAACTATGCCTGAAGCTAAAATCAGCTCAGATTTTTCAGATGCAAGCGAATCTTTTGCTTAACCCAGTATAAGTGTGGTTTCCCCACATTCAATGAGAGAGTGACCAGCTAAGTTGTAAAGAAAATGTAACAGGCATAACTGTAAAGTCCCAGGTTTAACTGTTTTTTAAAAATACAGAAGTATAAGGAAGACAAGATCAACTTTAAGAAGGAAAGTATAATAAACCTTTGAGGGCCTTAGCTGAACAGAAGCTCAGTGTGTATCAATGTGGGAAAGGGGGTAAAATCTTCTATTAATGAGTCTTTTTGTTTAAAATATTTGATGAAACACATATGTTTACTGCCCAACTGGTACTCCAAAATCTCTTGGAAATGACAGAAAAAGTCATCAAAATATACATAACAGCTCTGAGACCCAAGAAAGTGGTGTTGTCCACACAATCTGAGTCACTTCTGGAATGTGGGAAGCATATTGACAGAGAAACTAGATCTGCTAAAGCCACAACAAAACACCTGTACAGGTGCAGCTACCATGGGAGCCTTTCTTGCCACTGGAGCCTAGAGAAGCTCTGAGCTCAGAGTCAGCAAATCCAGAGGCGTGGGCAGGAAATAAAAGCACTGCTTTTGGAAGACCCGAGGCCAATTGAGCCCCTCTCTACCACTAGCTATAGCTGAAGAAATGCCCCTGGCCGAATCCCCAAAACTTGTTTTCTAACAAAGCCAAAGTGCTCCGAATGGGGACTTGGGGCCCAAGAGAGCCTTCTAACTACTCTTCAACTCCACTGCAGACTTGCATGAGAAAAACCTGTGCACCCCGGGTTTGACATAGGGTACTTTCAGTAGCTCCCCTGGGAAGCATGAAAGGTAAATGTTACAAGACCTTGCTTGTCTGTGAGTGTCGTTATTGTATCTTCACACTCGAATGATAGTTTGGTTTGCTGGAATTCCTTCAGAATTTTGAAGGCATCTCTCGTTGTGTTCTAGCTTCTAGAATTCCATGTCATTCTCATTTCTGATTCTTTTTTGGAGCCTTTATTTCCTCCCTGGAAGCTTTTAGACTGCTTTGTCCCACCTGCTGTGAAATGTCATGTGCTAGTACCTCATGGGTCCTTTTAATCTAGAAACTCATATCCTTCAATTATGGATACTTTTCTCCACTAAGTATTTGAAATGTTCCTCCTCTCTATCTTTCCTACTCTCTTTAGAAATATCTTCTTGGATCTTAGATCATTTGAAATTATCCTCTAATTCTTTTTAATCATCTCTCTCTACAACATCTATCTCTTTGCCTTTCTTCAACCTTTTCTTCCAAACCTTCTATTTAATGTTTCCTTTCTGTTGACATGTATTTAAGTGCTGAGAGTATTTTTCATTCCCGCGATGTTTCTTCTCTATTGCCTTCTATTCTTGTTCTTGTTTTATATAATATTTTCTTTTCTTATCTTTTGCTTGTTTGGAAACTCTTTTTTTTTGGGGGGGGGGGTCATTGCTGGGGACTTGCACTTCTGGCATATGATGGATAGAGATCAGGGATGCTGATAAACATCCTACAATGCACAGCACAGCCCCACAACAAAGAATTATCTGACCCCCAACAGAAATAGGGCTGAGGTTAAGGAACCCTGTGTTAGACATTTCCCCCAGTGTCTTGGGGTTCTGGGAGCTTTGCTCATATGTGAAACACTACAAATGAGATGGAATTGATTGTGTAGAAGACTGTGAACTTCACAGTAGGTTGCTCAAGATGTCATTTTCATTGTACAACTTCAAACTCTGTGTGTGTGTGTAGTTTAAGAATAATTTGATTACAGAATTATGGATTTAAGTACATTATAGCCATTTTTACTAATAGACTTTACTTTTTTTAGAACAGCTTTAGATTGACAGAAACATTGTGCAGCTAGAACTGAGAATTTGTATATACCCAGTACCAGCTCCCCACCCGCCACCCCCCAGCTACTAATTGCTTGCATTAGCAGGGGACATCTGTTATAATGAATGGACCAATATTAACACATTATAATTAAGTAATGTTCATAGTGAATCAGTTTATCCAAAGGAGAGCTGTGTGGTCTCCTGCCTGCAGGGTTGAAGTCTGACAACCAGTATTATAGTGCCGACAGACAGGCAGCCATCCAGTCTGCAGTCTGTCTTCAGTACAGAGGCTCACACCCACTGCCACCCACCCCAGCTGTGCCCAGTACCCCTGACACCCAAGTCTTTCTAGTACAATCTCCTCGGGGAGTCTGTAATTTAGTCTAGAGAGTCTGGAAAAGGAGCAGCGAAAACAGAAAACATCAATTGATATCACCATGGGAACAAGGAATCTTTACAGCAGAAAATGACCACAGTCCATCTAATGAAACCGTGTGCCTGGCTGGACACGGAGGCTGAGCGAGGATTCTATCTGCCTCTTGTTCATGTTTGAAATAATCTTCCTATTTTTAACTCCACCTGCAGCCCCACTTTCAGGGGCACCTGAAATATTACTGAGGTTCTTCCCAGGCCCTGGTCTCCGCCTGCTTCCAGCACCCGCAGAGACCTGCTTCTCTAGTCTCTGAAGTAAGTAACCACGCTTTCTTCAGCTTGCTAGCTGCCAAAATGTTGTTGCTATTCTCCTTCCCCATGCTCCTGTCCCTTGGGGCTCATGATTTTCTTTCACTTTCCACTAAAATTTTGAAAACAATAAAACATAAACTCATGGGTTTAATTCACCATGTGTAACCAGAAGTTGGATTTTTGATGAAAATATGTTGTTGATCTTTCTTAGCTGCCCGAGGGCTCAGAGGCTTGGAGTCCTCTTGAAAAGAACATGCTCCCTGATAGTCATTCATATCCTCTGACCTCTGCAGAAAATTACAGAATTCCTGAAAATGGGGCCTGTCTTCTCTCTATTGGATGTATTACAATAAGAAATGTGTCATCAAGCCTGGCTGGCATGGCTCAGTGGTTGAGCATTGACCTATGAACCAGAAAGTCAGAGTTCGAGTCCTGGTTGTGGGCTTGACCCCCAGTAGGGGGCGTGCTGATCAATAATTCTCTGTCATCATTGATGTTTCTCTCTCCCTTCCTCTCTGAAATTAATAAAAATATATTTTTTTTAAAAAGAAATGTGTCATCCAGTTACCTGGGTGAATCTGGAGAAGAGACAAGCAAATGCCAATTTTCAAACCTCTAAAAATCAACATTTATCAGTTTCCCACCAAGAGAACAGTGCTGGACAAAGTTTTCTAACAGCCTGTGCTCTTCTCAAGGCCTTACTTACCACTATATCCGTTAGGGCCATGATTTCCCCTACAGAAGTGCAGTATCTTTTTTGTTGTTGTTGTATTGTTACAATTTCCGATCATTAGATATTCCTCATTCTGGCCTTTAGCTAGACCAGTGGTCGGCAAACTCATTAGTCAACAGAGCCAATTATCAACAGTACAACGATTGAAATTTCTTTTGAGAGCCAAATTTTTTAAACTTAAACTTCTTCTAATGCCACTTCTTCAAAATAGACTCGCCCAGGCCGTGGTATTTTGTGGAAGAGCCACACTCAAGGGGCCAAAGAGCCGCATGTGGCTCACGAGCCGCAGTTTGCCGACCACGGAGCTAGACCATTGCCCTCTAGGTGCTAATTGAAAAGACTGCATAAGCAAAAAGAGACTAAAGAATAGTCAGCATCCAGCTCTGTTCACAAGAGGAACGATAACTAACATTTATTGAATACTTTGTTCCCGGCACTGTTTTTTCCATGAACTTTTCTCATTCAATCCTCATGACAATCTATGAAGCTGATTCTTATACCTCCATTTTGCAGATGAAGAAACCTAGATGAACAAGAGGTAAGCCCAAAATGCTGGGCTTCATGCTCAGGGAGTTTGAGTCCAGAGCCTACAGTTTTAAGCACAGCACTGCACTCCACCCCATGGGGAAAGCAGAGATGATGGCAGAGTGACAGCCGGGGCAGGTCATCCATTCATTAGCGTTGGGTTTAGAAGGTGCTGTCATACCTGCTTTATTATCTGAACTCATTTATTGCCATCCCGATGCCAAGGGTGGAATATCCTGCACCAAATAACTTGGCAGAGATTATACAAAGTGTGAAATCTTGAGAGAGGGAGTGGCAGGGATGCTTAGGCGTTAGCATTTGCACCTGTCCTTGGATTAGCCCAGCCCCACTCTGGGTCTCTTACCAGCTCAGGGGATTTCCAGCAGAGCTTCCCACCTTGGTGTGTGTCTAACATTGTTTCTCATCCCGAAGAGTGGGCAGACCTTCCCAGGAGTGACATGCACAGGTAAGGCGGACGCAGATCCTTATTAGTCTCCTTGTTCTGTCTCTCTGGAATTGGACAATGGAATTTGGCATTGGGTCCCTTGATTCATAGATCTATGATCGGAAAGAAACATGCGGAAGACTGCGGTTCAGTCTCCTATGCTCAGGAGAAGACAGGACTGTATCTGAGCTATTCAGAGCCCAAGGTAACTAGCTAAGTCATAAATACTAGGGGGAAATTGTAACAAAATAGGAGGGATCCAGAAATGCAAATGTGTAAAGTGTGGGTTACATCATTTTGAAGTTAATGAGTGACTGGGCAAGTCTGGCAGCTGGCCAGCCTTGGGCCTTAGGGTCTGGCTGTGACTTGGTGCCATCTGGCAGTGGTTTTTTCCAGCGTAAATGTCAGTGTGGACAACTCTGGGTCCTATTGCTGTCTGGGATACCCAGGACAGCAGCAAAGATTCAAGGGAAATCCTTGTAGATTTCGGTCCAGCCTGGGAAGATCAGACTGGAAGGATTTCTAAGTATATGGGGACCCACCCGCCCCTTGCCTGCCTCTAGAGACAGGTAGCCTGCCATTCCCCACAGGCCCCTTTCCTTCCTTCCTTCCTTGTCCTCCTTTTTTCCCTTTCTGCACCTTTGGAGATAAACATTTGAGCCTGCTCCTAATTGTGTATGGAAGTGTGGCAGAAGATAGAAGACAATCATGCAAATTTCCTATTATTTCCGGTATCTACCAGTATAGTGGAATTTTACACTAATGAGTTTTTAAGTGCTTCTTAAATTCACCTGATTTACTTCCACCACTTCTTAAATAGCTCTGTCATAAATAGATCTCTACCTCTCACCCAGCAGGTATCCTTTCTCTTTAATTTAGGGCTGTACTCTCTTATTAGTCCTCAGGGAAGTGAAGTGTGATCTTTTCAATGTTCTTTTATGTGTATTATAATTATGTGGTTACATAACTGCTTCCTGTGCTGACCACATCCCTCAATAAGCACACAGCAAATGCTTTGAGGGCAAGGATGATGTCTTATTCTTAGCTTGACCCACAGCACCTGATCCTGTGCTGAGCATCTATTAGTTGCTCAATAAATCTTTAATGAATGAAGTGGGTAAAAAAAATTAGATGACTTGGAATCCCAATGACATATGTAAATCACTTAATAAAATTGAAAGGGACTTTTCAAGACTACATTTAAACTGTCCTCCTTTAATGAAAAAATAAATATGTCTTCTTGACCTATTCTCACAGATTTCCTCAATTACAATCTCAATCTGATAGAGGAAAAAGAGGCCATCATATATTCATTCAACAAATATTTATTGAGGACCTAGTATATTGCACGCACTGTAACAGGCCTTAGACAAATAAGACATTTAGTGAAAAATACAATCCAAGTTTCTGTCCTAACTGAGCTTACTTTTATAGGTATTTGATGGTTGGAAAGCATTATGAATTGAATTATGTCCCCCAGAAATTCATATGTTGAAGCCCTAACACCCAATGTGACTGCATTTGGAGAGAGGGACTTTAGGGAGATAATAATAAATGAGGTCAGAAGAGTTAGGCTCCAATATGATAGGACTAGAGTCTTTACAAGAAGAGGAAGAGACACCAGAGATCTCCGTTTCTTCCACAGAGGAAAGGTCATGTGAGGACACAGAGAGAAGGCGGTTATTTAAAAGCCAGAATGAGAGTTCTCACTAGAATTCAACCCTGACGGCACCTGGATCTTGGATATCCTCTTTTTATAACAATGACGAAATTAATGTATGTTGTTTAAGCCACACAATCTGTGGTATTTTGTATGGCAACCTGAGAAGATGAATGCGTCAGTGGTTACTGTAAGAAGATAGGAGAGGAAAAGGAAATTGTTCACAGAATGAGAATACTGCATGGTTTTGATTATCCATTGGGATTCTTGTTATTTATGAAGCAAGTTACTATCACACACCAATTTTTTATGGATCCCAGTAAAGGAGAATCTACAACTTCCCTTGATACTCCCCTTGAGCATTAGTTGGCTTTCTGAACCCTGTCTGAAGCCTTTCGTTGTATGGTTATGTTAAAGTTTATCTACCTCCTGAGGCTCATAGTCTACTTCCACAGCAAGTCTCAGCCTCATTCATACGCCAGATGCTGCTGCTCAGTGTCTGGCCTAAATATAGCTGCATCCCTCTCGGGGTTTTCTCATTTCTCCTGTGAACCAAATGCTTTGATTCCTGTTCTGGCTTTAATGGGCCAACCCTTTAATTTATTTCCATAAATAAGCAATCTCTCTGCAGTGTTTCTGAATCACCAAGACAGTCTGCTCTCCCTCAGCTCTTGGAATTAGGTAAATATATATATATATATCCCAGCTAACTGCTACATGGGCCTGGTCCCTGCTCCCACAGCTAAACTTACAATATTTGTATTTGTTACCGATTGCCATTTAATAATTTACCACAAAGTTAGTGGTTTAAACAAAACACTTATTCTCTTTATTTCTGTGGGTCAGGAATCCAGCTTAGCTGGGTCTTCTACTTCAGGGTCTCATCAAGCTCAAGTTCAACGTCTCATCTACTTCAAGGCTGCATCAAGTTGTTAATGGGGCTATATTCTCATCTGAAAGTTTGACTGGGGATGGATTCACTCTCAAGCTCACATGGATTATTGGCAGAATTCTATTTCTAAAGATCTGCTGGACTGAGAGCTATGGTGCCTTACTAGCTGCTGTCAAGCAAGTTGTAAAATGGTACAATTACTTTGGAAAAGAGTTATTTAAAGTTGAAAGCACTCCCAATAGATACATGCTTCAATAGCCTGGAACTCAAATATCTGAAATTTTTGGGCCAGTAATTTTGGCCAAAGTGACAACCTCTATCAATCCAAGATTTAAAATGGTCTTTTTCAACAATGGATAAGTCCTTGTAGATGGTGTAAGTGCAGAAAAATTGTGTAGACTTTATAATGTGCTCCATTTTTTCTTCTTATCATTATTAATTTATTACATTTAGTTAAAAATTATACTCTGACAGTGAGAACTCTTTATATTGAAGTCTCCAACATTATATCAAAGCAGCAGCAAGAAGAAAGGAATGAGCAGAAAAAAAGGAGAACCTCTGAAAGAGAAAACAAGCAAAAGATGAAGGACAAAAGCATATGGATATGACCATATACAAAATTAGCCCTTAATTTCTGAAGCTTTAACAGTATTGACCTTAGACTTCACCTACAGAAGTAAATTTATTACGAGACTTTTTTCGTCTCATTCTGTTCCTTCCTGAAAGGAGTGCTCTTTTAGGATTATAAGAGACATGCATAAAAGTCATATGGGCAATATGGAAAGCAGGCATGTGCCTAACCAGTGTAAGTTAAGAGGACTTACCTGCTACAGAAGACCTGGTCTACAGTTCTGCCTGGAAATACCAACATCTGGCTGGAAAATGCTATCTTGAGAATTACCAAAGTACAGATGATTTGGCAAAAGGACTGGCGGCTCTAGAACCACAATGGCCACTAGCTACCTGTGACTTTGGAGCACTTGAAATGTGGCCAGTGTCATATTTTGAAATGAAAATATTTTGTATATATTGGGCTCAAATAAAATACATTTCTAAAATTAATTTCACCTATTATATAACATTTATTTTAATAGGGTCACTAGAAAATTTTTAATTATGCATGTGGCTCATATTTTTATTAGAGAATACTGCTCTAGAGCATGATAGCTCTCTTGAACACAGAGGCCCAATTTCATTGACCAGAGTGAAAGAATTGAGCTTTATACAGACTAACCACAGGATGAGGACATTTCCATATGGAACACAGGTTGAAAAGGAGAGGTCTAAGCAGAAAGTGGGTATGATTCTGACAAATTGAGAGCATGCTTGCTTAGTTTTATGTAGAGGAAAAGGGAAAATCCTTAAATAAGACAGTTGGCTCCAAAAATCATGTTCTGGTTATGGTACCATCCCACCTGGGACCCATCCCATCCACCTTGTTGTGTTGTTCTCTGCTTCCTGAACTATTTGTCCACCTCGGTCACCTTCTCCGGGACTGATGGTCTCCATGAGCTATTTTACTTGGCTGCTCCTTCCAGTCCTTTCCATGACTCCAGATATGAAGGATTTTAATACCCTGGAGTTACTGCTATGGAACTCTAGTTGCAAGGTGAGCAAATGGAACCAAAGTGACAAATGTTTTTCTATACAGCAGAGACCTCGGCAGTTAACTCAGACACAGAACTGCTGAACTATTCTTGAAATGAGCTGAAGGCAGAGAATTTCATCCATCTTCTGCTTAAAGCCTTCAAGGCCTACATCCCTTGTAATATATTGTCAGTTTCCATTAAGAACCACGAGCTCTATAGCACTTTCTCTCTGAAGAGCATTGGCTGTGCTGGGGAAATCCATTAAATGAACAAGTCAGCAGAACTTTAATAAACAATCAGATTAATGGCCCAGCAGGAGAGTTACAATCCCATAAATAATATATTTAAAACCCCACTAGGCCCCAGTTGTGGGTCAGTAGAATCATTTGCCTCCAAATGTTTTTTTGGGCAAAGAGCCACTGCATTACCTGGTGGTCTCTGTGTGAGCTCCTTTTAAATTTAGTCCTAATTGAGAGTATCCCAAAAAGGCATTTTCCAGATGACAAGACTTTGTATTTTATAATGCTCTATGAACCAAACCCAAAACCTTCTACATTTTTAAACTAATGAAGCAAACATAAAATGCATTTACTTGGGGGTAGAGCTACTAATCAGATTTGAGGGATGTTTAACTCCAACAAATGCCCTAAGTATGGGGGCAGGGGGGCTTCTGGCAAGGGCCTCTTCCTATCTTTGTGGTAGAAACTGAGCTATTCCAGAGCTATCAGGTCTTCAGCCACCTGTTAGTATAAAAGATGGGCACTAAACCTTGAATACCAGAGAAAGATTCCTCCCCACCCCAATCAAAAATCAGCTGGTGAGCCCTGGCCAGTGTTGCTCAGTTGGTTGAGCATCATCCCATGTACCAAAAGGTCACCAGTTTGAATCCTGGTCAGGGCACATACTCAGGTAGCTGTTTGATCACTGGTTGAGGTGCTTGTTTCTCTCTTACATCAATGTTTCTCTCTCTCTCTCTCTCTCTCTCTCTCTCTCTCTCTCTCTCTCTCCCCCTCCCTCCCCTCTCTCCTCTCTCTCTCCCCCTTCCCTTTCTCTCTCTCTCTAAAATCAATAAAAGTATATTTTTTAAAATCAGTTGGTGAACAGCCACCAGGAAGGTCATGTAGATGACTATTGTGTATGAATGAGAAGTCTGGAATTGCAGGGAAGCCATCTATAGAAGACTATAAAGCTAACAGTATACCTCCCTTGCCTGTGGAGGACTGTTGCTACAGAAACTCACCCACCTCAAGTTGCTGTGTGCTAACTGGAAGGTCACCTCAGCCTTGACTGAATAAGAACTCATCCCTGGGGAAAATGGCCAGTTTCCTTGGCAGTGTCTTCACAGAAGAACGTCAGAGTTCATTGACTCGCTCGGTAAGAAACTCAGTGTGATGTTCTGATGCTGGTGAAAGTGTGGACTTGAAGAGGGCAGCTCCTGAATTCTTCAGGTACCAATGCTTGACTCCAGGATTTGGCCAGTACTATGTTCAGGTCCATCTCCCTTTTACTGCCCATGAAGTGGTCACTTTACTGCTACAATTAAAGGTCGTGTAACTGTAGCTATTAAATGCTATTAGTTGCTTTTCCCCAAACTATTATACCACATTAATTTTTCCTTGCTGGCAGAGGTTTATAGAGGCTGAGAATGCCAGATACTTTATCCCAGCATCCTTGCAGGTGAGAGTCACAAATGTTGCTTGCCTCGTGCTCAAGGACAGCTCTTCCCGCTGTGGAGAAGCAGGTATTGGGAAGTCAGAGAAGTGCTCCACCCAGTGTCTGTCCTGGGGGTCTTGTTTATTTTGTACTCTCCTTGCCTGGCATAGGACCTATTTCCAGTTGTCTCAAAAATGCATCTAAGGCCTCAACTCTGAGAGTAACAAAAGTAACCCTACATTCTAAAGCAAGGCCCTGGGCACATTCCTCTTGAGATTTAGTTACAAGATGGTCAAACTAGGCCTGTAACCTCACCCCATCACTCACTCCTGCCTATAAAAGAGACTACATTCTTGGGGAACATGTTTCCATCAATGATGGACCACATATATGATGGTGGCCCCATAGATTAAAAGTGGAGTAGAATATATGGTGAGAAATGGAAGGAGATGCGTTTCAGGAGGAGGATCTTCTTTTCTGGGGCTTGGCAGTACTACAGCACCTCAATTTTGAGTGCATAGGTTACATCTCAATCAGTCAGCAGGAACCTGCTTTAGCACAGAGGAGCCTGTCCTCCTCTCCCCTCCCCCCCCCCCCCCGCCGCCCCAATACACACACACACACACCACATATTGAGCAGGGGTTGGGGGAGCAGCCCTCCCAGAGCTAGCTGATGGTCGTCAGAGTGCACCGCTGCAAATTCTTTGTTAAGGATGGGAACTACTTTAGCAACTATTAAGAGGCACTGCCCCATGAGTAAAAGCTTTCTATGGTTTGTGGAGCCATCCTGCCCTCTTACTTTGGAAATATTTTCAGGTTGTAATGATGTAAAGCATAGATGTTTTATTTCCCCAATCATTTCAATACCACAGAGAGCTTTTTGTGCTACATAGGGTCAATGGAACCACAAACGAATTTCCAAAGCAAATTATTGAGTCCTCAGTTCTATATCCTCTCCATATTAGACACACTCTCTCTTTTTAATGAATTCCACCAAGTTCCTTAATCTGACCACTGTTCCAACATGCAATAGCCAAAACCACAATCCCCTATGTTCCTTCAACTCTCCATCTGGATTTCTTATTCCTACTAATCCTCAGACCACCTTTCACACCCTCCTGATGGTCACTGTTATGGTGATCTACTCCTTACCCGGCAAGTTTCTCTTCGATATTTCCAATCAGTCCAGCCCGCGTCCCTGTTCATGGAGCAGCACCGACATCTTTGACCTTTGGTGTGCTATCTCTGGCACTGCTGGAAGGAAGCGGGGGTGGGGGGGGTGGGGAGGAGAGCTTGTGGGACAGTGTTTACAAAGCCTACAGTAGTGGCCAGTTGTGTCCTAGGCCTTCATGTCCACTCACCACTTGGTCAGTGACTCACCCAGAGCAACTTCCAGTCCTGCAAGCTCCATACATGGTAAGTGCCCTATACAGGTATACATTTTTAATATTTTTACTGACTTTTTCTAGGTTTAGATACACAAGTTGAGGTTAGTGGAAGCACATTTCTCAGAACGTATCCCCGTCATTAAGTGAAGCATGACTGCATATTTGAAAGTGGGCTTTGTAGAAGGTTGCTAGCTTAGTAAGGACAGCTATTGCATTTTCTTTCCTGTCCCACCATGTTTTTTTAAATATTTACATTGAGACCCGTGATTGAAAACACATTTTACATTGTATTCTTTGTCATTATTTTAAAAGTGTAGTTACCAACCACGAAATGAATTTGACAACCAATGAGTCACAAACTCAGAGATATACCTGTAGAAATTGGGGCACCTAACAAAATGGCAGCAGTGGCTATGTGTTCAGAATCTCAGCTTTGACTTTGGAATGTCAGTCCAGAGAAGCCAGGGGATGGGGGTGGGGGTAGTGGGCAAAGTGTCAGGCTGAATTAATTTCAGGGTGTGCTACTGGGTCACAACCCAAAGTATAAAAAAAAACAACACAAAATCCAGGTTCATTCCTAGACTTTGTTTGGATTGCCAAATCCCAGATAGGGCTGGGAGAAACAAGAGCCAGTAAACCTCTCCTTGGCAGAGCCGGTGAACCCTCGGGACACAATTTTTCACAATGTTCTCTTCTTTCCTTTCTCCCCTGGGTGGTGATTCTAAAATCCAGGATGTTCAAATATAAAGAAATTGTGTTCAAAGTCTCCTGGTAACTGGAGAAGAAATGGCTCTCCCAATTCCCAGTTGAGGATAATAACAATGAATGTTCTATTGGGAAGAAAGATGTCTTGCTTGGGGAGAAGTGACTCCATTCCAGGCCTGGCTGGATACTCCATCAGAGACTTTACCTGGGTATGTGCATTTATGTGAAGGCAAATACTTTATATATATATATAAAGGGGAAGTGGCAAATACAAAAATAGAACTGCCCAGATAGAAACATCAATGATTGGCTGCCTCTTATTCGCCCCCTTTTGGGGATTGAGCCCATGGGCATGTATCCTGACTAGGAACTGAACTATGACCTCCTGGTTCGTGGGTTGACACTCAACCACTGAGCAACACCGGCCGGGCAAGGCAAACACTTTTTATCCTTACCTTCCAGAAATTTCTTCATATTTCCTGAAAAACTACAATGTAGAGAACTTTTTAAAAGTCCTAATAAGGAGAATGGAGCAATTTTGTAAAGTGCACCCTTTAACCTCTTTTGATAAAAATAGCAGTACATGTAAAATCAGAACAACAATTTCCATATTTCCAGCTGCGTACAGAGCTCTTCGCTAACTCTCCAGAAACAAAGACTCCAGTGACCCATTTCCTAGCAGCTCTAACTCCTCCCACTCAAACAGCAGTTCACATTTACAGTCACTTTAACAGAAGTTGTGGAATCTCATTTTTAAAAAGTTCAATAGATTCTTAGTTCATGCTGAGTGATTTAAGCTGTAAAATATGGGGGGACTGGGTGAGAGAAATAATGTATGCAACTGTTCTATGTGTGGCAAAACCGACCTTGAATCAAGTTAATGGTGGAGAAAGAAGTTACCCACAGAGCAGGGGCTAAAAAGCACTGAAGGCACACACGCCTACAATTGGCTCAGAAACCACCACGTGGTCCAAACCATCACAACAATCATTGTGGGGTGGCCCCTCCCTGCTTCTCCACAAACCCTCAGGTCACACACTGCATGGTTCCTTCACTCCATGGAGACCACCAACTAGTTTCCTTAGCCTGACAACTGGTGGGTGCCGGGGACACAGAAGAACACAGTGTAACTTTCCCTGGGTTAATGCCCCCAAGAGGGGTTCTGTGCCTTCCTCGGTAAAGCTGATAGTGTCTTGGAGGGGAAGTGGCAAACACAAAAATAGAACTGCCCAGAAAGCAACAGAGCTACACCGAGGCCCTCACATAGCTGCCTGGAAAACACTTTATGCAGCAGCCACTTCCAATACCCCCAACGGAGTTAAACTCTACTAAATTAGGGAAGTAATTTTTTAAAAAACATAACTAATGTATTCCTTTATTATTTAACTTCAAAACAGCACTAGAGGGAAATCAAGAAAAAGTTCATGGATACTTTCCCACTGTAATAAATAAACCAACCCTGAGAAGTAGGGATTTGCTTAATATTACTTAACTACTAAGTGGCAGAGCCACGACTCAAGCCAGTTGTAAGTCCAAGGTTCATGTTCTTTCCTTGGGCTTGTCGGGTGAAGGAGGAGCAGACTCTTGAAGAGGAGCAATGAGATGCGTGTGTGGCAAAGCTCTGGGCGACAGACAGGCCTGTCCTTCCAGTGCTGAGGCTCTGATGGTCTAGAAAATGTATTGTTTCTGGGAGAGAGGAAATAATATTAGCTCCATGTTGCATTTCACTATAAAATTTTATTTAGGATGCATTTATTAAACAACTTTGGGATGACGTGATTTAATCCTAAAGGCCTATACAATATGTTTGTTGTTTGTTTTGAGAAAGGATGTGCAGCCTGTTTAATGTGCCCTTTCTCTCGGGTCATTGGAATTAACTTTATGAAAGAAAGCAGAATATTCTGACATCAGTGAGCTCCTGGGCACTGTTTCATGCGGACGGAATGTGTATGTTTTAGACAATCTTCCTCTTTGGAGCTAGGAAAATTTTAATCTACTGTTTTTTATTTACTTGCTTGAAAACATTGAGCCATGTGCTGTATGGTGGGTGTTAGGGACACGCTGGTCTCCACTCTCCAGCCTCAAAGACAAATGGAGAAGCGTGTGATGCACAGATAGAAACAGGACCTGAGAACTAAGAGCGGGTGGTTCAGAGCACACACGGCCCCTGTGTGGATCCCAGCTTCAGGGCTCCTTGCTGAGTCCATTTTCTCGTTGATAGAAGAAACAACAATAAGACCTGCCACATTGATTTCTCGTGAGGATTATATAAGAAAATTCTTGTAAAAAGCTGATATCCCCCCAGAACATGGTAAGAACTCAACATATATCAGTAATCATTAGCAGGAAGGGTTACAGAATCACAGAGCCCTGACAGAGCCTTGACAGGAGACTCTGGAGACTTTTCCCAGAAGGCGGGACCCAGAGCAAGGAAGGCAGGTAATGAGCAGTGGTCTCAGCCAGGTGCCGGCTTTTGCCCCGCCCCACCCAGGGGACATTTAACAATGTCTGGAGACATTTTGGGTTATGATAACTTGGGAGGTGGCTGCTCCTGGCACCTAGTGGGGAGAGGCCAGGAATACTGATAACATCGTGCAGAGCACAGGAAATGTGTTCCTTCACAAGGAAATGCCCAGTGCTGGGGTTGAGAAGTCCTGGTTATGATCATGGTTTCCATAGCCTGAGTGCCCGCATTTTGTGGGGGAGGAAAAACCTGTTCTTCTGCTCCCTCTGGAGACTGCCAATTAGACGGACAAAGACAGATTAAGGGGAGCAAGGGGTGTATGCACTCGCACACTCAGGCCTACAAAAGAAGTCACTGGCTTGCCTGGCCCTCACGGCTCAGTGGTTGAGCTTCAACCTATGAACCAGGAGATCATGGTTCAATTCCCAGTCAGGGCACATGCCTGGGTAGAGGGCTCAGCAGTCCCCAGTAGGGGGGCGTGCAGGAGGCAGCCAATCAATGATTCTCTCACATCATTGATGCTTCTATCTCTCTCTCCCTCTCCCTTCCTCTCTGAAATCAGTAAAATAATTTTTTTTTTTAAAAAAAGAAGTCACTGCCTCAACAAATAGATGAAGCTTATACACTGAACTTAGTAGAACAAAGGGAGAAGGAGAAAGGCTTCTGTGAGAACACACAGGTTTCTTCAGGAAAGACAAATGGGTTTCAGAAGAACAAATAGAAGGTAAAGTTTGTGATACTATTTGTCTATGACAGTCTGGGCGGTCTTTCCTCTTCTTCAGAACCACAGAACCGCCCCAGAGAGGGGACTTGGTGTATGGTTACTCTTGGGAGGGAATTTGCAGCAGCCCTTATTTCTCAGACTCGCTACGTTGGGTCAGTCAGATAGGGAGGCTCTGAGAAGGCTTCTTTCTGCATCTGTTGAATCTCAAATGCCTTCAGCTTAAAATAAACTTTATACCAACTCAGACGTTCCAAATAGGTCCTCTCAGTTTTAATTCTGGCTCTGTCACTTACTAGCTGTGTGACCTTGGGCAAGTTACTAAACTTTTCTGTGTCTTACTCCCCTCATTTGTAAATGAAGACACTCAGAAAACTTATTGAATGAGTTAACATTGATAAATACCTTGAGAATAGTTTTAAAAGAGAAAATGAGGCATATTTAAAAGTTTAAGTTTATGTCAGCAAAAATCAGTTCTAACTGGGCAGCCCCAACCCGGAAGTAGTAAGGAACGCTCCCCTGACTTCAGGGACAGACTCTAATAGAGAAAAGGCAGAAACAAATTAAGAAAATTATTGATTGGCAGTGGTTTAAAGCCTAGTGAGCTATTTGTGATTGGTTGTCCTTAAACTTCAATTTCATAACCCTGAGGCATTGATAGGCTTAGATTTTGGTTTGCTTTCTTAGGCTACCATGGTATTAAAGCCACCTTGGTCTAATGGCCTTGTTGTTTAACAGTAGCAAGTATTACATTTACACTTAAGTAAGTAAATTCCAATGTCTAAGTTAGTCGTAAAGGATATCCCCCCCTAAAATCAGGAGCAATGGCCTGTTGAAGCTCCACTCTTTTTATACCCTGCATAGCTTCAGGAAGATTGCTCTCTCCTACATGGCGTTCTAGAAGTTATTCCTTTTGGACTCTATGTCTGTAGCCAAGTTAGGTGTACTTGCCTCAGTCCAGTGTGACTTAAAACTCCCGCATAGATGTGCAACATGGAAACACGGTGCACCCTGGGATGCAGCTGGAGCAAGAGCTGCCGGGGCAGGGAGAAGGCAGAGCGAGGGAGGACCAGGGACTCCCATTCTGTTTGGCAGCTTCTGCTTTCATTATTTTATGCTACCTTTTCCTTTTTCCTTTCTACTCAAGACGTTTATCTCCAATCCCCCCCAAAAACATTTCTCTACTGTTTTCTTAAAGGCTATAATAATAAAGCTTTATACCTTCATCCTGCTTAAGGGCATTTTAGAATACTAATAGCCTAGGTTTGAATAGTTGAAGAAGAGATGAAAAGTCAGATTCTTGAGTTTCTTTGTGATTTAGCTCCTAACTGAGCCTGACACTGGCTGAATCAGTGGTGTATTTGCACAAACACATGCACGTGTGCCACTCATTAGAAGGAAAGGATCAGAATCATCCACCTCTGACAAGTGAGTTTAGGTGGAGTATGATCTAAACAGGGTGATTCTTCTCTCCTTCTCCCCCTTCCCAACTATTTCTCCTCCTTTCTTTTCTTCTACATTCTTTGTGATTATCCATGTCTGTCCCTCCAGGCTATGTGCTTTCAGAAATTTCATCTGCACTCCTCTCAAAACTGTTTGGACCCAGACAGGAATCCACTGAGGGCCTTGAAACTTGAATTCACTCAAGGGTGCTGTCACCCTGTCCCTCAAAGGTCGTTTTCTGCCTCCTTCTGGGCTCTTTCCCTGCTCTGTCCCTCATTGTTTCGGTCCTTAGCCAGACAAGCTCCAAAGCATCCAAACCATCTAAAGAGTCAACCACATCCAGAAATTGTTTTTAGGATATTTCAAAACATGATGAAGAAAAGGCAGCAGCTGCGCAATACATTTGAGACAAAGTACATCATGCTGTTGATTGATTTTCTTTAAACAGCCAATCCAAGAGGGGGCTTCAAGCTCACTAACAAATATACTTTCCTCCTTGCCCACAGCATCTTCCAAAAAGCTAAGGTCAGTGAATCCACCTTTTTATAAAGAGGCAATAACTGGGAATAGGTTGCTTTTTTCTATCTACTGTTCTTGTGAACTAAATTGTGGAATTGAAATTGGTTATTGGGGAAGATTGATAGTCTTTTGTGGTTTGCTTTCCATCAGAGCTGATTTTACACAGTAGAGTTTAAAATATCCCATTATAAAACAGCTTTCTGTACAAATATGTTCTTCAGTACTAAGAACTTGGACTGTTCTGGCAGTATGAGAAGAACAAGAATATGTAGTTCCAGGTCAAAATTCAACCTGAGTAAATAGTTCCCTGTTTTCTTTTTAAAATAAATGCTCAGGAGCTCTCAGTAAGTAGTCCTGGGTTAATTTTGTTGTTATTGTTTCTACTGCTGCTTTTTTCCCCCTACCTTCTCTGTCTCCTTCCCATTTTTTTCCAAAGATCTTAAAAAGACTGACATTGCTCTTGTTTCTTTGTTTTCTGCTTGAGAGTCTGTCCCTGAGGTCAACTAATTCATTTATTGGTTTTTTTTTCCAATGAGTAATCATGGGTTTTTGTGAAATTAAAAAGTTAACATCAAAATTTGAATTTACTATGACCTATTTTTTTAAAAAGAACATTGAAAGAAAAGGATCAGGAATAAGTTTATTAATGGCCCAGATTCCCAGAGCAGAGGCCCTGGGTCAAATCGAACCTGCAGCCTATTTTTATGTAGTCATCAGACTAAGAATGTTTTTACATTGCAAATGATTATAAAACAAAACAAAAACCCCAAACAAAGTGACACCACGCATGGTCTGCAAAGCTTAATATATATATACTAGTATACCACTTGGGTCTTTACAAAAAAACATTTGCAGACCCTCCTGTACAATGTCCTTTCTTTCCTGGCCAGATAGATAACTAATCTATTCATTTTTTTAAAATGTTAAATTGAGCTTATATTTGATATATATTTTTTGGTCTAAAAACACTTGTAACATTATTTCTTGAATTTACTTTTTGCAATGACTTACATTCTGATGTCACCCACCCATTCATGTTGATTGAGTTTCTACAACATGCCAGGCACTGAGATGTTACTTCGGGCAAACTAACCAATGAAGCCTAAATTCAGTGGCTTAAAGATACATTGCAAACAGATAATCATCACACTTAAGCTTCTTTTTAAAAATCTCTTTTCTAGTAAATATGTATTCTTGTCACTTTATAAGTCAAAAGCCTTCTAATGTTTCCATTTGCCTATAGGTCAGAGTGCAAGCTGCTGACCCTGGGTAGCTATTAGAGTTTCCCATAATTGTCTTTTTTTACGGGGTGGCTCCTTTATTTGATCTTTTTAAAATTTTTTAAAATTTAAAATTACAGTTGATGTACAATATTATATAAATTTCAGGTGTACAGCATAGTGATTAGACACTTATATAACTTACAGAGTGATCACCCTGATACGTCTAGTGCCCACCTGATACCATACATAGTTATTATAATATTTTTTACTATAGCCAATCTCCCCTCCCACTACTTCCCCACATGAACTCTGCAGGAGCAGCTGGGCTGTTCATTATCATCCCACCATAAGTTGTTCCTTGCTATATTCATTCTGTGGAACATGCCAATCTCTCATCCTGGAAAACTCCAGATAGGTCCACTAAAAGTAAAATGAGATGGTAGAAAAGCTGTTGGGAATATGCAGCTACCAGATATGGCAAACCACTCGTAGAAAAGCCTTGTTTAACTTAATGAACAGTTTCATCCTCAAATATTAAAGAACAGTGAATTCAGAACGACATTGAACAAAACTAATCAATCAGGCCTGGTGCTATGAATGAAGCAGAGTCCTTGTTCTCAAAAGACACCAAAATGTAGAACCCAACAGGGTGACTTAAAAATCTCTCAACACTTTTCTCCTCTTCCTCATTCACTCATTCCTCCATCCATTCATTCAGTAAACTTTTTCTTGAACTGTTATTAGGCACACATGACTCATCAGGCCCAGTCTCAGCCACCTGGCACATTAACCAACAATTATAAATGTAACTAGAGGCCCGGTGCACGAAATTCATGCACTGTGTGTGTGTGTGCGGGGGGTCCCTCAGCCCAGCCTGCCCCGTCTCACAGACTGGGAGCCCTCAGGGGATGTCCTACTGATGGCTTAGGCCCGCTCCCCAAGGGGAGCGGGCCTCAGCCGCAGTCTGGCCTCCCTCTGCGGGAGGTGACCAGGCTGATCAGGGTAAGGCGCCAAGCCCCATCACCCCGCTGCTGCTGCCACTGCCAGCCGCCGCAGCTGCCAAGTTGTTTTCATCAACATGGACTCCAGTCCCTTCACCACAAAAAAATGACAACTTTCTTTAGGCATTTTCAAGATGTGTCTTTCATAGGATATGACATTTCTTTCTTTCTTTTTTTTTATCCTCACCTGAGGATATGTTTCCATTGATTTTTAGAGAGCTTGAAAGAGAGAGGGAAAGACAGAGAGAAACATCAATGTGAGAGGGACACTTCGATTGGTTGCTTCCTGCATGAGCCCTGACCTGGGCCCCGGCCAGAGAGGAGCCTGCAACCTAGGTACATGCCCTTGATCAGAATCAAACCCCGACCCTGCGGGCGGCAGGCCAAGGCTCTATCCATTGAGCCAAATAGGCTAGGGCAGGTTATGACATTTCTTAGCCCCTCCAGCAGCGGACCTTCGTTTTTTCCTCCAGGAGTGAGGTGGAAAAACCCTAGATCACCTTCTTGGATTCTTATTACCCAAGTTACCGAGAACACTGCGAGTGGCGGCGTACAGGGAGCTTAGCCAATGAGCGGTCAGAAAAGGTGTTTCCTCTGCAGCTCACACGCAGAGGCCCCCGTGCTGTGTCCACTGGGGTGGGGGCGTGCTGCCTGCCCAGATGCCCTCCCTCCCTCCACGGCCAGGGCATGGGACACTATGAGCGCCGCCATCTTTGTGATGGAGTGACAGTTAATTTACATATTACCCTTTTATTAGATTAGATGGTGAGGTATGCAGTGCATTCTGGGAACAGGGAGGAGAGGCATATAACCAGGCAGGGCTGAGGGACAGGGAGGTTTCCTGGATGAGGTTACTCCTGAGTTGGTCTTTAAAAATATGAAGGAGGTAGCCAGGCAAACAGTAGACAGAAGTGTCCAGATTAGATTTCTCCCCTCAGCTATTGTATCTATTCTGTGCATATTGTTGCTTTCTGGAAGTACCATGCTTGCCCAGAATTGAGGGGAATGTTATAGAAGGAGATGGGGTATTTTTTCTCTGATTCATTTTCACTAGATTGAGTGGCTTCACAGCAGAAAATGTATCTTGTTCTTTTGTATGGTAGTCTTTTGCCATAAGTGGTAAGTCCAAGTTACACACATACCAGTGGGACGATGTGATTTCTAAATTAATCTCCATGGTATTTCTAAACTGAGAACTAATCATTCCAGGAATGAAAGAAAAAAAGATAAAGAGACGTAAAGGAAATGCCAAAGTGGAGGCTTGAAGGTGCAAGCTAATGAGTTGCTTTAAAAATTATCTTTGCGCTCTCAGCATCAGAGGATATATTGGAGACATGATACCCTTGAAAGTGTATGCTGTAGAGCCAACTCCCCAGGTTCAAATCCCAGCTCTGACCAATCCCAGCTGTCTGAACTAGACAAGTAATTTAACATCTCTGGGTCAGTTTCCTGATATATACCATGGAGAATAATAATAGTACTTACTTCACTGTGCCATCATGAGAACTAAAATTTAATAGGCAATCGATTGTGTTTAATACAGACTTTCTATCATTATTAAACCAATCAGCAGCTTCCTCCAGCGGGATTTTGTCAAGTGCTGGAGCAAGTTATGTTTGTCAGGTCCTCAAGTGCTCTCAGTGGGTTGTAGACGTGGAAAGCAGTCAGTGGAAACCAGTCACTCTGGGAATTCCCCACGGCCCCACAGAGAGTTTGTGCTACACCTGTACTTTTCTTTAGAAAAGGCATGTTCACACCCTGTCCAAGAGCTAAGGCAGTAGGGAAAGTAGAATATATAGAATATAGGTTATATATTATAATATACATATAGCATATATACAGTATATTATAGTAGCAATCCACTTTTCCATACATCATGCTCAATTCTAATACCCACAATCATCTTTGACGGTCTCTCTAGTTACTCCTTGTCACTTAGTACCCATGGGGTTTTCTGTATTTTATTGAGCCAGTGACTGCACTGGATAAGGCAACATTTTATGTCTGAGTATTGCTTACTTCCTGATTCCATTTCTACCTTCCTCCAGGCACAGAATCCTTCCTTTTCTAACTCCAATACGATGAACATTAGACAGTGAGTCTAATGCACAGGACCTTGAAATTTCTCAAGAAAATTATGAACAAACAAATAGAAGATAGGAGAATCCTGAGATAAGCTGGGTTCTGCTTATTTTGTTTTTCTGACTATTTTTATACAGAGGAAGGTGACTGATCATTTGCATATAAACAGTGCCCCTAGCCTGGTTAGTGTGGCTCAGTGGTTGAGCATCGACCTCTGAACCAGGAGTCAGGGTTCAATTCCTAATCAAGGGTCAGGGCACATGCCCTGGTTGCTTGATCTCGGATAGAGGGCATGCAGGAGACAGCCAATCAATGGTTCTCTCTCATTATTAATGTTTCTATCTCTCTCACTCTCCCTTCTTCTCTGAAATCAATAAAAATATATTTTTAAATTTACAAAAAAAGTGTCCCTAATAGTCACACAGCCATTATCTATAATGCGAGAAGATTCATGTACCATCATTTATAAAAAAGAGAAATGTCTATGGCCAGCTCCAGGTTACAAAGCATATCACTGGATGTTCTACCTGATAATGCTGAGATCCCACAGAGGAAATTAAATGTCATGAAATGGCCTTAATCATGGAAGTGGTCAAAATTGTGCTTCGCAGGGTACACAACAGCATAGGGCTTCACACTGGGGAGGAAGAAAAGCACATACTTTCAACAATAAAGATACACTTTTAAAAATACTCAAATTCTTGAGAGAGAATTTTATATTTTAAAAAAGGGTACATTATGATATTAGAACTCTGATCTGACTGTTAGAGGTGATTTGAGTCTCTAGTACTGAACTGTTCTTAAAGGAGAGGCAAAGAGAGTGGAGAGATAGAATTTTATTTTGTCTGTTTCTCTACTAGAAAGGAGGTTATATAACCAAATCAAGAAATTCTTAAAAGGAGATTCTTTGCATCATATTTTGGCTTATGAGATCTTAAAAAAGAAGAACAATGTTGGAGGACTCACATTACCTAACCTCAAGATTTACTATAAACTTTGGTAATAAAGTCGGTGTACTATTGGCATAAGGATAGACAGATAGATCAATGGACCAAAATATAGAGTCCAGAAATAGACCCATACTTATGAGGTGTATTGTTTCGACAAAGGAACCAAAGAAATTCAAAAGCAAAGAAATACTTTTCAACAAATGATGCTGGAATAACTGGTTACCCACATGAAGAAAAGAACACACAAAAAAACCCTTGGATCCCTATTTCACACCATACAAAAAACTAACTCTACGTGGTAGAAAGACCTTTGAACAGGTGTTAGAGAACCTTGCAGTAAAGTTTATAAGAGAACGCATCTGCCCGCTGGCTTAGATCATCTCCTATCCTTAAATACATCAAGATTCACTTAGTCTAGGCTAGGGCCTGTCCTTCAGTCTTTCCTCCCACCTTATTAATATACATACAGAGAAACATAAATTCAAAGTCTAAAATTATCATGTATCTAAGGAGTACAATAACCTCAAACTCAAAAGAGTACAAAAATCTTTCAGATGTTCCATCCAAAGTAAAAGTACTGAGATGAATCAAGTATTTTATGTAAACATAATAAATATTCTTAATGAGATAAAGCAAGGTATTAGCAATATGATGAATTAGAAATCATTAAAATTGGAAATATGTAAAGCATAATAGCTGAAAAAATTACACAAAAGATTGGACTAAAGAACAGGACAAAAAAGATAAAGAATGAATTAGTGAACTGGAAAATCAGACGTGAAGGAAATCTCTCAGCCCTCAGAAGGATAAAAAGATAGAAAATCAAAAACTAATCATACTCCTTCATGACCCTTTAAATAATGTCCACCCTATCCCACCAAGAGACTTAGGATCAATTATCCCCCTGTTACTGTAACTCCCATCTGACCCACTGGCATGAGAAACCTCAAGTGGCAAGGTGGTAGACATAGCTTCAAATCAGTAGATCTCTTACTTTGTCACTGGTGTAGACGTATCCCTTCCTGGAAACTAGGGCCTCTAACCTAACAGAGCCTGAAGTTATGGGGATGGAAAGAATACATTCCACACACGGGAATTTGGGAGCAATGGTATAGGTGTCCACTCCTACTTCTACACCTTGGTTCTCAGACATGTGCATTCTAACTATTGGGGACATAGCACCATATATTGCCCTTGTTTTAGTGCATAAACTCCAAAATGGAGGACTAAACTCTAACCTCAGGGTGTATTCTTGGAGAGGCCACTGCATCATTCAAATAGGCCAGCTTTATCTGGGATCATTGCTACCCCTCCTTGCAGGAAAATTAGTCCCTTGTCTGAAGAAATGCTGTTGTAGGACATCATGATAGATTAGGTGTTCTGATGCCTCTTTTAAAATATCTATATTTTATTGATATCAGAGAGGAAGAGAGAGAGAGAGAGAGAGAGAGAGAGAGAGAGAGAGAGAGAGAGAGAAACATCAATGATAAGAGAGAATCATTGATTGGCCACCTTCCACAACACCCCCCTCCCCCCAAACTGGGGATCGAGCCCGAAACTGACCAAGAGTCAAATTGTGACCTGACCCTAAACCATTGAGACATGCTGGCTGGGCATTCTGATGCCTTTTGATGGAAATAATACTGGAGTAGGTATAAATTTCAGTAAGGACAATGTGTTTCTATTTTCCTCAAGTAAAGCTTAGCATCTGTCTTTATGCTGTCATTCAACAGGTGACTAGGTAAGCCTTGGTGAGCTGAATCCCATTCAACCAGTTGCCAGATACCTCCATCCTTGCCACCATTACTGCTCATGGGCCTATTGCGCTAGTACTGATAAGACCAAGAAGAGGGTTGGCTGACAGTCACACGCTTAGTCATCCATCCACCACATGGTTGAGATCCCCTTTTGCAGAAGGAGCTTTGTGGGCATTAACATAAGACAAAGATCTACATGCTTGGTGCCCACACCCATAAGTCCCACTTAGCTCTTCCCCCTGCCTCCTCATCCTCACACTTCAAATCCGGGTCCTGCCAGGGCCCGGATAAATTAGCCAAGTCGGTCACCATCACTCTATTTCCATCACTAAGAGCACTTCTCCTTCCACACAAAATAGACAATCAAGTGTGCTGCTCAAAGCTGTACCATGTTACCTAGAGATCTGACAGTGATGCAGAAGGTTATGGGACCACCACTGTTAGACTTGAGATATTCCTTAAAAGAAAAGAACCCCTGGAAGTTTTAGGGAAAGTGAGGATGGTGTGAGCTGGGAAGGCAACATGTGAGCATTCAGGTATTGTGAGAATAACTGCTCTTCCAATAAAAATGGACTACAGCCTTGAGAAGTTGAAAAGGTATCAATGTAGGGTTTGACTAAATACAACTTTGTATTGTTTGTGATGATTTCATGTGCTTTTGTGTCATCTCTCTCAAATCAGCATTTTCATTCCTTTGGAGGCATGAGTGTATTTTATGCTTCCCTGTATCCAACTCCCCCGACACATTATCACAGGGCTAGGATCACAGCAGCTACTCAAATTAGTAGTTTTAAATTGGCTGATTGCTGGAAGCCACCCATTGCCTTCACTAGCAGAGAGGTGTGGACAAGGAACCCGGAAGGCTGGTCAACCTTGAAGCTCTGAAAGGTCAGAGCCAACCACCCACTGTTTAGTTGAGACAATGGTAGCTAAAGCAACTTCCACCTTTTAGTTTTATGTAAATTCTTGCTGATTGGCTATTACTGGAATTGCCTGCCTAAAGGCTTTGGGTGTATCTCATAGTCTTAATAAAAGGGATAGCAAGGCCAGAGTGGGGTGAAGTCCTTTCCCTTGAGTTGGGCTCCCGCCTGGCCCCCAATATTTCCAAATTAATATTTTCTAGTCTCTTTCATTTGTGTGCGGCCTCCTCCAGAGCCTGAACCCTGAACCACGCGGGACGTGGGGAGGACACTCACAACTGGCAGCCCAATGTAGGGTACTCGCAGCTGATCAATCTTCACTTCTGCCATCCCAGGGCTCTTTCTCTCATTTGTGCCATGATTACTCTGCCCTGGTTATCACTGATTGGCCACCTCCCACACGACCCCCTCAACTGACGATGGAGCCTGAAACTGACTGGCCATTGATGCCCATGCTTCCTCTTATAAACTATCCATCAAAGTTTTCAAACCCCTATTTGAAAGATGAAACAGAGGGCCGGAGACCATGGGATATCAGGACACAGGCTTTATTGGCGATCACCCTGCCGACCGCCTTCCAGAGGGGGAAAGGGAAGAGAGAGAGAGAGAGAGAGAGAGAGAGAGAGAGAGAGAGAGAGCTTGCCGGGGTGAGAGTGCCTTTTAAGGGGAGGAAGAGGGGACGGGGCTTAGGGCACTCAGCACACGCTGATTGGTGGTTTCATGTAAGGCACATGATTAGGCACCTAGGGACTTAGGAATGGGGGGGGGCGGAGTTTAGGGTATATGGCAGGTGCTGATTGGTGGTTCAATGTACAGTCCATATAAGGTGTTCAGGAATGTCCGGCTGCAGGTGGAGTTTACATCATACTCCATCCATCAGTTGGGGGAAGGGAGGATCTATCACTATTCACCGATCTTACTACCTTTTTTTTCAATATAGAGTGGCTATTCTTAATCCAATGTCATTTCAATTCCAAGGGTGGCCCTTCTCTGGATGACTGGGCCAGCCCTTTTACTCACCTCTCTCTCACATAGTGTGTGTGCTGGCTGTTGAAGGAAGAGATAGTGAGAGCTCCCTGCATCTGCATCTCCTGACAAAGGAACTCGATTGGCTGACCAAATACCAAATCCTCCTTTCATGGATGCAGGTCTGGGCTCAGGCACTCCTCCACCAGACTCTCCACTCCTCAGACTCACACCATTGAGGAACTCCAGCCAAATAGGACATCCAGAAACTTCAACTCTAATATAAAGTCCAATGATCCCTTGTCAGCAAACACATGAGCTTGGTTCCTACCGAGCTGAGGTCTTGTCCATGTGAAGATCAAGTACTAGTAAGTCTGTCCCAGAATATGTCTCTCAAACCCACCCTTTGGCATCTTTATGAGCTGAATTAACAGTGTAGTTCTGCCACTTAGCGGTTGTGTGAACTTAAATGAGTTACTTAATCTCTCCAAGTTCCCCTTCCCTGAGCTGGTGTAGGAAAAGACCCAATTGGATTTCATCAGGCTGTAGGCTGCTTGGCATTGTGCCTGGTATCCGATTGTCACTAAATAATAAGCATTGTTATCATAAGTCTAGTAATATAGTTATTTACTCTATTTCATGCCCACTACCTCTCCCATACAGGTGACTCTTATTCTATAATTATAATTGTCCCTCTGTACCCATCTCGTCTATGCTCCTCCTACTCCATACAGCTGTCTAGTGGAGTTTGTTAATTTTTCAATAAGGCTTTAGTACCCATTCTGAAAAGTTCTAAAATGTCCCTCCTACTTTTCCCATTGCCTTGCACCCCACTCGCTTTTCTGTTGACTTTATGATTAATAAAAATGTGCAAACAAACTTGCAGCATATGACAATGAGGTCACCTCCATAAAAGACTGGAAAGCATACATGCATGCATACTGACATGCCTATTTCTTTTGATTCACAAGGCTGTGGTTTGATGACAGGTTCATATTGCAAAACTGGGTGACACTGAAAACACAGGACATGACAACATTTACCACACAATGCACTAAGAATAGGCCAATGGATGTTACCAAGAAAAAAGAAAAGAAAAGCATACTGAATCTCAATGTGCACTAATCAAAATGACAAAGTACTTTATATTTTTCAGTAGCAGGGTCAAAAGAATGGGTGAGTCTGGGTTATGGCATGAGAACTGGCAATTCCTGCCAAATGAGTTAGTTTTAAAAAGTAATGTTCATTTTTAAGTCAATTAAACATTGACATTCATTAAATGTCAATGTGCTGGACCACATGGCACCAGGCATTACTACTGATTCAAAATGATCTGCATTGCTCTAGTCACAATAGGTCCTTCCTCAATGACCTTCACCTGCCCCGGACAGCCCATGTGGATTACTCCAAATTTCCAGCCCAGTTTTCAATGCCCTATAGTACGATTTGAGGTCTATTCACTATTCCTAACTATACCTTAGACTTTCTCACCCCATGATTTTGCTTACTGTCTTCTCTGTCATTTTCATCTACTCTGTTGAAATCCTACCCATCTCTCAATGCTTCAATATCAGCCTCTTCATGATCCATTCTCATGCCTACTACTGCCATGAAATCCCAATGTCTTCTTCAGTCGGAGCTAATTTCTCAGTCCTATGTATGTCTGTATCACCCCTGTTTGCTTCTCTCTTGTACAAATTACTATATTTTGCCCCAAATTTAAATGTTTAGATATATAGATTTGGTTAAGTTACCCATTCTCACTGAATATTGTGAGTGGCCATGAGAAACTCAGTAATGTTGGTGAAGGTCTTCAAAATATAATTCAAAAACTATCAAGCACTATACCACACACACACACACACACACACACACACACACACACACTCACACACATGTAAAATGGTCTCATTACTCTATTTTGATCCAGTGAATGAACATTGGGTTGATTCCATAGAATGGTCATCCTCAGTTACATCACTTGATTAAAGCAGGCCAATGAGGCCCTAAATGGCAGGGTAACATTGTGTACTTTAAATGAGTGAATGCTAATGCTATGTGAATTATCTATATATGTAAAAGCCTAAGCAACCTTTACGCCCAAACAACCAGAACAACCGGAACAACTGGTTGACCAGTTGCTAGGACGTGCACTGACCACCAGGGAGAAGACACTCAACACAGGAGTTGCCCCCTGGTGGTCAGTGCGCTCCCACAGCTGACCGACCCATCCCAGCGGCCCACCAGCCTGGCCGCCCATCAGCCCAGCGGCAGTCACTCCCTCAGTAGTCCTGCAGGTCCAACCTTCATAGAACGGGCCAGGCACCAACGAACCAGCACTGCCAGCACAATCCCAACAGCACCTTCAGCCTCTTGGAAGTCAACATCGGGCACTGTAGATGCTTCCCCTCCCTAGACGCTCCGCTAGGAAGAAACAATATAAAAGCAGCCGCCAGGTGGCTCCCAACAACGAGTGTGAATGTCAGCAGGACGAATCCAGATCCCAAGCCAGCAAGGGCATCCCAACACCTGTCCAGAGGGCCGATCGTGTCCCAGCTCCCCCACTCCCCTGGGGGTCCCACCAGGGCATGAATTCATGCACTGGACCTCTAGTCCTATATAATAAAAGCCTAATATGCAAATTGTCCCCTCAGACCGTCATTTGACCACTCACTATGACATGCACTGACCACCAGGGGGCGGCGCAGAACATGGCAGGCGTAGGCGATGCAGTGCTGGCAGCGGACGGCAGTGGAAGCGCTACCAACCCCAATGGGCCCAATGAGAGCAGGACCACAGCAGGATGGTGGAGCAGGTGAGCGGGCAGCACCAGGCCAAGGCGGGTGCAAGCAGGGGCCCAATCGCCCCACCGATCGCCCTGCAGATGACGCCCAGCAGCAGCAGCAGCAGTGGGGGGCGAGGCCGCCACCTGCCTCCCAGGCGCTGAGGGAGCCGGGTCGGGGGCCTGGCCCCGACCAATCGCCCTGCAGGTGGGATGGTGGAGCAGGTGAGGGGGCGGCACCAGGCCAAGGCGAGGTGCCAGGCAGAGCTTCGAGGCTGCAAGGCTGGGGGCATGAGCTGGTGCCCAATTCCCACAGACCACCCCGAGGGATCCCACCCGTGCACGAATTCGTGCACCGGGCCTCTAGTATCTCAATAAAACTCTTATTTAGAAAATAACAGGTTAAATCTATGCAGATGGGTCAGTAGGTTTACTCTGGTCCACCACCCTGAATAGCACCGCTAAGGCCAATGAGCCCAGACATGCATACATCTTTGCTTCTAAGCAAGAATAGATGAGTAAATCAGCAAAACTCCATTCACATTCGACAGATTCTCTAATGAAATAGGATTCCCGTTAGAGAGCAGATACCTGGGCAGCAGATGGCTCATGGCTAGGTGTAGGGGACAGAGTCCTTTGTGAAATCAGACAACAGGTGACAACAGGTGTGGATGCATAAAGATGAAAGTGACTTCAAGAACTGCAATACTCTCAAGGATTTTATATCAGAAAATTCATCAGATGTTGAATTTTCTGATGAATTTCAATATTTTGTATAAAAACTTTGACCAATGGCTATTCAAAGAAATGAAGGAAAAACTTGGAGTGCCTCCATAAGTCAAGTGTCCGTTTGTCACCTATGCCTTTATAGCTCCCTTCGGTGACTGCTGCTTATGACTGTCAAGGAGCAGAGCTAAAGTTTAAGCAAATTATGAGAGATGTCAGCTTTCCTTTCCTTTCCTGCTCTCACTGTCCTCTAGGGTTCTCAGTCTATGTAGTCACCTCTCAAAAGAAAATGCTCACCGGGCTGACCCACTCCTATCAGGGCCTTGCTCCCCAACAAATTGAGCTACTTTGGATGAATAAGACACACTTAGTCACACAGACATCTGAGTAAAAAGCTAATAGAGATGGATCTGGCATCACTCCTGGGAGAAAAGCCTGAGGGCAGGGAGATGAATTGCTAATTATGAAATTGCAGCCATGCAGGAATGAGGCAGGGAATGCCTCCCATGGTTTTCCCAGCCTCCACGCCAAGAAAGCCATAGGCAAAAAGCAATTGCTACCTGCTTTGCATATTCATAGATACTTACTAAAGAACCCTGGGCACCCTCAAGCTACATAATAGTTGCTAAGGATCTTTACTTTACATTTTAAGTGTACGTATCTAGAGTGGAAAAGACTTCCTTTTGATCTGGGAGTAGGTCCTCCCACAATCATACTAAATTTGCAGAATTACAACACCTGTGACAAACCAATACATTTCTAAACAAATGGTGAGGTTTTACCAAGTATTTGAGACTTCGAAGGGATGTGTTCTTTACAAAGAACTGAAAACATGGTTTTGGCCTAATGTTTTCACGCCACACACCACAACGTCGTGTACAATTTGTACTTGGCTTCTTCGGAGAATATGTCTATCAAAACAAGCCTGAAACCAGATACCAAAAGACAACTGTCCCTTTCTCCTGCAGTTGCACATCCAAGGCTGAGTCAGTTATTCAACAAATAATATTTGGTTCTAGCTTAGGAAGTAATTGTTTATTTGCTGTGTGATTCCCAGTCTTCACTTCTTTAGGTGGAAGAACATGAAAACCAGCAGATCAGGGGCCCCAAGGAGTTCCTGCATTTGCAGGTTCTTATACCCTGAATGAACATGCTCTACTACACACAGAAAAGTGACTAGGAAAAGTCAAACACCACTGGGTGGGCCTAATACATGACCTTTGAGGGAATGATCACAGAGTAGGGGTATTTTTTGTTGCTGTTGTTAATTGAGGTGTAATTTAAGCATAGTGAATTTAATATTTTCAGGTGTATAGTTCCTGAATTTTGACACTTACGTAATCATGTAACCACTATCACAATCATAATTCCCTCACATCAGAAAGTTCCCTGGTGCCCTTTTGTAGCTAATTGAAGTATGGTAGCCATCATCTCAGGTAGAAACTGCAGTTTTAACTTTAACTTTAACCCTGCTGTTTGGCTTCTGTACTTAATTGCTTGCTAAAACAATAGAAAAGTTATTTTGATTTTCTGAACTTATGTATGCTATCCCAATCGATTGAATACTTCATGGATGGTGGTTTGAATATCCCATTGATTGTGATCTTACTGGTTATCGAAGCACATTCTTCTGTACCTGGGAACCAGGACAGCACAATTACCCTAAATTGTCTCAGTAGCTACAGATAATGTGTGCCGGTTGACTCAGTGGTTCCAAGACCAGGACACCACAATTATTCTAAATTGCCTCAGTGGCTCCAGATAATGTTGATTCAGTGATCTGTAGACCCAAAACTATACTTAATCTTTATAGATAACTAACTTGCTCAATTTCACTTTTGTAACTGCTTTGTGCAAACCAGGTTCCTCATTCCAAACCCAAAGATGTGATCGATACCTTTGTGATATTCTGCATATAAGCCAGCTGTGGCGAACCTTTCGGGGCTGCGAGATTTGGAGTGCTGATTGCCCCCTCGTAAGCCGCCGGCCTTTAATAAATGACTCCATAATTCGACTTCTTGATTGAGGCGTCCTTTGTGAGATTCGGGGTACACTACAACATAATCTCCTCCCTTCACCCCCATCCTTGGAAACCATCAATCTGATTTCTCTCCTATAATTTTGACTTTTCTAGAATGTCATATACTAGTAAATGGAATCATACAGCATCTAGCCATTTTTATCTCGCTTCTTTCACTTAGCAAAATGCTTTTGAGACTCATCTATGTTTTTCATTTCTTCTTATTCCATTTATGGATATAGCACAATTTATCTACTCACAGCTGGAGGACATGTGAGGTGTTTCTAGCTTTTAATAATAATGAATAAAGCTGCTTTAAAATTTGCTTATAGTCCTGGCTTAGTTGGTTGAGTGTTGTCCCATGCACCAAAAGCTCACCGGTTCAATTCCTGTCAGGGCCCGTGCCTGGTCGCAGGCTCAATCCCCAGTAGGGGGCATGCAGGAGGCAGCTGATCAATGTTTCTCTCTCTCTCCCTTGCTCTCTCTCTAAAAATAAATAAAAACACATTAAAATTTGCATATAAGTTTTTGAGAGGATATCTTCATTTCTCTTGGCTAAATACCTCAGAGTGCAATTCCTGGGTTGTATGATAAGTGCATATTTAACTTTCTGAGAAACTTCCAAACTGTTTTCCAAAGTGGCTATTTCATTCCCACCAGCAATGTATGATAGTGGAAGTTGCTCCACATTCCTGTCAGCATTAGGTGTTGTTAGTTTCCTTGATTTGAGCCATTTTAATAATAATTCATGAACTTTTTATCTAGGCTGAGCTATAAAATTAAACATTCTGCTAGCTACGTGTACTGGGTTAAATAGTGTCTCTTTAAAATTCACATTCACCTGGAACCTCAGAATGTGAACTTATTTGGAAAATAGGACCATTACAGATATAATTAGCTAAGGGTAGATGAGGTCTTGCTGGGTTAAAGTGGGCCTTCATTCCAATGACTGGTGGAAGCTATGTGGAGACAGAGACAGAGAGGAGAACCTCATGTGATGGTGGAGGTATCCATTAGAGCAGGGGTGGGGAACCTTTATTCTGCCAAGAGCCATTTGAATACTTACAACATCATTCATGGGTCATACAAAATTATCAACTTAAAAGTTAGCCCTGCTACATTTTGTCAAACATTTCATTAACTCATCCCTTATGCCTTGACAGGGCCAGGGCAAATTATTTCTCAGACCTTATATGGCCCACTGGCTGGACGTTCCCCACCCCTGCAGTAGAGCTACACAGCAGCAAGCCACGGACACCAGACACACCAGGAGCTGGAGAGACAGGAGGGGTGTTCCTTAGAGCCTCTGGAGGGAGTGTGGCCCTGCCAACATCTTGCTGTCAGACTTCTAGCCTCCAAAACTACGAGAGAATACATTTGTTGTAAGCCACCCAGTTTGTGGGAGTGTGTTCCGATAGTCCGGAGAAAATAACACACTGTGATACAACTTAGGAAGTTGTATCACAGTGTGATACAAGTTTATAAGGTTCTCTTTGACTTGCATAAAGCTTTCAGAAGATAAAAGCATGATAACTGTTTGTGTAAAAATATAGTTCTAATTAGTACAAATATATCATTAACAGCCAAATTACTAATAGACATAAAAATACTTGGACTAAGTCTTTGACTAAGCTGTCACTAATTTTTTTCTGAACTTCTGATGAGCCCAAATTAGTGAAGTCCTATTAATCAAGAATTAAGGTCAGTTCTACCCTGGCATGTGGCTCAGTTGGTTTGCAGGTTTGATTCCTGTACAGAGCACATGCCCAGGTTTTGGGTTCCATCTCCAGTAGGGGGCGTGCAGGAGACAGTCAATTGATGCTTCTCTCTCATCGAGGTTTCTCTCTCTCTCTCTCTCCTCTCCCTTCTCTATCTCTCTTTTAAAATCAATACAAACATATTGAAAAAAATAATTAAGGTCAGTCCAGAACTAGAGTCTCAATGGTTCCTAACCTATGGCTGTTGAATATATGAGATCCACATTTTGCAGAATCCTATATAATAAAAGATTTATATGCAAATCGACTGAACGGTGGAACGACCGGTTGCTATGATGCGCACTGACCAACAGGGGACAGATGCTCAATGAAGGAGCTGCCTACTGGTGGTCAGTGTGCTCCCACGGGGGGAGTGCCACTCAGCCATAAGCCCTGAGCCGGGCTCATGGCTGGTGAATGCAGCTGCAGTGGTGGGAGCCTCTCCTGCCTCCACAGCAGTGCTAAGACATCCCCCGAGGGCTCCCAGACTGCAAGAGGGCCCAGGCCGGGTTGAGGAAACTGCCCGCCCCCCACACACAGTGCACGATTTTCATGCACCAGGCCTCTAGTGTTCTATAAAAGATTAAGAGACAGACTTTCTTTTACGTAGGCCCTGATGAGAGCAGGACTTGTTGTATGAGGTATTAAATTCTTACAGATTTTTTAAATTGTAAAATCATTTGTTCATTTTCCCTACCATGGGGTATAGACCAGTTTTGAAAACCAAACTTCTGTGGCAGAGCCATTCTTGGCTAGTTCATAAAGAACCGATCATATGTCAGTTTTAGCATAAACCTCTTCCAGCTCCTACGGGAGAATCCAGCCCTCAAATCCCTATTAGACTGCCTTAGGCAGGCAGAGGGACCCCCATCCCTACCCCAAAACCCATGAAAGAAATTAATTCTTCTCTCACTCCATTATTCAGAAAAATATTACCAGCTCGGTGATGATTATATTAGTTCAATAATATAAAATAAAGGAAGAGCTATAGTCAACATCAATTTATGCTACCATGATTTGCTGAGTAGTTATTGCAATTGGACAGAAAATGGGGCAACATGTGGGGCAGGAGGGCTGGTACAGAGTAAGCAGGATTCCATGTTTTTACAATCATTCCTTTAGCTATACTTTTTAAGCTAGATTTTTTTTCTCCATTAGGGACATGAGTTATATAACAAACTTACCAGTTGAACACTAAATATCATTTTATGGAGATCTGGAAAGTGTGTCTGGCACTCACTGAGCCCCCGGGGAGTCATTTTCCGAGTTCGGTACTGTGGTTAACAGCTGCGCCATCCTATTTCACAGGGGTGGCTGGAGAATACAATCGTGCCCTCCAGAAAAGGTTTGCAAAGCAGGGCAGAGTGTCATCTGAACAGAGGCCAACATGTTCAGCGGCCCGTGTAAAAGGCCTGTTCCCCCTACTTCTGTTCTCCAATCAGCATAAGCTGTTCTTTGAGAGTTTGGGGAGAACATAGGGTTGACCTATTTTGGGGGGTGAAGGAGTTACAATATTGGACCACCCGTTCCAAGTTTGGGCGATTTCAAAGGACAGGGCTTTCGAGATTTGGAACAACCTGTACAACTTCATCATCACTGTGTCCACATAAACACAGAAACCAGCCTCCCTTTTAATCCCCATCCCACGTGTGTTAAACTATAAACTCAAGTAGTCACAAATAAAAGGCCCCCACAGAGTGCCCCAATGCCCTGTGGGCTAGTATGATACAATCGGAAGTGAGCTGATGGGGTAGGAACTCTCCCCTCCATAAGAAATAGAGAGAAAGGGAAAAAACTATGACCAAAATGTTTGTCTCATTTAACTCAGTATCAACAGGAATGTCTATGCATTTTACAGCTCCAGTTTACCAGACAGGGAGCATGAACAACAGACAGAGCAGCCAAAGCCACTGGGTTTGCTCTCTGTTTTATGGGCTAATTAGATGTTGAAATTTAAGTTGTGACATTCTTTAAGGCCTTATTGCCCATTGCAGGGTGGTCAGAATCAGGCCCAGAAGTTGTATAGGTGTAACAAATCCTTTCAGGGGAGCTCAAAATCACTGCTACAATCTATGGTAATTATAGTTGGCATCAAACTGGCAAACTGTGCACATGCCCACCGCACTCCCGCCGGCCTAAAAATAGCATGGATTACCAACAAACTTGAAAAATTAATTCACTACAGTAAAGGAACAGAAGGAACAGTGCCAACGAAGACTTCCCGAAAGTGAAATAGGACCTGGAGTTCAGAGCTTTCTCAGTCATTTGGAAACAAAGCTGGAAACAGAGCCAGGAGCCCAGGTCAACTATCAGAGTAGCTGTTGCCCCACTCCCTGTGCAAACTAGCCTAATCCTGAACCCGGCGTGATTCAATCCGTTCATTCTCAGGTGCCTCGCTACTGCAGATCCCCGAGACCTCCTATCGCAAAAACCTGGACAACAAACATTGGGGCTGGAGAACTGGCTGAAATAAATCCTAGATTTTAAATTAAATGTATGTGAAGTAAAGCAGCTACCAACACCAAGTAAAAAGAATGAGAGAAAATTTAAACGTCCTAACGACATCCTGCGGTGTTCCTCAGAGCAAAGCCGGGGTATGGCGTCACCGACCAATTTGTGATAAGAAAAAAACACACCACCCCCCGAAAAACAAACAAACAAACAAACAAACAAAAAAACACTTAAGAGAACAGGTAAGAAAATAAAAGTCGCTTTTAATAAAAATAGTATAATCTCTGCATCCCTGACTACAGAAAAGGCACGCTAAGCAAAGCAGGGGTCCTCTTCCCCGCCCCTCCGGCCTCCCAGCTGGGCCCGCTCCGGCTTTCAGCTCCAGTCGGCTCCTGCCCCCTCCGCCCTCCAAACCCAGGCAGCACCGCCCACTCCCGCTGATTGACAGGGGCTGCAGCGACTCCCAGGAACCCGTCAACAGGGTATCTCTACCGGAGCCAATGAAAGCCAAGGGGCGGAGCCGGCGGCCTGGACGCGGTGCTGGTCAGGTGCTCCGCGCTGAGGTTGCGTGCAGGTGAGCGGCTGCGGGTTCAAGGGGTCCCCCAGGCTCCCGCCACCCTCCCCGCTGTTGCCCCCGGTGTGAGGAAGGGAGCCCCGTCCAGATCCTGCCTCCCGTTTCCCCAAACCGATGCGGACGGACCGGGTCGTTGCGGAAGGTACGAGTCCAGGGAAGTGGGCGGCTTGCCTTCTGGTGACCCTGTGAGCTCTCGGTGGATCCCCAAAAGAGCCCCCAATGCGCGCACACAGCCCACGTCGGGGCATCCGCAGGCCTCGGGGGGCGTGCCCTACGCCGCGACCCTTCCCCTGGACGAGGGTGGAACGCCAGTGGAGGCCATGGGGCGACGCCTCACCCTCTTCTTGATGTCGATTCACCTGCTCCTCCTCCACTGTCCCTCTTCTTCGCGTTTCTTGGCGCCCCTACCCTCCAGGTTTCCAAGGCTGTCTGTGGGGGCAGGGTTGGAGGGGAGAGGAATCGGAAAGCGGCCCAGTGAAATTTGGACCCAGAGGTAGGGATTCCGCCGCCCTGTGCAGCATTTCATGCATGAAAAAAGAAAAATCTGAGATGTCGCTCATCCCACCCCCGTCTCTCTGTTTGCTCTGTGTCATGGAGGTGAGAATGTCGGTTCTGCTTTTCAAACATTCCTGTGCTTTAGGCAACACTTAGCCTTTGTTTGTTTTCCTTTGTCCCGAGAAAGCAGTTCTTTCCTGCTTGCCACGGTTACTGAATGAATTTACTTAGAGGAAAATCAGGTGTTTCGCGTAGTTGATTTTTTTTTTTTAGGTTTAAATTATGTTTGTTTATATTAGCCTTCCTTGTGTTAGGACGGTGTTGGAAAAGGGAGAAAGAGGAAGGAACCACCATCCTCATCTACATATGTTAGTAAATATATTTGCAGTTTCTTATTGGAACTGATGTTTAATGTCCCTTCCAGAAGAGGAAACACTATTGCCATTTGAAAAATAGTTTTAAAATTTAATTTTGAATCATTGTCTGGAGCCCTATGCCTCAGACAATTTCAGTTTAACTAATTTAGTTCTCTGTATGGTAAAATCATGTTTAAAAAGCAAACAAAATAGAATTACTGCATCTACAAAGAAAGCAAGTATGCCAAGAAGTTTTTATGTACCTATAGCTCTAATATAGCAAGGCAAGACAGGTTCGTTTTTTGAGGTTTAAACATGTCTTCAATAATTCAAATTAGGAAGATGTCAAAGCTGAATTCAAGAGATTTCTTGGCACAAAGTATGGTTAGATCCAATTTTTGGTGGGCTTACAAAACCTTCATGCAAGAATGGACTGGAAAGGGGGAGAACAAAAAATCCTTGCTTGATTTTGCAAGCCCAATGAGAACCAACAAAATTTACATATGTATTATTTATCTACATTGCCTCTTATTAGCTTTCTTGAATAAAAGCTTTTTGGCTGGCGATGATGTGGAGAAAAGGGAACCCTAGTACACTGCTGGTGGGAATGCAGATTGGTGCGGCCATTATGGAAAACAGTATGGAGTTTCCTCAGAAAATTAAATACGGAACTGCCATTTGACCCAGTGATCCCACTTCTAGGAATAGGTCCTAAGAAACCCGAAACACCAATCAGAAAGAATTGTATGCACCCCTATGTTCATAGCAGCACAATTTACAATCGCTAAGATCTGCAAACAGCCCTAATGCCCATCAGTAGATGAGTGGATAAAAAAAAAGCTGTGGTACATGGAATACTATGCAGCAGTAAAAAAAGAAGAATCTCTTACCCTTTGAGTCATCATGGAGGGACCTGGAGAGTATCATGCTAAGTGAAATAAGTGAGTCAGAGAAAGACAAGTATCACATGATCTCACTCATATGTGGAATCTAAGCAACAAACTGATGAACAGAGTGGATCCAGAGACATGGAAGCATGGAAAAGAGTGCGGAATCTTGGAGGGAATGGGGGAGGGCCGGTGGGTGGGAAGTAATCAATCAAGAACGTGTATGCATATATGTATGGCTCTTGGACACAGAAAATGGGGTGGTGAGGGTCTGGGGTGGGGGCGGGGCGGGCTGGAAGGGGGAAAAGGAAGCTTTTAGAAATAATATGCAGTTTAAAAAAACAACAGACCAACAACCTTGGTCCAAAGAGATTATTTAATCTTATCAGTTATAAGATTAAATGTTAACAAATTTTGACATTAGGAAGGTAAGCATCTGAATAGACACTTCTCCAATAGACATAAGAATAGATGCTCAACATCACTAATCATCAGAGAAATGCAAATTAAAACCACAATGAGATATCATGTCACACCTGTCAGTATGGCTTCATCAATAAATCAAACAAGTGTTGGCAAGTATGTGGAGAAAAGGGAACCCTTGTGCACTGTTGGTGGGAATGCAGATTGGTGCATCCACAGAAGAAAGCAGCATGGAGTTACCTCAAAAAATGAAAAATGGCCCCACAGGTGTGGCTCAGGGGTTGAGTGTCTGCCTATGAACCAGGAAGTCACTGTGTGAGTCCAGGTCAGGGCATAAGCCTGGGTTTTGAGATTCCTGGTTGGGGGTTGGGGGGTAGAGGGGGCGGGGAGGAGGGCGTGCAGGAGGCAGCTAATCAATGATTCTCTCTCATCACTGATGTTTCTATCTATCTCTGTCCCTCTCCCTTTCTCTCTTAAATCAATAAAAATATATTGTTTAAAAAATGAAAAAATAGAACTGCCTTATGACCCAGCAATTCCCCTTTTGGGAATTTATCCGAAGAAAGCTGAAACACTAATATGAAAGAATATATGCACTCCTATGTTCATTGCAGTGTTATATACGATAACCAAGATTTTGAAGCAGCCCAAGTTTCCATCAGTAGATGAGTGGATAAAATAGCTGTAGTACACTTAGGCAATTGAATGCTATTGTGCAGTAAAAAGGAAAAAAAATTTACCCTTTGTGATAGCATGGATAGACCTGGAGAACATTATGCTAAGTGAAATAAGCCAATCAGAGAAAGACAAATACCATATAATTTCACTCATATGTGGAATTTAATGAACAAACTGGACTAACAAGCAAAATAAAGACAGGTCATAGATAAAGAGCATGCAGATAGCTCTGGTATGTGTGTGTGAGGGGCTGGGGGTGTAAGTGGGGAGGGATTTGGGGTGGTAGTGGAGGGATTGAGAAAAAAAAGAACTCATGCACAATGTGATTGTGGGGAGGAAAGGGGCAGGTGAAGGTGGAAGAGGGTATAGGGATAAAAGGTGATTGGGGAAAAAATAAAATAAATATGGAAATACCTACTAAAAATATGTTTCTGTTTATATTTAGTTTAGAATCTAATTGTTTAAACAAGGCTATGATTTGATTATTAATAAATGAAGACGGATTACATTTCACAAATATATTTGAATATCACAAATTTTATGTCTCTCTTCAAGAAACCAAGTTAATGTATTTTCTTCTCTCTCTAGTAACATCTCTAACCATGATGAACCAAACATAAGGCTTTGGCTTTGTAAAAATTTTTATATACTTACTGATTTTAGGGGGGATGAGAGAAAGAAAGAAACATTGATTTATTGGTCTACTTATTTATGCATTCATTGGTTGATTCTTGTCTGTACCCTGACCAGGGATCAAACTTGCAACCTTGGCATATTGAGATGACATGCTAACCAACTGAACTACCCTGCCAGGGCAGGCTTTGGCTTTGGAAAAAACAAATACACACACACACACACACACACACACACACACACACACACACACTGAGTGGAGTGGCCAGATCATTATGATCTCTGAACGCATAATAATCTGGCCACTCAATGTCTATCCTATATAATAAAAGGCTAATATGCAAATTGTCCCCTTGACCAGGAGTTCCACCAGCAGGCAGTCTGGCCAACCACCCATGTCCCCTCCCCCTGGCCAGGCTGGCCGGACCCCACCCATGCACACATTCATGCAGTGGGCCTCTAATATATATATGTACATATACACACACACACACACTGAGTGGCCAGATTATTATGCATTCAGAGATCATAATAATCTGGCCACTCAGTGTATATTCTAAAGCATTATTATTGGGTTTGCCAACAGTACTTTCTTGTTTCTAGGTTCCTATAGTAGGTCTAATAATGATAAATATGTTCATAGGTATTTGACTGTGAGAAGTTTGAGTCAACCTAAAAATGTTTCTGAAAAGTTGTATGTAAAGTATATCATATATTTAAGTGATGTTTGGGAACCTATTTAAATAATTCCTTTGAGGAATATTTTGATTCTTGATAAATTCTTGGAAAGTAAAACAGTTTCTAATGCAGCTAAACTTCTTAACTTTATTACTCAGGTCTCTTGTTTAAGATGGAGTTCTGTAACGTAATCCTTGCAGGCTGCGATTTATAACTGGGATTACTCAGCACCATCACTCTCCGTTTTGAGTAAAGAATATAAAACTAAATTAGCTTCTATATGTTTTTTTCTTGTACAGATTATCTTATGCTGAACTGATCAAGTACTTTGAAAATGACTTCAAAACTCCTCTGCGCAGCCTTCATACTTGCTGCATTAACGCTTTCAATTACATTTTCTCTCCAGCCAGATCAGCAAAAGGTCCTACTAGTTTCATTTGATGGATTCCGTTGGGATTACTTATATAGAGTTCCAACGCCTCATTTTCATTATGTTATGAAATACGGTGTTCATGTGAAGCAAGTTACTAATATTTTTATTACAAAGACCTACCCTAACCATTATACCTTGGTAACTGGCCTCTTTGCAGAGAATCATGGGATTGTTGCCAATGACATGTTTGATCCTATTCTGAACAAATCTTTCTCCTTGGATAACATGAATATTTATGATTCTGAGTTTTGGGAAGAAGCAACACCAATATGGATCACAAATCAGAGGGCTGGACATACCAGTGGTGCAGCCATGTGGCCCGGCACGGATGTGAAAATCCATGAGAGCTTTCCTACTCACTACATGCTTTACAATGAGTCCGTTTCATTTGAAGAAAGAGTTGCCCAAATTATCGAATGGTTTACATCAAAAGAGCCCATCAATCTTGGTCTTCTCTATTGGGAAGACCCCGACGACATGGGCCACCATTTGGGACCTGACAGTCCACTCATGGGGCCTGTCATCTCAGATATTGACAACAAGTTAGGATACCTTATACAAATGCTGAAAAAGGCAAACTTGTGGAACACTCTGAACCTAATTATCACAAGTGATCACGGAATGACCCAGTGTTCTGAGGAGAGGGTGATAGAACTCGACCAGTATCTGGATAAAGACCTCTACCTGCTGATTGACCAGTCTCCAGTAGCAGCCATCCTGCCCAAAGAAGGTGAGTCTGATTTTTGGTCTGAGACCCAGTCTGCATAAACCCAGGGCCATTGAGTGGGGAATTTTTGCTTCTGTGCCTTTAAAGTATTCTTGCCTGTGTCATGGTAATATTCTGGAATTCACTCCTTAGATTCTGAAAAAAAAAAAAAAAAAATCCCCTTTTTTGTTGTTGTTGTTACTGAACCAAACTTGCCACACAAAGCACAATTTATTTGCCCCCAAATAAGGAGCCCCCGGGAAATAATTTCCAAAGCCATGGCTCCCCAAACTGGGGAGCCTCTGCTGTTATCCAGTCACTTCAGTGCATATTCATGATGGAAATTTTTGTCATAGTCTGTAAGGGTTGGTGTAGGGTAGGTGTGGGCGCAGTAGTAGGTCATGCCTCTTCATGCACCCCATGTTCAGAAAATGGTATCCAGGGCCCTCTCAGAAGTGGGAATTTCACGGTTATAATGAGCTCTTGGTTGCCTTAAGTTCATAATAGATGCCTTAACCTGTTTGAGCTGGTTCTTTCCTCATGTCCTTCAGCGGTGTCTGCAGGTGCTTACCTGGAGGCCTAGCTACTTCCTGGAAAATATGCTAACAAAATCTTTTTAATATGATGAAAGTTTCAGCCCCCTTCTCAGAGAAGTTGCAATGGGAAGATAGAAAAGGACTGATTTCATAGAAGCCCTAAAAGCCTTCCCCCCCCCCCTCTCTCTCTCTCTCTCTCTCCATATATATCTATCTATCTCCTTAGGACCCGCTTAATAGGGAAGCAGTGGAATGTAGGAAGGAGAAAGCTTTGGTCAACCTGAGATTTCATTTTCTTAACTATAAGTAAGGGAAGCAATAACAAGACCTTGAATTTTTAGAAATCTCTCCTCCAAGCCTCCTATCAGCCCTGTCACCAAATATTACGTCCCCAGATCACAATGTAAGACTGAGCAAGACTCGGACCAACTCGTCTGACTTCTTTATCAGCTCCTAGGGTTAGTCTAGGTCTCAAATGAGAGAACAGATTTGGAAAAGCTGTATACCTCCCGAATGAGAGTTCTATCCCTCACAGATCTCAGAGGATCATAGGAAATGGTGAATGTTAAAATAGGCATACGTGCCTGCACACAAACTTTTCAACAAATTCAATATGGAATAGCAAGTTTGTTGTTGTTTCAGAAAATCACATCAATTCCTCAGTTTTCCTTATAAAATTGGTGTGTGGAAGGCAGAGAGGAACCCCTACCAAATGGATTTGAATAACAAAGGAGTGCAGACAGTGCCCAAGTTTACTGCAGGTGAAGTACTTTTGCAAGACCTCCAGGGTTTTGAAGAACTTTTCTACTTTGCAGTCTGCTTCCCACCTTCACCTTGTCCTGTCCCAGTCCTCACCCTCCATTCCCCATATTTTCTTATCTAGAGAATCTCTACCTCTGCACTCATAACTAGCAGAATGCAACTCTTTGTTTTAGTTTGGGTGTTGCAGTATTACATGCATTGTATGTATGTTTAAGTTATTAAGAAATCTCAAATTAGAGATTTCAGGTTCTACAGAATCTCTTAATTGTATAAGGATAATTTACTTAGAACAGAAGATTATTTATTAGTCCCTTCTCCCCTCCCCCTTTTCCTACTCACGATTCCTCAAAAGGGATGAGAATTCTAAAGTGTCTAGCTAGCTTGTGACCTCAGTAGGGTGTGTGCATTGAATGACCTCTATTGCCATGATAGTTTCTTTGATTGTAGCAGTGAGTGTTTTGTTCTGAGTGTCTCTCCTTCTCCCTTCTCTTAAAGGTAAATTTGATGAAGTCTATGAGGCACTAGCTCATGCGCATCCTAATATGACTGTTTACAAAAAAGAAGAGATTCCAGAAAGATGGCATTACAAATACAACAACCGGGTTCAACCAATTATAGCAGTGGCTGACGAAGGGTGGTACATTTTACAGAATAAGTCGGACAGCCTTATGTGTGAGTATGTTACAGTTATTTCTCCCTATTCTGCATCGCTGTGTGCTAAAGTGGACGCGATGGATAATACAGCACTTTATTTGCTGGTTGAATAACTAGCTGGTGTTATATATTAATAGCAAAGTAAAGACTCAGACCAACTCTTGGGGCTTTAAAAAGAGGTAACCTCCTAAAAATGAAACATTTACTTCCCTTGAAGCCAGACCAAAAATATGCACAGTGACCTATACTGCTAATTATAAACATGATGTTCCTGAGAAAAACATAACTGAAATGTAATTGAATTATTTTCTCTGTTTTATATACTGGTTTGATTAGAATTTTTTAATTGATTTTAGAGAAAGGAAGGGGAAGAAAGAGAGAGAAATTTGTTGTTCCACTTATTTATGCATTTGTGGGTTGATTCTTTTTTTTTTATAAATTTCTTTATTGATTAAGGCATCACATATTTGTCCTCATCCCCCCATTCCCATCCCACACCCCTCCCCACGCATGCCCCCACACCCCTGTTGTCCTTAACCGCTGGTTAGGCTCAAATGCCTGCACACAAGTCCTTTGGTTGATCTCTCCCCTTTACCCCCACCCTCCCCTACCCTCCCTCTGAGGCCCGACAGTCTGATCCATGCCTCCTTGTTTCTGGGTCTGTTCTTGTTCATCAGTCTATGTTGTTCATTATTTCCCCTAGATGAGTGAGATCATGTGCTATTAGAAATACACTTATAAGAACCGAAAATGAGACAAGCAATAATGGTTATGCTGAAAGGCAAATGAATCAGTCTGTAGTGGGTTTCTTTCTGGGCCAACAGTTCTTTTGAGACCCAATTTCAATGTCCAACAGTTCCTTATGTGTACATGTCAGCACTGACATTACAGAAAAATATGGAACGCTTCACGAATTTGCATGTCATCCTTGCGCAGGGGCCATGCTAATCTTCTCTGTATCGTTTCAATTTTAGTATATGTGCTGCCGAAGCAAGCACTCATGGGTTGATTCTTGTATGTGTCCTAACCGGGGATTGTACTTGCACCCTTGGCATATTGGGGTTATGCTCTAACCATCTGAGCTACCGGGCCAAGGCCTGATTTCATTAGAATTTAAACTCTATTTTTTATTTGCAGTTATCAGTTTTCTAGTATTTTCTTCCCTTCTTTCTGGTTCTACCAAATGTAGGTCAACTTTGCTTTATACCTTGGAAACATTTCTAAAAAGAAGTTAATGTGTCATGTAAAATAATATATCAAGATGTGTTTTCCTAATACCTCATGATATAATTTTGGAGCTATTGCCTCTGTATAAATTCAGAATATAATGGAAGTTCCATTTAAAATTCAAACATGCAAAATAAGGCACTTTCTGCCATCCTTAATGTGTAATTTTCTCTTATATTGTTTAACAAGCTAGCCAAATGGAAAAGCCATCCGCAGAATTTTACTCATCTCCGTTGTGTCTGTCATTTGCAATTTGCTCTCAAGCTCCCTGCTCTTTTCCGTCTCTGTTTTGTATCACCAGTCACTGACCCCTAAAGACTAAATTCCCCAGTTCCTTTGCGAACTGGTTTCTGGTGAGGTTTGACCAATAGAACACCCTGACAGGAGTTTGGAAGCCAGGGTATTTGTTCCCTACTCTCTGCCTCAGGCTGTGTCTCTAACAATGGGTTCATTTCCTCGGTGATCCCAGCTCCCAACTATCTCTATGACCTCAGCTCTGACTAAGTAGCCCTGGCTTTTGGGCTCTGGTAAAACCAACCACCTCTTCCTCTGTCCCTCCAGCCCTGGGCCCTGTAGGAGTTTCCACTGTCTAACACTGGATAACCTCACCATCTCATGTTTGATGTGTTCAACACTTTCATAACTAGTCCCCATATTTTTTTTTTAAATATATTTCTTTATTGATTTCAGAGAGGAAGGGAGAGGGAGAGAGAGAGAAACATCAATGATGAGAATGATTGATCGGCTGCCTCCAGCACGTCCCCCACTGGGGATTGAGACCGAAACTCAGGCATGTGCCCTTGGCCGGAATTGAACCCGGGACCCTTCAGTCCGCAGGCCAACTTTCTATCCACTGAGCCAAACCATCCAGGGCACTAGTCCCCATATTAAACCCCCTCTGTTGGACTACCTGGCATGGGCTTCCTGGTGGATCTCTATATTAACACGCACTCCTGATCAGTTGTCAGTTCACTGGGATTTGTTTCTACTCCGTTACTTGAATGTTGAAGGATCCACATTGTGTCAAACTATCTAGAAATGCTGTTTGGGTTATTGGTCCTTGATATATATAACAGATGTACAAAAATGGCCCTTTAGGTAGAACTAGGTTCCTGTCATCTTTATTGATGAAAAGAAAAGCAGTTGCCTGTCAATGGCACTTGTATACATAATTCATAGTGAATTCTAAAAAATTCAAAACTCCAACAGATTCTATGCCATTCTGTAATCTTTACATATACATGGTTCCTGGTTCTTAAAACTGGTTTTACATACAGATAATGATCTGTAAACCAATATTTAATGATATGAGAGGGACCATTTTAAGAAGGCCTTTAGAAATAATTTATTTGGCCTTTATATGTTCAGATAGTCTGTAGTGTGCAGTTAGCGCTTATGTTAGAAGGGTCACTCAAAACTTTGCAGTTAGCATGAATTTAAGGGACCCTCTGGAAATTTGGTTTGGTGAACTACAATTACACAATAGATTGGTCACACCTATTTTTGACAGGAAACCTTAATAATGTTCCTATTTATATTAAATTGTGTCCATTTATTCACAAAATAATTAAATATTGACCACTACAGTTCTTCTCAGTCGGAGTTCCACAAGAGATTAAGCCCTTATGTTCAAAAGCAGAGGTTCTCAAAGTGCATTCCCTGGAACAGCAGCATCCAAATTACCTGCAAATTTGTTAGAAATGCAAATTCTTGAACGCAACCCAGACCTACTTTATTAGAAACTGTAAGGGCATAGCCCAGCAATCTGTGTTTTTACACTCCCCCCTGGGAGTCTCAGTTTACATTGAAGCTGGAGAAGCACTGCCCTTAGGCATCCATTATTAAATATTACCTACTGGACCAAGCATTTATGGTAGGGCTTCCACTACAGAACAAAGTCCCTATTCATGGGAAAGATTTTGTAAGTCATAATGATTTCATTTCAAATCCAATTTTCTAATAAGTGGGATATGAGAAAAATTACCTTTGTCTTTATGACTGAGAGTCTAGATCCCAACTTCTTACAGAAATGAACAGAACAATCATCCGATCAATTACAAATTCTATAATGGCATACTTCCCAATGTTGATGTTATCAATTCAGTAGAATAGCATAGTTTACCCTGTCAAGTGATTACAGATGATTACATAAAGCCAGCATTATTTTTACTTGAGTGAACACAAAAGAACCATGGCATTTAGAAAGACTTCTTTTGGTAGATTTGGAATTGCTCTAAGGAGATGACTAAGGATCAATCAGTTTGTGACTTTCAGAAAAATTGATTTAAGATTGTTTTTTAAAATGTTATGTTCCTGTTTGCATATTTCCTGATAGCAATATAGGTACTAGAGATTGATTTGCTAGTCATTGTCCTCACCACCTTTAAAATAAAGCCGGTCGGTTTTCTTAGGTTGCCATCTTATCAACAGTAGCTCCTTCTCCTTTGCACCCTGATACCATGCTAATAAGCACAAGTGCCTTTAAATGCAGATTTTAGCCCTGGCTGGTGTGGCTCAGTAATTAGAGCGTCAACCCACGCACCAAAGGATCATGGGTTCTGTTCCTAATCAAGGGCATGTACCTGGGTTGCAGGTTCAATCCCCAGTCCCAGCTGGGACACATATGGGAGGCAACCAATTGATGTGTCTCTCTCACATTGATATTTCTCTCTCTCTCTTCCTTCTCCCTCCCTTCCACTCTCAAAAAAAAAAAAAAAAAAATCAATGGGAAAAATATCCTCAGGTGAGGATTAATAAAATGCAGCTTTTATTGTAGGGAATATACTCAACAATATTGTAATAACTATCTATGGTTCCAGGTGGGCACTGGAATTATTGGAGGGAACACTTTATAACCTAAATGAAAGTCTAGCCACTATGCTGCACACCTGAAACTGATACAAAAAAAGGTGTTGAATGCAAACTATAATTGCACAATAAAATAAAAAATTGCAATGCCATTCACAAAAATAAAATAAATTATAAATAAAGTGCAGCTTTTATTATGCAGGAGTTTTCTTTTTCTTTTCTTTTTTATTTGTTTTGGGACTATATTTATTTATTTTTATTTTTTTATTTTTTTAAATTTCTTTATTGATTAAGGCATCACATATTTGTCCTCATCCCCTCATTCCCATCCCACACCCCTCCCCACAGATGCCCCCCCCCCCCCCCCCTGTTATCATTAACCGCTGGTTAGGCTCATATGCTTGCACACAAGTCCTTTGGTTGATCTCTCCCCTTTACCACCACCCTCCCTCTGAGGCCCGACAGTCTGATCCATGCCTCCTTGTTTCTGGGTCTGTTCTTGTTCATCTGTCTATGTTGTTCATTATTTCCCCTAGATGAGTGAGATCATATGCTATTAGAAATACACTTATAAGAACTGAAAATGAGACAAGCAATAATGGTTATGGCGACAGGCAAATGAATCAGTCTGTAGTAAGTTTCTTTCTGGGATATGCAGGAGTTTTCATCATTGAGTTTTGTATCACTTGGTAAGTCTGAAGACTCAAGTTTTTCTTTACTTGTATCCATACTTAGGCACACAGTACTACTAAGTTAGATCCTGATCTGAACCTCGAAAGTCAAAATTTTACCCTCAAGTCCTGACTAGTTTTTCCATAGTGGATTGGAAGTGTAACTAGAGGTTTGATTTTTGGGGTGTCTTTTTCTCTATCTCTTGCTTTTCTTGTTTTGTTAGTAACTGTGAATTTATTGTCTTCATGTCTAAGAGCACCTTTATCTTTTACCTTTACAATAATCATTACAACATAGTAGGTACCTAACAAGTAGTTTACCTGCCACCAAAAAATAAATAAAAATCAGTTTCACTTTCTCTTGACTTGGCTCAGTTTTGCTCTTTACCCTTCATCCTCTGCTGCTCAAGGTCATCCTCTGTTGCTCAAGGTCGTACTGGCCTGAGAAAGCTGCCTTTTCATTTCCCAAAGTGAATTGTGATGTGGACAGCAGCAAAAATTGTTTGTAAAAGACTATTTTAAAAGTCAAATTGGATAGAGTTTGCATTTACTTGTTCAGACTTTGACAGTACAACAATTATTTCCATTTGAATGCCTGCTGGTTGGCTAACATTTTCATGCATTTTATCTTTACAGTAGGCAACCACGGTTATGACAATGCGCTAGCAGAAATGCATCCAATATTTTTAGCCCACGGTCCTGCCTTCAGAAAGAATTTCACAAAAGAAGCTATGAACTCCACAGATCTGTACCCACTGCTCTGCCACCTCCTCAGTATCCCCGCCATGCCACACAACGGGTCACTCAGGCGCGTCCAGGATCTGCTCAGTTCAACAGCTCCGAGGACAATGACTCACACACAGAGCCCTCCACCCCACCATGGTAGTGGCAAGCCAGGAGAACACGAGCAAGAGTCAAACGCTTATTTCATAGGGGTCTCTCTCGGTAGCGTTATAGTTATTGTTTTTTTTATAACTTTCTTTAAACATTTAATTCGCAGTCAAATACCTGCCTTACCAGATATGCAGGCTGAAATAGCTCAACCATTATTACAAGCCTGATGCTACTTAGAAGTGGAAATTGAGCAATTATGTCAGTGTTTAAAGGTTTCAAATTCTAGGAAACCACCTTGAGACATTTGCACAGGCCCGAAATCAGTTACATACATATTCAGGCACAGTCTTTCTCACACACACACACACACGGACCAAAATACACATACCTGCAAAGGATTCCAGATGTGGAAGTATGTTTCCATTGTCCTGTCTGGCGTAGGCAGAGAGAAGATCCTGCTTTATTTGGACTTGGCACATATAATGTATATATTTAGCAACTTTGCACTATTTAAAGTACCTTATATGTTGCACTTTAAGTTTCAGTCCTGATGGGTACTTTTATGTGAAATGCACTTTCTTGACAAGTATGTCTTATAACTTGGTTGCAAAAGACAACTTTTTACCCCGTGTCACAGAATACTTGTCATTCAAACTGAATGAAGTTTCGGATCATTCCCCAATAATGTGGAAATGTACTTAAATTTAGTTTGCTGGAGAGCAAGAAGAAATTGAAAACTGTTGAAAATTAAATGGGACCACCTTTGTGTTTTGAATTTTGGAGAGACTGCATTCCTACCAGCAGGATGTATCTGGGCATTCATTGTCCTATTTCTTTCCAAAGGACTTGGGTTTTCATTTTATTTCCCCCCGCCCCCCCCCCCCCCCAAAAAAAATCAATTACTGGCAGATTCATACTAAACATATTATTTGTCATAAAATTCATTGTTGCTATTTCCTGGTTGGTCATTTTACTCTGATGTTTTGTAACACTGTGAATATCCATTCCTTTTTCTTTGGTCCAGCATTGGTCCAAGTATTAGAGATGGGCATCAGCTCAGCAATGTTTTCTCTTGTTCTATAATTATTTGCTTGTTTGGAAACTAAATCGTTAATTACATTAAAATCAAATTAGATAAAACAATGTTTGTTTTATTCCTGGTAACCTATAGTAACAGAGCACAAGCATCTTTTAGATGTGAATATTTGAAGATGCAGAATTAGCCTAAACTCTATTAGGTAAAATGTATGGGCCCTAGAAAATATTGTGATTTATGTGTAAATATACACCAACTGGCTAAATAGGAAAAATGGGAAATGTATTTCAGAAAGAAAGGATAAATTAGATGTAGAGAACAAAAGTGGCAGAGTTAAAAATACAATTGAATTTAAGTGCTTCCTAAAATGAGGTGGGAGAATTATTTCTCAATGCCAATAAAAAATGTTAGCACCTCATTCTCATTTCATAGAACCTCTTAATAGGATAGAATGGAATCACTGGAAATGTACCATAGATTTAAAAGCTAAGAAGTTAAATGGTAGGTAACAAACTCAAGACGTCTAAACTCCAGATTAAAGATCTTAGAAACGAGACAGGTCACGATGGCTCGCTTTGCATTGTAGCTATGAACTTACCTGCATTACTGAGATGCCAATATAACAACTGAAAGAAATTGGTCTGTTTAAAAGCATTACTACTCAAGTGCTACCTGTACATTAAATCAGTACCATTAAATTCACTTTAGAAAGTGCTGTTAACCTTAGTAGTAAGAAGAAAGTAAATTCTGTAACTTGGATGAAATTACTAAAATTCTGATGGAAGATTTGATTATTGTTTCTTTTATTTACAGATACTTACTGTCCTGTAAAATATCAGCAGGAGTTTACTTGAAGGAAAATAAAATTATAGTTTGCTGTGAAAAATCTAGTCATCATCGTCCTTTGATAGCTTTTTTGTTTTTGGTTTTACCTGCATGTCTTCATGGCCATACTTTATATGCAGTTAACAAAAATGAGTAGAAATGAAGTTTAGACTAGTTAACTAATTGTAAATTCGATTCTTTAACAGGTCAGAGGGATGAAGTGCCTTCACCCCACCATTTTTGCTCAACATCCTCCATCAGCTGTCTTTTTTTAAAAATAAATATATTTCTATTGATTTCAGAGAGGAAGGGAGAGGGAGAGAGAAATAGAAATATCAATGATGAGAGAGAATCATTGATTGGATGCCTCCTGCATGCCCCCTACTGGGGATCGAGCCCACAACCCTGGCATGTGCCCTCCACTGGAACCAAACAGTGACCTCCTGGTTCATAGGTTGACGCTCAACCACTGACCCACACCAACTGGGCACCAACTCTTCTTTTTGTTATACCATTTGAGATACTTCATCTTGTAAGCCTTGGTCCTTTTAATTTTTTTACACATTGAAAGTTTTTATTTGTCTGAGGTTCGTGCTCTGTTTCTATGTAATATGTATTGCTATTTAACTTTTTATTGAAGTAAAACTCAAAATGTATAAGTAAATAATAAATGTTGCCAATTATTAGTAAGTGAACAAATTCATGTAACTTCATTATAGAAAAGAAATAGAAGGTGGAAAATGACTAGCACTCCAGAGAGACCCTCTTAGGACCCAATCTACCTTCTCCCTCTGCCTGAGGTAACACTATCCTGAGTCGGAACACAATAGAATACTTTCCCCTATTTTTAAATTTTACCTAAGTGGAATCATACAATATATATTCATTTTTGTTTGGCTTTTTTCCACTCAAGATTTTACGAGAATCATCCATGTTTTGTGTGTAGCAGTAGTTTATTTTCATTGCTTCATGAAATTACATGAATATACAACACAATTTATGTATTGTTTTTGGATATTTGGGCCATTTCTAATTTGATATTACTATGAGTACTGCTGCTATGAGCATTTTTTCCCGTTTTTTGGTGAATGTATGTATACATTTTTTTGTTGGATATATTATATGAATCCACTGTTTAACCTGGGTTTTTCCCATTAGCAGAGTCTGAGACAAAGGCTTATGTCGACAATTTATTTGTGACACCATCCCAAGAAACGAGAGAGGGACAGGGAGTGAAAGGAGAAATGAAGAGAAAGCCTATACAAGTGTAAGTTAGAGAACTGGCCACTGGTATGAGTGCCCAATCCCACAGGGCCTTCATAGGAACCATAGGAAATGTACCTCAGAATTGACTGCGTGGGGAATGGGAGAGGAAAGCAAAGCATTTACCCATTGGCCTCCAACCCCACTTGCTGAGTGGTTCATGGTTATAACTCCAAGTATATCAGAGTAGTTCATGCACAAGTGCCAAATGCGATCTCGTAGGCACCCAATGCCATAGTGTCTGGGCCCAGAAGAAAGGCTAAGCATTGTTAGGTTATATCTGTGGGAAGTTGGTCTAAGTCAAGATGAAACTGGAGTAAAGGGTGAGTTGAGTAGATCTGAGGTGGTATACAAGAGATGTCTAATACATTCACATATGTATGGATTCTTCATTTTAACAAAGGTCATCTATTCTGCTCATCTATTTGTCTATCCTTGTATCAATACCATAGTTTTAATTGTTATAACTTTATGATAGTTTTTGACATCACATAGAGTGAGTCCTATCATTTATTTTTACTCAAGATTGTCTTGACCCTTTATGTTTGTACAAAATTTTGAGTCAGCTTATACAATTCCATAAGAAATAAAACCCTGCCCGAAATGCTTAGATGCAGTGACAAATTTGAGAATTGCCATCTTTACAATATTGAATCTTCCAAACTATAAACCTGATATAGCTTTCTGGGTTTGTTTGTTTGTTTTGTGTTTTTGTTTTTTTGTTTGTTTGTTTTTGTTTTTTGTCTTTCTTAATTCTTCTCATTGCTATAATTTCCTGTGCAAAAATTCTGCATGTGTTTTGACTTCTTCTTAGAGAGTTCATGCTTGATGATACCAATATAAGTGATACCAGATTTAAGTTTTCATTTTTTTGTTTTCTGATATATAGATAAATACACTTGATTTTTACACATTGACTGACCTTATATGCAGCAATTTTGTCAATTTTGTTAAGCTCACTTCTAGTTTATCTGATTCCTTTGCGTTTTCTACATATGCAATTGTGTCATCTGTAGATATAACAGTTTCATTATTTTTCAGTTATGTTATTTCTTTTTCTTGTCTTACTGCGCTTGCTAGCACCTCCAGTGCAATATTAAATAGGAGTGTTTGGAGTGGACAGCCTTGGCTTGTTCCTGATTTTGGAGAAAAAAACATTTGCTATTTCATCATTCAGTCCATTAGGTGTGGGTTTATGCTATTTAAATATTATAATTCAGTATGATATTGCTGTAGATTTGTAGCAAATAGATGTGACATTACATATGTGGCAATATATATATATATATTATAAATGTATATGTGTGTGTTAATTATCAGCTTTAAGTTCCCTTCTATTCCAAATTTTTTGAGTTTTTTTGTTTTGAATAATAAACAGCTGGCAAATTTTGCCAAATGCTTTTTCCATATTTATTAACACACCATGTTTTCCTTTTCCCTATTAATGTAAATAGCATTGATTGATTTTCAAATATCAAAGTACATTCCTGGGATAAATTCCATTTGTTCATGTGTCTTTTGAAATACTGCTGAATTTAATTAGATAATATTTCATTAAGGAATTTTTGTTCATAGGGGTTGCCTATGTTTCTTTTTTTATATTTTTTTGTCAGATTTTGGTAATGGTGTTACACTAGCCTCATTAAACCAGTTAGGATGTGTTTCTTTTTTCTCTGTTTTCTGTAAAAGTTTATGAAAAGCATTCCTTAAATGTGGTAGAACTAATCAGTAAAACCACCTGGAGTTGGAGTTTTCTTTATGGGGATGGTATAACAAATTAATTTTTGTGATAGATATGACTATTAAAATTAGCCATTTGATTTTGTATCATTTTGATAAATTGTATTTTTTTGAGAAATTTGCCATTTTATCCAAATTGTCATATTTATTGGCATAATATTCCCTTAAATGTTTTTTATATATACAGGTCAATAGTGATGGCCCCTCTTGTATTACTGATATTGCTCATTTGTGCTAGCTCCTTTTTTGTTCTTGGTCACTTTTTTTAGGGGCTTATCAATTTATTAATACTTTTTTTTAATATATATTTTATTGATTTTAGAGAGGAAGGAAGAGGGAGAGACAGAAATATCAATGATGAGAGAGAATCAATTGGCTGCCTCCTGCACGCCCCCTACTGGGGAACAAGCCCGCAACCCAGGCATGTGCCCTTGGCCGGAATCGAACCCAGGACCCTTCAGTCCACAGGCCGACGCTCTATCCATTGAGCCAAACCAGCCAGGGCCAATTTATTAATACTTTTAAAAACAAAATTGGCTTTATTAATTTTATTTTGCTTTTCTATTTCATTCTTTTTTTCTTCTTCCACTCACTTTGGACTTTCTACATCTTTTCACTAGCTTCCTAAAGAGAAAGCTTACGACCTTTATTTTTAACCTTCCTTCCTCTCCAAAACAGGCAATCAAGGCTATAAATTTCCCCCTAAGTACTGCTTTAGCTTTGGACTACAGACTTTGGTATGTTATCATTTTAATTCAGTTCAATATATTCTCTCATTTATTTCTATTTAAAAGTATATTAACTTCTAAATATTTAAGATTTTTCTTAACTTATTGTTATGGAATATAATTTAATTCCATTGTCAGAAAACATACTTTATAAGATTGCAGTTTTTTGAGATTAGTTACTGAAACTTGTTTTATGGTCCTTCATATAATCTATTTTGGTGATAATTCCATCTGCACTTGAAAAGAATAAGTCTTCTGCAGTTTGGAGCTATAATCTTCTCTAAGTGTCATTTAAGTCAATGTGGTTGATACCATCACTCAGGTCTTCTATATCCTTGCTGGTTTGTTTTTTTCTTGGACTGGTTGTTATATCAATTACTTAAGAGAGGAGTGTTAAAATCTTCAGCTATGTTTATAAATTACCTTCCTTTCCTTAATTCCATCACTTTTTGATTCCTGAACTTTTAAGCTTTTTTAAAGTGTGAACATTTACAATTGTTATCTAATATATTAGTACACTAGAAGCCCGGTGCACGAAATTCGTGCACGGAGGGGGGTTGTCCCTCAGCCCAGCCTGTACCCTCTCCAATCTGGGACCCCTGGAGGGTTGTCTGACTGCCCGTTTAGGCCCAATCCTAAACGGGCAGTTGGACATCCCTCTCACAATCCAGGACTGCTGGCTCCCAACTGCTTGCCTGCCTGCCTTCCTGGTTGCCCCTAACCGCTTCTGCCTGCCAGCCTGATCACCCCTAACCACTCCACTGCCAGCCTGGTTGATGCTTAACTGCTCCCCTGCCAGCCTGTTTGCCCCCAACTTCCCTCCTCTGCCAGCCTGGTCACCCCTAACTGCCCTCTCCTGCAGGGTTGATCACCTCCAACGGCCCTCCCTTGCAAGCGTGGTCCCTCTCAACTGCCCTCCCTTGCAGGCCTGGTCCCTCTCAACTGCCCTCCCTTGCAGGCCAGGTGCCTCCCAACTGCCCTCTCCTGCTGGCCATCTTGTGGTGGCCATCTTGTGTCCACATGGGGGCAGGATCTTTGACCACATGGGGGAAACCGTATTGTGTGTTGGAGTGATGATCAATCTGCACATTACTCTTTCATGAGCTAGGATAGAGGCCTGGGGCAGGGGTGGGGGCCAGCTGGTTTGCCCTGAAGGATGTCCTGGATCAGGGAGGGGGTTCCCTTGGGGTGTGGAGCAGCCTGAGCAAGGGGCCTGTGGTGGTTTGCAGGCCAACCACGCCCCCTGGCAACCCAAGCGGAGGCCCAGGTATCTGGAATTTATTTTCCTTCTACAATTGAAACTTTGTAGCCTTAAACAGAGGCTGGGCCCGGACAGGGTGTGCGGAAAGCTTTGCTTCCCCTGTTGCCGCCGGCAACCCTGGCTTGCTCTCTCAAGCTCCGTTCTGCTACCATTTCTGTTTGAATTTGTTTACCTTCTATAATTGAAACTTTGTAGCTTGAGTGGAGGCTTAGGCCTGCAACAGCTCGAGGAAAGCTTGGCTTGCTCTGTAGCCTGGGAAACCTTGCTCTCTGTGGCTGTAGCCATCTTGGTTGGGTTAATTTGCATACTTGCTCTGATTGGCTGGTGGGTGTGTTGATGATACGGTCAATTTGCATATTACCTTTTTATTAGGTAGGATTAGAAATGTCCCTCTCTATCTCTGGAAATTATTGCCTTGAAGATTACTTTGTCTGATAATATTAATATAGGTAATCCAGCTTTCTGACAGTTTGCATGGTATATAACTATTTATCCTTTTGCTTTCAATTTGCAATTTTGTATTTAAAGTGTATCTCTTGTAGACTACATGTAACTGGATCGTGCTTTTTTATCCCATTGGACAATCTCTGCCATTTAATTGGAATGCTGGGTATTTAAATTTAGCTATTGATGTAGTTGGATTTGATATTCCATTTTGCTTTCTTCCCGCCCCCCCCCCCCCACCTTTGAGATTGGTCTGTAATTTCCTTTCTTGGGTGCTATTATCAGGTTTATCAATGTTATACTCACCTCAAAATCTTATGTATTCCTTTTTCTAGAACACCAGTTTTATTAGGCAACTGTAATGATAATCAAACCTAAAAGGCACTGAAAAAGATTTTTATTATCTTATGGGCCTGATATTTTCTCAATCTTTAATACAAAAATTGATTTTAGTTTTCTTTCTCTACTGGAATCATTTCTGTTAAATATTTTTCCTAGGAAATTATCCATTTCATCTGTATTTTCAAGTTATTTGTGCCAAATAGTGTAAAGTAAGCTGTTATGATTTGTAAGTGTTCTACTTATCTTGGTCTTTTTCAGATTGTTTTCTCTCCTTCTACTCCTCTAAACCCCCCTTTTTTGACTAGCTTTGCAGCAAATCAGCTGCCTCTTCCAGAATTCAGATTCTATTAAGGAGCTCACTTTTACAGATTTCTCCCTTTTTCTAAATCTTGGCCTCTTGATTCTTCACTTTTTTGGTAATTCCTCACTGCCATAGCACAATCTTTTATATTTTTTCCAGAGTTCTAATCCCCAGCAAGAGGATTGGTTTGAATTACATACTGAGCCATTTCACTAGAAACAACACTCCTGCATGCCTTTAATAAAAAAATAAAATAAAAAAGCCTTCACAGATATATTGTGTAAAAAAATTCACTCTCCTCAGTGGACAATTCAAACACTATATAAATCAGTACCACTGGGTCTGGGTCTGACCTATAGGAACCCTTTTATTAAAATGTGTATTTGTACTGTGGAGTTGTCTAGAGTTATTTTTACATTAATTTCTATTGGTCCTTTCCACCAGCTCTGTCTATGAAAGTGAAGTCAATCATGGTAGATATGAAAAGAATGCTGATTGGGTCAATGGCAGTTCACAGATTTAACACAGGAGGGAGATCTGAACTGGAGACATACAGTATATCTGTTAACCATCATTATAGAGCTGTCAGTGGATGAGCCACTAAATTTAGCTTATTGATGATGGAGATCAGATTTTAGAGGTCAAGGAGGTAGAAGATATGTGGAAAGGGAAGGTTTGTTCTTTGGGTAAGATTCTGCCCTTGCCAGGTAATTTTGACCATGAGACATGAGTCGCAGGACCTAGCAGTTTCAACACTAACAACTACCTACACACACATTATATGTTCAGTGTTTGCATATGTGACAGGACTCCCGGAACCAACAGGCTCATCTGGATTCTCACATATTCTCGGAAGCAAATTGTGTATGTTTGGGACCAAACTGATACCCACGCACAGGCACCAAGAAAGCTGGGGGTTGGGGAAAAGGTGTGAATATGGCATCTATAGTTCAGGAAGGACATGACCTGGAAAATGGTTCTGGATCCAAGAGTGAAACCATGAGTGGACCTAAGTAATTTATTTTTACCACTTTTGAAATGTTACTGAACTCTTCCAGAGTAAAGGAAGTACATTTTATTCTTTTTCCCACAGTTCCTAGCTAGCCGTGTTTACAGAATATCCAAGTAGAAAATGAGTAACTACTAGAGAAAACTTTATTGAATCTATACTCATTTAGACATTAACTACTTATGGCTATGTGCAAAATAAAGTTTAAATACTATAATCCCCTTACTCCTAGTGTTTTCTAATCAGCTTTTTCAAACTTCCTCCTTTTCTACTAGAATCCAATAAATGATAGTCCGAAAGCTCTGCAAAGTTTATCTTTCTTTCCAATAATGTCCTTATGTGGGATTATATATTTATACACTGTTTTAAATGTTATACACTTAATCTTTGGTTTAAAAAAATCTGTAATGAATGCTTATGTGGACTTATGCAGTATTACTGAATTATATCAAAATCTGTTACAATATGTATATTGTGCATGGTGACAAATTAAAAAAAAAACCATCAATGAGGTTGAATTCTACACTTAGTAATACAGTAAAAATGTTTTGGTAGATTTTATTCAGATACATTTTAAAATCAGAGTCATTGACTATAGATTCAAACAATAAATCAAAATACATTTTACTTCAACTTAAGGCACTATATTACAAAATTTTTAAAGCACACTATGTCATTTTATTTACACACTATTTTAAGAATTGACAATAAATAGACACTTTTCATCTCATCTTTGTCCTTCATTTGCAGCTTTACGTATTCACAATGAAGTAAAACCCTCCAAATAAAAGAAATTAAATGCATTCACCCTTAAAGCTTACCAGATACAGGCTAGAAAGACAGGAACCCAAGAATAATACAAAGGCATTTTTAATCCTTTAATGTTCCAAACATTTATCTTTAACTTCTTAGACCAAGCTTAATGGAACAATAACACAAAGCCTATAGTACAGAGCATGGACCAGAGAACCTGCATGTTAATGACAGCAGAACTGTCCCTGTTATAAGTTAATGCACTTATTCTGAATTCATTCACTGAATTAAAAAACAAACACCTATTAAAAATTATCCTATTACCTTTGAGTATTGTCATAAACAGTTAAATGTCATAAACAGCCAAATACTTTCTATCACCCAGAAAACAGCAAGGTATATTTGTCAATTATATAACAAAATACATCAAAACCTTACTGTAAAAGCCTAGCTTTACTAAAAGATTTTTTCAGTGTATTGGAGGATCATTAGCTTTAACAGCGATAGTTTTATAAATACAAATGAATTAACACAGAGTTCAATATAATAATACATAAACACCTCTTTGATTAAATAAATTCTATTCATGAACATATATATAAAAATTTACAATTTCAATTAAAGTCAATATTTTGAGACTGAGAGACAAGACAAATAGGTAAATGTCTTTTGTTCAGGGGTTAAGACATGGACAGCATCCCTTCCTATTCCATCCTATATAAAATCTACTCACAGGTTGGATGCCACGTATAGTTCACTGAAACTCATACCACCAATCAAGCTAATGCAGTCACTAAAACTCACACCATTCCAAGGAGCAAAGAATACTCAAATAGTATAAAATACCCTCCTACTATTTTTAAAATGTCCAGGGCTTTAAATGTGACTGTTCTATTCTTTGTTATTTTTTAATGGCAATTGAAGTAGAAAATTTTGTATTATTTCATTCAAATCAACTATTACCTTTAAGATAACTTTTATGTGAGGAAAAACTTCAGAAATAAAATGTGTCAAAAAGCAAAATTAGCCCTATTGGCTTTATTTCATTTATGTATTATGTTGTTAATACAGTCAACTTACGATTACTATCAGTGTCACCTATTTATGCAGGATGTGGAAATGCTTCTCAAGAACCCCAGATACAATAGGCACTAAATACCAAGATTAGGAAACCAGCAGAGACCAGACAGGGTGAATTAAACACTTGATGATCAGCACCATTGCTCTTAACCATCACAGATAATCAACATTTAACTGGGCTGCATATTTACTGTAAATCATTTCTGTAACTTCAAACTGGGTGCCTACTTTTATTTGTATTGTCAAAACTTTAAAGATCACACTATTAATATCAATTGCTTGCCTCAACTTCCAATGAATGGTTCCTGAACCCAAGTTTTCCTCTAATAGATATAATCTAGTCTGTCACAACTCTGTTTCTTCATATTAATTTTGATTATTAGAAGGTTCCACCTAGCACTCAAGTTAGGAAACGTTAGGCATTGTTGAGAGCTTATTCTGTCATTTAATGTAAGAATAATGTAAAACAGCAACAGATACTAAATTCCACTTTAAATATAACTTTTGTTGCCTAAAGAGTAAGGCATCCAACTCCCAAAGGTTAACATAAAAATATCTTTTTCTCATTCTGACTCATCAAAACCAGATTTGTAATCAGGTCATAAATTGTTCTATAGCTCTTTGATACTTCTAGTTATAATCATCAACATGAGTAGGTTAAAAATGGTAACAAAATGAATGCATTTTTAAAATTATGATTTGAACTTGTGAGTTAGAAGGTAAACAAATATGAATGCAAATATAACCTTTACTAAGAGCTGGGTTCTATGGGAATGTGGAAGCCTACCTATGGTCAAGTCAATCTCTGATCTCCTTCCATAAGTTGCATACAGTCTGCACACCCATACATGCTAACACACTTGTGCACACACACAAATAACTTACACAAAGCCATTAAGCACAGAGAAATCCACTTTTCTCTATTTTCTTAATTTCTTATTAGCAATAATCTTCAAAAGAAAACTTCTGAGATTTCAACAGCTTAAGGGTCTTAACAAAGACACAATGGTGAAGACAGAGGCTTTGTACCACATTGTCTTGGATAGTTTTTTATAATAACTTTTCTTAAAATAATATCTTTATATGCTTGATCTTTTCTGCCTGGTTAATTGATTTTGTATAACTATCACAGAGAATTTCCTAACTCAAGAGTTTACTTGGGATACAAACTCCATTAAAGGTCAATATAAAAATATAGGAAACCTTTCCTCCCTGATGCACAAATTCCACTAGTTACATAAAGATTCTGTTGTTTCATTTACAAATATAAAAATTTATTAGAAAAGTATGCCTACTAAATTTTGTTATATTTTCATCTAAATATGTGTCAAATTTTCATTGCACAAAGAAAGGCATAGGCAGTATTTTTCTTAAAAAATGTTTCTAGTTAGAGAAATAGTGTTAACTAATAATCTACCAGCAATTTTTACTATGTTCAGGGTGTTTTTGTTTTTGGTATTAGCTAATGCACCAAAAGAAAACACAAAGAAAAGTAAAACACAATTTTAGCATGCTTGGTATAAATTCTTTGTCTTTCAAAGTATACTTTTTCATAGTTATAACACATTTGGGTGTATCCTTGGTTTTGTGACTAAGCAAAGACACTTTGTATAAACTCCAGCACATATTAGTCAATTAAAGGATCATCATCATCTTCTTGTAACTGAAGTCGGGAAAATGGCTGCGGTGCAGACAGTCTATTCTGCATGATTATGAAGAGGCACGTCAGAATGGTTAAGATCAAGAGTACACCAAAAACAATTCCAATGGCTTCTGGGAGTCTAATGCACCACTGGTCAACTAACAAACACTGAATATGACCAAAGGTTCCATTATTGGGATGTGGTTTTAATCCCAGGATGTGGCACATCATTGGATAAATATCCACACTGTCAATTGTGCATTGTTTGTAGTCTTTGTGAAATGCAGGACCGTGGGCAGCCAGAAATGGATGCATACTAGACAAGGAATTATCATAACCATGGTCACCTACTGAAAAAGAACAAAAATAATGTTAGTAAATAATCTTTCTATTAGAAAATAACTTGCTTTGCATGTAATTAATACTAGAGTCTTGCCAGTATAATTCCCATCCCACTAGAATTCTGATCTGTTGAACCAGACAGGGGCCAGAAATAAAATTTCCAATTTTCTTCAACTCAGCCATGTTCCCTTTTTCATACACACATCTCTTTTTCAATCAATCATGGTGGCTTTAAAATGACTTCTCAATCTTATGTACTTATTTTTCAGCCCTAGCCCCACCTATTTTACCTGTTACTTTCTAGCACTGTTTGCGAAAGCCCACTGTAAATAGCACCAGTGAGAAAAAGTGGTCTGGCTGAAAGTCCTGAGTAACTGTGGAAGAGTGAGTTAAAACCATTGAATGGTGAAGAAGTGAACGTGCAGACTTACCTATGTCAATTGCTCCTGTGATAAGAAATAGGGTTATACAATACTAGAGGCCCAGTGCATGGATTCGTGCACTGGTGGGGTTCCTTGGCCTGGCCTGCAGAGATCAGGCCGAAATCGGCTCTCCGACATCCCCTGAGGGGTCTCGGATTGCGAGAGGGAACAGGCCAGGCTGAGGGACCCCACCAGTACATGATCAGGGTGGGGAGGGACCGCGGGAGGGCTCCAGAGTGTGTCTGGCCCATCTAGCCCAGTCCCAATTGGGGCCGGCCAGCTGAGGAGGGACCGTGGGAGGTTGGCCGGCTGGGGAGGGACCACAGGAGGGCTCCAGGGAATGTCCGGCCCGTCTTGCCCAGTCCCGATCGGCTGGACCCCAGCAGCAAGCTAACCTACTGGTCAGAGCGTCTGCCCCCTAGTGGTCAGTGCGCATCATAGTGACTGGTTGAATGGTCTAACGAAAGATTGGACACTTAGCATATTAGGCTTTTATTATATAGGATACTACTCATTCATTGACAGTTAATGAACACCTCAACCTGAAGGGCCAGGTAACTGCAAATGTCACAGATGGGATTCTTGTACTGAATGTGAAGTCTACCCAGAGGATTCCAACTTATAATGCCAGTGAAAGTCTAACTCAAAGAAAAATGTGATGGTCTCTAACCAAAGTCCCATACCAGATTCTCAAATTTTAGCTTTATTTGAACAAACATTGCCTTTTATTTTTATATATTTTTAATTACATTTTTATTGATTTCAGAGAAGGAGGGAGAGAGAGATAGAAACATCAATGATGAGAGAGAATCATTGATAGGCTGCCTCCAGCATGCCCGCTACTGGGGATTAAGCCCACAAGCTGGGCATGTGCCCTTGACCACAATCGAACCTGAGACCCTTTAGTCTGCAGGTTGACGCTCTATCCATTGAGCCAAACCAGCTACGGCAACAAATACTGCCTTTTAATGTACATCACTTGCATTTAATAAGCTTCCACTTTCACATGAAGTGCAGGGTCAAAGTGATGAGTATACCAGTGTTTTATTATTCTTTAATTGTATGTTTAAAATATTTCAAAATAAAAATGCCTATGACCAATATAATAAAAAGTGGAATACAACACTATACATAAAAAGATATTATTATTTCATTAATGTAAAAATATGCAAGTATGTGTAATAGGAAAAATATTAGAAAGGCAAAAAACTCCCACAATTAACATTTTTCTGTACCTCTATATTGAGGGATTATAGATACTTTTTGTTCTCTTTTCTAAACATTTCTGTATTTTCCAAGTTTTTAACAGTAGGTATATGACAAATATCTAATAATAAAAGCATAATATGCTAATTAGACTGGACCATCCTTCTGGAAAACCTTCTGGACGAAGCCCGGGCTGCAAGAGAAGCCCAAGTCCCTGGTGCCTGCCAGCGGCTGGAGGGAAGCCCGGGTCCCAGATTCCTGCCTGGTGCCAGAGGGAAGCCGGTGGCAGCAGCCGGGGGAAGGAAGGCCTACTCTTGCACGAATTTTGTGCAACTGGCCTCTGGTAAATAGTATCTGGTTCCATTGACCCTGGTTTTATTCTTGCCTGATGTTTCTGAATTGCTTTAGATCAGGGACTGCAAACAACAGCACCTTGCCAAATTCAGCTCTCCACTTGCTTTTGTAAACAACATTTCAGTGGAACACCGCATCTCAATTTACAGATATTGTCTATGGCAAGAGTTGAACAGTTCAGACCAGCTGGCCCACAAAGCCTAAAATACATATTTACTATCTGGCCATTTACAGAAAGTTTCCTGACCCCTGCTATTGACTACAAAATCATGTATTTTTTTTAAAGTATTCAAATTGAATTTAGCATCTGGATAAAGAAGTTTGTTTCCAGGAAGACCTGTAACTCTCCCCTATACATCATCTGTTTTTTAAGAGGGATTTCGATACATGTTTTGTTTACCCAGTGCATTTTTGTTTGTTTACTTTCTGGTTCTTGTCCAATGTTTTAAACTGTTGTAGCATTCAGGTAAATGATTTCATCATTGGGAAAAGACATAGGGTTACTTGGACAAAAATATTTTTTTAATATATTTTTATTGATTATCAGAGAGGAAAGGAGAGGAAGGGAGAGATAGAAACATCAATGATGAGAGAGAATCATTGATTGGCTGCCTCCTACGTACCCCCTACTGGGGATCTGGCCCGAAATCTGGGCATGTGCCTTTGACCAAAATCAAACCCAGGACCCTGGAGTTCACAGGCCAACACTCTATCCACTGAGCCACACCAGCCAGGGCTGGACAAATTTTTTTAACATAAAAAAATGAGAAATTTGAACTAGCTAATCTCTTCCTGTTTACAGTATTTTGCTTCTTTTATTTCTTTGTTTCATTATTTCTCTTTCACTTTCTACAAATGAGAACCTATCTTGAAAGTTACTGAGAGTAACTGCAGTTTTGGTAAGAAAGTAAAACTATACCTTCACCCTTATGGTCACCCAACCTTCTAATGCAAGGGTGAAATTGTGGTTATTGTGACATGCTATCAAATAAAAATCTGAGAATTAAATGAAGAACTCACAATGATGTAGTTGAAATTGAACTAATTACACTGTGTCAACATCTCTAAGTGAAAGTATTCTGTTAAAAGAACAATGTCAATTTATGATTTATCCCTAGGACACAAGAGAAATACCCTAAATACTTACATTTTAGTGATGAATTATTTAGCACAATTGTCCAGCCTTCATCAGCAACCAAAATAATAGGCTGAATCCGATCATTATGTTGGTAATGAAACCTGGCAGGAATGTCTTCTTTGAGATAAACATTCATGTGAGAGCTACAGTTTTTTAGTTTGTTATAAACCTCTGTTTTATCTGAAGAAAAAGGAAACAGTAAAGGAAAAAGTCATGGTTGATTGATAAGGAAAAAATACTTCTAACCAGAATAACTGGAAAAAAATCCTTAACAATATCATCTATTTAATTCTCAAAAAAAAAGAGAGAGAGAATAATCATGTGACAGTGTTGGGACACACACACACACACATACACTTTTTTCAAAGCATTCACAGAGCTCTTTTTTCATTTTGTTATTATTCCTAGTAGACTTTTTATACAAAGGGGACAAGTTTCACATCTAGCTTCCTCAGTAAATATTAACTAATTACATATTACTAAATATTAACTAATTACATATTACTACTCATCACTAACTCTATCAGTAAACAAAAGGTATATCTCACCCAAATATTCCAGATGTTTTCAAGGGTAAAAATTTCCTTTTTCCATTTGTGTGAATTACAAAATATACCCAGAAGCAAAGAAATGATAATTCTGAACATAAATCTTAAGCTAATAGTTTTGTTTTAAAATTTGTAAAGTAGGGGAAAACATATAATCCCACTCTGAGTAAGTGTAAAAATAGATGGTTCTTAACTACTAAAGCCAGACCTTTATTCTCTTACAAAACCCTCAATCCATTGCCCCATTCAAATATCCCTTGGCTAAAATTTACTTACTTATTTTGGGAAGTATTGCCGCAACTGGGGTCAAATCTATAAGAGTGTAGTCTGAATGATTGAGGCAGATATCCAAGTTTATCAGTCTTTCCTTAGAACACTGGGTCATCCCATGATCGCTTGTAATGATCACATTAAGATTTTCCCACAATCCTAATATCTTGAGTTTGTGGACTAAGTCACCAATAAGGTCATCTATTTCTTTCAACACTCTGCGCATATTTTCTTTATCTTCGGGTCCATATTTATGTCCACTTGCATCTGGTTCTTCCCAATAGAGCGCTGCAAAAGTAACTGGTGGGTTCGAATTGCTCAGCCACATGGTAATATTATTTAGTCTCTCCTCAAATGATACTGAGGAACTATAATTCATAAAATAGGAAGGCGTGGTATTGTGAATGGGTATATCGGTGCCAGGCCACATAGCAGCAGCACTTGATCTGTTTTCCTGAAGCTCATTGGTTACCCAAATAGGTACTGCCTCATTCCACCAAAAAGGATCCCTGTCATTAAAGTCAGAAAAATATTTCTTGGTGATTACATCATACATGGAATTAGCTACAATGCCATGGCTTTCTTCATACAAGCCTGTCACAATACTATAGTGGTTTGGAAATGTCTTTGTGATGAAAACATTTTTAACGTGCTCCACTAAGACGCCTTCTTTGATAAAATTCTGGAGATGAGGAAATTCATAGTTCTGTAGATAGTCAGCTCTGAAGCCATCAAAGGACACCAGTAGTAACTTCGGTGGCAAACTATAGGAAGAGTTACCTCTACAAGCAGTTATAAGTCCAGAAAATAAAAGTATTACTAGTAACTTCATATTGAATGTGTTGAAGGAGAGCAATCAGGGTTCCTAAAATATAAAAACACAATGCATTAGCAGTAGAGCTATTTGACTTGGATTAGGTTTCAAAAGTTTAACCACCAGGAGAAGAGAACCAACATTTAAACTTTTTATATACCAGATTTACCTCTGTCAACTTAAAAATTAAATAATGCCATTCACTGAAAGGCAACTGAATAAAGTTAAAATTGGAAAAACTAAAAATTGCCTTTACTTGTCCAGTTTCCTTTTATATATGTCCTGTCCCAGCATGCATGCTCTGAAAGGGAAATGGGCCATTTTTATACTCTATATAATACTCGTGTTTGGCTACCTTGCTTGTCTGCAATTAGAAGTTTAGAAATTATTCTAAAAGCTTAATAACAACAGATGAAGAAACAAAATGTATCCCTTTTCACAAAGCAGAAATAGTGCCCAATTTTCTGAGGCTCCAGAGAGGGAGATTACCGTTCCATTTAATGACTAGTCCTACAGGAATAGGTGGTAGAAATTCCACCATATTGGCTCACCATCAGTTCTTATTGAAAAAATACTGGCATACAATAGAAGAGTAAGAAATAAATACTATTTGAGAGAAAGACCCCACCTCAATCTGAGCCTTTACAATATGCACATAAGGGTGACAGGCCGACAAGGCCTATAGGGACTTGCAGGCGACGGTAACTTCTGAACAAATTCAACAGCTGTTGAAATGAATTTCATCACCACATCCCTCTTAGTCTTCCCTTTTACTGTCAAAGGCATAAGTATTCAACCTAAAACCTCAGGTTCAGAGCTCTCTCTGATTTTTCACTCATTTTTAATAATCCACGAATGACAAAAAGAGCTTTCCCCTAATAAATCTTCCTGCCTTTAGACTCTATCTTCTTTGGGCCCTAAAATAAAAGGATCTGTGATTTAGGTAGAGTGCTTCACTATAGATGGTCAGGGCACCCCTTCCATCATAATAAGAGAGAAGGAGCAAAGGAGTGAGCTAACAGGTTGGAGGGCTAGAGGTGAAGGAAGCTGCATTCTCTGAGTTATAAGAGGTAGGGTCATTTATTCAGAGGGAGTAGGGTGGGAAAAGGGCCAGAGGTTTGAGGAACACAGAGAAATGGCAGATGTGGAGGATGGGTGAGAGTACAAGGAAACAGCAGGATTTGTGGTCAATGTTGACAGCAGATCCCATGAAGTTTTAGAGTGACACGGTTAATTGGCTTTCTCTAGCAATTTCCTGGCTCAGGCATGAACAAAACATACAGCTGTACATACCTGGGCTTGAAACTAAAGTATGATGATGGAAGCTGAAGTTAATATCATCTAAAGAATGGCTGATATTTGAGATGCAGCATCTAAACTGAAACTAATGTAGATGCAAACAGAGAGGTTTTTAGACTTGAGGTTCTGATGAAGTCAAAGAACTGGTGTTTTAAAAGTAACTTTCAGTGAGAATTGTAAGGATGTGGGGTTGTGGTCAGAGTGAGGTGAATGAATTCATCATGCCAGAATAAGACTTGTGGTATGGCCAGGGGGACATGCACCTAGGAGTCCAGGCATACACAGCAGCCAGTTAACTAACATGATGATTAAGTTCACAAGTCATTTATTGTGTTGTTCTTTCTCCCAACTAGACTGCAATTACTTGAGGTCAGAGACTTTTTTCTTTCAAACATATTTCATACTAGATGGTATGTGTATGTATGCCAGGGTTCTTGTTCCAGCATTAAGAAGGGTTCCGCAATCTGAAGAAAGGCTGTGTGTAACTGAAGTAAGAATCCAGAGACGAAAGATAATTTTGAAAGGCATTGGGGGTCAGAGGAGCCTGGCTGAAGAAACCAGGTTCTCCTTGTCTCAGGACCCCTTGCTTTTTATTAACACAAATTGTCCTAAGGCAAGGTGGAGATATACACTTCAAAGGGTAGGGTTTCTGTACAGAAGCATTGTCAGATTGGGGAATAGCCTACGGCTGTTCAGGTGTTTGGCCAGTAGGAGGCAATAACATGTAGATTAAGATGCCCTGAGCTGTCTGGCAGCAAACAATCATCCTATTCAGGTTTGGGGGAAATGCCTTTAGCCATTCCAACAGGCGATAACATACATGACTCAGTTTTTGTTGAGTCCCCAAGTTCCATCAACCTTTTGATGAAACTCTTGCAATTATGACATGCTGGAATTGGCTTCCGGCATATGTCGTCATTCAAATACTTACTAATTGAAGCTGTGACCCTCCAAAAACCAGGGACTTAAGATTTTGAAGATCAAAGGCACAGAATCTTTTTTGAGGATCTTTGCATCTGGAAAATCTCCCACATTTTAACCTGAGATGGGCTGCCTCCTCAGTGTGGTGCATGGGTCCTCTGCTGCTGCTGGTCCATCCAAGAAACCAAAACCAGTACACAATAACAAAAACCACCTTTCCAAAGAAATGAGTAACAATTCTAAGTACAAGACACATACTTTGCACAGATGTAGCTCCAGTCACACGTCAGCAATTTCAGCTGTCAAGGCTCTAGACAGCAGTACTTCTCTTATTATTCAGTATTTGGTGCCCCTGACCTAGTGTAATGCATCTCTTCCCTCAGTCAGTCATAACTGGGTTCAGACAACAATATCATGCAGGCTGCTGCCTAGGTTCCAGAACCTCAGAACTTATTTCAGGTCTCCATGAAAGCTTGGACTGAGCAGATTCCCTGTTTTCTCTGAGTACAGCTACTTCCCTATACCAAAATATGTTTCCACTAACAATAGACTAAAACAGCAAATAAGTGGCCTAATATTGTAAAGATACTCACAAATCTATTTAATTTTATTGACTTCAGAGAGGAAAAGAGATAGAAATATCAATGATGAGAGAGAATCATTGATCGGCTATCTCTTGCACGCCCCACACTGGGGATTAAGCCTGCACCCTGGGTATGTGCCCTCACTGGGAATCGAATTTTGACCTCCTGGTTCATAGGTTGACACTCAACCATTGAGCAACAATGGCCAGGCACAAATGTATTTTTTAAAGATTGTTTATCTACTGCCCTGGCTTTTGCCCTGAGTAACCATTCTACTTTCCCAACCAATCCCACTGCACAAAGTATTCTGCTGCCAAGTCCAATCTGATCTAGTATGTCAAACTGAACACATTCTCTGCACCTCCAAATCTTCCCCCTTTCCTAAGTTCCCTAATATCTTAAAAGAGCTTTACCATTCTCGCCATCACATAAAGATGTCCTGAGTATACCATCAGTTGCCAGCCTAGTCAACTCTATTCTCATATTATCTATTACAGCAGCAATTTTCAACCTTTTTCATATCATGGGACACATAAACTAATTACTAAAATCCAACAGCACACCAAAAAATATTATATTTTGGCCAATCTAATTTTAAAAAAGATATAATTTTGATTCATTCACACCAGATGGTTATTGTTGTGTTGGCTGTTGTCATTTTTTTATTTGAAAATCTAAAGGAAAAGAGGTCCATGCCCCTGACTGAATAGTCAGGTACTGCATGTTTTTAAAATTCTTGTGGCACACTAGTTGAAAATCCCTACAGTATAGTAGACATATGAATCACTGAGTGGACCTTGTTAAAAGCTCAGCTGTCCAGCCCTGTGTGGCTCAGTTGGTTTAAGTGTCACCTTAGGAGCAGGTATGGGAGGCAATCACATCAATGTTTCTCCCTCCCTCTCCCTTCCTCTCTCTCTAAAATCAATAAAAACATATCCTCGGGTGAGGATTTAAAAAAAAGTTCAACTGTCTACTCTCCATATCTAGAAAATTCTGATTCAGTTGGTCTACAGTAGAGGCCAGGAGCCTTCATTTTTAACAGCTATCCATTCTTTTCCATCTCCACTGCTGCCCTACTTCTTAAAGTCCTCAATATTTCCTGACAAAAATACTCTGTCTCTTAACTGACCTTCCTATCTCAATCACCTTCCCACCTCAGTCACCTTCCCCTTTCTCACCCAATATCTGCCCCCAACTTAATTTTTCTGGGCATAGCTCTGTTCATGATAATCCCCTAATTAAAAAAAAAAAAAAATGTTCACAGTATCCACTGCTATACAAAAAGTCCCAACACCTCAGCCTGGCATTTAAGCCCCTCCATTATCCAAGCCCAACCTACATGCAAATCACTAGAAAACAGTTAAAGAAATAATTGCCAACCTTAATTTCCATTTACCATACTTCACTGTCACAATCTGTCTGAAATGTATTACAAAGACATGAAAAGACAATAATCATTTATCTAGGTGACCTGCAGGTGACTTATAACAGCTCTTCAGTAACAGTCTATACTTCCAAAAACATCCTAAAGTTACTCCCTATATGTGTAGTTCTGCCCAAACTCTCTTACAGGTTATTACCAAAAAAAATCATTCAATAAATATAAAATATAACTAAGTCTAAACACAAAAATGTACATGCTGTTTATCAAGAGACAAGAATGTTATACTTTTTAAATACACAATAATGAAAATAGGGGCATAAATAATCAGGACAATGAATCAACTTGTCACCTTGAAAGAACAAAGACAAGCTTGAATGAACATTGCAGGCAACACCAAAATTTTTTGTACTTCTATGCTTGAGATCCATGCACCACAAAAGTATTGTATATAAAACCAAGCTCTTCAAGGAATTACTACAAGTGGAATATCACAGTATGCATAAAACTTTTCCAACAGAGTTACTTATAAGAGCAGAGGGGTTCCAAGAAAATTCAACTAATGGTGCTGGGACAACTAGATATCCACATGTAAAAGGATGAATTTAGACCCCTCACCTCATACCATACAAAAAAGTAACTCAAACTGGATCATAGACCATGAGGATTAGAGTGAATAAATAAAATGGATTCACTATAGTAAAGCTGCTAAATTACTAAAATCAAGTAGGTTGATATCTGAGGAAAAGATTCCATTCTTATTTTAACTAGCCTGGAAATTTAAACTTTTGAATATTCCAGTTCTGCATCAATAGACATCAAACCTCCACTAATCCTCTGATTACCCCTGATGAAGGAAAGAATGTTCACCTGTCCAGACCACCTGACATCCGTTATTCAGATCATCGGTTATCTAGAGGATTACAACTTGGACCAATCTAAAGACTCAGAATGCAAGACTGATTCTTCTCAAGAAGGTACTTTTTACTATAAAAACTCTCAGCTTCTCTTCCTTTTTTCAGAACACTCTGGATATTTACCTAGCTGTGTAATACCTTTGAATAAATCTTTATCATTTATTTCTAGCCAAAGCCTCCTGATTCATGTATGCTTAGTCAATAACCAATATTATAAGCTAAAACTATATATATATAAAATCTTAGAAGAAAATACAGGAATAAATCTTTATGACCTTAGGTTAAGCGATGTCTTCTTAGATATAGCACCAAAAGCATGAGTTACAAAAATAGAATTTGACTTCCTTGAAATTGTAATTAAATACTTTAATGTTTCAAAGGATACCATAAAGAATGGGAATCCACAGAATGAGAGAAAATATTTGCAAATCATATGTCTGATAAGGAATATATAAAATAGATGTATTATATATACTGAGTGGCGAGATTATTATGATCTCTGAACCCATAATAATCTGGCCACTCAGTGTGTGTGTGTGTGTGTGTGTGTGTGTGTGTGTATATATATAGGCCTGGTGCATGAATTCATGCATGGGTGGGGTCCGGCCAGCCTGGCCAGGGGGAGGGGACATGGGTGGTTGGCTGGCCTGCCTGCTGGTTGAACTCCTGGTGGAGGGGACAATTTGTATATTAGCCTTTTATTATATAGGATATACTCTGAGTGACCAGATTATTATGCATTCAGAGATCATAATAATCTGGCCACTCAGTGTATATATAGAATATGTAAAAAACTATAACAACTCAATAATAAAAGTCAAATAATTCAATTAAAAATGAGGGAAGAACCCTAAAAAACTATTATCCATAGATATACAGATGGCAAATAAGCACATGAAAAGATGTTCAACATCAGTCATCAGTGAAATGGAAATCAAAACCACAATGAGAAACCACTTCACACCCACTATGATGAATACAGTAATCAAAAAGACAGAAAATAACAAATGTTGGGAAGAATACAGAAAAATTGGGACCTTTTTATACACTGCTAGCAAGAATATAAAATGGTGCAACAACCACTTAGAAAACATTTTACATTTTGGTAGTTCTTCAAATAAAGTTACCACAGGATCCAGTAATTCTACTACTATGCACATGAGCAAGAGAAATTAAAACATTATGTCCACAGTAAAACTTGTACACAAATACTCACTACAGCATTATTCCTAAGAGCCAAGAGGTAGAAACAATTCAAACGTCCATCAAGTGATAAATAAAATGTGGTATATAACACAATGAATATTATTTGGCAATCAAAAGTAATGAAGTACTAATATATGCTACAACTTGGAAAAACCTTGAAACATTATGCTAAGTGGAAGAAGGCAGTCACAAAAGATCACTTATTGTATCATTCTTTTTATTTAACAAGCCTAGGCTAGGCAAAACTACAGAAAAGGGAAGTATATTAGTAGTTTTCCTTGAACAAAGGGTTGGGGAGAAATGCTAATGGGTATAAGGTTTCTTTTTGGGGTGATAAAAATGTTCTCAAATTAACTGTGGTGATGTTGTGCAACTCTAATATTTTACACTATAAATGAATGAATTGGATAGTATGAGAGAGAGAGAGAGAGAGAGAGAGAGAGAGAGAGAGAGGAGGAAAATGAAATTGTCATCTTAAAAGCATCTGAAAATGCCCTGCTACAAAACAGGAAACATCTTTGAAGTCTCATCTCATTTTACCTCAAAAATTATGTGAAGTGTGTATTTCTTAATACAGACTTGGGTGTTTTAATGGGAAAATATTTTACACCACTTCTCATATGGGAAAAAAACAACCACAAAAACAAAACAATATAAGCCTCTCTCTCACACAAAATACATAAGAATCAAACTCTGTCTTCCCCAAATCTTGAGTAAAAAGGATGCTCAGGATGCCTGAGCTGTTTATCCTGAGGTCAGTAATCCCTTAATACATTGCTAGGATCCAAGTGTCCCAGTCCTTGTCCCCAGGATTAGAAGCACAGACAGCATGGAAACCACAAGAATCCCAGAATTTGAGCTCATTCTTAGTAGATGGACAACCTTGGGCAGATCTAACTCCTCCTAGCTTCAATTTCCTTATGTGTAAAATGGGGATACATAAAGTACTACGGAACAGACCCTCAAATTTAGTTTCCTTTTATCCATTCTAGTTACAAAGCTGTTATGTTGGGGAAAAAAAAGTGCATTATGACAGGCAGATGGTATTACTGTGAAACTATAAAATAACTAAAAATAATTTAGTCTAAATCCCTTTTTACATGTGATGAGGTTGAAGGTCAGTGGTGGCCCAAGCTCAGAAAGCAATTAGTGTGCTCTTACGAATTTCATGTCCTCAACGAAGTTATGAGACTAGTAACAGCAAGTTAACAAGTCTAGTAACAATCTCCAAACGATTAACGGAACTTTTCCTGCCAGATCATCTTTCATTAGCAGCACCTGTATCTATGCCTTCCAAATACTGGTTCATCATAACAAGGAGCGTTAAACTATAAAACATCATTGAGATCTCAAGTAGTTTTCAATGTATGGAAATCAGTTATATTAGAAAACATTGGGAGACATTCTGTAATTTTTCAAAGCAATAATAACAATAATAATGATGCAGGGAAAAGAAAGCAGACTCATATCCCCCACAGCAACCGGAAGTAGTAGGTAGTTTTCTTCAATGGAGAGGACAAAGCACATTCTACCTCACCTGGGATGACTTTCTTACCTGGATGGGCAATTCTCACTGACATTCTTAGCCCAGGTGAAGGTGGGAGAGTATAACAGTTACAGGATATGGTGAAAGATATTTGTCACCATTAACATGCTACCACTTCATAATATGAAAACTTTATTCTAAGCACTTCACAAGTATTTGTAATGGAACTCTTATACAGCTTTAAAATAGAATTATTGTCTATGCACACAGAAAACATAGGTGGTTTCCTTTAGGTTATTATTATTATCTTCATATTCTACGGGAAAAAAAAACATTAAGTACTCAGTAAAAGGCTTTCTCAGTCTTTTTTTAGGATTCTAAATCATTCTCCAATTTTCCCACGCACACAAAATTGTCTAGCAAGTATCTTCAAAACAGCTACACTTCTATTACTTTCTACAGAATAAAATACCCCTCCATGGACTCCATGTGTTTTCATCAAAATTTCTCCCAAACATTTTGTAGCTAATCTAAAGGGTGGAGATAGTTTATTTATATTAAATGCATTTCCTTAAATGGCCTGGAAAAAGGGAAGAAAAATCATAATATTAAAAAGAGCAGGTGACTTCCTACAGTACTTGGCCAGACTTCAGGCTTAGAGGTCCACCAGACCGCCGGTGGTTCTGCAAAACCCGTCTGGGGTCAGCCCTGGTGTGGACACGCACCCGCCCGCCACCAGCGGCCCGATCCCGGGCACCTGCCTCGCCGGGCCGACCTCCGCCCCGTACAAGGGAACGCCACCACCTCGCAGGTTTGCGGCGCCCGGAAAGGAAGTGTTTGTCAAGGGCCTCACAAACAGTGCCCGGCCTACACAAAGCACTTCGTCCTTCTCTTCCTCGGCTGCTTTGGCAGGAAATTCGCTTTCAAATTGGATTGTATCAGTACCGTACACTCGAATCTACTATTCGGACAGATGCCTGCCGATGCGTTTCTTCCTAACCAAATGCCCACCCCGCCGGCCCGTCTCCCCTCGGTGTCACCTTCGCCCACCTCGGCCCCTCCACTGGCCTCCGGCCAACGTCCCTCTCTCGCCCTTCACCCCGCAGCCCTGCCCACCCCAAACCCACCCGCTAATCGCCGGCCCACGCCGCCCTCCGCCTCCGCCTCCGCCTCCGCCAGTTGTGTCGGTGCCGCCGGTCCCTTCGCGGACGTCCCCGCCGGCGTCCCAGGATGTTGGGGGTGGGGGGGTGAGAGAGGGCGTTTCGCACCACCCCTACTTTCACATCCCCTGGTGGACTGGCAGGGGGGGCACTGCCCCCCAGAACCCGTGCGCGCGAGGCCTCACTCACCTGCCGCCGCGGCCGCTTCTCCCCAGCGCGCGGAACCGGCGCTCGAGGGTCCTGGGGGCGAAGGAGACGCGCAGGGCCAGGGGCGAGGCGCAGCTCTTCCCGAGGCGCCGGTGCAGGTGCGACCCCCCACCACCACCACCGCCGCGGGGAGCCGCCCCCACCGCCGGGAATCCGCGCTGCGGGGGGTGCTGCGCAGTGCGGGCCGCTGTCCGTCCGGGGCGCGACAGCGGAACAGGTTTTGAGCAGTTGGCGCAGCGGGCGATGGAGTCTGAGTCCCGTCCTCCGATTGGATGCCGGAGCCGCCTTCAGTGTAACGCCCTTTCCGATTGGTTAGACTCAGGTGCCACCTGCGACAGCTGCTTTGGTGGAGTGGCACTGGACCTCGGCGCGGAGGTGTGTTCGTCTCGGCCACCATGGCCCTTTTAAACCATCCTAGGGCTGCGTGCCCGTCAGAGGACCTGAAACGAAGGGGGCCCTGGCTATGGCCAAGTCCACACCTCATGCCACTCCCACTTGGCCCCTAGGAAACCCTGGGGCTTAGGTGTCCCCAGGAAAAAACGACTTTGGCTGCACCAGGGCCTAGGACAAATCTAAAGCAGCATCAGCCAGTCCCGGTGAGTGGGAGATAAATACAATGTAAGTGCTACCATAGCAATATCTGTCTTAATATACAGGTGAGCACCTTTACACGAAGTTGAATAGTAGGCAGTTTACCAGTCAAGTGACAGGAAAACACAGAAACATAGTCCTTGCAGTGGGGAATTAGTCATCGGTACCAGCAAAGAAATGGGCACTTCTTTAGACAGCCGCAGGGGGGATTGTGCTCATCCCTGTAATTGGAAGCTTAGTCAAACAGTCAATGTAACTTGAAGCTTACTACTAGGAACAGAAATTACCAAACAGAAGTACCGTAGATTTACTTAACACTTGGATTACCCCAGTATGGTTGGCAAAGAGCAGATAGAATCTTGTGTATCTGCAGTGCCAAACACAGAAACTGGCATAGAAAAAGTACTTACTAAATGATTGTGGAATTTAATGGAGCGGTTTAAGGGGCTCTCTGTCTTCTAGTATTGGAAATAATTTATCCCATGTGATCAGACCTGGCCCTAAGCGGATCTGCCTAGAGCTAGCTGGTAGTGTGTGGGGTCTTGACTTGGTGCTGAAAAGATTTCACAACATTAGTCCAGGTGACTATGAGGGTACCTTTATTAAAGCTGGGCCAGTGAAACAAAGAAGGGCTTAGCAGAGAAGCAGCAACAGGATAGCCTAGGCTGGGCTGCTTTGGCTCACTGGGAAGTCAGAGAAAAGGGGACCTTGCAGACAGGTTTAGGGGGTTAGCCCGGGACAGGCTGCTGCTACCCATTGCTCCCCTGGTTGCAAGTCTCCTGGGGTTCCTGAGCGTTTAGGAGATGCATACCTCTGGGGAAAGAAGAGTGGGAAGAAGAGAGGGAAGGGGAAGGTGCAGGCATGCTCTCCAGAGGGAGAGGGAGTGCTGGGTCCTTTGTCTTGAGGGTTTTTATCTCTCTCTTGTAGGCAGGAATCTTAGGGGGAGGTCTCACCAGAGTGTTTCAGCAGAATATTCATCAGTTTTTCAAGGGCGCTCTTTCACGGTCCTGGTCTCTGCTGATGGGTTAGCACCAGGGCAGGACATCATTACTCAAGGTAGCTCGTCCTGAGGCTGCCAAGGCATCACTTACCGGGTTTTGCTGCTTTTCTGGGCCTGGAGTTGAAATACAATGGAGGTCCAGATGTATCTTTAGGGAGGAAAGGTCAGGGGGCGTCCAAACCACATGATCAGTGATATGCTAGGGAGGAGGGGCAAGGTCCTTATTCTCTCACGTTTGCCTGTTGCCAAGACTTTCCACTTTGGTGACCTTCTGTACCTGACCCATTGTCCTTGCTGTGCTCATGTCTATCTAATTGCCTACCATACCTGGATTATTAACCTGCAATAGTGGGCCTTAGAAATTGTGGGGGTCCAGAAGAGTCACCCAAATATGCCTCTGTGGTATGCAGATTGTTTTGAGTTATTGAGCTAAAGGCAACTTTAGCTGCCAGACTCAGGAGAAACTTCTGCCCTCCCCCCCACCCCGCCTCCCTTAACTGCCTAAAGGGCCTTGCCCAATTATCAGCAATAACCTTTTCAACACACCTTTATAGCCGCATAAACTTCGATTTATTAAACATCTGCTCTTCTTAATCATAATGCAATGACTCTTTGCAATCCCCAAGGTGCATTGCTTCATCCCTAGCTCAGAATGTCTTATATACCTCAGACCTCCTTTCTGTCTCTGAACCTCTAGTGCACGTGGGGGTCTCTGAACCAATCATGTATGCGGGGTTCCCATACATATGTATGTATTAAATTTTGGTTATATTCTCTTGCTAATTTATATCATGACTGATTATTAGACCAGCCAGAAGATCCTTCAGGTTCTGAGGTTGGCCCCATGGGTCTTTAGATTATAACCATCACCAAGACCCGAGTGTCTGGAGGCAGCTGCAGGGACAATGTGGGGCTAGATATATTCTCTTGATTATTAGTTTGTACCTTCATAAGTTAATTAATGTCAAACCTCAAGGCTGATTTGGGGCACCTTGATTCCCAGGCTGTCAGAGCTGGAAGACCTGGCAGAGGTCACGTGGTTCGGTCCCTAGCATCTGCCAGACCTGAGTTTGAGTGTTCACTCTGCCACTCAGTAGCTGAGCAATCTTGGGTCAGTGTCTCAACCTACTTGAGCCTCTATTTCTCATCTGAAAAATGGGCCCTCTTACAGTATCAACCCCTTAGGGTTCTTGTCAAGTAAATGAAATGGGATAAAGCAAGTAAAGTACTCAGCCCCGTGTCTGACTTGGTAAATATTAGTGATTATTATCACTATGAAATGTTCCCCAATCTGAACAGTGACCAGGGGAAGGCTTGTAACAGGGTGAGATGCTTCCTCTCTCTGAAGGCCTTCAGGCTAATAGCTTCCTGCTATAGATATGCTAATTAACTAGCGGAAATCTGCTTGAGACCTAGCCTGAGCAGCCCCTTTGTCAGGAGATACACACAAGTAATCAAGTAATGACTCCAGAACCAGACTCAAATGGGGATGGGGGGAACCTGGAAGAAAGGATTTTAGAAATTTTGCACTTTTCCTTGTGAAAGGAATTTTAGGGATAAAATAGGCAGGTTTAGGGAGTTTTAGGAATAAAGAGGGTTCATGGGGGAGGAATGTATAGGTGAGGGCTTGGAGCCATCAGAAGGCATACATTCACAGAGAATAAAAAAAGGTGCCACAGGATAAGGGGAGAGGAAGACGTACATTCACATAAGATAAGGAAAAGCCACAGAGTATATGGGGAAAAAGGAAACAAACTTTCACAGAAGATAGAGAAATGTCTACAAATGGCAGAAAGAGGATAACGGATTTTCACAGGAAATAGAGAAATGTTACAAGATAAGGGAGGTGGGTGAAAGCGAGCGGGGGCATCACGTGGGTTTGGGTTTTGAAGCTGATATTCTGCAAAAAGAGTCACCAATTAGAAGAGCATAGGATCATAAAGTGGGGAAGGGGTCCAATTAGAAGGGAGCATGAAGAGGCAAAGAACTGCAGCATTTATAAACCTTAGCAAAAAAGAGCTTAGTAGGTTACCCCCTTGGGACACCCTACCTACATGGGAGTTTGTATTTGCTTCCAATATATTTCTACCCTTTTGACCTATCACCTTTTGTTCGTGACTTCATTCTTCGAATCCAACTGGACAAGGACCCAGGAAAGAAATCACCCTTGCATCCTGCTCAGGAAAACAACCCGAATCACTTGGACCCCTTTTTGGAGGCTGATTATTTACAGTCCCCACCCACCTCTTCACCTCACCCATCCTCCCTTTCCTTGATCTATAAGACTGAATTTTGAGCTCATAATAAGATGGATTTGAGAATTAATTCTCTCATATTCTTGAGCTAGTCTGTTACATGAACCTTATACCTGTAACAGGCCAAGTTCTAGGGAAAATTACATATTGTCCAATTTAGTGAAGAAAATATTCGGGCGTTTGGGGTATCCACCTGTTTCACTGGTGCATGATGGCTTAAGGAGTAGACAGAATTGACTGCCATATTGATCAGACGTGTAGTGGAGACAGCGGCTGGATGGGCTTCAGGAGAGAAAGGTTCCCTTCAGCCACTGCCACTGCCCGAGTGACTGGGTCAGATCCGGAGTCCTATGCAGTCTGGTCTCCTTACAGACAATGTGGTTGGAAACAGAGGAACAAAATGACTCATAAGGATCTTTCAGCGCTGAGCTTCTGTTATCCTCCAAACATTTACCACTTCCACCACAAATGAAAACCTGTTTCAGATGGGCTTCAATAATAAGGATTTTAGAATCTTGTTAAACAAGACATCCAGAGGTAGGGCAGGCTTCAGGACTAAATTAGCAACTCAACAATGTCACCACCAAGTACTCGTTTTTCTAAGTCTCCACCCAGCTATTAACTGTATTGGCTTCTGGTTCTTTTGTGTTAGAGATTGAAATGAATTAGGAGCAATAGTCTAAACCCATCCTTTATAAGTGAATGTTGTGTCCCAGAGCTAATTGACTTGGCTAAATGTACAAAAACAAAGTACAACTAGAGTTTTTGCCTCCACAGTCAATGTCAGGTTTGGAAGCAAGATGTTAGAAGCTGTCCCCCCCTCCCACTACCTCTCCACCCCGCAATGATCTAGACTCAAGATTTAGCATTTATTCATTAGCATAAACTATTTTTACATTTTCATCCTGTTTTCAAAATCAAAGACAGCTCTTTATGAAATTATTTCTCTTTTAAACTCCCAATTATACTGACAGGAGTGGGTCAGAAGTTAAGTTACGGGAATACGTAACTTTCAGAGCAAGCGCCACACCCTGCCCAATTCCTGTCCACTTCTCAGAAAAACAACCCTGTCCACTGCTCAGCTCTGCCTAAACAACGAAACTGAAACTAGCAAATTGAATTTCAAATCACTGGGAGAGTATTTTAAGTTTCATTTTTAATATATGTTAGATGTTAATGTAAAAAAACATAATACAGCTTTTAACTTAAATATAAAAAGAAGAGGACCTTAGGAATCATAGTACTTCAGTGATTTTGAAAGTGTATTTAACTAAAACTTTTCACCCACTACATTTTCAGCAAGATTACATTTAAATAATCTCAGTCAAATATGAGGGGATTGTACTGCCCCCTAACTTCAAGTAGTTTGCATTAATTTTTTTTAAACTGCCTGCTTTGCACAATTAGTTTTCTATTTACTCACCCCACTTCTTTTAAGGGCATTCTCTGTTCTGTTCCTGCTCTCCTGTCTTCTAGCACATCTAGCCTTACTTAGTTAGCCCTGGACTTTCTCACTGGCTAGCAAAAATGTTCTTACAGTTACCAAGGCCCCTAGTACCACGGTCCCCGTCAGTACTGTCTTCACTGAAGCCCAGTTCCCCTCCTACAGGCGTCGAGTCTCCTCCTGTCCTGCATGGAGCCCAGGCTAGGGATCTCACTGGTGAGGCCGCTGGTTGCCAGGATCCAGGCCATTTCCTGGTGCAGGAGCTGGGAGTGGTGTAGCCAGGTCTGGGTGCCGTCCACTTCAATAGCCGTGGGCGTGCTCAGGATAACAGTGTAGCGTCCCTTCCAGGTTGGGGTTAGGTCTTGGGCAGTGAACTTCTTTACCCACATCGAGTCCCCGGCTGGAAGGGATGTACAGGGTCCTCGGTGGGCACTGGCAGTGCATTTCAAACAAGCCTATGGGTGGCTCTCTGGGTATACTGCAGAGCCTGTAAGGACTTGAGCAAGGAATGGTTATGAATTTCAGCTTTCAGTTTCTCCCTGACCCTGGGAAGGATGGGGGGAGGTCTACTATACATGATCTCAAAAGGGGAGGACCCCTCCCGGTAGGGGGTACCCCTGGCCCATAAGAGGGCGAAGGGCAGGCAGGAGGTTGGTCCAGTTTTCACCGGTTTCTAGGACAAATTTAGTTAAAGTCCTTTTTTAGAGTCCTGCTCATGCCTGTCCTGAACTTTGTGGCCGGTGTGTACAATGGAGTTTCTAATTTATGCCTAAGGCTTGAGCTATAGTCGGGGAGGGACAGGATACACAGACAGGGTTATTTCAGGAGAGGTAAAATGCTGCAAGGAACCTTGATAAAAAGATCAGTAATCCAGTCACACAGTCAAAGGTTAAACAGGAAGGGAAGAATCACTCAATGTCCTCCAAGAGAATTTCAACAAATAAGACACATAGGGCCCACAAACAAAAAAGACAAAAAAAAAAACAAAAAACCAGGAGTGACCTCTGACGTCTCAGGGCACTTCAAGGATGGGGAAGTCCCGGCTGTGTCCAGCCCTTCCCGCCATCCCCAGATGACCGGTCCCCCAGTAAACCAGGACTCACCTCCAGGAGGGTTTCCAGGACTCCGAGACAAATTTTTAGGGATGTGCCAATGTTCCCTGTCCGCTCGCTGGATCCGAAGGGAAGTTCTCCGGGGCCCTGGAATTCTCAGGGTGCGCACCCCCTAGAGACCCCTCTGCCTCCAGGACCAGCCCAGGGGAGATTGGCCTCCCTTGGCGTCTGGAGCAGCGCCCCCTAGTGGCGGATCTTGCTGGGGCCTCCAAATGTTGCATTGTACCCAGAATCTTACAAAGAATGCCTCAAGAAGTCGAATTATGGAGTCATTTATTGAAGGCCGGCGGCATACGAGGAGCAAAAGCTCCAGATCTCGCAGCCCCAAAAGGTTCACCACAGCTGGCTTATATGCAGAATATTACAAAGGTATCAGTTACATCTTTGGGTTCTGGAATGAGGAACCTGGTTTGCACAAAGCAGTTACAGAAGCAAAATTGAGCAAGTTAGTTATCTATAGTTTTTGGGTCTACGGATCACTGAATCAACAGAATCACATTATCTGGGGCCACCGAGGCAATTTAGAATAATTGTGCTGTCCAGATTCCGGGACCACTGAGTCAACTGGAATGCATTATCTGTAGCTACTGAGACAATTTAGGGAATTGAGCTGTCCTGGTTCCCAGAAGAATGTGCTTCGATAACCAGTGAGATCACAATCAATGGGATATTCAAACCACCATCAATGGAGTATTCAATCGATTGGGATAGCATACATAAGTTCAGAAAATCAAAATAACTTTCCATTGTTTTAGCAAGCAAATAATTACAGAAGCCAAACAGCTGGGTTAAAATATTAAACAGCAATTTTTACCCAAGCATAGTTGCCACCATGCTTCATTCCTTTTAAAAATGATTCTGTAATGTCCATGGCAAACTATTTAGTGTTAGACGTTCTTCACTCTAAAGACATTTTTTTCAAGTATTTAATAAAGTTGTGTGAAAAACAGTGTAAAATCTTTTAGGCTTTCCTATCTGAGAGGCAATGTGCTCAGTTATTCAAAAGGTACAAAAATAAGTAAGATTCACTCCCTGCCCTCAAAGTGCCTCTGGCACTGACACCTCACACACTCCAAAGGACTAATAAGGCACAGAATCGCAGAACATTGGCCTAGTTCTGGGCCTAATGAAGGCAAGCTTGTACTTTCTCCACAGAGAGTGATGGGCATTGGGAACCCAAGAGCGCTCCTTTGAAAGTGCATCTGACGCTACAAACAAATCTTACCACACCACAGCCTCCTGTACCTGGGTTCCTGGAATTCTTTCCTTGAGATCCCATGAAAGAACATGATTTCCACCGGCAAGAGAATCTTGTGATTACATTGGGCCCACCCAGATTATCCAGGACAATATCTCCCTCTCTCAAGATCCTCACCTTAATCACACCTGCATGGATCCTTTTACTATGCAAAGTAGCATAGTCATACATTCTGGGCATTAGGATATAGACATCTTTGGGAGGCCATTAATGTTTGGCTGAGGGCACCAGGATAAGAAAAGTGTGTTAGTCCTTAAACATAATTCTATGTGTCTGGAAAATAATGATGTATATTAGGGGAGTCGTTAGTATTGAGGCTAGATAGGTTACTTAAAACCATATTGTTTTGAAGTAGTTATACTAAATGTATTAGATAACGAAGTAGCAAGCATTGCACTATTTGCTTTGTGGAAATATAATATTTCCCCTGCTATAAAAAAGTTTACAATCTAGCCCTGGCTGGTGTGGCTCAATTGGCCGAGCATCATCCCATGCACTGAAAGGTCACCAGTTAGATTCCCAGTCAGGGCACATGCCCGGGTTTGAGGCTCAATCCCTGGTAGGAGGCGTGCAAGAAGCAACACATCAATGTTTCACGCTCACATTGATGTTTCTCTCTCCCTTCCTCTCTCTAAAAAAAAAAAAAAATCTTTTTTAAAAAAAGTTTACAATCTGGTAGGAGAGAAAGACGTATATGTAGAGTAACCACATTTGCCCAGGATAGTCCCAATTTTTCCCCATTTCCTACATAAATATTCATTCTACAAAATGTCCTAGTTTGGATGATAAAGCCTAGAGTAACCCCATTTAAGTGTCAACATCCTCAATATTTGTTAAATATTGCAAGGTAGGAGCTCTATGTTAGGCCCTGGGGGGTGGGTGGGGGGGAACAACAGAGTTAAATTTTCTGTGTTCCAGGTGTATACCATCTAGTTGTAGGGTCTGAAGGTCTTCTAAAGTAAAAATGTACTGCAAAAATTAATTGTCCGGAAACCAAGATGGCAGCATAAGGTAAATACCCAATTGTTGCCTACCACAACAATTTTGAAACTACAACTGGAAAACAGAGCGCACACCATCCAGAACCACCGGAAAGCTGGCAGAGTGGAAAACCTACAACTAGAGAAAAAAAGAGGGGGACGCTGAGCCTCAGGAGCTGTGGAGGTGCGGAGATCTGTGAGCGCGGAAAGGGCGGAAAGGGCGGGTGGCTGAATACACGGCAGGCTTGCTCACAGCGCGTGGAGAGGGAGGGCAGCAGACGCTGCGTGGCTAGCTTTCTTGTTTGGGAGAAAAACAAAACCTCCGGTCTGCACTGAAATCCAGCTGCGGTCAGGGCGAACCTGGTCTGATTGGCAGCGGACGAGGCTTGAAAGCTGCCTTCTCTCAGAGGCGCGCAGCCATTGATTAGGGCATGGAGAAACCAGCTCTCTTAGGGCGGCGCGCGGACGGAAACCAAGTTTGTCTGCGCCATTCTGAGACTCCGCCCCATCCAAGCTGAGCACAGCCCTCCCATTGACTGGATTTCTCGTTCGAGAGAAAAACAAAACCTCCGGTCTGCACTGAAATCCAGCCCCAGCTGGGGAGAAACTGGTCTGTTAGGCAGCGGGAGAGGCTCGAAAGCTGCCTTCTCTCAGAGGCGCACAGCCATTAATTCGGGCACAAAGAAACCGCCCCTCTTAGGGCGGAGCAGACGGGAAACCAAAGCTTGTCTGAGCCACCCTGAGACTCCGCCCCATCCAAGCTGAGCACAGAAGCTGACACTGCTGATCCTCACAGCCAACTGGCTTGGAGATCAACTCCCGCCAGTGATACCAACAATCCCAACCACTCTGAACTCCAGTTTCTGGGGACACGCGGGGGACCCAGACGCCTACGGGACTCTCAGCCATCGGTCGGAGAGTGAGAGTGACTTTTCTGTCGGTGTGGACGACACCAGATTTCAACCACTCTCATAAGGGACACATTCAAGAGGCAGACTCAGTGAGCACCAAAGCCCTACTGTGTCTCCAGCACAGCAATTCTTCCGTTATAGACACAGCAGGCCCTCACAACCAATTGGACCGGAGGTCAATTCCTCCCAGTGTACCAACAGCAATCAGGGCTTTTAACTACACCAAGACTTTCCACTCAGCCCACAAAGGGGAGTACCAAGAGCGACCACTTAGGGTGATTGGGGAAACTGAGCTACCGGCCCCTGTAGGTCACCGACCACACAAATCCACTCCATCAACACAGGGAGGCAGCCAAAATGCGGAGACATCGAAGTATGTCACAAGTAGGAGAGATAGATGAAAGCAAACTAATGGACGACACAGTGTTCAGAACCATATTTATAAGGTTACTCAAGAATCTTCTAAAAACCGCTGAGAAACTTGAAGAGACCTTCAAGGACCTAAATGAGAATACCAAAAAAATGGAAAAGGACCAGTCAGAAATTATGCATACACTGTCTGAAATAAAGAATATACAGAGTAGACCACCACACCCGAAGAGTCAAACCAAAGATCTGGAATATGAGGAAGAAAAAAACACCCAACCAGAGAGGCGGAAAGAAAGAAGAATCCAAAAGTGTGAGGATAGCATAAGGAGCCTCCGGGATGGCTTTAAGCGTACCAATATCCGAATTTTTGGGGTGCCAGAAGAGAGCGAGCAAGATACTGAAAACCTATTTGAAGAAATAATGACAGAAAACTTCCCCCACCTGGTGAAAGAAATAGACTTACAGGTTCAGGAAGCGCACAGAACCCCAAACAAGAGGAATCCAAAGAGGACCACACCAAGACACATCATAATTAAAATGCCAAGGGCAAAAGACAAAGAGAGAATCTTACAAGCAGCAAGAGAAAAACAGTTAGTTACCTACAAGAGAGCACCCATACGACTGTCAGCTGATTTCTCAACAGAAACTATGCAGGCCAGACGGGAATGGCAAGGAATATTCAAAGTGATGAATAGCAAGAACCTACAACCAAGACTACTCTACCCAGCAAAGTTATCATTCAGAATTGAAGGGCAGATAAAGAGCTTCACAGATAAGAAAAAGCTAAAGGAGTTCATCACCACCAAACCAGTATTATATGAAATGCTGAAAGGTATTCTTTAAAAAGAGGAAAAAGAAGAAAAAAGTAAAGATAAAAATTATGAACAACAAATACATTCTATCAACAAGTGATTCTAAAAATCAAGTGAATTAAAAATCTGAGGAACAGAATAAACTGGTGAACATAATAGAATCAGAGGCATAGAATGGGAGTGGATTAATAATTCTCAGGGGGAAAGGGGTGTCTGTGTGGGGGGTATGGGAAGAGACTGGACAAAAATCATACACCTATGGATAAGGACAACGGTGGAGAGGGAACCGGGTGATGGGGAGATATGGGGGAGAAAAAGGAGAAACAATTGTAATAATCTGAACAATAAAGATTTATTAAAAAAAATTAATTGTCAACAAGGCAGCAACAGAAATGCTAAGGAAAAGAAACAAAAGGTAGGTGCCTCAGACAATAAGAGCTATGAGAAGACAGAGATCCCTGCAGGCTGGGTGAGCAGGACATGCTGCCGCCAGTGGAATGGAGAGATTGGTGGCTGGAGCTCCATGTGTGATCAGGCTTGTGACGATGAGAGACGCAAGAGGGTACACCTAGATCACTTGTTAAGTGTCAGTAGAGTTGGAGGAAAATGTCATGGTCTGTGCTTCATTTCAGTATTTTTTTAAAATATATTTTTATTGATTTACAGAGGAAGGGAGGTGGGAGGAGAGATAGAAACATCAATGATGAGAAGGGATCATCAATTGGCTGCCTCTTGCAGAACCCACAACCTGGGCATATACTGGACATAGTAACCTGACCAGGAATCGAACTGCGACCTCCTGGTTCATAGGTTGATGCTTAACCACTGAGTCACACCAGATGGGCACATTTCAGTATTTCATTGAATCCAAGCTCTATGTTAAGAAGCTCTATTGTTTGTGTACCATGAAAATAGTAGCCAATCGGTTTAAGATCCATTCTGCTTTAAGAGATGTTAAAATGTGAAAAAAATGTACATTTTAAAATTCTGAAGTAAGATGATATCCCTTCTCAAATATGAAGACTCTTGCTAAAGTGTCTCATCTCTGAACTTAAATGAGTTTAATTACTTTACATTTTATTTTTTATTATTTGGTATTTCTAATTGTTTGATCATTCTATAGATTTCCTTACAAAGATAGTCATATCTCTTTTAGACTATGGCACTACAAAAAATGTATGTAGAATTCAATAAACGTTCTTGCTAACAGTATGATTTGATGAATTCTCTTTACCCATAAGTCAGTCCCCCCTATGGTTCTATTTGAAATCCTCAGAATAATTATAACTCCTTTAGGACAGCCATTTTCAACCTTTTTCATCTCATGGCACATAAACTAATTACAAAATTCTGCAGCACATCAACAAATATATTTTTTGCTGATCTGACAGGAAATAGGTATAATTTTGTTTCATTCACACAGGACGGCTATTGCTGTGTTGGTTATTGTCATTATTTTATTTGACAATCTGAGGGAAAAGAGGTCGGTGCCCTTGAATAAATAGTCAGGTATTGCATGTTTTAAAAATTCTTATAGTACACCAGTTTAGGATATTTAAGAAGCTGAACATTTTAATTGGATTGAGTCCAAATACAATAACATATTAGTGAACTAACCCATTTGCATATATTAGCTCCCTATCTCCCAAACTTGCAAAATCACAGAATCATCTGTGGTTTTTGTTAGAAGTGTCCCAAGTCCCTCTTCTAAGGATATGAATCTAGCAAATCTCGAGTGGCATCTGAGAACAGATCATGGGACACTGATATAGGAAGAGGTTATTGCATGAAACGTGGGGGGCCTTTGCACTACATGGAAAGGAACCTCATATTAGCATGGGCAATTTAAAGTCGCTAAATGCTTAAGTCAAGGAAGTGGGACTAGGATGATGATTGAACTTTGAATTTATTTGGTGTGTTAAGCCTACAATGTGCTTTTACATAAGGGTCTTGTTTGTCTTTCACAGCTGGCCTGGAAATAGGTGTGCCGTTTATATCTGTGTTATTCCTAAATCACAGAGGTGAAGGTGCTCGCCTAAGGCTCTGTGGGAATGTCAGAGCTGAGCCCCGGCCCTTGACCTGCTCCGACAACATGGGCAGTGTTGAGGAGCCCTTTATCCTAACGCCATCCAGCTGCTGTCTCCATTACATACCTGATCTATAGGGCAGTCAATTTTGTCTACTCCTTAATCCATCAGGGCACCTAGCGAATGAACAAACAGGATATACATAACCATATGCCCCAAATGCCAGGATATTTAAGTTTTGCTAAATCAGACATGGCATAAATTTCCCCAGAATGCAGCCTTCTGACCATTGTTCAGGCTGGGGAACATTTCATAGTGATAATAATCAACAATACTTACCATGTCTGACATTGGGCTGAGTACTTTACTTGCTTTATCTCATTTATTTGACAATAATCCTAAGAGGTTGATACTGTAAGAGGACCCATTTTTCAGATGAGAAATGGAAGTTCAAATAGGTTGAGACACTGACCCAAGATTGCTCAGCTACTGAGTGGCAGAGTGAGTATTCAAACTCGGGTCTGGCGGATGCTAGGGACCGATCCACGTGGCCTCTGCCAGGTCTTCCAGCTCTGACAGCCTGGGAATCAAGGTGTCCCAAATGAGCAATGCCCAGGCCAGCCTTGAGGTTTGACACTAAATTAACTTAAGAAGGTACAAACTAATAACCAACAGAATAATACAGCCTCAAACTGTCTTCTTAGCTGCTTCCAAGACTCTGAGGTCTTGATGATCGCTGTACTCTTAGAGTGTAAAGCTGAGACCCATGGGTTCAATGCCCAGCTCTCTTAATTGCTGAGGCACATATGCTAACAAAACAGCACAGGTGTATTATAGAGGTAGATGAAAAATACAGCATGGGTTTTTAAAATATACATATATATTTTAATGATTTCAGAGAGGAAGGGAGAGGGAGAGAGAGAGAGAGAAACATCAATGATGAGAGAGAATCATTGATCGGCTGCCTCCTGCACAGCCCACACAGGGGACCGAGCCCACAACCTGGGCATGTGCCCTGACTGGGAATCAAACTGTGACCTCCTGGTTCATAGATCAACGCTCAACCACTAAGCCATGCTGGCTGGGCACAGCATGGGATTTTATAATTATAGCCAGGATTTCCTTATACCTTCATATTTGCTTTGAGCTGCCTTAGATTATTCTAGGCTGATTTCATTTCTAAAGATACCTGTCTCCTCTTCTTTCCATGAGCAAATCTGGCTGAGCCTCTTTCTATTTCGGACCCATCATGAATACAATCTGCCTTATTTAACTAAGTCATCTGGGTCAGTTATATAATTGGTTTTGTTAGACATACTCACATATCGTTGCTCCAGGTACAGGCGCCCTCAGTATTGTGATGTTTTCTGACATCCATTAAACATAAAAGATATACTTGTTCCATTGGCATAATTTTTCAGAGGTAAACAGAAGCTGCTTCTATTTCCTACAGTCATTTTTCTAGAAGGAATACAAAATTAGTTGGCAGTAATTTTATTGTGTTAATGATCCCTGGAGTTAAAATCATACAAACAAATAAAATGGGAAATTTTAATAAAGATAACTTTTTATAGTGAAACTCGACTGTAAAAAAAAAAGAGAGAGAGAGAGAGAGAGAAATGATCATTACAAAAGTATATGTCTAGGTGAGAGCACAGAGTTTGGAGCAGCTGCCTGCCCAGACCTGTTTTGGGTCCTAACAGATTCTGCAAACCCAGAAACAGGTTAGGTAGCAAGAAATATGGTAAAAGCAAAATATTTGGTAAGAAGAGAATATTGGATTCCACACTCAGCTCCAAGGTACCACCTCAGTGGAAAAGGAGGTCAATTCTGGCCCTTTCCTAGAAGTCAGTGTAGTCCTGACTTCTTACCATTGCAGCTTTAGATGACAGTATTATCATTACTGACTCCACCCAGGCCACTTAGGCTCAGCTCCCCATATGCCACCACCATGGTTTCCAACCACCTTCAGAAGCTTCTCAAACCTGCTATGGTCCAGCATCTAGGAACTCAATGGAGTCATCAAGCTGCTCCCCTAAATTCCATATTTCTCATTCTCTTCTCCATGTAATTCATCTGCAGATATTCTTGTGACAGTGAGCTGTTTTGCTGTCACCTTGGATTTTTGCCAGGGTCATCTAATAATTTGCAGAATCTCCCCAGGAACTCATGAACTTCATATTGCTCTGCCATGTCTTCCATATATGTAGCACTGCTTACATGTAGCACTCATACAGGACCTCCCAGAGATTCAAGGAAGTTACCCAGCTGTATTCATTTGTTAGGGCTGTCATAACGAAGTACCACCGACTGGGTGGCTTAAACCACAGAGATGTATTTTCTCACAATTCTGAAAGCCAGGAGTCCAAGATCAAGGTGTCAGCTGGGCTAGTTTCTTCTGAGGACCTCTCCTTTGACTTGTAGGTGGTCATCTTTTCTCTGTGCTTTTTCCCCCTGTGCCTATCTGTGTCTTAATCTCCTCTGGCAAAGACACCAGTCATAGTCTATTAGGGCACACCCATTACACCTCATTTTACCTTACTTACCTCTTTAAAGGCCCTATCTCCAAATACATTCACATCCTGAGTTACTGGGGGTTAGGACTTCAATATATGAATTTGAGAGGAACACAATTCAGCCCATAACACAACCTACTAAGAGAGGTGGGTGGTCCACATGCCACTATTTACCTGCTTAAAGGTGTGCCCCACCTGTTGAGCTGTGTCTTACACTTTCTGGCCAATGTTACATGACTGCTTGATAGCATCATCCACCTGCCTGAGTGACCAACATTTGTGATTAAAAACCCTGGCTCCATAACACCACAACCTGACTCCCAACATCACCTACTTGCAAAGCTGCCCACAATTTGTTTCTTATCATCTCCAGCTATTGCAAGCCACCTGCTCGTCTTCCCTGGACCCTGCTATATCCACCTCCTGAGCTCCTTGCTTCCCTTCCTGCCCCTTAATGTCTAGTCTTACTCAGCAGCCAGACAGAGCTTTTCAGTTAGAAACCCATTTCCTGTGGCTCACCTGCTCAGACCTCACTCATGGTTTCTCATCATACTCAGAATTAATCCAGGCTCCCTTCAGTTACTGCGGTGACCATATCACCTGACCCCTGAGTTTCTTGGACCTCAGTTCCTTCCAACTCACTGCCATGCTCACAAGATTCTGAACAAACCAGCCTCTACATCTCAGAGACAAGAAGCTCATTCCTGTCTCAGAAATTCTGCCCGATTCCTGTAGCCCGAAACGCCCTCCACACAATCTTTGTTTATCTCACTCCCTGTACTAATTAAATCTCTGCTTAAATAGAAATTCTCTTGGTTAGTGTGGTTCATACAATTGTTAATAATTTTCAATGTTTTGGAAACTGCAATTTTGTAAAACTTAACATTATAGGGGTAAAATTTATACTAATTAATGTTCTTTTCAGAAAGAATGACATTTAAGGCACCCTTCATCTTAGTTCTCAAAGGCTTATGGGAAAGGAGAGTATATATAATTTTTCAGATGCCCATTCTTTTGTTTGAAGATCTTAATTATGAACTTTGCCAAAACTGGTTATGTGACTACAAGCAAATTAATCTCTTCAAGTCCCTTGTAAAATGGACAAATTTATGTCTGCCATCCTTAAGCGATGTTCACATTGAGCCTGTTTAAATGAGAGAATACTTTGAAAAAGTATTGAGCAAGTCAAAATGAGATACATTTTTTAACTCATGTCAGTATTTCATGCTGTATTTGAATAAGTGCCTCACCACAAGGGAAAGATGGAGAACATTATTACTGATCCTTTACATGGCATTCTTTGTTGGAATTTGTACCAACCTTGATTCTTTCTTCGATTTTTACTTTTAGATTATATTATGCCACCTTAAGTGCTTTCTGGAATAAGGTGAAGTTACATATAAATACATTTTATTTATTTATTTTTAAATGTATTTTATTGATTTTTTTTACAGAGAGGAAGGGAGAGGGATAGAGAGTTAGAAACATCGATAGGAGAGAAACATCCATCAGCTGCCTCCTGCACACTTCCTACTGGGGATGTGCCCGAAACCATGGTACATGCCCTTGACCAGAATCAAACCTGGGACCTTTCAGTCTGCAGGCCGATGCTCTATCCCCTGAGCCAAACCAATTAGGGCACATATAAATACGTTTTAAAACAGCACTTGAGCCCTGACTGGGTAGAGCATTGTCCTGATACACCAAGGTTGTAGATTCAATCCCAGGTCAGGGCACATATAAGAATCAACCAATAAATGCATAAATAAGTGGAACAACAAATCGTTGCTTCTCTCCCTCTCTCTCTCTCTAAAATCAATTTGAAATTTTTTCCAAAAAAAAATCCAACTACACTTTGAGCTCTGTGCTGTGTCTTTTTTTAGCCCCCCTTTTTTTCAGCCCATAATTTGAAAATGGCTGAAGTCATTTGCAAATAAAGAAGCAGAAAACATTAAAATAATCTAGGATGTGAGTTTATCCTTTTATTAACTCACCTGTCACTCCCTACCCCTCCCCACATTTTTTTCAATATGTCTAGAATGCACCTGGAATGAACCTAAAAATATTTCTTTCTTAAGAGTTGTATTTAATGTATGAAATGAATATATCTAAGGCTATTTAAGTTTATGAATGACTAAAGAAAGTTAGAAACAAAAAGGTACTTTTTATTGAACTCAACTCTGCCTTTTATATGTAAGAAGCTTTAATTGCCTGCTTAATTCTAAACAGCAAATGTGAAACAGCCATTCCTTTCCGGAGGACATTAGAAAGCTGTCAGACCGCAGTGTCCTCCTTCCTTTGGCTTTCTGAGGCACATCTGCATATGGTCCTTCAGAAACTTTCTAAGCAGAGAAGCAGGCTTGTAACTCGTAACCCAAGTTCCTTCCATCTGAACAGATTCATGTGTCTGGAGCTCTTCACTTGGCAGGTTGGCATGGGTGCGTGTGGACCCTGGGCAATTAGTGAGCACAGAGACTTTCTCTTCTACAAAACACGTTTCATACCCCCAAAGCTTCCCACAGGGCTTTTCATTGTTCCATAGTGTTTTAGGTGGGAAAGATAGGATGTCTCAGTCAAAACCTTTTCACTCAATACATTATTGAGGGCCTATTGTGTGTATAACTGTGCTAACCAGGGAGGAAGAATAGTCAAGAGTATGCTTCTGCAAAGACCTTGTAAGCTAGTTATCTGTCAACCTAACTAGGAGAATATCACCAAGCAAATGTCTTGGAGGTGGTGGTCAGGTGCATCATCTTGATTAAACTTATAAATCATCCACTTCCTGGTCTTAATAACATTGTGGAATGGCTCAGGTGAGAATGAACCTTAGTGGCTTGTTTCTCGTGTTTCAGCAATGGAGGAAAACTTAGACTCATCAAATGTGAAAGCTGGAAAGTACCTTGGAAGGTATGTGAACCCATCCCACCTGCTGGCCAGGTAAAATCACAGCTCCGTACTGTCAGACCTGGAACCTCCACCTGAGCTCCCATTGCAAGTCCTGAGCTCTTTTTCCTCTCTTCCTGTCCTCATAGGTACTTCTGCCTTTAAGCACTAGGTCAGTGCTCTGGGGCAATTGCATCTAACATTGTGGTCCAGAAAGCAGACAGTTGGGGGATCCTCATCAGTGTTTAGGCATCCCAGGACAGCAAAAGTCAGGTTTCTTTGTTTTATTCCCTATCAGGATGTATTCTGCACCTTAAGGCAAAGTTTAGGATGGAAGCACTCTGAAGTTGCTCTCCAGCTGATATCTCACAGTGGTCCTAGCATAGCATGTCCCACTGTCCTGCAATGGACCACAGGAGTCAGGTGGATGGAGAAGGAAAAAACCACCATCAACATTGCTGGTCAGCTGGCACCACCTCTGTGGCTGGAGCTCCATGGCATAGAGCATGTGCAGAGATAGCTGAGAAGTTACCAGTAACCTAAGCTCCTTCCCCAGCTCTCAAGTGTTCTGAATCATGCTTCCCTGCCATTCCTGCTTCAGATGTCAATTAATGTAGCCCAGGTACCTGACAGCCTTCTAATAGGACTTTGCCTTCTATTTCTCTCCCGCTTGTGTGACCTGCTGTGTGACCTGCCATATCTTAGGGTTATTGGGCCCATTTGCAATGGCGAGGGATGGGCTGAGGTGTGTATGCTAGGAAGAAGTATATTCTGGCACACAGAGTCCTATATTGGGGAAATCCAATATGGACTCTCAGGCTTCACTCTTGGGCTGAGATTAAAGAGCAGAGGACAGCCCACCAAATTAAGGGGATCTGATGTGGGGGGCATGTTTCCAAGAAAGTGACATATCATGGACCCACTGATTAGATCTAGGGTAGAAAATCAGGATTGGGGACACCGTAAAAACCAGCAACAAGGTCAGACAAAGAAGCAAGGTTGGCTTGATGCTGAGTTATAGAGTACTGGGAAAGAGTTTATTTGGTCCCCCCTTCTTAATGCCAGCTTTGGTCCTAGAGAATGAGAAAGGAGGTATTCAAGGGCCCGTCTATGGTAAAAGAAGGGAAGAGAGGTGGGAGACCAGACAAGCCACACTGTGGTGTTAGACATACCATGCTTGAATAAGGTCTATTCATACCTGAGCCCTCAGGGTTATTTTTACTGCCACAGCTCTTGGTCAAACCCACATTGCTACCCCTGCTACCTTGAATTGTCATCCTTATGAGCAGTCCTAGGCTAGGCCCTCATGTTGATAGAACATTAAACTGAAAATATCTAGAAGAACTGGAGGCATATAGCAATCACAGGCCCATAGCAACTGTTTTGACAGCTATTTTGCCAGATAGTATGTACCAATGATCTTGGTGGTAAGATTACCTTGGACTAGATAAGCGAGACCAGAGAATGTGTGTCTTGAGGCAAGCGGTAGATGAGGTGGTTAAGAAGAGTTTTCACTTTTTCTTTTATACTAGAGGCCCGGTGCACGAATTTGTGCATGGGAGGGGTGGGGGCAATTGGGGCCTGCTGGCCGTGGGGAGGGACTGCAGGAGGTTGGCCAGCAGGCCCTGATCTAGTTGTGTAGATGTGCTGAGATAGCAACAAGCAAAGACTACAGACAGAGTGCCCCAAAACATCCTGAAATCAGCTATGCTCTGAGGTGGAAATACAGCTCTACTTCGCTGCCCACGCTGGGCCACCTCACTCTCCCTGGGGCAGAGTTGCTGACAGACAGACAGACAGACAGACAGGTCATCTCTCCTACCTCAGCTGCACATTTTCTCGGGGCTCCACCCCCAAGCATGATAGTAGCTGACTTTGGCCAATGGTGCCGCACTGCCGTATGAGCACTAGCCAATCAGTGCTTGGGAGCCTGGAAAGGCACGGGCCAAGTTAGAAGTGGCTGACGGGGGTAGAAGGGCGAGCAGTGCATGCGCTGTGGTGGCAGAGGTAAGATGGTGGTGTGCTTACTTTACATCTTTGCAGTTAGACTGCTTCCTTGCCCCTTCTGCCCCCTCCGAGCTGCTACTCTGTCTTGATCAGTGTCAGGGTCGCTCTCCTCCTACAGGCTTCCCAGACCCAGATTCTCTGGTGCCCAGAGCCTTAGGAGGAGCGGGGGGACCGGCTCGGGGGAGGGACCGGCCAGGGGGAGGGACAGTGGGAGGTTGACCAGCGAGGGAGGGTGGCTGTGGGAGAGCACTGACCATCAGGGAGCAGCTCCTGTGTTGAGCATCTGCCTCCTGGTGGTCAGTGCGCGTCATAGTGACTGGTTGACAGATTGTTCTGGTTGTTCCGGTTGTTCAGTCGTAATGGTCACCTAGGCTTTTTTTATATATACAGATTTTTACATAGTTTGAATTTCTTATATTGTATCTGCATGTATTTCTTATGTAATTAAACATAAAAAGTATAGCCAAGCTGGTGTGGCTCAGCAGTTGAGCATCGACTCGTGAACCAGGAGGTTGTGGGCTTGATACCTAGTGGGGGGCATGTAGGAGGCAGCCAATAGATGATTCTCTCTTATCATTGATGTTTCTAACTCTCTTTCCCTCTTCCTCCTCTCTGAAATCAATAAAAACCTATTTTTAAAAATTAAAAAAATTAAAAGTATACAAAATGATTTTCAAAAATTAAAATAAAATGGAGTTCAGTCCGCTTGAGCCCCCATACATCACCATCACTTAGTGGTGTGGAGTTAGAAGACTGAGGAGGGGCAGGTCCGATGGGAGAGTGGCGATGAGTCGGTAGCATGGGCAGAGCAGCTCCTATGCCTGTGCCAAGCCAGGTGGCATCGCAGGCCAGCCTCTGCCTCTCCACAGGCAGCAGCACTAGAGCCAAGCTGGGAGCTAACTCAGGACAAATCCCAGAACCTCCCCACGTCTTAGACGTCTCAGTTCTCTCCTCTATAACAACAGGGTAGGGGCTATAATATCAGTCCTAGCAAACTCACAGGGTTAGGTTCAGGTTTGTTTTTTCCCCTTTGGCTTTTCCCTGGCTACTTGACAGGGCCATGCATTGTAGCTGTGACCTAGTGATTGGAGAGTGAAACAGAGTGAAGGGTCAAAGGCAGACAAACTGACCACAGCCAAACTGGAACAAGTTCACGGGCTGATACCATCATAATGACCTCCTCTGCCTGGCAACTCTGCAGAGATTCTGCCAAGAAAAGAAAACCAGTGGCATTTGGTCAGAGTGGCAGGAGACAGGCCTCAGCCCTGCTTTTGATGGCCTTACGGATTTTAAATAACCAAACGGAAGCATTGGACACTTTTCTTGAGATGTAAGTCTCTCCCATTTAAAGGCTCCACAGAGAAAATACTATCCAAATGATCACAGTCTTTCATTCATGTTAATGAGAAAATGTGCATTGAAAAAAATTTCCCTTCCCTCCCCAGAAAGCCCACCCAAAGGTCGGTGTATCCACTCATCCGTTCATAATTCAACACGTGGCCATCAGCATGCATGTGAATTTCAGGCTGATTTTTCTGTAAAACTAGCTTCATAGTTTTCCTGAGTTTTAGACAGACATATAAACACATACATATGTACATGCATAAAAATAAGTAAGGTGGTCTAGAAGTGTAGGAAAAGAGTAAATTCTTACCGCCCAGAGATAACTGCCATGGCAATTTTGCATGTGTGTAATTTTGAAAGGTATGTTTTCTTTTGCATATATTTAAAGTTTTTCTGTATTGATCCATCGGGGAGACCAGTTTTTTACCTGTGTTCTCCTATACAGAAAGCCCTGCTGTTGAGGGAGGCCGCCTCCCTGAGGCTCTTATTCACAACCTGGGGGCTACCCTGCAGTGGAAAGGATTATTCCACAGTGTCACTGAAAACTCAGTTTCTGCCCCCTCCCCCCACCTCCCCGCTTAGAGCAGGTCAAACATCCTGAAGGTCAAGAAGAAGTTCTGGCAGGACTCCTATGGGGAGTGTCTGCGTATTTAGAGTTCAGTGGGATAAACTCCTTGCTTTCTTCTTGGAGTGTAGTGTTTTGATTTGATTGTCACCACCCTGACTCTTTAGCTATTTTCTGACTTTTGCTCTAATTAGAGAAACACTGAACCTATAAGTTAAGCAAAGTTTCTAATCCATTATTATGCCCCTGCTGTGTGCCCACCACCACCACCACCACCACCACCACCACTTCCCTGGCAGGCAGCAGGGTAGCCAGTGCTGGATCCCAACACCTGCTCACCGGCTCTGGAGGATTCTCAGAGCCAGCTCTGTGCAGGCACCAGACCTTGCTCAGCAAACAAAGAACAATTAGCACATTGTTCTCAATCTAGTTCAGGGCTAAACGCTCTGGGCCAGGCACAAGCTCCCTCCTGGGGGACTTTGACTTTCTAATTGACTGGTGTTGACACCTGGGTGGGGAAGGGGTGAGAGGAAAGAGGGTGGGAAGCAATGGTTAACATCCCAACCAGTCTGGAAGCACCTCCCACCTCCCAGAGAGAGGATAAGTGTAAGGGAGGCCAGTGCAATTCTAATTTTTATTTTTTTGCCACAATGCCTCCTTTAATACCACTTTTCAAATATCAAGCATAAATTTTTTTCCAAGCAAATATTGTGGTACTGCCCTAAACACACGCTTAGTCTGCATAATCCAGGGATGCTGACTGGACATGCACACATCAAAATTTGGGAAACTAGCAGCATTCTCTTAGATATCAGCTCCAATAGGATTAAAATACTAGTAATTTCTGCCAACAAGATCTTATTATTTCTGGGAATCTAAAGCTGAAGTTTGTTCTATTTTAATGTGAACTCATCAACCTATCACACTTAGATATGTCTAAGAGCTGTAAGGAAAAGACGCTCTCAAACCTTAAGACGCCTTAAACAGCATTCTTTTAAGTAAAATTATTTTTGCAGTCCCATTTGAAGATTTTTTTAACTTTAAAATTTTAAGGTCTAATTATGTGATAAATATTAAAATCACTAGGAGAGCATTTAAAAAGTACAGATGCCCAGTCCTCTTCAATAGTCTTTTCAATAAATGGTGTTGGGAAAACTAGACAGGCACGCACAAAAGAATAAAAGTAGACCACTAAGAAAAGGCAGCATGGAGCCAGGACAGGCCACAGCAGGTGGATCACTGGCATGATAGAAGTCAATGGCCCTGTTACAAGGACACTCAAGCAGCTCTATGGAGAGGACAGCCGTGTGAGTGAGCCATGCTGGCAGCAGGTTCTGCAGCCCCAGCGAGCCTTCCTGCAGCTCCACCCTGAATGTCTGCATGACTGCAGCCTCATGGGAGAGCGTGAGCCAGAGGTATTCAACTAGAATCTGCATTTCAACAAGACCCCAGATGGTTCTTATGCACATTCAAAATTAAGACGTACTGGATTAGGGGATGTAAAGATAAATAAGATATGGTTGCTCTGGCCTGTGGGTGTGGCTTAGTTAGTTAAGGTTGCCAGGTCAAGTCCAGTCAGAGCACATGCCTGGGTTGTGGGCTTATGCAGGAGGCAGCTGATCAATGTTTGACTCTCACATTGATGTTTCTCTTTCTCTCTCTTACCTCCCCTCTCTTTAAAAATCAATAAAAATATTTTTTAAAAGATGGGATTATTGTTCTCAAGAGTTGGGGCAGGATAGAAAAGGTGTTTGAGAGCTACAAGATGGAACTAAGGTGGGGCTATTATAATAGAACTAGAGGCCCAGAGCGCAAAATCGCACAGCCCTGCCCACCTGCGCACGCCCTGCTGTGCTCGAAGCCCCGCCCACCTGCCTGCCGCGCTCACAGCTGCGCCTGCCTCGCCGCGCCCACATGCCTGCTGCCCCACCAGCCACCAACCTTGCTATGATAGGAGCCTGTGGGCCGCAGGGGAGGGCCCGAGAGGTGCTCCATGCACCTCATGGTGACCAGTTGGTTGTTTCGGTTGTGACGTCTCTTGGCCTTTTATTATTATGATATGATGCCTTTGCCAACAGTCATGAAATCAAAGTCTAGAAAGATCAGAGAGGGCTTCACAGAAAAGGCCTCACTTATTTGGATCATGAGCAATAGATAGGAAGATTTATGTATTCCTAGCTGCACTGTAGGGTACTTAATATGATAAAAAGCAAGAATTGCATTGAAAGCGGGGGGGGGGGGGGGGAAGAGAGAGAGAGAGAGAGAGAGAGAGAGAGAGAGAGAGAGAGAATGAGAGAAAATGCAGTATTTGGATTAGAGCAGAGGTCGGCAAACTGCGGCTCAAGAGCCACATATGGCTCTTTGGCCCCTTGAGTTTTTAGCAAAGGCCAGCTTAGGAGTACCCTAATTAAGTTAATAACAATGTACCTACCTATGTAGTTTAAGTTTAAAAAATTTGGCTCTCAAAAGAAATTTCAATTGTTGTACGTTGATATTTGGCTCTATTGACTAATGAGTTTGCCGACCACCGGATTAGAGTGACAGTCCAAATAAGAAAGAAAGATGTAACTACAGTGACCTTATGATCCCCAATCTTGTACACTGTACACATACACGATTGCATGGATATGGTTATAAATATATGAATCATTCATTCAAGGAGACTTAGCTTTTAGTTTTAAGCTTCAGGACATAGAATTAACAAGAGCAAACCTATGTGCCATGATTATTAGCAGTGAGAGCAAATTTTCTTTAAGCTGTAGTAAAGAAACTACAAATATCAGAAACATTGAGATGCAGGACACCAAAATACCACAAAATATTGGTATGGAAATTGAGGACAAAGACAATTTTATGTGGACACACACACAAATGTGTAGACACATACACAAAATGGAACCATTCTGATTTTGGTGTGGACAATACAGAATTGAGGTAGATGCCACTACATTTTTTCTGAGTCAGAGCAGGAATAAAACACATTTAAAGTAAATTTATAGAAAGACTCTAGGAGAAACCAAGATGATGGCATAGGTAAACACCCAAACTGCTGCCTCATACAACAATTTCAAAACTACAACTAAAAGACAAAACGGACACCATCCAGAACCACAGGAAAGCTGGCTGAGTGGAAATTCTACAACTAGAAGGAAAGAGGAAAGCACACAGAGAATCAGAGGAGCTGCAAAAGGCTGAGGTACAGAGACACGTGCACGGAGAGGACGGGCAGCCGAGTGCCTGGCTGGCTTTCTCTAGCGGAAAAGAGATAAAAGCTCCTGACTGCGCTGAACCCCAGTTCCAACTGCACTGAACCCCAGTTCCGGGCGAGACCCTGGGGACCCAGGTTCATACAGGGGGGGATCTGGACTGTCAGGCGGAAACTCAGGGGAGCCGCAAAAGGCAGAGGTCTGGAGGCGCACGCGCAAGTGCGCGCAGAAAGGACTGACTGCTGAGTGTGCCGCGGCTTTCTCTAGCAGGAGGGAAATGGAAGCTCCCGACTGCACTGAACTCCAGTTCCGGGTGAGAATCTGGAAATCCAGATTCATTGGGGGAGAAACTGGACTGTCTGGCAGCAGGCAAAACTCAAGGGCGGCTTTCTCTCAGAGGTGCTTGCAGCGATTACTGAGAAGCACTGAGACCCAGGGGCCTCATAGGGCAGGGCTGACGGGAAGCCAAGACTGTTTGCTCAGCCCTGAGACTCCGCCCCATCCAAGCTGAGCACAGGGGCTTTTGCAATTTTGCAAGTCTTGTCTCATAAGGCTGTCTCCAGCACAGAAGTTCTCCCAGCGTAGACACAGCTGATCCTCACAGCCAATTCGCCTGGAGGTCAATTTCTCTCAGTGATACCAATAACAATCAAGACTTAACTAGAACAAGGCTGTACACACAGTCCACAAGGGGTGCACCAAGATTGTTCACCTCAGGTAACTGGGGAGGCCGAGCCACTGGGCCATATAGGACACCTAGCACACAAAGCTACCCTACCAACTCAGGGAAGCAGCAAAAATGCGGAGACAAAGAAACAGATCACAAACAAAAGAAATGGAGGAAAACAAACGACAGGATATAGAGTTCAAAACCACGATTATAAGATTTTTCAAGAATTTCCTAGAAAAGGCCGATAAATTTAGTGAGACCCTTGAGGATATGAAAAAGGACCAACTAGAAATTAAGCATACACTGACTGAAATAAAAAATATTATACAGAGACCCAACAGCAGACTAGAGGAACACAAGAATCAAGTCAAAGATTTGAAATACAAAGAAGCAAAAAACACTCAACTGGAAAAGCAAAAAAAAAAAAAAAAAAAAAAAAAGAATCCAGAAATTTGAAGATAGTGTAAGAAGCCTCTGGGACAACTTCAAGCATACCAACATCAGAATTATGGGGGTGCCAGAAGAAGAGATTGTACTTACTCTGAAACTCAGTTTTCTCACGTATAAAGTAGAAAAACTAATTGCTCTAGGGTTGTTGTGAAGATTAAATGTTCTTCCCGACCTTCTTTTCCTCTTTATTTTAAAATTTAAAACTTATTAAATGAACTGTATTTTTAAAAAAGGGGGCATTGAGCTTTAAAATGACAGATGAAATATTTTAAACATGTTTTGAATTTGAGGCACCTTACTCTCAAAGCAAAATAATTAAGAAAGGAAAAAGGCTTCAGACGCGGAATATTGTGAACTGCACCTGTTGCCTGATGCTGCGTGGGATCCGTGCTGTCTACAGATAACAGTGCCACCTGGTGGAATATTAATGCAAAAACACTCAGAGTTTTCAAATAAGGAGGGTGATTTCTGCATTTATCTTTTCTTGCATATCACATGTGTTTGCCTTTTTAAAATCATGTGTGGTTTTTTTTGCATTATATATAATTCTGGTTCAATTATAGACATCTGATATTTTCGGTGACTCTACAGACCTACTTTAGCAGAGCATAATTTGTAACCTTTTTCTTTCTATAACCCCAGAGATCTTTAGCTGTGGAAGTTCAGTGTCAGCTGTTAGGGTACTTAGGTCCTAATGTTAGTGTTATAAACACTCACCAGGTAATGCCTGCCTTACTGCATTTTTGGAAACATCATGCAAAATACTGTCTATGTATGTCTTTTGAAGCTTTCAATTACAGCAAAATGCAAAATGGAGTTATCATGAATAGCTATTAGAATAGGTATCAAGGTTATTTAAAAAAAGAACTCCCAAAATGCTTAACAATAAACGCAATGCACAGTAGAACTAAGTTCCATTAACATACAAACATGTCATGATTATTAATGTACTTATATATATTTTTCCCTTTCCTAATCTATTCATTCCGAGCTCTCAAACCAGTGTGACTTTGTGGCTGGAGAAGTATTAGAAACTAACATTCCACACACCTATCTAATCTGCCAGGCTCTGAGGTTTCACACTTTTTTTTTTTAAATTTAAACTTCCCACCAACTCTTTGAGGAAGGTGTTATTTACACTTTTTACAAATAAGGAAACCAAGGCTCAGAAAAAGTAAGTGGCAGAGTCAGCATTTGGAGCCAGGTCAAAGTTCCCCCTACCCCGTGTCGCATGTTGCTAACACAACATGCAGTTCATTCTCCCCTCATCTTCATCATTTTTGTAAACACCTCAATAAACCTCACGTTTTTATTTTCTTCCCACAATTCCATAGGAGTGTGAGGATGCTCCCCACTCTGTGCCCAAATTCACGCCAAGACCAAAACAGAATTTAAATATGTGTAGGTAAGTTGAGTGCACTATCTTCAGACAGAAAAATGTAAAGGAAACTCATCAGTAGTCTTAAGATCCCTCAGAGGACTTTTAGTGTGCCCTTCCCTGCTGTGACATTGTCCCCTGCACCTGTCACACCCGGGAAGCACACACAGCCAAGAACAGTGAGTTTCCCGTTTTATTATCCAGTTGGTGGGGCCAATCTCCTATTTAAACAAAATCCTTTGCCTTTAAAACGTCATTTGGTTCTACAATAAAAAGATATCTTTGAATCTTCTAAATCAACAAATTATATTAGCTAATATTTGAGTTTACTATTTGAAAAATACTCTGCCGGTCTTATGCAAATATGCTTGCATTTCATGTATATTTCCTATATATAAGGTCAAAAAAATTTTTTGAAGTTAACACATGCTCACGATTTTATTGTCACATAATAAAACAAAATGGGAAACTTCGGACTGGTTTGCTTGGCCCCTTCTCTTATCTCCTCCCAGTTCAGAATGCTTGCATCTCTTAATAGCCAGCGTTCTCTTAGGTCTGCAGTTGGGCTCACCGCATTCAAGCCTCAGAATGATCTTTGTAGCTTTAGCCTTTATGCTAAAAGCATCTTAGTCTGCCTACCATAGCCACCCTGCTTCCTGTCATAACGCCCTTTTCCTGCGCATTCAGAGGAACCTTGCCCTTCTTGTGCTGTGTTACTTTGGGGGGTAGGTGTTTGCCACACTTTTACAGAAAGTCCAGCAGGTTTTAGGAACATTCTCCATGTTTGTGAGAGCGCTATTGGCACGAGAAGCATAATGTCAAAAATTTAAAAAGCAGAATAAAAAGTTGAATGTGATTACAATGAAAATATATACATATGGATAGAAAAGGAGTATGAGGATGCTAACATAATCATCTTTGGATAGTAGAATTACAGTTGATTTTTAATATATTTTTCTATAATCTGCATGAACTACATCTATAATCAGAAAGAAATCTTTTTAATATAAAAATATATCTTTGATGCAACAGCAAGAGCCCAAGAAGCTCAAAGAGACAACTGTGTACATATTTCAGGGTAAGAGTGTGTTTCTTGTGGACTAACTCAAGGGCATTGGCCTTGGGCAATGCTGGTTAGAAAATGTAGAACCAAAGTGTGAAAGGACAGCTTTTGCACTTGCGTCTCCAACCCAATACAATTCTCAGAGTGAAGTTGCATTTTCGAAGTCCATAGTCTTTTCCTATCTGTCCTCCATGGTTCACATTAACAATTTTCATTGTACGTGTTACATAGAGAAGTATAGAATATACAGAATGATTACCCAGATTACTGAGATAGATTACTTTGGGTTTTATTATATAGAACCAAACTTCCCAGATGTCATTGGGGGAAAAAAAAAATCCCCAAACAGCAAAACTCTGAAACCCTTCAAATCACAAAATAAAATCTCCAAAGATGGAGAGAGCACAATGGAGTCAAATTGCCCATGGCAAAAAGAAAGCATATTCCCTTCAGGCAGAATGATGGAGATGCAAGTACTCAGCCATGTCCATGAGTATTTCTGCAGGAGCCTTCCACACGCACGCAGTGGGCCTCCATTGTGCACCTGGATAGGAGGAGGCCCAGCCCACCTCTTCCTTCTGGAAGTTGGCTGTCTGGACACCTCAGGCTTCAGGCATCTGCAAGTTGATCTGCTTCCAGTTGTTTTTTTCTTTATACTGGAGATTCTAGAGAAGTGACAGAGAGCTTCTAAGCCGGTCAGATAAGGAGGCTTTATTCTCATTTGGAGACACACAGGGAGGAAGGGGAGGAACAATTGGAGGGCATCCCTGAGTGTGGGGCCCTGGGGTGTGGTGTGTTATCCCAGCCTGGGTAAGAAGACAGAGCCAGGGCAGAGCACCAGGGGCAGGCAGGGGAGGAAGCAGGATTGCCCTGCCTAACAGCTTGAGGGCGTATACTTCATTCTGTTTTGAAAATCCAAATGGCACATGCCACTGGACATGCATACCAGAGAAAAGAGATGGTCACGTGAAGACAAGCAGAGATTGGAGAGATGCAGCCACAAGCCAAGGAGTGCTGGAGCACCAGAAGCTGGAAGAGGCCAGGATGGAGTCTCCTCTGCTGCCTTTGGAGTGAGTGTGACCTGCTGACACACTGATTTTGACTTCTGGCCTCCAGAACTCTGAGGAAATACATTTCTGTGGTGTTTTTGTAGCTGTTTTTTATTTTTTAAAAATGTGTTGTTTTTTGTTGCTCAATTTCTTTACTAAGTTTATTTAAATAATCTTGTTGTCCCTTCCCATTCATGTTAGATTGTGTCAGTGAAAAGGGTTCCATCTGTCATTTCCCCCAAATTTAATGTTCTCCTTTTTCCTGTTGTCTTTATTCATCTCCTCTGAGCAGTAAAACACCATAAATGACTTTTACCCAGGCTCCTCCAGGACTCTAAGATCTGTCCCAGATTATATAATCCTAAATAGACAGCACTGAGGTGGGCCAATGGATGTAATGACAAGTCAAGCTGTGGATGGATATTTGCAATTTGAAAAGTAAGAAAGTGCAGTGAATTTTCGGGATTATATGCAAGTAAGCCTTCAGGAAGAGATACTATGGTGGGGTATAATGGCAGAATCAGAATCGTGAGGAATGAAATTCAGAAAATTGAAACAACTATGAAGTTTACAAAAACAAAGGCTATGCAATGACCGGTAGGAATGGTGTTTGATGGAGCTCCGTGGGAGAGTGCCAGGAGGGGTTTATGGGAGGGGCCACCTTCACAGAGACTGAAATGACCAGCTGAACCATCAGAGGTTAGGTGGCTTATAACAGTTCCCTGCCCGTGCTCATATTGAAATGTGGATGTCACATGGTGATGTGCCAACAGATCAATTGCTTCAATAAGCAAAACCAGCGACTGGAAATGGTTTTCTCTGAGCACCTCTCCCTGTATTGAATCCTGCTGGGGTTTAAATGGTTGTGGAATTGAACTTCTTTCTGTGATATGTGTCTGCTCACTCTCAATATCATCCAATGATCATAAAAGTCAGATTTCTGATCATGGCATTCAAGGCCATCCACAGTCTAGCCCAGTATTCTCATCTTCTCTATTTTTTTTTCCAGAATGGGCATACTCCAATCAATTGGATTTACTCTCTGTCATTATGAATTCTCAACTCTGCATCATATTTTACACCTTAACCTCCCTTCTCCACTCCACTTGTCCAGATCTCATCTACCACTTAAGATACTCACTTTCCCTGCCCCTCTTCCAGCCCAGTGTGACCTCTCCCTTTTCTGAAATCCTACAGCCCAAAGATCAGTCCCCATTTATTTATCACTGAACATAATACTTCACATTGTCAATTAATTTTTCTTGTTGGAACATTATATCTTTTTTTTAATATATTTTATTGATTTTTTACAGAGAGGAAGAGAGAGGGATAGAGAGTTAGAAACATCGATGAGAGAGAAACATCGATCAACTGCCTCTTGCACACCCCCTACTGGGGATATGCCCGCAACCAAGGTACATGCCCTTGACCGGAATCAAACCTGGGACCCTTGCGTCCGCAGGCCGATGCTCTATCCACTGAGCCAAACCGGTTTCGGCGGAACATTATATCTTATACTTAAGCAGATTTTAAACTTTTAAAGTCATTGGCTATGTCTTATTGACCTTTTATAACCTTTATATTTTCAGATTTTATAGTTTTAGATGGATCCAGAATGTTTGCTTGTTCCTCAAATAAGACAACAAAAGATTTAATATTGTTATCTTAGGGATAAAATTTAATAATAATAATAATAATGATAATAGCAGTAGTAGTAATACAGTAGTCCCTCCTAATCCATGGGAGATAATGTTTCAAGACTCCAGTGGATGCCTGCAATAGTAGATAGTACCAAACCCCATATATACCATGTGGTTTTTTTTTCTATAAATACATTCCTTGCACTTAAATTATGAAACACTTTGTCTTCTCTTTGTCATGTCCAAATTGCCAGCATCACTACTCTTGCATTTGGGGGCTATTAATAAGTAAAATAAGGGTTACTTAGTTCAAGCACTGCAATGTAACCACCATTGATCTGATAACCAAGACAGCTACTGAGTAACTGATGGGCAGTAGCATATACAGTAGTAGATACAGTGACAAAGGGATGATTAACTTCCTGGTGGGACAGAGTGGGACAGTGTGAGATTTCATCATGCTATTCAGAGAGACACAAATTTAAAACTTATGAATTATACTTATTTTTGGAATTTTCCATCTACTATTTTCAGACCATGGTTGACTTCGGGTAACTGAACCATGGAAAGCAAAACCATGGAAAGCAAAACCATGGATGAGAGGGGATTACTGTAGTACCAATTGAGAGCCAGCCAGAGACTGCGATAAATAAGCTTCTTATCTACTCTGTTCAAGTAAATCCTTCAATAATAGAAACTATTATTTTCATTTGACATAGAAGCCAACTGAGAACTATCAAGAAAACAGAAAGTAAGAAATAGATCTTCCCTGAAAAGTGAGTTTTTACCACGAGCCATTCATACCTTTACGTCAGCCTTTGCATTTTTTGAAATGAAAATATTACTGAGTGGGTAAGTTATTAGCTTGTTGAGAGTAAGTAGCTCCTGAGAGGAGAAAAGCAGTGATGAGGGATGGGGTGAGGTGAAGAAAAGAGGGCAGAAAAGCAAGTTGGAGGTACTGGCACTGGAGATAAACTTCCCCTTTAAAATAACTCACTAGTCTTTCCCCTCTCTGTAACTGTTTTCTTCCCCTTCAGAGGCCAAACATTCGTGATGATTTTCCTGAAGCCCAGGCTAGAGGGTTATGTTTGAAGTCACAGGTTTACCAAGTGCAGCAGGCCGCAGTCAATCATTCCAGGACCTGGTGTAGGGTAGGGCCTCACTACACCTTTCTGTCCTAGGAGTCTATGTTATGAAGATGTTCGGATTGGCTGGAATGAACTGATATTGAACTCAAGTGGCCACTTCTAGCTACAGTCAAGTATTTGAGCTCAGTAGGAAATTTAGACCTTTAACTTTCTTCACCCCCTCACCTTGAAATGTTGAACAGATTCCAAGCCCTTTTCAAACAGCCATTTTTGACCTATCCTCTTTCCCCCTTCTTCATCATCATCAAACCACTGAAAAGAACAACTATGAGGAGGGAGATCCACGCAGAACAAGGCTCACGGCTTGCTCCTAGTCTGAGGGGCTCTCGCTGGGCTCATCTTCCTGGGAGCTAAGCTATTCCCATGCTTTAAAGATCAAGCCATTCAGAAATACAGCTTCTGTTTGGAAATCATGACCACTGGGTCTTCAGTGTCCCAAAAGTGTCACCAGGGGTCACCAAATCTGAATGCAATAAGATAGAGAACATCCTGTCCATTAAAATTCTCTCAGGTAGGACACTGGGTTTGTTCTGAAGAAGTTCTTGGAAAGCTTATTTGGGAAGGAAGGTGAGAAGACCCCTCCCCCGAACTAGTTGTGAGTGGAGCTTGTCTGAAAAAGGCTTTGTGGGAGAAACTGGAAGAACCGATGGTCCTCTCAAAGTGGGAGAACGGAAGGGAGAGAGGAGGTGAGAGGAATTTGGGGTGGGGTCAGTGAAATGGTGCTACTTGATATGACTGCTCCCTCTGACCCCCAAATCTCCATTAAGGCTATGAAATTATTTTGGGAGTGAGTAGATTTCTTTTTGCATAGAAACATGAAAAAATGGCATTTTACACCTGAATGATGCATTGATAGACTCAGATTCAGAGACAATAATGAGGAAGAATTTTGTGAAACTGGGGATTTTAAGGCCTATTTCCTCAAGTGTATAAGGATTGGGGAGACCCTGCTTGAAGCCTGTGTTATAGAAAGTGATTTAAGATACCTAAAACATTTTTAATGATACTGTTGATGGTTATCTCCAAGTAGCCAAGATGTTGCTGGGCTTAATGCAAATTCCTTGGCCTGGCTTGTTCAGCCTGATGATTGTATTCCAGGGACTAGTGGGGTGGGTTTAAGTATCACTTAATAACAGTAACCCAAGAAATTGTGCTCCCAGAGGAGGAAGTCTAAGACAGCTATTAACATGGGACATTCCTTGCCCATGGACTGTAGATGTGATCCTTAAAATCTTTTGCTCTAGGGAAAACCAAGATGGCGGCATAGGTAAACACCTGAACTTGCTACCTTGCACAACCACTTCAAAACTACAACTGAAAAACAAAACAGATATCATCCAGAACCACGGGGAGGCTGGCTGAGTGGAAATTCTACAACTAGAAGGAAAAAGAAAAGCACACTGAGAATCAGAGGAGGTGCAGAGGTGCGGAAGTGAAGTGCAAAGGTACAGAGACATGCGCGCAGAAAGGGGCTGGCAACTGAGTACACTGTTGTCTTTTTCAATTGGGAGGGAGACACAAGCTCTGGACTGCTCTGAACTCCAGTTCCGGGAGAGACTCTGGGGACCCAGACTCATACGGGGAGAAACTGGACTGTCTGGCATCGGGCTGGAACATGAGGGTGGCTTTCTCTCTGAGGTGCGTGCAGCGATCATTGTTCCTGCATAGTGCTGCAGGACACAGAGACCCGGGGGCCTCTTCAGGGCAGGGCTGATGGTCAGCCATTGCTGTTTTCTCTGTCCTGGTAATTCCCTGAGATCATGCCCCACCCAATTTACAACCCCACCCAAGCTGTGTGCAGAGGCTTTTGCATATGAATGGCCTGGCCTTTTGAATCTAAACTTACCTAACAAACTGCAGCTGGGTCAGAGAGCCCCAGAACTTCCAAAAGAAGGCCCAAGGCTCCACAGCAGCTTGCATTGCTTCATAGCTGGGCCTCATCTGGGCACCTCCAAACCCCAAACAAAGAAGAGGAATCTGCAGATCTCTCCGTAGCTCCTGCTGGGTGGCCTCAGGCAGTGGTTGACTTTGCACATCCTTGGAGATCCAAGAGCCAGTGGTCAGAGTGAGACCATCCAGATTACAAATCTTCAGATCCATAAGAGACACACTCAGGGGGCAGACTCAGTGTGCGCCAAAGCCCCACTGAAGCAAGACCTGCCTCATAAGGGTGTCTCCAGCACAGAAGTTCTCCCATTGTAGACACAACTGATCCTCACAGCCAATTGGCCTGGAGGTCAATTCCTCCCAGTGATACCAACAACAATCAAGGCTTAACTACAACAAGACTGTGCACACAGCCCACAAAGGGGTGCACCAAGAGTGTCCACCTCAGGTAACTGGGGAGGCTGAGCCATTGGGCCCTATCGGACACCTACCACACAAAGCCACTCTATCAACAGGGGGAAGCAGCCAAAATGCGGAGACAAAGAAACAGGTCACAAATGACAGAAATGGAGGAAAGCAAACAACTGGATATAGAGTTCAAAATCACGGTTATAAGGTTACTCAAGAATCTTCTAGAAACCTCCAAGAAATTTAGTGAGACCCTCAAGGATATGAAAAAGGACCAACTAGAAATTAAGCATACACTGACTGAAATAAAAAATATTATACAGAGACCTAACAGTAGACTAGAGAACCGCAAGAATCAAGTCAAAGATTTGAAATACAAAGAAGCAAAAAACACTCAAGCAGAAAAGAAAAAAGAATCCAAAAATTTGAAGATAGTGTAAGGAGCCTCTGGGACAACTTTAAGCATACCAACATCCAAATTATGGGGGTGCTAGAAGAAGGGAGAGAGCAAGATATTGAAAACCTATTTGAAGAAATAATGACAGAAAACTTCCCCTACCTGGTGAAAGAAATAGACTTACAAGTCCAGGAAGTGCACAGAACCCCAAACAAAAGGAATCCAAAGAGGACCACACCAAGACACATCATTACTAAAATGCAAAGAGCAAAAGATAGAGAGAGAATCTTAAAAGCAGCAAGAGAAAAACAGTTAGCTACCTACAAGGGAGTACCCATACGACTGTCAGCTGATTTCTCAACAGAAGCTATGCAGGCCAGAAGGGAGTGGCAAGAAATATTCAAAGTGATGGATAGCAAGAACCTACAACCAAGATTACTCTACCCAGCAAAGCTATCATTTAGAATTGAAGGTCAAATAAAGAGCTTCACAGACAAGAAAAAGCTAAAGGAGTTCATCACCACCAAACCAGTATTATATGAAATGCTGAAGGGTATTCTTTAAGAAGAGGAAGAAGAAGAAAAAGGTAAAGATAAAAATTATGAACAACAAAGTGACAACAAATATATATCAACAAGTGAATCTAAAAATCAAATGAATAAAAAATCTGATGAACAGAATAAACTGGTGAATGTAATAGAATCAGGGGCATAGAAAAGGAGTGGACTGACAATCCTCGGGGGAAAAGGGGTGTGGGGGGTGTGGGAAGAGACTGGACAAAAATCGTACACCTATGGTTGAGGACAGTGCAGGGGGATGAGGGTAAGGGCAGAGGGTGGGGTGGGAACCGGGTGGAGGGGAGCTATTGGGGGGAAAAGAGGAACAACTGTAATAATCTGAACAATAAAGATTTATTAAAAAAATAAAAGCTGAAAAAAATCTTTTGCTCAAGTACTCATTAAAATAATTATTAGAAGGCATGTAACCTTTGGTATGTTTTTAAGTTGACATAATTATATGAAATCATTTAGTTTATACTCTTTCATGTCTGGCATCTTTCACTCAGCGTATTGTCTATGAGATTCATTTTGTTGTCTGTACCAGTAGCACATGTCAAAATAAATTTCAATAGATTAATATCATAAATACTATGTTCTCTGACCTTAGTAAAATTAAGCTAAAAATTAATAACAAAAGGGTAACTAGATAATCTTCAACTTTTGAAAATTAACCAATACATTTCTAAATAACTCACAAACAAGGGGAAGAATAAGCAAAATGAGAAGTATTTTTTTAAAATATATTTTATTGATTTTTTACAGAGAGGAAGGGAGAGGGATAGAGAGTTAGAAACATCGATGAGAGAGAAACATCGATCAGCTGCCTCCTGCACACCTACTACCGGGGATGTGCCTGCAACCAAGGTACATTCCCTTGACTGGAATCGAACCTGGGACCTTTCAGTCCACAGCCGACGCTCTATCCACTGAGCCAAACCGGTCAGGGCAAAATGAGAAGTATTTTGAACTGGATGAGAAAATAAAACATATCAAAACTTGTGGGATGGAGATGAAGCTATATTAGAGAAAATTAATAGTCTTAAAATACATATATTGGAAAATAAGAAAATCTGAACACCAATGATTATCTTGGGGAAGAAAAACAGCAAAGTAAAACCAAATAGAGAAGAAAAAGGAAATAACAAAGTTAAGAGCAGAAATCAATGACATTGCAATGAAATATGCAATAGAGATTATTAATAAAGCCAAAGATTCTCTAAAATAATAAATACAAGTGGTAAATTCCTAATAAGATTCATTAAAATAAAAAGACATACAAATCACTGATATTGGGTTTGAAAAAAGGGGTATTGCTTTAGTTCCTACAAGCATCACATGAATGTATTATGAGGATATTACCTTAACTGGCTTTCTATGTAGGCCTTGGACTGTGAAGAGTTTATATTTATTAACCCAAGCAAGTATTCAAGTTAATTTGCCAGTTATTTGGGGGGGAGGGGGATATACCAATAAACTGGCATTTCAATTGCTAAACTCCTATTTTATTTTATTTTTAGTTTACTTAGAGTGACGTAGTTCTATAGTGTATGAAAAACCTTGCACAAACTAACCAAATTGAGTCTTTATACATGCAAAGCGGAAGACCAGACATTGGCCCCAAAACTGTCCCAGACAATGGGCAGATCTATTCTAAGTCCCATTTGGATCCTTTCTGTTGAATTACTAATTTGTAAATTTCTTGAGTTGTATGTGCACATAAGATCCCCTGTTATGCATCTTTATATCCTGCATATAGTAGAATGAGTAGGATTTTGCCCAGTAGAGGCAACATATATACAAAAGCATAGAGGCAAGAAATGGCACGGTGTATTCAGGGATGAGCACCTTTCCTGATTATAGAGTAGGTATTTGGGGGAGAGTTGAGGGGAGAAGCTGGTTGGACAAAGAGGCTGGGTCCCAACTGTGAATGGTCTTGGGACAGACATCTTCCTGGATAAGCTTGGGCCCACTGGAGGTTTCCAAACATGGGCAGACTTGTAATCCCAAAAGCTCACAAGCAGTCTCAGAACTTCTCCAACTAATGAATACATGTCTTATCTCCTTCCCTGGGTTATAAGCAACAGACATATGGAGCCCTCAAAATATTTTTGATTCACAAATTGGTTGGTGAACTCTTCCTTTTACAAGTAAACAAGCCAACTTGCTTTATACAAAATTCTGTGGAAGATCCACTTATCAGTTCTCTTCCCGAAGGAGTTGATAATAGAGTGGGGAGATGAGATTATGATTATACATATAATGTGGAAAGACACCAGATCAGGAATGAGAGGACATGAATTCTAGATACACCTCCTCCATTTCACTTGTTTATAAAACAAATATTGAATAAGCACCTATTATATGTCATGTCTGCTAGACTTTAGGTAAACAGTGATGGGCAAATGAACATGGGCTTTGTTCTCATGAAACATACATTTCCAGTGGAGGACAAAGATATCAAATCATTATAAAAAGTCATTGAACAAATATGTAGTGAGTATCTAATATGGGTCAGGTGGTTCAGATCATGATGAAAAAGCAGACAGAAACCTGTGCTCATTTTGGGTTTGTATAGAAGTGGGAGAAGGCAGGATATAAACTCTGGACATAATAAATAAGTATTGTAATGTGTATATCTCATTAGAAGGTGATAGGTGTTATGGAAGGAGTAACAAAAACTCAGGCAGCGTTTTCAATAATGAGGAGGGGGTAACAGATAGGAGTTGAGATAGGTTGTCATATTAAACAAAACAGCGGAGTGGCGTCACTGAGAAGAGGAGGTATAAGAAATAACGTAGAGGAGTCTGGGGAATTGACTATGCAGATATCCAGGGGAAATGTATTCTGAGCAGGGGGAACAGCCAATACAAAGATCCTAATATGGGAGCATTCTGGAGTGTTCCAGGCATAGCAAGGAGGCCAGGTCATCTGAAGCTGGGGAAGCAAGGGGTTGGAAAACAGGCATAGAGGGGCTGGTGTAGATTTTGTAGGGCCTTGTGGGTCATTGTAAGGAATTTGGCTTTTACTGAGAGAAATGGGGAGCCATTGCAGGGAGTTAAGTAGGAGTGGAATGACCTGACTTGCATTGTAACAGGATGACTAGTTTCATGTTACAGCTAGTAACTAAATCATGACGGGTGTGTCCTGAGAAGGGATAAAAGGGGACTAATTTGATAAAATGTCTGTGCTCTTGGGCCCTTAGTTTTGCCAACCTTGTTGCCCCACTGGGTCATCACCATGGTGAGGACTTCGTAGCGGGCTGTGTGCATATGCACAGGCTGAAGACAATTATACTTTGGTAACCGTGCAGGGTGGCATATAATCCAGTGCCTGATTATAGTTACCCACTGAAAGTGGTAACAAATCTTTTTGCAATGAAAGCACACATTCTTAAAAAGAATGTCGTGCTTGGCTGGTGTGGCTCAGTTAGTTGAGTGTCATGCCATGCACCAGTAAGTTGTAGGCTCCATTCCAGATCAGGGCACGTGCCCCGGTAGCAGGCTTAATCCCTAGTAGTGGGCGTGCAGGAGGCAGCCAATTGATGTTTCTCTCTCCTTGATGTTTCTGTCTCCTTCTCCCTTCCTCTCTCTGAAATCAATAAAAACATTTTTTTTTTTTTAAAGAGCAATGTCATCGGGCCAGAGATTCACTCCGTTGGTTGGAGCATTGTTCTGTACACCAAAAGGTTGCTGGCTGGATTCCAGTCAGGACGTGTACTGGAGGCAACCGATGTTTCTCTCTCACATTGGTGTTTCTCTCAGTCTCTTGCCCTTCCTGTCTCTCTAAAATCAATGAACATATCCTCAGGTGAGGATTAAAAAGAAAAAACAATGTCACACAAAAGGGATGGAAATTGGTTCTTGGGGAACAAAAATCTTTCTCTGTGTATAAAACACAGATTACATACGGTATGTAAACAGATATCTAGTATATTTGCAGTATTTTAAGTTCATGGGGAAAATATCTGGAAAGGATTTGGGGGGAGGGCAGGAGCGGGGAAGGTAAGGGTGTGATCATGAAAAAAAGTTGGAAAACGCTGACTTAAAGGAAGGGCGAGAGTAGCAGGAAGATCGTTGAGCTGGATGTTAGGAAGCTGAAGCTGAAGTCAGATCATTAGCTCTGTGCAGACTTCGAACACTCAATTCAAATATAAAATAAAATGTCAGGCTGAACGGTCTCTTGGGTCTTCTCCAGTGCTAAAATTATGAGGAGGAATTGAGCTGGGGCTTTCCTCAGTTACAAACACCTGGTTCTGGAACTTATAGTAAATTATCAGGTATTTGGATCCATCAAACCTGTTTTCAATAAGATGAGGGGCTAGTGTCAATAGTATACTTCTGGCATTTCTCCTCTTAGCTATTCTTTGAGTTAGAATTCTATATTCTTTATTAGAATTCTAGAATTCCCAAAATCCATAATTCTAGTTCATTCCACAAGATTTTTGGATACAATATTGGAGCTAAGTGTACAACAGAGTTTTGTCACAATGTTCACCAAAAGCTTTGAAACCTGTCAACTGGAGTTGCATTGCTTCTCAATTTTCACATGGTTTCTAGACATTGAAGTCCTTTTACAATTCATCTGGGTTGTCACTTCAAAGGGAAAGATGCATGTGATGTGGTGATGGGAAGTAGGAATTAGCAGAACAGAGGAGCAGATTGAAAAACAAAGAGCCTGTATATGACATCTGTATATGACATCTGTATATGACATCTTCTAGGCAAATTTTTACACAGTTCTTTGCTGCTTATGCCAGATCTGGGCCAGTTGCGAGAAGTAAACCTTGAATAGTTTATTCTGTGTCCATTAGGGCTTTAGTTTATCTTCCTGGCCTTCTTACTATACTTAGTAGTCCCTTAATAACAGAGAACATATCTTCTAACTCACATGTTTAGTGCTCAGTTCAGTATCCTGTTTATAATAAGATCTTAGTGAATGTTTGCTGACTGTGATGACCACCCAGATTGAAGAGGGAAAAAATAAAACCCAAAGCCATAAATCTTGGAGCCACTTCTATTTTGGTGGTCTATACTGATGTGCCCAGAGACCAGAGCATTATCTTTTTTTCCTTCTGCCACTTAATCACCTGGTGCTATTTCCAGATAAGAAATGCAAATAGAGTTTATTACCCAACTGGAGTACACATAACTCATTTATCATTGGGTATCAATACTCAAATAACTGTTTTGTTTTGCATTCAGCTATAAATACTATTAGATATTACCATTATGAAGAACTGAATTGCAGAGACGTCTTGACTGGTGTCAACATTTGAGGGCAATTGGAAGAGGGAGCTTCTTTTAGTGACAAGTAGTGAAATATTCAGAATTTTAATGTGGACATGGACGAAATTCAATTCAACCTCCAGTAGACCCAAAGAATTGAAATTACTGACAATAGGAAAACCCCAGAGTGTAGTTGACATGCCCTTAGGAATGAAAGAGTTAACTGAGTGTGTAAGCTTTATCTTGTGCCAATGAACTTGTGCTTTGCTGATTAAAGTCTCTGGTAAATGATTGTTAGAGACCTGTCATTGATAGTGGCTGCTAATTTCTGTGTTTCAAAAGCCTGTTGACTCTTCTGCAAGGGAGTGCAGCATCCTCTATCCCTTTACCCACTTGGGTTCTACTCAGATCTGCTTGCAAAAGGATCCATCAGATACGTAAACATGAATGATGAAGACTATAGCACCACTTATGACACAGTCCAAAAAGAGACGATGTATGAGGTTCCAGACCAGCCAGCAGAAAATGAAGGTCCCTTTTATCATAACATCCATGAAGACTTGAGCTCAGAAAACAATTTATATGCTACTGAGCTGGAAACCCATGAATATGAATCTGTATCATTTGATGCTGTGGGAGGTGAGGAAAACCGCTTGGCTTTTTCCCAACCAGAAGAAGAAGGCTACCTCCAGCCTTATGCGGTATGTCCTGAGGCCCAGGATCCTCAACCAGATGAGCCCCGGGAGGACGGGAACGTCTCAATGGAAGAATTATACTCACCAATTCAGGACCAGGAGACGAGCCCAGAAGAGCCACAGGAGAACAGGAGCATGATGGAGGGGAACCTGCCTTCTCCTTCAAGCTTCACCGTCCAGAACAGCAGTGAATATTCCCTCACCTGCTATTCTGCTGCCAATGATTTGGAAGAAGATGAACCAGCTTCCACGAACCCCGAGATCACCCTCTTTGTGAAGGTAAGGCTGCCTCTGACAGGAACACCTGCACTCGCAGGTGGCATAATTGGTGCTTCATTTTGCTCTGAGTGACCAGGAAAGGATGCGTGGTGTCAGGGTCCTGGGATCTCAATATGTAGTCAAGAGTAAGGCTAATTAAATCCGTCATTCCATGGTTCACCCTGGAAGGCTCAGAGTTGCAGGACTGGAACGTGAATTTAAAGCAAGTGTCTAATCATTGACTGCTATATACGATGGGCAAAGCGTTTTTTAAGAGTTGACTTATGAGTGAGCAGAAAGTGCTGCTGAAATCACTACCTTGTGACAGACCTGAAGTACATTATCCCATTTCCTTCGTCAGCATGCTTTTCAAAAACAAAACCAAGGCTTGTGAGAGAGAGAAAGTCAAATCCGCCGGCTGGTGCTGGAGTTTCATTATTAACGTTTCTAAGGTTACAGGTGCTTCAGATAAATGGTCAATAAATGTTACCTCTGTCACTGAGCTTGCCCTTTTGGTACCAATCTAACTAAAATACCTGATTAAGTAAAACCATTGCTGTAGTAGTAAGACACTAATTATCAGTGTTAATGTTTAACGCTTATGATATTTCAGCAAAGAACTTTGGCGATCTTTGTATCAGACTGATATGTGATAAAGATTATGGCTATGAATATTATTAAAACATAAAAAACACTCCAGGCATTGATTAATTAATTACGATGGAAAACATTTTTCCTAACATTCACCCCCCCCAATATTCATATTTACATGTTTTTTACATATGAAGGCAACATATTAGTAATACTACTATATATTTTTAAAATATATTTTTATTAATTTCAGAGAGGAAGGAAGAGAGAGAGAGAGAGAGAGAGAGAGAGAGAGAGAGAGAGAGAGAGAAACATCAATGATGAGAGAGAATCATTGATTGGCTGCCTCCTGCATGCCCCACACTGGAGATCTGCAACTGAAACCCAGGCATGTGCCCTGACCAGGAATCCAGCCGTGATCTTCTGGTTCATAGGTTGACGCTAAACCACTGAGCCACACCGGTCAGACAATACTACTATTTTTTGCTAATAAAAATTATTACTCTATGAACCTACAAATCTCCAGTTTATAATCATTTCTTTTCTTCCTGGTTTCCAAGAACTCTAATGAAATACACTTTATTTACTAATTTAATGCAGTTATTTTCTACTCTGTTTTGTCCCCTAGTGATTTTGTGTGTAAATTGTATCTCATTTATTCTACCACAAGGGCTTTTTAAAAAGTAACTAGCAGCCCTAACCGGTTTGGCTCAGTGGATAGAGCATCGGCCTGCCGACTCAAGGGTCCGAGGTTCAATTCCAGTCAAGGGCATGTATCTTGGTTGCGGGCACATACCCAGCAGGGAGTGTGCAGGAGGCAGCTGATTGATGTTTCTCTCTCATCGATGTTTCTAACTATCCCTCTCCCTTTCTCTCTAAAAAATTAATAAAATATACATTTTTTAAAAGTAACTAGCAGAGTGTTGGATTCACATTTAGGTACCCAACAAACATTCTTGTACTATACTGAGCATTTGTGGGAGAAAGGGAAAAACAGGGAGGGCCCTTGCTCTCAAGAAAACCATGGGGTTCTGGAGACACAGGGCTGAATTTGGTGAAAGAGGAGTGAGGCGAGTGCTGTGGGTGTTCTGTGGGGAGGGGACCTTGGAGACGGTGCCTTCCAGCCTCCATAGTCACATTGTATCCATTTCCAGGAAAAGCTCATTTTTTAAACGTGAGGACGAGGCCTATTTGTTCTCAGGACAGAAGCACCCATGCAACAGGCAATCATCCTCATCATTGGTACCAAGACAAATTTTTGTAAATTTGGCAAAGTGTTGATTTCACCACAAATTAGCCTGTCACTGGTGTTGAACCAAACAGAAGTTGAAGGAAAAAGAGATGCTGGCATCTCTAACTGGTGCCAGTGACAGGAAAAATAGCAGGAGAGCTACGTGTGATTCCTAAATTATTTATGATCCGTGGTATCATAAAGCAGATATTGGACTTATTAACTTTTTATGTTTATATTCTTTTAAAAAATGTTTCATTAATTATTTTCATTTCAGAGAGCAAAGGAGAAAGAGAGAGAGAGAGAGAGAGAGAGAGAGAGAGAGAGAGAGAGAGAGATCAATGATGAGAGAAAATCATTGATGGGCTGCCTCCTGCACATCCCCCACTGGGGATTAAGCCTGCAGCCAGGGCATGTGCCCTGACTGGGAATCAAACCATGACCTCCTGGTTCATAGGTCAACACTTAACCACTTAGCAACACCATCTAGGCAGTTTACATTCTTTTTAATAGAATTATGTTAACCAATATGTTACAGAATGCACCATAGACCTCAGCTCCTGTGTGTGGCCGCCTTTTTAAGGATAGTCAGCAGAACTTGTAAGAAGACGGGCAGTTAGAGTCTGCTTCTATGCCCCTCATCTCCTCTGCAGATCTTTATTATGTTGCATGTAAATATAATATATGAAAATGGGTAAACAGGCTATTCTGCTTGCATGGGAGTGTAGAGTCTGAGTGTAACCTGCTCAGGCTCCTCCTTCTCCTCCTAGCAACCCTGAGAGCGTGTGGAACCCCCAAATATGATGGGGTCAGGTGTGTGCACCACCTCCCTAGTGGGACTTGTTGCTGTAGAGTCCTGGGGTTTCTTCTCCTGGGCTGTGCTAGTGTGGACCGCGTGGGCTGTGTCTACTCCTGTACTCATTCCTGCCTGTTCTGGCATCTCCAACTGATAATGGTGACAGGAAAAACAGCAGGAGGGCAATGTGTGATTCCTAAATTACACTGACCAGTCAGTGAAAATGTCACACAGGCTTGTAACTAGATCCAACCAACATTGTACTGAGGGTCAGCCATTTCAGGGTGTTGGCCAAATACTTAATTAAAATATATCCTTTATTTATTCATTCAGCAGATAGTTATCGTGCCAGGCCCTGGGTTTATAACCATGAAGAAAACAAAGTCCTAGCTCCCAAGCACTTCATGTTCTAGTGGCAGAGACAACGAACTGATAGACAAACAAATAAGTAAATATCTAATATGTCCAATGGTAGCTGTGCCATAAAGAACATAAATCTTTATAGGGTGGATTATTTTCCTATTGCTGCCGCAACAAACTACCACAAACTTAGTGGTTTGAAACAACACTGCCAGTGGTCTTAATCCAGCATCTAGAAGAGGTTCAGGAATCTGAGAAGCACTGTGTGTAAATTAATCAAAAGTCCAGAGACAAAACGTAATTTTGGAAGGCATTTGGGGGGCCAGAGGTTGGCTCAAGAAACCAAGTTCTCTTGTCTCTCTGGACCCCTTGCTTTTTATTAACACAAATTGTCCTAAAGCAAGGTAGGTATACATATCCAAGGACAGGGTTTAGTATACAGAATCCATTGTCAGATTGGAGGAATTGCCTTCGGCTGTTCAGGCGTTTGGCCAGTAGGAGGCAATAACATGTAGATTGAAATGCCCTCAGCTGTCTGGCAGCAAGCAATCATTTATGCATCCTTTTCAGGCTTGGGGAAATGCCCTCAGCCATTTACAGATGATTCAGCCCTGCTGACATTATGGAATTGGCTTCTGGCACAACACAAATTAATCTCTTCCAGTCCTGGAGGGCAGGAATCAAATTAAGTTTTATGGAGCTAAAATCAAGGAGTGGCTAGGGCTGTGTTCTGGGAGCTCCAGGGGAGAATCTGCTCTTTTCCCTCCTCTCCCTGCTGGGGCCTACCTCCTCCTCACTTGCCAACAGCACAGCATCTCCCCACCCCCTCCTGCTTCCATCTGACCTGACCCTTCTGGGGCCCTCTCATAAGGAGCTGGTGACTAGTTTGGGCCCACCAGGATCATCCAGGGCAACCTTCCCATTTTAAGAGTCTTAATTTAATCACATCTGCAAAGTCCTTTCCACCACAGAAAGTAACATTCATGGATCCTGAGAATTAGGACATGGGTGAGTTTGGGAGACTTCATTCATCTTCCCACAATGGGACCGAGTGCTGGTGTGTAAGGGAATAAGGAGGCAGTGTGCCTGGACTGGGGCGAGGGAGGGAGGTGAGATGACAGCAGATGAGGCTGGAGAGGTGGAGGTGGGCACAGATCAGACAGTGAGGCTGGGAACTAGGAGGGCAGTCTTTCATGGCAAACTAGGGAACTTGGATTTTATCGTGAAGAGTAACAGGATGTGTGGAGGAGGATGTCATGAGCAAAGCAATGTGTAAGGTGATGGATAAGCCAATTAGAATTTCCATCTATCCCGTAGAGAAGGACCAAACAGACATCCAGCAAGCTTCCTTTCTAGATTAGCCCAGGTGTTTAGATATAAATGCATTGTGTATAAAAAGAATGTGTATTTTTAAGTTATTTTTCATTCAACTGTCTGGATAGGGCCAAATACTTAGATCCTTGGCTTCATACAGACAAATTTCTGGAAAAAGTTAGCAAGTATGATATTGATTTATATATTGTGTGTTTGTATATCTAGCTATTTATAATGGGGGGGGGGCATATGGATTCAACACAAAGTTTGAGTTGAGGGGTGTGTCAATATAGTTTCCAATAAAAAAGTTTGTGTGGCTGGCCTACCTGGATGTTCTGCTTGCACATTGAGATGTTTGGAAATAGCTGGAGCCCTGAAAGGGTCTTCCTGTTCCACGGTCCCTAGGAACACCTGCTTTAATGTCAGTCATAAGGACATGTGAACGCACGTCCTTGGAAGCAAGTCTGAGCCCACTGCACGTGCCCCATTGTCCTTTCACGAAACCAAGGGAGTATGCAAAAATGGAACAATGAGCAGGTTTGAACAAAGATTTCTATTCTTGTCACTTTTCTTTTTAATTAGGGTGCTGGGAACACCATCAAGTCCAAATTTTATTCAAAACTATTTTCTAGGTGCCCCTATGAACTAGTGGGCTCTGTGAATCAGTGCTATCAGTCAGAGAAGCACCAGAATTGTAAAACAATGACAAGAAATTTGAAAACAGAGGAGTTCAGGAACTTGCTCAAGGCTGCCTGTGAAATGGGAGTAAGCCAGGAATTTGGCCTCTCAATCCAAGCCCCCCCCCCCCATTTTTTTTATATTAGCATCCCTAGCCTTGGGTGCTAGATGCTTATGAATATGCAAAACTCTATACAAATTTTGTGTGTGTAACATGATCTCAGGAGGGCCCATGAACTCTCAATGTTATCTATCTCTGTGATGTATCCCACTTGCCTACCTGGGTATTCATCATGTCTTCTGTGTACGTCCATGTTGGTTTCTTCTTAGGCCTCTCTCTCTAGTTTATAGACTGCCATCTTCTCCAGTGTCTCCACATGGTCCTTCACCTGTGTGTGTATGTGTGCTATTCTCCTCTTCTTATAAGGACACCCAGTCATGTTGGATTAAGGCCCACCCTAATGATCTCCTTTTAACTTAGTCACCTCTTTAAAGACCCTGTCTCCAAATTCTGTCACATTCTGAGGTACAAGGGATATGGTTCAACATATGAATATTGGGGAGACACAATTCAGCCCATAACACTGAAATGTTATAATGTCCTTTTAATGCCCTTATCTCTCTCTCTAGCTGTGAAGTGTCGAAGGAGGGCCTGCTTTCTATCCATTCTCATATACTTGGTCTATGGCCACTTACACGAGGATTGAATGATGGAAGGAGGGACTACATCACCCAGAGATCCTCAGGACATTGAGGGAAGAGGAAGGCTTGGCCCAGTGGCCCGCAGCAGTAGGGAGAGTGTGCTCCAAGTCCTCTATGTTAGTTTCATAGAGCTGCTGAAACAAATTGCCACACATTTTATGGCTAAAAACAACAGGAATTTATTCTCTCACAGTTCTAGAAGCCAGAAGTCTGAAGTCAAGGTATTGGCAGAGTCACACTCCCTCTGACAGCTCTAGGGGAGACTTCCTTGCCCTTTCCAGCTTCTGACGGCTCCTGTCATTCCTTGGCTTGGGCTGCATCACTCCCCTCTCTACCTCCGTTACCACAAGGCCTTCCCTCCTGTGTCTCTGTGTTTTCCCTTCTCTTCCCTTATAAACACTTGCCAAAGTATTTAGGACCCAACCCAATCCAGATAATTGCATCACAAGATCCTTAACTGAATCACATCTATAAAGACCCTTTTTATCCAAGTAAGGTCACATGTGCAGGTTCTGATTGGACATGTCTTTGGGGAGGGAGGCTCTCTTCAACCCATCGCAGCCCTGAAGGTAGGATTGAGTTGAATTGATGGGAACCTCTGGACATGAGCAGCCACTCCTGGATTCATATTTCCCACCAAATGCAAGGGGTTCTGTGAGAAATCAGCAGTGTTTGCATCTTCATCTCGTTAGTTCTCAGACATTCATGAGAATGCCTGGCATGTTCCTAGCATCATCCTGAAGTTGGGCAGAAAGCCAATATTCTGAGAGCTTAATTTGATTTGTTGAGCCGTGAAGGGATGTTCCAGTCAAAGGACTCGAGAATTTGCCCCACAGTTGGTGTTAAACAGTGCAAGGAGCTGCCTGTGGTAACAATGTCATCACAGCTAATTCATTGTGTCCTGTTTCTGGTCCTGCTTTTGTGTTTCTGCATCCATATAATTGACCAAATACTGTTCTGTCAATAGACACGGAAGGTAAACCAAGCCCAGTGACCAGGAGAAAGTGAGGGAAGAGAACATCAGCTGACTGGGTTGGGGCTGCCAATCAAAACACCGGGGAAGGGAGGAAGGGGAACAGTGTTAGAATAGTGAAAGATATGATGTATCCTTTCTGGATGCCCATTGTTAAAGGATAGGTCACCAGAATGTCAGCTTCTTGAGGGAAGGGACCACATATTGCTTATCTCTGCAGCGCAGTGTCCTGGGTGTGCTGGGCTTGACACAGTGGGCTCTGTAAATGTTGGTCAAAGTGAACTGAACTCAGGTAATTTTACCTGCCTACTGGAGTAAAGACCATCCCTTGGGACAGAATTGCAAATCAAATAGTAACTCCCCTGTGTTAAGCCTTGCCCATCGCCAACACCTTTGAGCATCATATGCAAGGTCTTATGTCCTGTCCCTAACAACCCGAGAGCCTCTCTGGTCCCATCTCCCACCTCCTCCTCCCTCACTGATTATGCCCCAGGAATGCTGAGCTCCCCACAGATGAGATGCTGTTCTGCCTCATCTGGCTTTGCCCTTGGCGATCCCTCTGCCTGCAGCATCTCCTCCCCTTTGGCATCAGACCAACTCCTCCTTTTCTTTCTGGACTTATGTTCCCTGGGAAGCTGGCTCTGAACCTCCAGGTTGTTGCTACCTCAGTGCTTCCCTCCAGCTTAGGGCTTGTCACCTAACATTGCCATCCTCTGGGGAAGGGCATGTCACCACCCGTTCCTCCCTAGATTGAAAGCGCCACGGGGGAGTGTTCTCCAGCTGCATCTTACCTACCTGGGCATGTACACCCACCCTTAGCACAGAGCCTGGCCCATTGTTGGGGCTTGTACATATTTGTCGAATTGAATTAAACTGATCTGATAATGGGAAGAGTAGTTCTCTTTTGAAGGGAAAGCTTATTAGTGTTCTCTGGGGAATTTGGTCAGTGTTCAAGTAAAGGCCACTGTGTCCCTGTACTCACTGATATTTGCCTTGGAGGTGGGGTTGAGTAGATGTTGAGTCCTGATACAAGCCAACTGGTGAGGTAGGGGGAAAAGAGAAGGGGAGATTCATATTTCCTGAATGTTTACTTTGAACCGTGCTCTGTGTTAGGTCACCTGCTTTATTGATATTATCTCTGTAATAGGACTGAAGAGCTAGGTCCCCATCTGGATTCTGGCACTGACTGACCATGAAACTTTGGAGAAGTCATTTACGCTCTCTGGACATTAAATTTTTCACTTGTAACGAATAAAAACAAACAGTTTGAATGAGTTAAACCCAAGAGTCCCCGGGTTCTAACCTGCTGCGTATGAAAGCTTTTCTCCCCTATAGTAAAATAGTTTCTCTCCCATGGAGAAACGCCCCCTCACATCTTAACTTTATATTCTCCTCATGTCCTCTGAAGTATATAGTGAACATACTATTAGGCAGCTCTGTGATTTTTTAAATAGGAAAAAGGGAAATTGTGAGTAACAAAGATAGGGATACCCTCATATAGAAGCAGGATTGTGACTCAAATCACATTGTCGAGAAGCAAGTTTGGGAGCCCAACTGTCTTTTCTCCCCACATTTAATGTGTTTGTTAATTGTTTGCGTGGTTCAAACTTTGAAAGGTACAAAAGCTAGAGTTTCTCCCCCACCATATTCCTTCAGTCATCCCATCTCCATTTTCTGAGGCAATTCATTCTAGAATTTTTATTAAGTGCTTCTTGAGACCTTTTATGCCCAGTCCAGCAAATATGTGTATGTTCATATATTTGAAATTATCTTTTTTTCTTTCCCTTTATTTAATACAGATGATCTTATACCATATATCCTATTATGTATCTTGCTTTCCAGGGGGATCAATTTTATTGGGACATAATTTGCATACATTAAAATTCAGCAATTTTAAGTATAAATTTCAATGAGTTTTGAACAAATGTATATAGCCGTGTAACAACCATCACAATCATAGCATAGAATAAATATGTCCATCACTTCAAAAAGCTCCCTCTTGATCCATCTCCATGCATCTTCTTCCAGCCACCCCTTGACTCCTGGCAATGACAGAGATTTTTTAAAATTTATCTTTATTGTTGAAGGTATTACAGATGTTCCCCATTTCCCCCCATTGAAACCTCCACCCTGCCTCTTCCCCTGCCTCCCCCCCCCCCCTTCCCGCAACCACCCAACCAGGTCTTCACTGCATTATTGTCTGGGTTATGCATATATGCATACCAGTTCTTTGGTTAATATCTTCCCACCCCCCAGCTATTTTTTTTAATCACTCTAGTTTTACCTGTTTAAAGTATATAAATGGAATTAAACTCTGTTTAATCTTTTGTGTGTGGTTTCTTTCACTTTAGCTGTATGCTTTTTAACTCATCCATGTTAGTACATATATCATCAGTTGGTTTCTTTTTATTACTGGGTAATATTTCATTGTATGATTATAACACCATTTGTTCATGCATGAACAATTGATGGACACTTGGGTTCTTTCCCAGTTTGAGATTATTATTAATAAAGCAGCTATAAACATTCACATATAAACTTTTGTGTTGATTCTTTTTTCATTTATCTTGGGCATATACTTAGGAGTGGAATTACTGGGTTATATGGTCAGTGCATGCTTAACCTTATTTTAAAAAACTTTCAAATTATTTTCAGAATTTGTATGAGACTTCTAGTTGTTTCCCTTCCAGCACTTGGTATTGTCAGTCTTTTTTTTTTTTTTTTTTTTTTTTTTTTTGGTATTGTCAGTCTTTTAAGTTTTAGGCATACTGGTAAATGTACAATGGTATTCCATTATAGCTTTAATTTACATTTTTCTAATGACTAACAATGTTATGCATGTTTGCATGTACTTACTACACATCATTAAGTGTTCTTTGATGAAATATCTGTTTAAATATTTTGCTTATTATTATTTTAGCATTAAGTCTTATTGAATTTTAAGAGTCTTTATATACATAAGATAACGTTTATCAGACAAGTGTTTCTCAAATAGTTCACACGTCTGTGGCTTCATTTTTCATTTCATAAGTGTCTTTTGAAGACACAAGTTTTTTATTTTGATTAAGTCCATTTATCAATTTTTCCCCCTATGGTCTGTGTTTTTTGTGCTCTATCTAAGGAATGTTTGTCCAACCCAAGGTCACAAGGATTTTTCTCCTATTTTCTTCTAGCAGTTTTATAGATTTAAGTTTTATATTTAGTTCCTTGAGCCATTTTAAGTTAATTCCCCATAGGTTCTCTCTCTCTCTCTCTTTCTCTCTCTCTTTCTGCAGCTCCATTCTCTCTGGTTGTTAGATCCTCAATGTCTTGCTGCCTTGACCTTCCCAAACTCCAAACTTCTTCTCCTCAACTCAGAGAGACTGCCAATTTGTATTTGGGTCCTGTTCTACCTGTCCCAGTGTCTGAAAATCATCATTTCAGATAGTTGTTCTGCTTTACTAGTTGTTCAAGGTAATGTTCTAGTTGCTAAGAATAAATTTGGTTCCTTTTACTCAATCCTGGCCAGCAGTGGAGGTTGTACTAACTGGCCTTAAGATCCCCATTCCTCTTGAGTTGCTTCTCCTTTCTTCCCAAATATTGGCCCCTTGAATTCAAGTTTGAATTGCAGTTTGGAATATAGTCATGAAGCTCAACTGAAGTAAAATCTAATGCTAATGACATTAAAGTAACTTTTGTGGGTACAGCTATAGCAAATATTTGGCCTTTAGGCAAAGATTGCTTGCTGACCTTCCTCATTTCTATTATCTTTTAAGAGTATATTGTCTTTTGAAAAGTCTTTATTATGTACTTTAAGTTCTCAAAAATGAGGAGACAGGAAAGTAGATGTCCTAGCTGATCATTCACCAAAACAAGCCAAAATACCATACTATCTTCTCTTCTTTTAAGCTCTTACCATTCAAGCCTCTGGTGATTCTATGAGTTACCTTGGAAAATTCTAGGAAAAGTGGACTTACTACAACCAAAAGGAATCCCATTTTCAAGCTACTTTCTAATGTTGTTGTCATGTGCTAATGAGTGGGATCCAACTCCTGATGACCCTATGAATGAGTCATTTCCACATGTCCTATCTTCAACAGCCCTGCTTATCTCCTGTAGACTCATGCCTATGACTTCTTTTATGGGGCTAATCCATCTCATGTTTGGTCTTCCTCTTTTCCTGCTGCCGTTTATTTTTTACAACACTATTGTCTTTTCCAAAGAATCCTGCCTTCTTATGATGTGCCCAATGCTTCAGTTTTGTCATTTTTGCCTTGAGCAATATTTCAGCTTAATTTGCTCCAAGACCCACTTGTTCATTTTTCTGGTGGTCCAGGATATCTTTAGAGATATCTTCCAACACCATATTCCAAATGAATAATTTTTTTTTGCCATCATCCTTCTTCACTATCCAATTTTCACATCCCTACAGAGTAATTGGGAGTACAAGGGTGTGGATGATCTTAACCTTGGTCTCTAATGACACAACTTTGGTCGTGGTGATCTTCCCTAATTCTTCCATTGCTGCTCTTCTCGGTCTCAGCCTTCTCATGATTTCTTGGTTGCCTCCATTATAAATTTATACCTTCCAATACCTTCTGATACCCAGGCCCAAAGTGTCCAGAATGAATTTGTGTATGAATTGTACCATGTACATAGGAAAATGCTCTGGTGGGCAGCTCTGCTCCCAGATAACACTCCTTTCCTAATATGAGATGACTTTCCATAGGAAAGAAGCATGAACTTTGCCCTGAAACCAAGGATTTTATAGTTTATAATATTAAGAACCTGGGCTTTAAGCCATACCCCAGGTCCCCAATGCTTTCTGAGCAGAGCCTTCCACATGCTTCATGAGCCTTCACGAGTAGAATTTCCAGACCTGTCAGAAGCCGTCAGCCTTGCATGATTGCCAGGGCTTGGTGCACAACTGTAACCTGGCAACAGTCAAAATAAATAAGGGAACTCACTGTTTAGGAAAGTACTAATGTTCTGAGGTTTCAATGATAACAATGGCACGGTAAATATGTGAGGTGGTAATGAGTAATTGACATGAGTGCCTTTTGTTAACTGGACCACAACTGCAGGTTGGTGTTTTCCCTCTACAGAAATATTTGTGTTCGCTTCTGCGGTGGCAAAAAAAGAAAGGACTTGGTGGCTAGTCTTTTTCTATTTATAGCAGCAACCCTCCACAAACTGGCTTGATTCTTCTAGAACGGTGCTGTTCAAAATGATAGCCATTAGCCGAAAGTGGCTATTTAAATGTAAATTAACTTAAATGAAAAAAGATTGAAAATTCCATTTCTCAGTCATGCTAGTCCCATTTCATATGCTCAACAGACTCATGTGGCTAATGGCTCCTGTATGGAAAGTGCCGATCTGGAGTATTTCTATCATTACAGAAGGCTGTGGAGGACAGTGCTATTGTAGGGCTAAATTTAGCAGTAAGCCTGGAACCCAGACCCAGAGATCAGGGTCCTTCTCAAACAAACAACTGCCAAACGAAAGCAGGGCCAGTTATCTGGGGTTGGGGGAGGAGGTTGTTACTGAGAAAACACAAGGGTAAAGGTTGAACAATTGTGAGTGTGGTGAGTTCTTATTTCATAATAAACATTTTATAGATACAAGAGTGAACTCAGGTCAATTGCCTGTCCCTTCCTATGTATCTCTTTGATCTATTTCAAATCAGCAGGTTGAAGAATCTTTATTGAGCCTGCACTCTGCACTTCACATGCACGTGCCCTGAGAGATAGAAAATGGTCTAAGAGGGGTCCTTCCTGTGAGGCGCTGGCCAGCTAGCTCAGGGGGAAGATGAATACCGCAAAGCATTTACAAATGAATACGAGAGTTGTGGTAGAACCGAGTTTCAGAAGATATGGTTCACAGTACCGAATAAGCATTGAGGACATTCAGAGACAGATGAGGACTGGATTTATCAGAGAAGGCTTCATGGAAGAGGCAGGCTTTACACTCTGAAGGAAATGTAGGAACCAGGGTGGCAGGTAGGATCAAGGAGGAAATTCCGGGCCTCAGCAATTAAATTGTCCTCATTCCTATGTCACCATGGGAGGCAGTTTAGCCCAGTGGTTTAAAGCTGAAACCCTGGAGCTACACTGTGTGATTCACATTGTGGTCCTGTCACTTACTAGCTCTGCAATCTTGACCAATTCACCTAGCATCTCACTGGATCATTATGAGGATAAAATAAGCTCATTTATGTAAAAGTCTTAGGTACAAAATTAGTGCCACTCCAATGTCTTTCCCCATGGGATTGTTTGTTTTTACTTATAGTATTTAGATAGACTAGCTCTTCTTTAAAAAAAAAAAAGTATATTTATTGATTTCAGAGAGGAAAAGAGAGGGAGGGAGAGAGAGAAACATCAGTGATAAGGGAGAAACATTGATCAGCTGCCTCCTGCATGCCTCTTATGAGGGTCAAGCCCACAACCCTGGTATGTGCCCTGACTGGGAATTGAACCATGACCTCCTGGTTCATAGGTTGACACCCAACGATTGAGTCACACTGACCAGGCACAGCTCTTCTTTTTAATAGAAGTCTCAATAATTTGCATTTCCTTGATCTTTCCATGATTTACTTGGTTTGGTTTTCCTGATTTTTACTCTTTTGTGATTGGTAAATATACCTGATTTAGATCAAACCAACCCACAGAAGAATGCTTCAGCTTGTCTCATCACAATACTCATGCTCTCAGAGCCCTGGACAGGATCCTTTCAATTACCAAATTGAAGGGTGGGTCTTAATGTGTTTTCCAGGGCCGCACCTGAATTACACCAGAGAGACCATTTGGTTTAAGAAGACCTCTCTGCTGTGTCAGTGTCCTTCCAAACTCTGAGGGCAAAGACTGGGCCTTGCTGCCCAGCCAGCATTTGAACAGTGCGTGACACTTCCTGATTGGTCCATGACTCCCAAACGAAACTGACTTCCCTTTGTAAAATGGGCTAGTGATGCTTAACTCCTACTAGCTTCTATAAGGTAACATAATTCAATTCCATTTAATTCAGCTGATATTTAGCAAATGTCCCCTCTGTGCCTGGCTTAGTGCCAGGTGTCTGGGGTCCAGTGGTGAACAAGTCTCTTCTCTGCTGTCATGGAGCTAATGTGACCACGGGATCATTTCTATGGGTTTCCTAAGGGACTATTAGAAATGTAGGGGAATCTCGTGAAGCATTGCATTGTCCTTACTCTCAGGACAGTGCAAGGAACACTGAATTCAGCCTGAGTGGTGACTGGCCAGAAGAGTTCCCATTCCCAGACGTGAGTGGGCTGCCCTGGAACGATGCTAGAGAACGTGTGGAGCAGGATGTATGGTGAGGTCACTGGTTTGCCCAGGGTCTCAACCAATGGTTTTACAGCTTGAGATAAGGAAGGAAGAGAACTTCCAAGCCTCACCTTTAGGAGGGACTCCTGTTCATTCCTTATTATGACATCACCAAAGCATTTATAAAGTTTTCTGTGAATTTTTAACTCCCCTGTATGAGTTAGAAGAGGGTTGGCTACTTGTTACAGGAACCCTGACAATGGCTTTAGAAGCAGGGTTTGATTTTCGATGTAGTGAGAGTTCCAGAGCATGGCTGTCGAGGGTGAGGTCAGCTGACTCCATGGTGAGGCCGGCCGCAGCCCCTTCTTACCTCTCACGCTCATGCTCACAGGTGGGTCACACTGTAGAACAGACTGGTCCACCCCCTCCAAGGTAGAGGCTTGTTCCTGACACCTGGGGGAAAGAAGATGCTTCAAAATGAAACAAAACAAGAAGAGTGCACAGAGAGGGCTCAAATCCAAGCACTGCCCCCTTTGTAGTTTGAGGACCTTGGGCAAGTTACTTCACCTCTCTGTGCCTCAGCTTCACCATCTCCAAGAATTGTGGTAATACACGTAACACAAGATTTAACCTCTTAGCCATTTGTAAGTTAATATCATTCAGTGGCATTAAATCCATTCACATTGTTCTGCTACATCACCACCATATACCCTCAGAACTCTTATCATCTTGCAAAACTGAAACTCTATACCTATTAAGCAATAAATCTTTATTCCCCCTCCTCCCAGACCCTGGAAATCACCATTCTACTTTCTGTCTCTGTGAATCACCATTCTACTTTCTGTTTCTTTCACTATTCTAGGCACGGCACATGAATAGAATCATGCAGCAAGTTCCACCATTCTTTAGTGAGGATAGCAATATATTTTTTGTGAAGGTGATTGTGAGGATTCCAACTTCACATAGAAAGCATTTCACCCATGCCTAGCACAGAGGGGGCTCTCAATAAAGGATGGCTGGCATTTTTAATGTGTTAACGATGCTGTGCCAGATAGTTATGGGAGACACAAAGGTGAGTCCATCCTTTCAAGGACCTTCAGCTCAGTAGGAAAGATGTCATATTTACAATACTGAAGTCAAAAAGTGGAAGTTTTCAAAAAGAAAGTACTGAGAACGTTCTTTGGGAATTTAGAAGAGGAAGATGTTACTATCTAAGAAGATCAGAGAAAACTTCATAGCAAAAGGAAGCATTTCTTTGAAGGATTTGGTCCCATAGAAATGGCCACAGGGACACTTTTGTGAAGAGGGATTGCATGTGTAAGGACATTGTATCAATCAGCTTGGGCTTTGTAACAAAAATAACACAGACAGGAAGGCTTAGCACCCACATTTATGTCCTTCCAGTCTGGAGACTAGAACTCTAAGGTACCAGCATAGTAGGTATGGTGACAGTTCTCTTCTTGGTTGTGGATGGTGGTCCTCTCAACTGTGTCCTCACAGGGAAGAGGGAGAGTGAGCACTTTGGTGTCATTTCTCATAAGTACATTAATCCTATAGGATCAGGGTTCCATCCTTATAACCTCATTTAACCTTCATTACTTCCTTAGAGGCCCTATCTCTAAATACAGCTATACTGGGACTTAGGGCTTTGACTTTGAATTTTGGGAGGATGCAAACATTCAGTCCATAACAGGCATAGAGGATGGAATAAACCTTAATAGGGAACATCCTATATAATAAAGGGGTAATATGCAAATTAACCCTCACTCCCTCACAAGATGGCTGCCTATGACCAGGCCGGCAGGGGGTTAGTGAGGGATGACCAAACGACTGAACAAGCAGGCTGTGTGGGATGACCAGGCCAGCAGGGGTGGGGGGGGGCAGTTAGGAGCAGCCAGGCCAGCAGGGATGGGGCAGTTGGGGGCAACCTGGCCGGCAGCGGGGGGCAGTTAGGTGTGATCAGGCCAGCACGCAGAGTCAGTGAGGGGCAACCAGGCCGGCAGGGGGGGAAGTTAGGGCCACCATCCACAACCAAGAAGAGAACTGTCACCAGATCAGGCTGGCAGCGGGAGGAGTTAGGGGCGACCAGGCAGGCAGGCAGGCAGGTAAGTGATTAGGAGCCAGTGGTCCAGGATTGTGAGAGGGATGTCCAACTGCTGGTTTAGGCCCGATCCCCGGGATTAGGCCTAAACCAGCAGTTGGACATCCCCCGAGGGGTCCTGGATTGGAGAGGGTGCAGGCTGGGCTGAGGGGACAACCCCCCCTCCGTGCACGAATTTTGTGCACCGGGCTTCTAGTTCAATAATATAATTTGATGAACCATATAAGGGCTGAAAGTGGAGGCATGGGAGAAGCAAAGTTACACCTGAGGATTGGCTAGGACGGCAAAAGGCCTTCCAGAGCAGCTGAGACCTTTAGTAGTGCAATGTGTCTGCAGCAGGGAGTGTCCGGGGGGTTAAACTAGGAAGCTGCAAGGCTAGATCTGTGCTTTGGGAGAAGGAGTGTGGCAGTGGTGGGTTCACAGCCACTATCTCGGAGCAGAGAAGTGAGAGCACTGGCATGTTGAATACCTAGCTCTGAGTCCCCCAACCAGACCTTTCTAGTGGCTTTCCTGAAGGCCAGCTGTGCCTGTTTAACTGGTAAGGACCAAACTCGGGCTCTGGGGCAAGGACCCTGGGATGCCCTTGTGAAAAACCAATATGAGAGGCATTGTCCCCTGGCCCACCTCAAACCAAGACTTCCCAAGCATTAATCAATCCCAAAGCAAACTGTGCCCTTTATCTCAGCAAAAGGTTTTGAATGGGAACTATTGACTAAAGTAATTTGGGAGGTTTCTTGCTGACGGCTGAGTACCCAGCACAAGAACTCATCTTGCATTTTGTGAAGGAGGTATCTAGTTGTCAGAGAGCTTGTAAATCATCAAATCTCAATTAGAGAGCTCCTCAGGGCACGGTTACAGAATGGAATGCCTCACCCGGGATAAAGTTCTTGGCCTCCTGAGGCAATAGTCCCAGCAGCCACTGCAGACAACAACTAAAAATAGCCACAGTATAAAACCCCAGCTCCCAGGCCCTGGAGAACAGAGTTCGCTGAGACTGTGATAAAGCGTTGCCTGGTGTTTCCTAACACATCACCAGGCATGAAGTGTTCTCTGACATCGCTAACCCAACCTCAACAATTCAAGTGGACTTACTGGGTGGGATGGAAGACCCCTTGGTAATTAGGACTCAGAGATTATCTAGTGGAACTCTTCGGTTTATAGACTAGAAAAGCGAGATCCTGCTTTACTCAGCACTCTATCACTCTTCCATCTATATACTTTCACCCTTTTATTCATTCAGCAAATATTGATTGAACGAGGCTTAATTCCTCCCTCCATTCAGTGTCTCTGCTCAGATTTCACCTCCTCACCATCTACCACAGCACCTCTTCATTGCTGTTTCTCTATCCTCTGGTTTTCTTTATCCCCCAGGCATTGCACTGTATTTGGAGATTGCCTGTCTGCCCTACCAGAAGGTTCGCCAGCTCCAGGGGGCAAGGGCTTTGCCTGCTTGGGGTCTGGCACTGGAATGGTTGTACCGAGAGAGCATTGTGTGCCTGGCCTGGCCCTACCCTCTGTGTTCTCTGGAACTCCTATTGGCTGGATATTTTTACTTCTACGTTTGGCCCCTGCATCTTGCTATGTCTCTCATATTCATATCTCTCTCTCTCTCTCTCTCTCTCTCTCTCTCTCTCTCTTCTTCCATCCCCCCCTCCCTCCCTCCATGCTGAAAGATTTTCATTATTTTCTAGCTCTTCCATGAAATTTTTTATTTTGGACAGTTACGTTTTAATTCCTAACAACTCTTATTCTCGAATTATTCCTTTTTCAAAGGGGACAAAGAGGGAATGCTACTTGGTGAAGGCAGAGAAACAGAGGAGGTCAATCAGCCATCCTCACTTCAGGGAGACAGCAAGGGAGTGGGTCTCCAAATGCCAGAAGGAGGAAGAATCCACCCTGGCCCAGCCACAATCAGATGGCTTCCTGTGGAGCCTGGAGGTAAACACCACCTCCAGCTGTGGGCGGGAGTTAGCTCTGTCCAGCACAGTTGTTCTAAGAGAGACTTGCAGTGAGTCCCTCCACTGGAACCCACCCAGGACATCTCCTGCCTACCAGGGGACTGACCAATTTCAAGCTCACCGCTTCTCTGGGGTCCTGGCAACCCCCTTGGGATTTATTCTGGACTATAGTTCTCTCTATCTTTACTTAGGGAGGGTTGTATATATATATTTTTAATTCTTCATTTTGATTATCTTTACTCTACTTTGAGCTGTTCACAGATACAAGTTGAAGAATTCTACCATTAGTCAATGTGCTCCTAGCTGCCTTCTCTCTTCCAGATGTTTGTCTAAACCCTTTGTCCATTGGTGACCTTGTCTCTGTTTATTCTTGTGAGATTATTCCTTTTCATACGTCTACACGTTTATTTCAGCAGGATCTCAGGAGGATCTGTGGGTAGAAACCTGTCAATAATATTTTATGCACAAAGGGTTCTAAATAGAGTTTGGGAACTACTAAATTTAAAAGTGTTTAAACAGAGTTCTTTATCCAGGACTTCCAGGCACTTTTAATTTGCAAATATGTACTGCAAATCTCTAAGAGAGGGTGTGGATGGAGCATTTCCCAGTTATTTGACCGCAAGGTTTTGTTTTTTTTTGTGGGTTTTTTTTCCCCTGGGAAATCTCATGTCATATCAGTGTTTCAAATACACTGTAGAAAATACTGGATTAATTTACTGGTATCATGCTAGCCCTGGAACTAAAATACACGAGACATTCATAATGTTTGCTGAGTGCATGTGCAAAAAGAGGCTGAATGGATGAGTTCTAAATACCACCCCCACCCACCCAAGTCCCAGATTTACTTGGTGTCTATGAAACCTAAGCTCAGACAGTGAGCACAGTGGAAAGAACACTCAGGCTGAATGTTCAGCACAGCCACTGGGTGCCATCAGCCACGGCTGGGATATGGGAATGCTATCTGCTCTTCTGACTTTGCAAGGCAGTTATGAGTGTCAAAAGATGAAATATTTGAGAGAGTATTTATAAAATGCAAAACAATAAACAAGTACAAGGAATTTTTGTTGTGAAATTGTTACCAGGTTATAGCAGTTAAAACATGAAAGGGAATGACATTTGTGCATTCTTTGAGCATAGTATATGGCTGGTTACCTCATCATCCTACATTTAGAGATGGCCCGAGCCACAGTCACAGGGAGGAATACTTAGAAAAAAAGGAGAGACACCCTAATCATTAATATGGCTTGCTCCTAGAGCTAAATCAGGACTTTGTCCTCACTTTGCAGGTGGAGATCTTGAGGTAGAAAAACAGAGACTCAGAGATCTTTAGGTCTGGAGAGGATCATAAATGTCATCTGATCCAACTTGCCTGTTTTAAATGTATTAGGAACTGTGGCCCACAGAGGTTCAGAAATTGGCCCCCTGTCACACTGAGACAATAGTAGAGGCAGAGCCAGCAGCTGGCCTCCAAGTTTAAAATAACATTTGCAGAGCCTCTAGGTGCAAGTTGGTCACTACCCAGGGCCTGGACACCCAGTGGGGGCATGGTTTCTACATTGGAGGAGTTCACAAGTACTCAGAGGAGAAAGTAATAGCAAACACTAGGGGAAAGCATCATGAGCGATATCATATATGATAATTAAAGACTGGGTTGTTCGGATAGGTATTCTAGGATTTCCAAAAAAAGGCCGTTACTGATGGCTGAGCTAGAACATTTTTGTAGTTGGTATTTTTCATTTTCATAAATTCTACCCCTTCACCTCCAAGATTTCTTAATAGGAGATTATATATTTTATATATGTGCATATATGTATAGTTATATATTTCTATTTTATATACACATATAAATCTAAAAACTTATCTATGTTGATTTATAGATATAAATATATATGTGTATAAATATGTAAAATAAAATACATAATCATATATAACAGATATGACTTGGGGAGGCTGTAACTCTTTCCTTAATTCTTCATTTTGGTTATCTTCACAATACTTTGAGATGTTCACAGATATAAGTTGAAGAATCTGTTGGAAATGTCAAGGGCAGTTTCTTGACTTTAAAAACTCCAAGAGGAAAGGGAAGTCTCTAGTGGAGTCCATTCTGCCTGATATGTATTTGTTGACCCCTGAGCCAAAGTGCCTCTGAGCCCATTTCCCTCTTGTGGTGAAGAGTAGACAAGAAAATACCCATTTCCTTGACAACACCATTAGTTTAGTGTTGAGGGACTATCCCTGTGATTGGCAGGCTGATGCATCTATTAGTATTTTAATTTTTAAAGTTTATAGAGCAGCAAATTGGCTTGGCATCTCTTCATAACTCTGCCCTAAGACGGGTGATTCAGCCTTGCAATTAATGGGCACTGTCTCCCATTAGGAGGAGTAATGAAATTATGTGGTTGAGCATCTTGGAATGCCAGGTTTATTCTGTGTGTGGACAAATGGCATATTGTCTTGATTTCCATTTCTTAAAAGGTCTTTTTTAAAAGTCTCCCCTTTGGCCCAGCTGGTGTGGCTCAGTGGTTGAACGTTGACCTATGAACCAGGAGGTCACAGTTTGATTCCTGGTCAGGGCACATGCCTGGGTTATGGGCATGATCCCCAGGAGGGGGAGTGCAGGAGGCAGCTGATCAATGATTCTCATCATTGATGTTGCTATATCTCTCTCCTCCCTTTCTCTCTCTGAAATCAATAAAAACATTTTTTTTAAAAAATGGTTTACTGTTGAGGCTATGTATGGGCAATCCTGATACAGTGGCATGATCTCCAAAGACTGGCAATTATTTCTGAAGGTCTATCCCACAAAACAAGTCCCTTGACATACTCCACAAAAAACGGCATTATTCCTTGGGCTAAAAGAAATTTGAGAAACATTGCCTACTACTTCCTCCTCTTACAGAATCACAGAGCATGCTAGCCTATAAAAGGAACAGAGAAATCAATCAAGAGAACTTGAATCTTGTTGAACCCAGCATTTCCCAACATTTTGAAAATAGTAACTAAAATATTCCATACAGCAGAATCACTATAATCAAAACTTTCTGATTGAGGCTATTTACACAGCACACCAAAAACTAATTGATGACAAAGGAAAAACAATTTTTAGTTTACACAAAATTTGTATTTTTGCCCCTGAGATGATTTAGCAAACCCACTGTTTTGTCTCTTGTTGAAATTAGTTCCGCCCATTCCTACCTCTAGCTTGATGGCTCTGACCTGCACCTGAAGGTTATATTGAAACTGGGACTCATACCTGTCTGTGTCTTTTGGTCTCCAAAGCCCATATTTACTATGTGCTATTCTGCTTGATGTGTGAGTGCACGTAAATTCCTCCTCTCTGAAGACAATTCAATGGTTGGGCACTCTCATTTCTCCTATAGTACCCAAATTTCCTGCGAGAAATGGAAAAAGAAAAGAAAGGAAGAGAGGAAGGGAGGGAGAAGAAAGGAAAAGAAGGAAGAAAAGAAAGGAAGGGACAGAGAGAGGAAGGAAGAATTAAGTTCTTGTAGAAACATGGGTAATACTTAGCCACAGGAATACTTTTGAGAATTTCTAACATTTGTTTTTTTGTTGTTTTTTAATCACACTTTCCAGTGGCTATCATAACTCCCTGGGAGATGTATGCTTGGACAGAGGTTAAAAACACCATAATTTAAACATCATTACTGTCAGAAAACGACCTATCTTCCCAGGAGGAGAAAAGGATGCAAAGATGATGGGGGGTGTAATGGTTTAGGGTTACTCTGGGAAGATTTTCCAGTGGAGCAGCCCTTCAACTGCTCTTCTCAGCCTTCATTTGCTAAGCAAAATAGCCTTAGTGTCACCAGCCTCTTATCTGTAGCAAACCTACCTTATGCTAGGGGTTGCAGCGCTTCTTAATATAGGAGGCCTTTAGGGAAGTGCTTTGGAACAGCAAGCTCCGTTGTTTTCCACCCTTGCCTCTAGCCACTCTGTTTTTTGTTGTTGTTTTTTAAAAATATATATTTTTATTTCAGATAGGAAGGGGGAGGGAGAGAGAGATAGAAACATCAGTGATGAGAGAGAATCATTGATTGGCTGCCTCTTGCACACACCCCCCACACCCCCCACTGGGGATCAAATCCTGCAACCTGGGCATGTGCCCTGACCAGGAATGGAACCTTGACCTCCTGGTTCACAGGTTGACGCTCAACCACTGAGCCACACCAGCCAGGCAGCCACTCTGGTTTTCAAATTCTCAAATCGTGTATGACCTTTAACATCACTTGCTAACCAAGAATAGCCCCTTTTTCCTGCTGCTTCCATGGTCTGGACCACAAATTCTGAGGGCTGAGCCACATGGCATGACATTACATGCTCTCTGCTGGCTCCGCCCCCTGGAGACAAGGGGCAGCTGTTCAAGTTGTCAACTTCTCATTGGTTAGACTCTTCTGATTTGTCCCCACCTCCAACCTCAACTCCTCTCTCAGGCAATGTGGACATCTAAGACCTTGACCTGAACTTGGGTTCCAGGAGCTGGACTGGAGGAACAGAGCCAGGGATGAGCATGGGGTGGGAATGCCTACTGGGTGAACAAAGCGAGCAGCAACAAGGGTGAGATTTGGAATAAGGAAGCAAAGAGGCTGGGAAGAGAGATGTAAGCGGGACAGGAGGCAAAGGAGCAGGCAGAGAGAGCATTTGAAATTGGGAGGATGAAGAAAAGGCAGAGCCTGAAATATTCCCATGCCATGAGTTAGGTTAGGAGCAGGCAGATCCAGGATTTGTGGGGCTGGACACTTATGCAATCAGCTGCCTTCCTCAACAAACAAATTAAAAATCATGTGTATAAAATTAGACACGGAAGAGAGGCAGACAAGATAACATCAGAGGCTATTAGAGATGTGAGCCTTAGAGATGATTTTCATTGCACAGTGAAGAGAACTAAGGCCCCAACAAGCAAAATTCCATGTCAGAGTTAAGGAAATTGGCGTACAGAGAGGTAAGTGAGGCAATTAAGGACTTAATTTTCTTCTCTGGAAATTAAGTCCACTTTTTTCTTTACCTTCAATGCAAACTGGTGTTTTCTCAAAGTCCTAGTAGATAGTTAGGAAACTAAGGTGTAATTCTGGCATCCTCTCCTCAGCCCCTGTCCCCCCACGACACTCCTACCTACCTGCCCCCAGAGTGACCACACCTGCCTGTGCACAGGTAAGGTGGTTGTTAAAACTTATATTTGAAAGGCAGTAATACCAAATACTTGTATCCATTGGGCATCACTTATCCAGGGCTTCCCATGACTAGGGAGTGGTAGAAATTTTATGAATACTATATAATAGGAGAAAAGAATAAAATGTGGAAGGTAATGTACCTTGACAAATACCAACTGATAGCACAGTATAATTTTAATTTTATGAGATATTAAAAAAAACCCTTTTGTAGAACACAGATAATGAGGTGACATAGTAAATTGTTTAACAGGGGTTATATTTGTATAATCATCTTACAAATGTTTGTCATTTTTTAGACTATTTACAATTCATATATTACTAATTTAAATTTAAAAAGATAATTTTGTTTTTTAAAAAAGAAATTCATCTTGAATTTCAATAATAATTAAATACCTTTTTATCTGGCGTAGGGCTTTGAATTCAGGTGTCTTGTCTGATAAACAGGTAACCATAGACTCAACAGCATTAAGTGAATTTCTACAAAAGATCCCCAAATTGAGAGGCCAACTATCTTGTTGCCCAGAAGGTCAGTGACTTCTTGGTGGCCAGTGTCATGGAGAGTGGGTCCCCGGAGACCTGCCTCTGAATATCTCACGAAGTCACACTTGCTCTGAGTCAGGCCAGGGTGAATCATGCTTCCCACATGTGGGAGCGGAAGGAAGGGAAGGAAGCAAGAAAAATAATATCATGGTTGTTATTGTATGAAGTAAAGTACATTTCAGTGTGTCTGGCCAGGTGGTAAAATTACAGAAGCCAACCTTTCTGAAAATGTAACACGCAGCACGGCAGATCAATTGTAATTTCATTTTGCTTTTGAATTTTTCAAAAATTGTTGTCGAATTTGTTTATTTTCTGACCTCTTGGAACTGCCTATTAAAAAGAGGCAGCTAATTCCTCTGGCAAACTTTGTGGAAACTTGACACAGAGTCTCGGGAGTGGCATTAAAAATGCAAGAGGGCATTTTATTCTCAGAGGAGAGTGGCTGGGAAGGGGGCCGCTGCCTGCCTAGGGCGCCAGGTCCGCAGACTAAGAATTATTTAGTTATGGAAAGGGAACGAGGTGTCAGCGGGGCTCTGGGAGGCTGAGTGCCCAAGAACCAAGTCCTTTAAACACAGCCCATGAATCTGCCACAGCCTGGATGTTATGGGGAGAGTTCTGAATTTGGTTTGCATTGCCTGATGATTTTTTTTAAGATCCATTTTGAATTCAAGCTGACCTGTCACTTTCTAGGGCTTCAACAGGGTAAAATTTAGATTGTCGCTTTTATTCATTGTGTTGTCATCCTAGGAATCACTGGGTACACCGTTAGTAACTCCGTGGCCCCCGAAAGACAAACCATGTGAGAGAACTAGATGACTGTTTAATGAGAGAAACAAGTTCCCCAAAACATTTGCATCCAGGCTCACCAGGAGAATGACAAGACCAGACGGGAAGTACAAGACCGCCAAGACTCCATTTACCTTTGACCTGTGCCCTGCAAGTTCATAGCGATAGTGAAAGCAAAAGAATTCAGAACCACAGCATGAAATTACCCAATTTACATACATTTCTAGGGAGAGTTAGTCTTCAGCCGAGTGATGCTGCAGGTAAAACCTGTCTTCCAGAAGCCGCGGTTTCCCGGGACCCACTGCCTGTCTCCCAGCCCTTGTCATGCCCTCTTTGCATACCCGCTTCCACCATTGCTCTTGGGAGAAAATCTGCCAAGTGCCCTCATGCCAAAGCATCCAGAGGGTTTGAGGTGGTTGTTTTTACCAGGACATCTGCTTTTTCTATTAGTCAAACAGCCTTCCACCATAGCAAGGAATGCCTCATTCCCAGAAGTTTTACAAGGAAAGAGCCTCTGAATTTTGCATTTTGAATACCAATTGCCAGAGAAGGCAATTGACTGTGCTTATGCCTGCTTTTGGATTTGAGGAGCACCCGATATACACACGACACTCTATTTTGCCCCCAGCATTTTGGTTGGGATGTCTTTTCTTCCAGCCAGAAAACAAACATCTAGAAGCAGGCAATGCACCTTACTTAGCTTTGCCGGCCCCAGGGCATCCCATATGGGCTATTGCATGTACAGGCTGTGCTGGCACCTGGTGGGTCTATGAACTGAAGGCCGGGTACCACTCCCTTTAAGCGTGCAGTGACAGACTGGTGCCCTATGCGAGATGCACACAGAGAGCTTCTCTGCCTGAACTTGGTGCCACGTGCCATCCTTCTCATCATTTTTCACATTGGGAAAGGGAGACACAGCTATGCTCCGGAAGCAAATGAGGCACACGTGAAGGGCTGCTTCTCTCTTCCTCCTCTCCATGGCTCAGGTCTTCTTTCCATGTTCCCTGAGCTGGCCTTTACCCCTCGCAGGGCTACAATGACCCTCCAACTTTGAAACAACTCTCCCATCTTGATTTCGAAAAAGAACATGAAACAGCACATTAGGAGTTTGCCAGCACAAGTAATAGAAAGATGATTTAACTGCTATGCCTCCACCACCTCAGTTCTTTTATCTCAAATCCAGCTTTACCTCATTTTCTACACCTTACAGGTATTTGAGAACATGGGGGGATAAGCAAATGAAAGCGTCGATCTGGTTTAATTCCACAGTCTAATTCCCTGCTAGCTACCTAAAACTCCTAATTCTCACTTTATTCCCCTATACAATGGGGATGAATGACACATGCTTTATAAGGCTATCAGAAGGGGGTAAATACACCACTGTATGCAAAGGACCTAGCACATTCCCTGGCGCACAGGTGAGCCACCACCACCACCACCATCATCATCATCATCATCATCATCAATAGTCTCATTATCACCATCACATCCAGTAGCAACAACCAACTCTGCTGTGCTAACAAGGTGATGTCATGAGGTGTGATGTATGGATGGGCCAGGTAGAGCCAGGAGAGAGACAGTCCCTGTGAACTGGGCTCTCCTACGTATATCCTGGCCTGTCTGTCAGCAACCTTGCTCTTTGGAAACGAAAACAAGGAAGCAAGGAAGAATGTGCATCCAGAAGGTTGTGTTCCTGCTTGGTGGCTATTGTGGTTTTACTGTTGCAGGGGCAGGCGGTGGAGCAGAGGTCTGGGTGTCTGAGGTCTAGACTCTAGTCTTGTCTCAGCCACTACTGATTAGCAGAATGACCTTGGTTAAACACTTCATTTCTCTGCGCTTCTGAATTCTCACCGGGCAAATAGGAACTTTGATTCAATACTCTTATTCCCTTCCAGTTTAAACAGTTTATCTACTTCACTCTTTTTGTTCTTCTATCCATTTTCCAATTGAGAAGACAAGGCAGGAGTGATAACAAGCAGGAAAACAGCGCCCTCTAGGGCTTTTCAGAGGAATGCCTGCATTGAGGATGTAAGTGTGACAGCCACTTGGTGAGCTACCTGAGGGCTCTGGGCCTCCGTAAGCCTATAGCTCCCTGTTCTGCTTCTTAAGTGGCCCTTACATGTCGCTTCCTTTTCATTTCTTTTACATGTTGTTTCTATCTTGATGAATTGAAGTTAATCCGTTTTGAAAAATTAAAAATATCCAAAGGGGGAAAAACATCAAAGACAAAAACCCTAGAAAAAACTTGAAGGTATAGAAATCCAAGTCAAGTAGGAACTTATTAAAAAAAAAATTAAGTCCAACTAGAGAGATCTGTCATTATTTATATCAAAGATACATTTGGCATTTAATAAAGAAATACACTCTTTTTGGTGTTTCTAATGAGATAATTAAGAAAATGTTCAGAATATTTAAGCAAGGTAAACTCCACTATTTTATTGATATAATATTTAAAGTTTTTTAAAATAAAGGTCTTTTTGAAAGTCCACTTTAATTTATATCTTTTGTTTATGATTCTCCTTCCTGACAGGAGGCAAAACTTAATAAAAGAGAACATTATTCTTTCCTATAACAGAATTATAGAACGTTACAGGTTACCTGGACTCACCCTCCCATTGCTTATAAGAAGAAGCTGAAACCTATGCTTTTGTTTCTAATTCAGAGCCCTTGGTCCTTTCTGGAAGGATTGCTGTAATAGTGAAAGCAGGGATCACATTCAATACAAATAATTAGACACATTAACTTACTGTGTGCTGGGCACTCTGCCACGTCTTACGGGAGCACCTTATTTAATTCTCACAACAGCTCAATGAATTCATTACTATTGTTATCCCCATTTTTCAATGGGATAAATGGAGAATTCAAGTAACTACCCCTAAATTCACAACTTATCAATACTGGACCTTTTATATACAATCACAAACGTAACTCACATTCAAGTTAATAGCAATATATGCTTAGATCGATACCACTGGGTTTTTTTATTACCTCTGATTTTTTGGTTTTAAAACAAAAATTTGTTTTGTTTTTGAAAGTTCTTCCTAACCATAGTGAGGATAAAACGAGGAACAGAGAATTGAAATTCAGACTAAAAGACAGGAGTTAAATAGATCCCAGGAAAAGGACAGGAGGTGGCCTCGCTCAGAATTGGTCAGTTAATGGGCCAGTTATTTGGAGTGAGATATAGCTCATAGTTCAGTCATGACACTTTATAAAGTAAGGGTCCATTGAGCAAGTATATATAAAAGGAAAAAGCTTAATTCACATTAAATCTTTATTAAACTTTATTTGTATTTCCTTCTGTTCTTTGGTAAAAACACTCAAATGCACTCTGATGCACACTCAAAATGAATGATTTTGTGTTGTTCTGACACAGTTACTTCCTGAGTGTATCTCCTAAGGTATCACTTCAGCTGTACAATATTATTCTAGCATCATGATATGTCATGATTCGCTTAGTCATTTCCCCATTGTTGAAGATTTGGATTGTTCCCATTTATAAATAGTACTTCTATAGCATTTCCAGACCTTTTTTAAGTTGGAGCATTTTTTTCTGATGTATATTCACAAGCGTTTTATATCTGTGTCAGAGGGCACAATATATTATATATGGCTAGATTGCTTTCTAGAAAGACTAAAAAATAAATTGTGAGGCCAATAGCATTGAATTTCAGCATTTCATTTTTCTGATTTATCCATCAAGACTGGTATTTATCATTTTAACTTATTTTTTTACCATATCATCACCAGTACTTTGAATATTAAAGCCATTACCACCACCATCACCATCACTTACACAAATACCACAATACCAGCCATTATCACAATAAACGTTATCAACAAAACCACCACCACACCACCATTATTCTCACCACCACCTCCATCATGATCTGTTACCATCACCACCACTTTTATTGTCCCCAATCCTCATCCACCACCATTATCATCTTCATCACTACCACCTTAGTACACACCATCATAGTTAGTTACCTTCACTAACAATACGAACATCACCATTGCCATCATATAGTACCATCTTCACCACCACCAACACCATTACCAATATCACCATCATTGTATTCTACCACCACTACCACCACCTACCATTAATGGAAACATTCACTAGGTGCCAAATACTGTACATTTAAGTTTGTTTACACTAATTTTGTCCTCGCAGTAATCCATCAGGATGTATAATAACTTCATGCTACTGATTAGAAAACTAATGATGAGAGCTTAGGACCCTCAAGCAAAGACACAGCTAAAAAATGGCCAGGCCGGGCTCCATGCCTCTATCTCTCTGACTCCATAGCCCACTCTCTGAGCTGCCAATGCCTGCAGTTACTTTAATTGATGTATTGGGTGTTTCAAAGTTCTTTTGCTTATATTTCTTTAGTTGCTATTGAGACTGAGCATTTTTTCATGTGGTAATGTATTGTCAACATTTTCTTGTGTGTAACCCCCCCCCCATTTATTTCCTGTGACCTCATTTTGAATGGAAGCTGAACATTGACCTTAAATAATTAGATCAAGAGTCTCTTTTCTGTGGGAAAACTTTCCCTTTAAAATTTACATTTAATTTTCTCACTTAATTATTTTATCTTTTAAGCCTTTTTGTGTGTGTGTTTTTTTTAATATTCTAACATCTATTTTATACCTAATTATAAATTACGGAATCAGAAACATTTCTTCCTTCTTTTAGTTGGAAAGAATATGCTTATTTTCTTCTATGTTTATCATTTTGCTTTGACCAACATATATTGTAGTATATGTTGGTTTGCGACCCTGGTAGAGAGCTTCCCAGGTATATAATTGGGAACCGGCCTCTGTTTGCGAAGGTCAGGAAGAGACTGAAAAAGAGGCAGACCAGTGTAGATTGGTAGGAGGCAGGTTTAATAAACCAGGAAATTTATATACAGGTTTGTCTTGGGTAACCACAAGATGAGTAGACCTCTGAACCCACTCCCCAAAATATCAAGAGTTTGTATAGAGGCTTTAACGGGGTCAGTCACATACCTGGTCCAGATGGGCTCAACACCGCATTTTCATTTCAAGGCTGTGTCCTTCGAGCAGCTTCTAGGAGGAGGGAAGGCAAGCAGAACACACTTTGCAAAGCACTGGGGAGGGGACAAGAAACCTCCAATCACCCAGGTTCAGCTCATGGGTCAAACTGGTGGTCACATCTTCTTGGTGACCTTCCCCAACAGTATATGATTATGAGGTGTGAAGCTAATATATTCTCTGTACTATGGTTTGATCATCTCTATGTACTAAATAATTACTATTTCTTAAGTTGCCTGTTCTATTTTTTAATTTAGTAAGTTCTTAATAGTTTTAATCTATTTTTGAAATGTCCTAGTCTATAATTTTTTCCTGCTTTTAACCCGGTATCATATAGTCTGGGTAATTGTCACTTGTTTTAAAATTTAGAAGGCAAATTATTTTTTTAACCATTTTTATTTTATTTTATTTTCCCCCCATTCACCCCCTTCAGCCTGACCCTGCCCCGCACCACAGGCTTTTGCCACCTAATTGTTTGTGTCCATGGATTATGCATATATACATACAAGGTCTTTGGTTGATTACCTCCCATCCACCCACCCTCCCCCCACTTCCCTCTGAGATTCTGCATTCTGATCCATGCTTCCGTGTCTCTGTTCATCAATTTATTTTGTTAATTCAATTGCACATATGAGTGAGATCATGTGATACTTGTCTTTCTCTGACTGATTTTACTTAGCATGATACTTTCTAGGTCCTTCCATGCTGTCTCAAAGGGTAAGAGATGTTTTAAAATTTAGATGGCAAATTCTTTATCAATCCCTTTGGGGAAAAATATTTTTGATATTTTTTTCTGCTTATTCTCCTGGAGGAATCTTAAAGTCAATATTTCAGAGTTTATAAACTATACTATGGGGACTTAGTTATCTTAAGAACATTTGGCTTTCCACCATGAATAAAGTTTAATTTCTCATTTATTCATAGTATTCTTTTTTCTTCTATAATATTTATTGCTTTCAAAATAGTTTCCTCATTTGTAGCTGAATTATTATCTAAGCATTTCATTATATTTTTATCACCAGAATACATTAATTTTATAGCATTATAAAGTTATTCATCACCTAAGTATCAAGGTACAAGTAATTTTAAGGAATTTTTATTTTCCCAACTCATCAGCTTTTGCTGAAACTACAAAATCTAGGAAGATGACTATTCAGATACTGAAACAATTTTCTCTTTCACTTGAAAAACAACATCCAAATTAGTAAAAACCATGACATCTGCTTGTTTGTCCCTTTCTACCAAAGATGGAGCACTGCCCCTGAGTACTAATGGGATCCAGGGACATGAGGACCCACCTGGGTGGGCAGCCCCCTTCTGAAAGGCAGCGTCTTTACTTTTGGAGCCTAGATTTTGCAGTCACAGCAAAAGTAGATGAGTTCAACATCCATTCATTTATTCAACACATATTACTGGGCCATGCATTCACTAACTGCATGGACAAAACATCTGAGCTTAATTTTTTTTTTCATCAATGGAAGTGAAAAGGGGGGAAATAAAGACATTGAACCAAGTGAGCTAGGTCCTAGAAGCCTGCCACTTAGGATTTGTAGGCCTGCTATCACAGACTGGCTACCCAAGGAGCTTGCCAATGAGCTCTGCTAAATAAAAAACTAGTATTAGTAAGTGAGCCCTCTGAGTATAATAAGTCCCACTGGGGAAAAGATTGGACTTTTTCTGAAGGCCCAGCTCTCAGCTCCAACACTGAGGCTTATTGTTACTGGTTTTATCTTTTCAATACAATTTTAGTATCTTCCACCCACTGAGCAATCTGCCTTTTGATGAATCCCTGTCAGTAACTGATTACCAGTCCTTCCTGGGATTCTTTAGTTACATGCCCCCACTCCCATACTTTCAGCCACGCAGCAATCACCACACCCTTAGTACACACCCAAGATGGGCAAGAAGTGTTCAGCAAACCAATGTCCGAAGTGTTCTGACATTGGTGCCATTCTTTAGATGCTCTGTCCACTTACGCATTTACTCGTTCCTTTGTGCTTTCACTGTTTTTGTTTTTGTTTTCTGAGCACAGTCTATGTGCCCACACTCTTGGCCATCCTTCCCCAATGACACAACTGAAATAATTTCTTCTTTCAAGCTAGCCAAGCACACCATTCAGTGGATAAACTGTGACCAAATATTGTATTTTAAAACTAAATGGAGGTTTGAATGTCAATCTACAAAAGAATTCCTAAGCACTGTTGTGAGTAAAGGGACAAATAATTAAGTCATTCACCAACCAGAATGACAGCAATGGTCTCCTTAGGGAGGAGGTCCAGGGATATTCCTGAAGGAAGCCGAGGAGATAAAACGTAGCACCTGCAAAACATGTTAACACCTGAGGTTAAATAGGAGTTATTAAGCTAAGTATGATTAAAACAAATTTTTGGTATTTTTTTCTACTTGTTCTGGAGGAGTCTTAAAATAGGATTTTTAAACTTTAATAGAATATACTATGGAGACTTGAATTATTATTTTTAATTCTCGAGTAACAGGACGGACAGAGAATTTGGAGGGCAAGAATTCCCAAGGACTAGACTTTCCATGTTATTTTCAAAACAAGCTATAAAACTCTTATACTGCAAAACACATAAGGTTTACAAAACTGGAACCCTTGGGATTCGCTAATCAAATGCTTGCTATTCTGCAATGCCCCTGAATTCATTCAACATCCATTCACTTATTCAACAAATACTTCCTGAGAACAATCTAGCACTCTGTGTGCTCTGTGGGGAAATAAAAAGAAGTGTAGGATGTCTTCCCTAATCTCCAAGACACTGCAGTCTGGTTGGCAGATAAGACATATGGAGTGAAAGAAAACTAATAATAGAACACAAATAAATAAATTTCCAAGTAAAACAATAAATGACCCCGAGTCTCCAAAGGAATAAATCACTGTAGGCTGGAGGAGTCAGAGCAGGCTTCCTGGCAAGGTAGGAGTCGAATATTTGAACACAGGGAGGACACAAGCCAGGCTATATGACTTGGGGCAGCGGGGAGGCATTAAAAATCTCCTCTGGCTGTGACACAGCCACTGGGTCAGCCTGTACTCCAGCCAAAAAAGTGGACATTAGAGTGATGACTAATTGTGCAAAATGACCAGTGACTGCAGCCCAAATGACCAAAGTGAGAGCCTGGGGTAGATGCGGATTGTGCACAGACTTGATGCAATTCTTGAGTTTTGCAAACACAACTCTGAGAGATTCAACATCCAGATGCAAGCAAACCCAAAGAATAGCAGAGATGGAGGCATCGATGGGGGAGCAGAGGCAGCTATGTCTTCTAAAAGGAATGGAAGCATCAGACAATTGCCAGGTAGTCCCTGAACAGCACATATGTTTAAACAATACCTCCTGAAACAAATGGCTACACTTGTCACTTAATACAAGTGCCCGGTGAAGAGTATTTCCTGCTCCATTAGCCTTTTTTTCTTCATCTAATAATAGTCAATGACTTGAACATTTCTGTGGTCTTTTGAGGAAAAGGTCAGAGCACAATATAAAATAGGGAAACGGAAGTGGCTATTAAAAGCCAAGAGACCTGAGTTCCTGGCCTGGTTTCACCATTGATACTCTTGAAAACTTGAGACCTGTCACTTAAACTTTCTAGATCTGCTTTTCCCCCTGACAAGACGATGGCAACATCACCTATCTTAATTATCTTACAGGGTTGTTTGGATATGAAGTATGATGATATGAATACATTTTTTTTATAAATGTGTTGAACACCTATTTCAATCAAGTACTTCTACATTCTTTATGTCTTTTAATGCTGAGGACAATAGTTCATGATAAGCACTAAAAGCCCTATTCATCAATAGGAAAAGTATGCTGGAGACATTAAATAATTTGTCCAGGGCCACATAGCTATTGGAACCCCAGTTCTTTGAAACCTTCTTGTTTCAAGAAGGTCTGAGACAGAACGTTGCAAGTACAGTCCCTGAGGTGTGATGTCAGCCTGTATCAGGCAGAAAGCAGCGGCCGATCGCATGGAGGTGACATGAGTGCGCAGAGGGCTGCAACCACCTCTTTATTTTCTAAAAAGATCTATGAAACATCTCATCTGAAGTGCCTGTACTGGGATTATTCCCTGGCTCAGGCCCACCCGAAGGGCAGCTCTTGCCTTCCATCTGTGGGACACAAAGGGCTCCCCAACAACAGCCACCTAACTTTGGTTGTCCGTTAGAATCAGCTGGGGAGTTTGAAATATAATCCCAGTGCCCAGGCCACACTGCAGACCAACAACATCAGGACCTGTGTGTGGATGGGAGAGGAGAATAAACATTTTTTAAAAGATAAAGTTATTGCCGAAACTGGTTTGGCTCAGTGGATAGAGCGTCGGCCTGCGGACTCAAGGGTCCCGGGTTCGATTCCGGTCAAGGGCATGTACCTTGGTTGCAGGCACATCCCCAGTAGGGGGTGTGCAGGAGGCAGCTGATTGATGTTTCTCTCTCATCGATGTTTCTAACTCTCTATCCCTCTCTCTTCCTCTCTGTAAAAAATCAATAAAATATATTTTTAAAAAAAGATAAAGTTATTTTATAATGTATTTTTATTGATTTCAAAGAGGAAGGGAGAGGGAGAGAGAGAGGTAGAAACATGATGATAGAGAATCATTGATTGGCTGCCTCCTGCACACCCCCTACTGCGGATGGAGCCCGCAACCTGGGCATGTGCCCTTGACCAGCATTGAACCCGGGACCCTTCTGTCCACAGGCCGATGCTCTATCCACTGAGCCAAACCGGATAGGGCAGAATAAGCATTTTGATAGCTCCCAAATGTGGCAAGTTTGAGAACCACTGAGTCTAGAGAGCAGAGGAAGGGTTCGCCCAGGGCAGATCTGAGTTTGCAGTATTCCAACATCCAGCCTCTCCTGTGACAGGGAGAGGCTCCGTCTGGCATCGTCTGCGGCGTCTGTCTGTTTTATTTCTGTGTTGTTAGCACGTGATGAGTAGGAGTTCTGAGGTCCCACCAGAGGTCTTTGTACTCTAAGACCTCACTGTTGCCTTTAACATGAATAATCTCTTGTATTAACATAGCAGTTTGTGGCCATCTTCTCTGCTTACTCTTAAAACTGGCTCTTTAGGTGTCATATAAGGATCAAATGTTGATTGTTAAAAACGTCATTCTTGCCCTCGCTGGTTTGGCTCAGTGGATAGAGCATCGGCCTGCGGACTGAAGGGTCCTGGTTTGATTCTGGTCAAAGGCACATGCCAGGGTTGCTGGCTCAATCCCCAGTAGGGGACGTGCAGGAGGCAGCCAATTAATGATTCTCTCTCATCATTGATGCTTCTATTTCTCTCTCCCTCTCTGAAATCAATAAAAAAATATTTTTAAAGTTAATAAATCCAGTATTTGCTTTATGGTACCACGGATGATAAATAATTTAGGAATCACACGTTGCTCTCCTGCTGTTTTTCCTGTCACTGGTACCAGTTAGTGATGCCAGCATCTCTTTTTCCTTCAACTTCTGTTTGGTTCAACACCAGTGACAGGCTATTTTATGGTGAAATCAACACCTTGCCCAATTTACAAATAATGGTCCCGTGCAGAGTAAAGGCAGGACAGCTGTGGTGACCCCAGGGCGTGTCCAGCCCCCAAGCGCTCCCTCTGTTGCCTTGGCTATGGGGCTCCAGGGAGAAGAAAATCACTCAAGACTTAGCGAAAGTGTAGATTTCCAGGTCCCACCTTCAGTTTCAATGTTTGTGGGAGGCGCTCAGAGAAATCTGTTTTTAAGAAGCTCCCGAAGTGATTCTGGTACAGACTGTCCCAGGAAACTCTGCTGGCCCCACACCCTTCTTGGAATGTTGGCCTTTGTGTTAATTCCCTTCTCCTATGATGCCCTTTGTTAAGTGTGTGTGTGTGTGTGTGTGTGTGTGTGTGTGTGTATGTGTGTGTGTGTATGCATGTGTGTTGCCCTTTTCAGATGCAGATGTGATTGTAGCCTGAGCAACTCACCAAGTTCCTCTCTGCTGTGGGTAGATGTGAGGACCAGGGGAGTAGGAGTGTCTCCATATGTTTTCATTGAATGAACCAGAGGAAGGTAAGATCTGCTAGTGTGAGAATGCTGGTAAGGAACCAGGCTTCTGAACCCGGTTCAGGTCTGTGGAAGAGGAAATTGGCTTCCCAAAGATAAACATGTTGACGTCACAGCACCAGGGCAGCCCATGTAGCCGAGGGAACACAATTTCTGACAATGTACAAAGTAAAAATTGTAAAAAGCGAAAATTGAAAAGCTTTTCCTCCTGATTCTATTATTCTTAAATAACCATTATTTACAGTTTAGTATGTAGCTTTCCAGACTATGTATATTATATAAAATTACATATATTTTACAAAAATGAAACAAATGCATGCACTCTTCCACAATTTCATTTAATGACATATCCCAAATACTACCTCTCCATGTCACTTCATATATGAACTTTTTGCTGATATGGATGCACCAAAATGTAACCAATCAAACTGCTGATGGATATTTAGTTTGCTTTTAGTTTTTTCTTATTTCAAGCAATGATACAATGAATATCTTTGAACATACATCCTTTGCTCACTTAAGAGTTTCCTATCAGTGGACCTGCTGAGTCTTCATATGACCCAAATATACCTTCAAAACTGAGATTACAGGCCCACCAAAAAGATTGTACCAATGTACGCTCATTACCCATAGTATATATTCACCTATAATTTTCGCATGCATCTTTTAAAAAAATTTACCAATTAAATGAGTGAATAAAATCTCTCATTGATGCAATTCCAGTTTCTTAATTAAGTGGCATGGCTTTGCATACATTTAATAGTCTCTGTGTTCCTGTGAACTAACTGTCATATCTTTTACCAAGACTCAAGGCTCGTCTCTGTGTTTTCTTATTATCACTTTGGCATCTGTAGGAAAACAGCAAATAGTCATGTGCTCAAGAGAGTTAATCCTGTTGAGAGGGTGAGGATTGAGGGAGCCATTTTCCCCTTAATCAAGATATGAGAACCAGCAACTTATTAAAAAGCACTGCTTATTGTTATTCAGTGTGTGAGACCTTGAGAACTGAATCCACATCTTATATTCTGCAAAGCACTGTGATAGGAATAAAATAGGATCTTAAAAAAACTATTTGTTGCCTGGCTGATTTGGCTTGGTGAATAGAGCGTCAGCCTGTGGCCTGAAAGGTCCCAGGTTCTATTCCAGTCAAGGGCGCATGCCTGGGTTGCAGGCTCGTTCCCCTGTGGGGGTGTCCAGGAGGCAGCTGATCACTGATTCTCTCTTATCATTGATGTTTCTATCTCTCTCTTTCTCTCCCCTCCTCTCTGAAATCAATAAAAATATATCTTAAAAAAAGTATTTGTTGAACAAATGAGTGAATGTAGACAGACAGGCATACCCAGACATACATCATGCATCTGGCTCTGTGCTAGGTGCAGGGAGACAGATGAGGAACATCATCCCTGCTTTAAAAAAGTTGAAGCTTTGTTGAGGCTATAGCTATGCAAAGTGATAATGACAATGTAAAAAGTGATTGGTAGAGGCATGAGTAGATATGTCCTGTACTTGAAGATCTTAGCTCTAGAGGACAACAGATACATAAACAAAGAACTTCAGTGTAATGGACCAAGAGGAGAGGATCACACAGGGGGCTATGGAAGCTTGAGTTTTAAGGATGTGGAACAGTCAGCCGGGTGAGGAAGCGTAGGGAAAGTGCTGTAAGTAAGGAGAGCAAAGACATGGAGGCATGAAATAACAACGTGTGGATGTAGGAAAGCAAACAATATTAGTGTTTCCAGAATCGTTAGGGCCTGACCAGATGAGTCCAGATGAGCAGATAGGTCATAACCCATCCCATCACCCTGTAGAGCAGGGTCCACACTGAACCATGGAAGGGCTGGTGAGACCTGATGTGCACTGAGGATGGCTCCTTCTGGCCACCTGGTGGAGGGTAGAGCTCAGGGGCAAGGTGGGTGGTCGAGAGAAAGCGCAGTTAGGAATGTTCTATGACCTTTCACGGATGAAGCACTGCAGCTGTGGTAACAGGGCTGAAAAGTGGAGAGATTGGAGAGTAGGAAATTGGTGACTAATTGGGTTTGGGACGACGGAAGAATTACTAGCAAACAAATATGGGCTTGGTTTCTGGTTTGGGTGGCTGGATAGATGACGGTGTTCCTGACTGGAAAAGAAAATGCAAGAAAGGATTTTGGGAAGATTATTAGTGTGGTACTTTGGAAATGTTGACTTTGAGGAAACTGGGAAATATTCAGCAAATAGTTATATATTAGTTTGAAGCTCTCAAAGAAGAGATAAAGGCTAAATGGTAAGATCTGGGCATGAGTGAATGAATTCTAGATGGCACTGGATTTCAAGGCAGGGCCTTTATGAGCCTCACCCAGAACTCACTCATAACCAGGCCAAACTCCCAGGGCAAGTGCATTGTCCCTTCAAAGACCCCTCACAACAGCAGATCTGGAATGAATTTGGACCTAGATCCCTGAAGCTTTTTTCTCGAACAGGAGCAGGGGAAGCCCAGCAGTGCATTCTTCACTGTGGAATGAGAATGAACTACTCACTGATCAGTTGTTTTAAAATTTCCTTCCCAGAAATCAATTCTTCTGCCCAGCAGTAGTTTGCTTATGGCAAAAAACAACAACAACAAAATGCCTGGGGTTTGCTGTTATGGCTGCAAGGTCAAAGTCAAGGTCATTCTTCTTTGTAAGAAGATGTTCTCCCCTGAGTAGCAAGATTTTATAGCTCACATCTGTCACTGTATCAGCAGGACTTACTTTCTTGTTTGATATTTGTGCATTTGAATGACCCCGAGGCTGGCTTTAGGGGAGGCGATGCACAAGGTAAGGGCACCCCAGGACACCAGAGCATTGTGGAGGCCACTGCTTGCTCTGCCACTTCCCAGCGCAGGGACTTTGGACAAGTTATTTTACTTCTCTGAATCTGAGTTTCCTGATCTTGTTAAAGTGGGGACAATCAGAGAAATATCTGCTCTCTTATTTTCACAGCAGCTCTTATATAAAGACACATTTTTTGGAATCAGATGCAAATGATATCATTGTTTGAAGATGCTTGCAAGAGCGGTGCATTTAACAGGCCTCGGCATGAGTACTTGTTTACGCACGAACTACACTCATTGATTTGCTCATTTATTCAACCCATTTATCCAACAAGAGCTCAGTGAGTGTCTACTCTGTGTGAGGCACTAGGGATAAAAAGAGAATGGACATCATGAAAAGACATGGAGGAATCTAAATGCGTTTTACTAAGTGAAAAAAAAAACACACAATCTGAGATGGCTACATACTGTATGATTCCAATCATATGACATTCTGGAAAAGGCAAAACTATGGAGATTGTAAAAATATCAGTTGTTCCCAGAGACTAGGGAGAAGGGAGGGAGGAATAGGCAGAGTGCGGAGGATCTTTAGGGCAACAAGACTACTCTGAATGATACCATAGCGATGGATATGTCATTATACACGTGTCCAAGTCCATAGAATGTGCAACACCAAAAGTGCATCTTATCATAAACCATGGACTTTGGGTGATAATGTTCGTCAACGTAGCTTCACTGATTGTGACAAATGCACCACTCTGGCGTGGGATGTCCATAGTGGGGGAGGCTGTGCAGGAGTGGGGGCTGAGGGTGTATAGGAACTTTCTATACTTTCCCTCAATTTTTCCGTGAACCTAAAACTGTGTGTGTGTGTGATTATTTTTTAAGTCTATATTTTTCAAAACAGGGAAAGAGAGAGAAAGAATGGATTGTGTATATCTTAAAGGCCCCTGCAGCTGACTGGAGGCCAGGAGCCTGTAAATAGATCTGCAAATAGCAGCAAATGTGAGGTATGGTCAGGCACAAACATGGTATGAGCAAGCTCCTTCCTCTTTTATTGTTTCCATATTTTGTCTTCATTTGTGACAGGTGCATGTAGAGGGTCAGTATTGTTTATTGTTCAGACAGGACTCCCTAATCTTTTATTTACTGCAGGGTATATGCTCACCCAGTGGTGTGCAAATGCAATTGCCTATGGCCCACTGGGATGGAGGCAAAGGGTATGGTCCAGTCAGCATCCATGTGGGCAGCATACAGCCTCCCTATGACCAGAGGGAAGGAGTTGATGTTGACTGATGAACTTGGCCAGACCATTTTGGCGTGGCTGTTTTGCATCCCTCTGCCCTTTAATTTGGTGACTTCCCGCAGGGAGCAGGGTGCAGTGAGTAAGGCAGAGCTTAAGTCAGTGGTTTGACTCTTCAGGCCTTAACGCTTCATTAAGAGTATGAAGTCTGGTGTCTACTGATGCAATTGCCCTGTGCTGTGTTAACCAGTGATAAATGACTGGGTCTACACTCAGCCTTATTCATCTTGGGACTTAATTTTATGAGAGAGGAAGTGACAATGATTGGGTTAACAAGATACTAAAAGAGCAAGGTAAAAAAGGATGAATTTCAATGCAATCCAATGAAATCCAAAGCAACTTTTTAAACATAAACTCACTTATATAGAATAGTCTTTGGGAGTGGATTATGCTTCCCCCACATGCCCAAGCCTGTTGTGTGGGAGACAGTCAAATGTGAGGGACCTTGAGATGAAAATGTGTACTGCAAAGGAGCCTTAGACTAATGTCTGTCTTTTGTACAGTGGTCACTGCAAACCTTTTCAAAGTGTATTTTACTGAAGAAATGATCAATAGTTACAGAGCGATGCAGGAAGTCATTTGCTGCAAACAACACACATTCAGTAGCCCTGTCATTATTCCTTCACGCTAGAACTGTTTCTCTGAAGGAAAAGCTCCGGGCAGATTTTCTCCCACATGTACTGAAATTACAAGGGTTGCATAATGTACAGTTGACCCTTGAACAACACTGTTGAACTGTGTGGGTCCACTTATATGTGGATTCTTTTCAATAAATACATACAATTACTGTAAATATATTTTCTCTTCCTTATGATTTTCTTAACATTTTATTTAATCTAGCTTACTTTATTGTAAGAATACAGCAATATATATGTATATATATTTATATATATATATACATACTAGAAGCCCGGTGCACAAAATTCGTGCACTGGGGGGGGGGGAAGCTGGGGTCCCTCAGCCTGGCCTGTGCCCTCTTGCAGTCTAGAAGCCCTTGGTGGATGTCTGACGGCTTAGGCCTGCTCCTGCATTGAGCATCTGCCCCCTGGTGGTCAGTGCACATCATAGTGACCGGTTGTTCCACTGTTTGGTTGATTTGCATATTAGCCTTTTAGCCTTTTATTATATATATATATATAACAAAATATGTGTTAATCAACTATGTAATTGGTAAGGTTTCGGTCAATTTTAAGTTTTTGTGGAGTCAAAGTTATACTTGGATTTCATCTGCAGGGTGTTTGGGATCCTTAACTCCCATGTTGTGCAAAAGTCAACTGTAATTTCATAGGAAAAGGTGAAAATGTGACCCCATGATGAGATCCCATGGAAATACTGTGGGAAAATTCAAGTTAGGCCTTCTGCTCCTCAGCATAAAACACTTTCTCCTACCCCAGGGCCCTTGCACATGCTGTTCCCGTCCCTCCTCCCTTTAGACTTCAAATGACTGCCCCGTTTTTATCTTTCCGGTCTGGGCTTAAATGTCTCCTTCCTACAGATACCCTACAAAGGAGGTTCCTTCAACTTCCACTGTGACTTTTTAGCATTATAACCCAGATTCCCCAATAATATTTTTATCATGTTTTATAATTGTAATTGTATTTATTTGTTTACTTGTTTGTTCTGTCTCCCACAGTGGATTGCAGGACCCACCAGTCAGGGGCTATCCACAACTGCTTTATCCCCCAAGATATACCCCAGTGTCTCTAAGAGTATTTGGTGTATAATAGGTGGTTAATAGAGAAATGAAAATGATAAACTAACTCTGGCCATTGCTGTCTTAGTACAAGAGGACTCATTTGTGAGGCAGCTGGTAGACCCAAGTGCTCTCTCATCCTCTGGTTATGGAAACTTAGGCATGAACATTTTTTCTCAATACAGTCAGATTTATTTCAATTCTACAGGGTGGGGCAAAAGTAGGCTTACAGTTGTTCATATACAATAATATAATAATAAATAATGATACACGAATAAACTCTTCCATGTACTCACAACTGTAAACCTACTTTTGCCCCACCCTGTATTTCCCTAGAACACATTGTATCTATTCAAGCTAGAAATGGGGTGAGGAATGAGAGCACCCCACATGTATTTTGGTCACTGGGAGATCCTTGCAGACAGGGGCTGGGTCTTATTCATAAATTTATCCTCAGCACTGAGCACGGTGCCTGGTACACAGCAGCCAGCCCAGGTATGTTTGCTAAGTGCTTTCTGCCTTCTCCTTGGAAAAGGGGAATAAAGCAATTCAAGTAATATTCTGATTTTCTGTCTACCAAGCTTTATGGAAATAGGGTTAATCTTCCTGGAAGATCATAAAAGATTGCACAGTTGGACAAAATATATGATAAAAATAGAAGCAAAGCTTACTCCCTGATTACAGATTTAAAGAGCACCACTTATTACAGCAAGGCAGAAATCAATTTTCTCTGTGTGTGCCTAGCTATGACCAGCTAATAATGCATAGAAATGTTTTATTATTTTATTTCTCTGAGATGCTAAAATGGAGAGAGAGAGAGAGAGAGAGAGAGAGAGAGAGAGAGAGAGAGAGAGGAGAGAGAAGCAAGAAAATAAATGGAAAGTAAAAAGAAAAACCTCCAATATAGATATGTATCTAGAATTCTTGGGAGGAACAGACACCTTAGGATAGGTTATTTTTAAAAGAATAACAGCAATTCAGTTAGATCAACTCTGCTCAGTTTTAAGAAGAAATTTGTAATTTTTCCCAATAATATTCTATGCCTTTCAGGAAAGAATTCCTTACATAGCTTAAAGAGCTGGAACGATGACAGGGAGACAGATAAAGGCTGAAGGTCATCCAGCATGGTCAGGGTCATCACAGGGTCTGTACTTTATTCTTTACCTGGGAGCATTTCTTACTTAAATGCTCAAGTAGCTAGTCTTCAGCCTTCACTTCCAGACTGGGCCTGTATGTAGGTATTCACTTAACTTTTCTGTTCATTTGTATAATTCATTAATAATAAAATCATAATACTAACTAGTACTCAATAAAAGCAGACACTTGGATGTTAAACAGACCTGGATTCAAATCCCAGCTCTAGAGCTTTCTGGTGAGTTATGTTTACTGGCTAATGGAGTAATGATAGTTGATATCTTGGAATTAGGGTCGCAGTGAGGAATTAAGTGAGTAACTGCCTTGAAATGCAATGCTGTCTTATACTAGTCCACATGGGGGGAGGGAGATATAGCTCTTTTGTTCTTTATTCTATAGGTCCGTCAAAATGGTGGATGCTTTATGTCTATTCATAAATACTATTATTTAAACTTTACATAAACTTTAGGGAAGGTACTGTTATTCCCATTTAACAGATAAGGAAATTGAGGTATAGAAGGTTGATGACCAGGTTACAGGGCTAGAAAGTGACAGGAGCCAAGTCTTGAATTTGAAACTTCTTGATCTAAGCCCAGTGCTTTTTTCACTGTACAGTTAGACATTCTCTCTGTTGTGAGGTTAAAAAAAGCAGTTCACAAAGATGTTGTTTTATTTTTACTTATTGACATTGTTTTATGATGTTATCGATTTATTCTGTAGCTATCTATGGTCACCTTAAACCTACACATAGGGCCCATCTCTGCAACTTTCTCAATTTCTGAATGTATTTTACTTTCATTTTGTGTTTATCTTGTGAGCCTAGAAAGTGGTTTTATGAGGATCTGGAACTTTTATAGATAACTAGAGGCCCAGTGCATGGATTCCTGCACCAGTAAGATCCCTCGGCATAGCCTGCAGGGATCGGGCCAAAACCAGCAGCCCAATGCTGCCTGCTGCTCCTGCCTGCAGCTCCTGCTCATCTCGGCCCCACTGTGCCTGCCGCCGCTGCCACTCGGTAGGCTCGCTGCTTCTCTGCTGTGGTCTCCAGGCTGCAGCAGCCACCAGTGAGCCCTGTGTCTGGCGCCCGTAGGTCACCTGAGCGGCGCTCACACTGTGGGAGCGCACTGACCACCAGGGGGCAGCTCCTGCATTGACAATCTGCCTCCTGGTGGTCAGTGCGCATCATAGCTACTGGCCGGTCGTCTGGTCATAACAGTTGCTTAGGCTTTTATATATATAGATACTTTTTATTCATCTCAGGGTGTGGCCTCCTTTTTAAAGTGTATCACTGTTGTTAACTCATGTCCCCCTTACAATATCTCTGATATCTTTTTTCTGTCATATGAACTATCTCTTGACCATAGCCCTCTTTATTCCATGCAGTCTCTAACTGTTGGGGATATAAATCTCCAGTGGCAAATGTCAGAAATCCCAATTCAAGTTAGTCTGAGCCCAAAAAGGACTTTATTGACTATCGGGGACAGGAAAGCCTAGGGGTATCAAGTTTCTGATACACCGAGAGAGCCAGTCACTCAAACAACACATCAGAACGTGGGCTTCCTCTCCATCTCTTGGCCCTTGTTTTTTCTCTGTTGACTTTTCTCCCAGTTGGAGTCTTACTGGGTTTCTCCATAAGCCCAGCAGGAACAAAAATTGTCTTTTAAATACATTTCTGACAAAAGTGCCAGATTTGAATCTCACTAGATCCAAGTTGATCATGTATCCATTTTGAACCAATCACTGTGCTCAGGGACTTAGTGCTCCCATTGGCCAACACGACTCTCCTGTCCACCCCAGAATCTCCACTTAAACCTAACCGGCTGTGAAAAGAGGTGTAGATTCCCAAGAAATATTGGGCTGGTCCTTTAACAAAAGGGTGAATGGATTCTAGTTGTCAATCATTACAAGTACTCTTCACCTTTCCTTTTAAAACTTTAATCTATTTGTTCATGGGCATTTGCCTACTTTCCTCAAAACATCCTGCATTCTGCTCCCACCTGTATAAATGCTGATTTCCCCTCCCCAAGGTTTCTCACTTTGGTTCTCCCCAAAACCCTGGTCCTCTTTAATACCTTACCCTTTAATTGCTCATTAAAGGCTATCTCTGCTTAATTGGCAAGATGGGCCTATTGGCCAAAAGAAAATCAGATGTGTGGATAAAGGTAATACAGATGAAGAGTTCTTAAAAAATGTGTTACATGTATTTATCTTGGGCCCTATCCAAGTCTTTTTAAAAATGCATTTGAGTAATACTTGCATTTTTATGTGGTCTTGCTGTGACTAAAATATGAACTTTGCCATTAAGTGAGGACAGTCACCAGAGCAGTAAATCCTGCCAAAAGCACATGGTGATGCAATAGACTATGACCTCAGATCCCTTTTCTCCTGACTTTTGTCTCCCATGTTTTCCTGTCTCTAGGGGGCTGGGTGTTTTTTTATTTTTTTGTGCCATCTCCCCTGTTTCTTTTTGCAGCTCATGGCTGAGTGTCTGTTAGGTTAAGCAGAGTAAGGAAGGGTTCCAGAACCCCCAAATGGGCTTTAATGATGGAGAGACTTGCATCAAAATACCAGCTGTATTATTTATAATTACCCAAGCGACCTGGACAAGTTACTTATCCTCTTTAAATGTTTGCTTCCTCATTTGTGAAAGGGGACTACTAGCACCTGCCTGACTCAGTTATTATGGAGATGAAGTGAGCTAGTAAGGGATGCAGAGCTCCAGGCACATGATGGGCTCTTAGTAAATGTTATTGTTATTACTTAACTCTTTCCCATGTTTTAGTTCAAAATTAGAATCTTTTTTTAAAAATGTTTTTAGCAAGGATTTGCCTTTTTTTAAAAAAATATATTTTATTGATTTTTTACAGAGAGGAAGGGAGAGGGATAGAGAGTTAGAAACATCGATGAGAGAGAAACATCGATCAGCTGCCTCCTGCACACCCCCTACTGGGGATGTGCCCGCAACCAAGGTACATGCCCTTAACCGGAATCGAACCTGGGACCTTTCAGTCCGCAGGCCGACGCTCTATCCACTGAGCCAAACCGGTTTTGGCAAAATTAGAATCTTTTTAAAAACCTCAACTGCAATGTTCATTTCACTGATGACAGCTTTTGAGTAATGCACGTACAGGCAGAATCCCTACTGGAGGAGGAGGCTGTGAATTAAAGAGGTGCCAGTTATTCATTAGTTGAGTCCATCAACAATTATCTATTGAGCATATACACTGTACTGGGAATATTACCAGTTTGTTAACGAGTTTGTAGCAAGAGACTGCTCCACTCTGTGGGTCATGCAAAAGAGTCACAAATCTGGATTCCTGTCCTCAAGGAGCTTGTGGGAAAGACATGCCTCAGCCCATGAAGGAATAATGCAGGAGCGAAGACTGTTCATCGCCAGGAGGGGATGTGCATACTGCATGCTCTCAGATGGTTCTAGAAAAAGCATGAGCAGTGCTCAGCACACAGTAGGCACCTCCAAAACACTGGTTGGAGGACTGAGTAATGAGTGAATGAGTGGGATGAGTGACGGGTTTTGACAAGACTCTTGGCTTCAGTGCAGCTCACCCCCAGGCCTCTCCCTTTGTAAAGCACAAGTATAGAAGGACTGGTATGGGGACAAAGATTACTGGCAGTGTTGGGCACACGCAAGGCCACATCCTATATAATAAAAGTGTAATATGCAAATTGTCCCCTTGACCAGCCAGGGAAAGGGAGAGAGGCCCCGGTCAGCAGCCGGCAGCCGCTAGGGACCCTACCAGTGCACTAGGCCTCTAGTTACTTTATAAAGGAATGAATAGAAACAACCCACCTTGATCCTCCTTGCAGCCCAATCTGTGACCTTCTGCAGGTGTGATCCCTTCAGGACTCACCTCTCCTTGTCCACACCCACCGGGTCCTCCCAGAGAGACTCAAAATAACTGGTGCTTCTGCAGCTGTCATCAACATTTACTAGTCCCGCCTGGCTGGCGTGGCTCAGTGGTTGAGCACTGACCTATGAACCAGGAGGTCACGGTTCGATTTGGACTGGGTCATATGCCTGGGTTGTGAGCTTGATCCCCAGTGTAGGGCGTGATGATTCTCTCTCTCTCTCTCTCTCTCTCTCTCCCTTCCTCTCTGAAATCAATAAAAATATATTTTAAAAAAAAATTACCAGTCGCTTCAGCTTGAACATCAAACCCTTGGGATAGTTCAAGAGATTCCCTGTAGCCGAAACCGGTTTGGCTCAGTGGATAGAGCGTCGGCCTGCGGACTCAAGGGTCCCAGGTTCGATTCCGGTCAAGGGCATGTACCTTGGTTGCGGGCACATCCCCAGTAGGGGGTGTGCAAGAGGCAGCTGATCAATGTTTCTCTCTCATTGATGTTTCTAACTCTCTATCCCTCTCTCTTCCTCTCTGTAAAAAATCAATAAAATATATTAAAAAAAAAAAAAAAAAAAAAGAGAGAGATTCCCTGTAGAGAATGTAAGGGTGGAACAAGCTAATTTTCATAGAAATAGCTGCTACTGTGGGCAGAGTGAGTGGGTTCAACTAAGTATTATTAAATACATGAAATTTTGAGCTTATAACTGTCTAGAGGCCCCGGTGCACAAATTCGTGCACGTGTGGGGTCCCTCAGCCTGGATGGTGATTGGGGCTTATCGGGGCTGTCTCACCCAGTCCCTATCAGGGGGAGGGACTGTGGGAGGTTGGCCGGCCAGGGGGGCGGGGCCGATCGGGGCCAGCCAGCTGCAGGGAAGGGACCATGAGAGGTTGGCCCGCCAAGGGAGGTTGGCTGTGGGAGTGTACTGACCACCAGGGGGCAGCTCCTGTGTTGAGTGTCTGTCTCCTGGTGGTCAGTGCGCATCATAGCGACTGGTTGACTGGTCATTTGGTCATAACAGTTGCTTAGGCTTTTATATATATAGATAGTATGGCTATACTCTGATACTGGGTAAGGTGAACCTATCTGGAAAATGTATAAGAATAATCATTATTTCATAATAAATGTTCTTTTATCACACATACACACATTCTTTCGGTCTAAATATGCTTATTTTGTTTTATTTTTTATTTCAATGAAGGTTTGTTCTATTTTATTGATTGGCTATGATTAGGAGCACTAGGCCTCATGGAATACATCTTTTTTATATTTCTGCAGCCAATGGTAAGATAAGATCTGATGTTAAGGGTTTGAAACAAAGAATGAATGAAAAGGGGAGGTGGAAATAGAACCTAGTGGCTTTATTTTTTGGAGTTTTTTAAGCATCTTGATAATTTTTAAAATTTACATACAGATAATTCTCTTTTTTGGTATACAGTTCTATATGCTTTAACACCTACAGAAATGTTTATAACCACTGCCACAAACATGACACAGAATATTCCATCACCTGAAAAAATCCTCTTGTGCTGCCCATTTACAGTCAAACCCCCTTTTACTCTAACACTTCACAGCCACTCATTTCCTCTCCATCCCTATAATTTTGTCTTTTCCAGAATGTCATATAAATGGAATCATATAGTATGTATCCTTTTGATACTGATTTCTCTCACTGAATGTAGTGTATTTGAGATTCACCATATTTTGTACCTATCCATTCCTTTTTATTGCTAAGTAGTGTATCATTGTATGGATGTGCCACTGTTTGCTTATTCATTCATCCACTGAGGGATATTTGGGTTCTTTCCAGTTTGGGTCAATTATGAATTATGTTGCTATCAATATTTATGTCCAGATTTTTTGTGAGAATCTAAGTTTTCATTTCTCTAGGATAATCCCTAGGAGATGTTAAATGGGCCATATGGTAAGTGTATGTTTGACTTCATGCAAAATTGACAAACTGTTTGCCGGAATTATACAATTGTGCCTTCCTGCCAACTATGTATGGGAGTTCTATTTGCTCTTCATTCTTGCTTCTACATGGGATTGTCCTGTGTGTATAGTTTAATCATTTGAATAGGTATTTGTGGTATCTTTCATTTAATTTGCATTTCTGCAGTGAATGTTGTTGTTCATCTTTTCATATACTTATTTGCCATTGGTATGGGTTTTTTTTTTGGTAAAGTGTTCAGATCTTATAGCTATCTTTAAAAATTGTGTTGTTTGTTTTCTTATTTTTGAGTTGTGACAATTCTTTGTAAATTCTGGATACAAGTCATTTATTTTATCCTCCTCTCATTTGTGGAAGAGATTGTATAGAATGTTTGGTTGAATTAATTAATGAAGACATCTGGGCTTGAAGTTTTTGGGGTTTTTTCCTAGGAGAATTTTCAACTAAGTATTTCATATTTTTAGTAGATATAGAACTATTTAGGTTATCTACTACTTCTTGAGTGAATTTTGTTAGTTTGTGTCTTTTAAGATTTCGTCTTTTCATCTAAGTTTCTAGTTTGTCTTCAGAGAATTGTCTGTAGTTTTCCTTTATTATCTTTTTACTAGAGGCCCGGTGCACGAAATTCGTGCACTCGGGGGGATCCCTCAGCCTGGCCTGCACCCTCTCACAGCCTGGGAACCCTCGGGGGATGTCCAACTGATGGCTTAGGCCCACTCCCACGAAGGCAGGAGGAACTCCTGCCACCACCACTGCGCTTGCCAGCCATGAGCCCAGCTTCTGGCTGAGCAGCACCCCCCCCTGTGGGGGCACACTGACCACCAGGGGGCAGCTCCTGTGTTGAGCATTTGCCCCCTGGTGGTCAGTGCGCGTCATAGCAACCATCATTCTGCCGTTCGGTTGATTTGCATATTAGCCTTTTATTATATAGGATGTCTGTGGATTTTTGTGGTGATATACCATCTTTCAGACCTCATATTGGTAATATATATCTTCACTCTTTTTCTCTTGGTAAATCTATAGAGAAGTTTACCAATCTTAGTGATGTTTTTACAATAACCAGCTTCTGTTTCATTGATTTTCTCCATTGTTTTCTCTTTTTTCAATTTCATTAATTTCTTTTCTTATAATTATTATTTTATTCCTTCCTGTTTTGAGTTTAGCTACCTATTATTTTCCTAGTTTCTTAAGATAAGAAGCTTAGATTATTGATTTGAAACTTTTATTTTTTTCTAAAAACAGCACTTGAAGTATAAATTTCTTTCTAGGCACTCATTAAGCTGCATCCCACAAATTTTGATATGTTGTATGCTCATTTGCATTCAGTTCCATATATTTTCTAATATTTTAAATTTCCTAAAACTATTCTCTTGAGACTTTCTTGCTGGCAAATGAAATTTAGATGTTTTCCTGAAAATTTTTTTTATGGGTCAAATTGATTATATTATGGCTAAAGAACATATTTTGTATGATTTCATTCTTTTAAATATGTTGGTTTTATGATGCATATGCTCTATTTTGGTGAATGTTCCATGTGTACTTGGAAATAGTGAGTATTCTGTTGTTACTTGGGTGGGATAGTCTATGAATGCTCAGTAGGTCAAATTGATTGATAGCATTGTTTAGGTCTCCTATATTCTTGCTGATTTTTTTCTTTTTTTGGTCTACTTGTGCTATCAATTGCTAAGAGAGGAGTATTGTAGTCTCCAACTATAATTGTGTATTTGTCTCTTTCTCCTTTCACTAATCAGCTCATGCTTCATGCATTTTGAAGCTCTGTTATTAGGTGCATACACATTTAGTGTTGCTATATCTTCTCAATGAGTTGAATCTTTGATCATTATGTAATACTAGTGGCCCGGTGCACGAAATTTGTACATGGGGGAGGGGGGGCGGTGTCCCTCAGCCTGGCCTGCACCGTCTCCAATCTGGGACCCCTCAGGGGATGTCCGATTGCCGGTTTAGGCCCGATCCCACAGGAATCTATACTAATAAAAGGGTAACCAGCAGTCGGACATACCCTTCACAATCTGGGACTGCTGGCTCCTAACCACTCACTCTGCCTGCAGGCCTGATCAACCCCAACTGCTCCCCCCTTCTGGCCTGATCACCCATAACTGCTCGCCCCTGCCGGACTGATTGCCACCGACTGCCCCCCCTGCCAGCCTGCTCCCCCCCAAATCCCGCCCCCCACTGGCCTGCTTGCCCCCAACTGCCCTCCCCTGCCGGCCTGATTGCCCCTAATTGCCTCCGCCTCAGCCCCACCACCATGACTTTGTCCAGAAGGACATCCGGAATGTCTCCCGGTCTAATTAGCATACTACCCTTTTATTAGTATAGATTCCTTTTTATCCCTGATAGTTTTCTTCTCCTGAAATCTATTTTGTCTGATGTTAATATAGCCACTAATTTTCTTTTGATTAGTGTTTGCATAATATTTCTTTCCCCATCATTTTACTTTATCTACATCATTATATTTAAAGTGTAGCAACATGTGGTTGGGTCCTGGGTCTTTTTTTTTTTTTTAATTCAGTCCAACAATCTCCAGCTTTTAATTAATGTGTTTAGATCATGTTTATTTAGTGTAAGCATTTATATGGTTGGATTTAGACTGACCATTTTATTACCAATTTTCTATTTGCTCTCTTTTCCAAAATTTAAGGGCAAAAAATATTTTTATGAAAGTATATTTTAATTTATCAATTGTTATTTATTATATCTATTTGTACAACTTTTGTAGTTGTTCCTTTAGGTGCTGTGATAATATACATACCTAACTTTTCTCAGTTTGCTTAGAATTCATAATTTACCACTTGAAGTGAAGCATAGAAACCACACAACTATATAAATCTCTTTACCTTAACCCTTTATGTCATATCATTGAACCTGAATATATTGAATACTATACCCATAAGACAAGTTGTAATTCTTTCTTTCAACAATCATTAAAAAGTATCGATGTTACATGGACTTGCATGCCATCCTTTCATTGGGGCCATGCTAATCTCTGTATTGCTACAAAGTGAGCATTGAATATATTTTTGACATGCTTTTCTGGTAAATATTTATTCAAAATTTGCACCAAATTTGTGAAACTATGATTATTAGAAGTATAGTCTATGATCAAGGAAGTGTTTTCTCTGAAGAAATCTAGACTTGATTCTAACCGATTAAGCTTTGACATTCAAAGGTGAAAAATGAAGACTTCTTATCTTGAACTAAAGCAGAATTTAAAACTAGAAACATTTTATGTTTTTTTTTTTTTTTGCAACATGAAGGTTTATAAATTATCAGTTATCTGTAGGAATGTCCAAATGGGAAGTGTTATCTAGAAATTAAATAGAAACATTTCCATTTTCCAATAAGCAGCAGATATTTGGATAAGATGAAATGAAAGCAAACTCTACTAGGTTTGGGATTTTAAAAGGTAGAGGTCATGCCACACATTGTTTAGATCGTAGCCAGGAAAGTGATCACATGTGTAAAGCATCTTTCATTCAAACAAAAACCTCACTGTATTTTTATACATATAATTTTATTTATCTCTGCCACATTGCTATTGCAAATATTGTCCACACTCCAAACCAGGACAGTGATGAGTCTGTGCAGCATGCAGTGAAGGGACCAGTCTCCCTCTGTAACCTTGTCCTTCCCACAGGATGCAGTCATTAGCTCAGAATATGCAGCCCTGAAGGTTTCTCTAAGGGCTTTGGTGATGTAAGCCCAAAACCAAGGAGGAGGAGAGAAATGAAGCCTCACCTTGATTAAGCTATTGTGTATTGTGTGGGGTGCCACGTTGGGCTTGGTGACTGATTCTTCAGTGAGGAGACACGAGTTTATGGGCAAACAGCCTGCCATAAAGGGCGGTCAGGATACCTTGCCATCTTCTCTGCCTGTCAGATACCTGACACTCAGGACGGTTCGGCTGAAGTACCTTCTGCTGTAGGAGGCCTTTTCCTCCTCCACCCCAGTCGTGGTGAATAATCTCGACATGCTGACTTATGTCGCACCTCCATCTGCCTAAGTCATGTGACAGCCTTAGTTTTCCTTTCCTGTGACCACTATCCGGAAATGGATTTTAATTTCTATTAAGACAAGGGCAGTGCCTTGTTTCCACAAAGTAACTTGTATGTACTGAGTTTGGGAGAGGCAGTTAGTAGGGTGGCTGAGAGCACAGGCTCAGTATCCTGGGTTCAAATTCTGACTTCAGTGTTTCCCTGCTGGATGGCTGGGGGCAAGTTACTGAATCAACTATGCATTGGTTTCCCCACTTGTAAAATGGAAATAACACTATTTGTAAAGATTAAACAAGTTAAGACATGTAGAGTACTAAGTATTTTTTTCCTGGTACATAATCAATACCGTTACTTATTTTACTTTTTTGCTAATCCTCACCCGAGGGTGTTTTTCCATTGATTTTTTTAGCTATAGTGGAAGGGAGGGGGAGAGTCAGAGAGAAACATCAATGTGAGAGCAACACATCCATTGGTTGCCTCCCACACCGGCCCCAACCAGGGCTGGGGATTGAACCTGCAACCGAGGTACATGCCCTTGACCAGAATCAAACCTGGGACCCTTCGATCCATGGGCTGAAGCTCTATCGACTGAGCAAAACTGGCTAGGGCAACTATTACTTATTTTTATCGTCAAATGATTATTTTTTTAAATAAAGCTCTGAAAAAAATTATATTTGTAAGTAAGGCAAGACAGAGCACAAACAGGACTGGCTAACAAGAAGGCAAAGGAAACAGACAGAATGTGACCAGATTTCAGATGTGAAAGACCTAGTGCTTGTTTTTAGAAGAAATGAAGGGTGGCCATGTAAATTGGTACAACCACTTTGGAAAACCATCTGGCCGGATTTACTCAAGCAGCACCTTCTCATACTCTATAGCCTAGCAATTCCACTCCTAAGTATGTACCTAACAGAAGAGTGTGCATGTAGTCACTGAAGGATGTTGATAGATAGAATGTTGTTGGCAACAGTATCCATGGTAGTCACTAACTGGAAACTATGCAAATGTCCATCAACAGAAGAATGGATAAATATGTTGTGGCAAAGAAAATGGGTGATTGACACCTGCACACAGAAGAATGGGCGAATCTCACAAATGTAAGATTCCAGGCAAAAGTGACCTGTGCTGATACACATCAGACTAAAGGTTGTCCTGGTGAGGGAGGGGGCAGGGGAAGAGAAGAGTTAGAGTGGAAAGACCAGCAGGAACTTCTGGAGGTGTAACTAACATTTTATTTTTTTATCTGATGTTGGTTTTACATGGGTGGGTTCAGACTGTGAAAATTAATTGAACTGTACACTCAGGCTATGAGCATTTTTTTTTCTAAGTGTATCAGGCTTTTCTTAAAGGCAAACAGAAATAAAATAAGAGTAGAGGAGAAAAAAAGAATAAAACGCAAAAGAAAAGAAAAAGAAAGAAAGAACAAGCCCAGAAGGTTAAAGACAGGGATTCTAGGCTCAGCCGCACCTGACCCCGTTGGCTCACCCCGCTACCTTCCAGCCACCGATCCCCGCCCACCCCTGACTCTACTGGCCCAGCAGGAGGATGGCACATGCCCTGTTTTGGGGTCTTTCCTTCCCTCTCCCGCTCCCCACACCAACTCTTCTATTCGGAGCATTGCTGAGGCAGCAAGGGGCTTGCCCAGCGGGTAACGCTGGTAGTATGCCATTTGAAGGAGGTTAAGCTTCGCCATTGAAACCTGAAAGGCGTAAAACCATCCCTTCTCTTCTTCCTCTTCTCTCCGCCTCCCTCTCCCGCCCCCTGTCCCTGTCCTAGGACATCCTTTGGGCCTCAGTGGCGGCGGGACCGGCTGGGTCCACGCCTCGCGCCCCGGCGGGGTGGCCCGTCTTGTGGGGCGGCCCCGCTGCTCGCGGAGGGCCCCTCCCGCCCCACCCCGGTGACCCCGCCCCGCGGCCAACGGCTATTTTGGGCGCGTTGGCGGCGGCGGCGGGATCGCTGACAGGCGCGGATCCTGTGACACCTCCCGCAGCCGGCGGCACTTGTTGCTCAGGGACCTGCTGCCATCCCTGCACCTCCCTCTCCCGGTGGCCCCCCGTCCTCCCCGGGTTTCTCTCCTTTTCACGCGGTCACCCGGGACCGATTCTCAGGCATCGCGGTCCCGGGCCGGAGACATAGAAAAGGGGGCAAACACCAGCCAGGGCGCCGCTCCGAAGGGAGGCCCCTCTGGGCAGGAGCAGGAGCCGGAGCAGGAGCGCAGAGCGCTGGCCCGGGCGCCGCGGGGCTGGCGCCTCCCCGACCCGGGACGGTGGCCCCGGGCGCCGACGGCATGACGGACTCGGCGACAGCGAACGGGGACGACAGGGACCCCGAGATCGAGCTCTTTGTGAAGGTAGGTCGGCGCCTGGGCGCTCCCGCACCTGCGCCGGCTCACGTGCACCCGCGCGGCTCGCGCCCGACGCCCGACCCTCCCCGGGGAGCGCAGCCCAGCCTGGCGGTCCCCTGGGCGGCCTGTCTGCGAGCCCGAGCCTGGCCTCGGGGCTCCCGGGCGGATGGGGTCAGGCGCAGGTGGCCGTCTTCTTGCAGAGTTGGCCCGCAGTTTGTCAAAGCGGCCGCTGCACAGGCGGTCCCCGCGGGGGGTCCGGAGCCCTGCCCGCGGGATGTCGGCTTTTCTTGGGGGGCATCCTCAGGTGTAGGGAGACGGTAAGAACCTGGCTGGACCCGTTAACCTCTCTTCTAAAACTGTGCGTGTGCGTGTGCGCGCGCAATACAAGGAAGCATTGGTGGTCATTCCCTTGGGCAAAGCAAAAATAACATTTCTTAAAAACCTCTTTCCATGATTCAGAGCCAAAGGGAAAGCAAACGGAAACAAAAGGTGTTTTCTTGCGTTGTTCCCTGCAAAGCAGAAACCAAACACTCCATGTCTCCCAACATTATTATTGCCGTGATCGCGGTTCTGCAGGGTAGTGTCAGGAAATGCTCAGGGCTGGACAAATCGGAAGACGCCCCGGTCAGCCTGGGCAGACCGGCGGGAAGGGGCACGGGGGAAAAAGTCAAAGAGCCGCCTCGCTCCCCAGGCAGAAGCCGCGTAACGCCAAAGCCGCTCACTTCATTGGCAACCTGTGGGAGGAAGGAGGGAAGCCGCCGCACGTTCCCCGGCCGCTGGTGTAATAAGAAAGAAACATTTGATCGGTCCTCGGGTGCGACACCGCAGAAGCTGGGAAACCTGAGGCGGCGGGAGAGTTGCCTCCAGGGTGGTGCAGGCAGAGTCGCCAGGACTTGGGGGAGGGGAAGTCTGCAGGCTGCCCGAGAGCCCAGACCTTTCACAAAGGGGAAGGAACCCTTCCAATGCAAAGTTTCTCTAGAAATATGCCCATCGGCCAGAAGGCAAGGGTCCCTGAAATTTAAATGACATGTATATTTCCTGGGTCCGGGGAAGTGAACTGTCCTAGTTGGCCCAGATGCCACAAGGATTTGTTAAATTTTTCCCACTGGGTTTTACATTCATTCTCTCTCTCTCCTCTCTCTCTCTCTCTCTCTCTCTCTCTCTCTCTCTCTCTCTCTCTCTTCTCTCTCTCTCTCTCTCTCTCTCTCTCTCTCTCTCTCTCCTCTCTCTCTCTCTCTCTCTCTCTCTCTCTCTCTCTCTCTCTCTCTCTCTCTCCTCTGTGTGTGTGTGTAATTATCTGTAAAAATTACACCCGTCACTTAGTGATCCTTGCTTTTCTCAGCCTGTTTCTCTCCCCTCAACTGTGGCTTCTGGTGCCCTCATTTGGTTTCTGGGACCCCTTTGGGTAGGATTTCCAGGACCTCTGGCAGACCCAGGTAATGAGAGGGGTCTTGTCCCCTGGGAGGCTGAGCCATGTGGGCCTCAGTGGTGACCTGAGCCTCAGCCTCCAGGCCTGCGGTGTGGGGAGTGAATAGGGAGGGCTCTAACAAAGCCAGGAGTCTTGCTGCTCTCCTTGAAGAAAGCTATTCTGGGACTTTCTCAGATTCCCTGGGAGCAGGTAGTTTCACAGTGTCAAGTTCCTGAAAGATATTTGAAACACAAATTGACTCTTTAGAGCCAAAGAAACCCTGTGCCCCACTCCTAGGTGTGGAGACCAATTCTCCCGGCACCTTTGGAATTTCATGTTGGCAGCTTTGGAGGTTTTCTCCATTTATGTAAAAAGCTCACTGCACAGCCCCTGTGCCCCCAAAGAATTCTAAAATGCCCGTGCTGTCATTTGTTTTCTTTTCCCCAAAGAAAAGCAGTCCATGAGAGCCAGCAGGCCTTCTTGGTCAGCTCAAAAACCAGATTGATGCAGGGAACAAAAAATCAGGTAGGATAGCACTTTTTCAGTTTCTGGTTAGTAGTTATCATTGACAGGGACAAGTAAAAATGGAAAGTAATCTATAATAATAAAAGCGTAATATGCTAATTAGACCGGACAGCCGAACGACCTTCTGGACATCCTTCCTGTCGAAGCCGGGCGCGGCTGCGAGGGCCGAGGCAATCCGCTGCGGCTGTGAGGGCCGAGCTTCTTGCACAAATTTCGTGCATCGGCCCTCTAGTTGTGAAATAAGACACTGGCCGTGCTTTGCACAGTTTCAGTGTCCTGATTTACAAAATTAGGCATTTCCAAGTTTGACATTCCTCTTAGCTCTATGATTCCCATAGGAAGAAAGGCTTTCTTGTTGAAGGGGTCAGGTACCTGAGGTGTTTTCTGAAGAGCAGGGTAATTGTCAGCTCACATTGGAGGAAGCCTCCCAGGCAGGCTGGCCCCACCCAGCACGAGTCATGGTGTTGCTTATGTTCAACACTCCCACAGAGCAACCCTTCAACCCCGCCTGTCCACTGGGTGTGTCATACACAACCTCCGTCACCCAGGGAGTTTCAAGGACATACGACTCAGGCCCACATCAATTGATAATCGTGATCTGCTGCCATTGCAGCTGCTAATAACAATAGTATGAAAAGGCAGCGTTTTAGGACATTCACATACTTTATCTCCTTGAATCCCCAGCATCCTTGTTCGTGAGCCTTGGTCCACTTGTGAAAAATGAAGGAAACAAACAAACATGACTCACAGGGCCCTCGTGGGACCTGCTGCTGTCAGCACTCGGTGAGCTGCAGTTTGCTCTCCTTGTAACAACCTCAGGACATAAGAATGATGATTACTTCCGTTTTGTAGTTGAACTACACTTGTGCTCACAGAGGGTACGTGAAATGCCCAGAGCAGAGGGTAATAGCATCCAGTTCTAGTCCTCAAATCTAGAGGTTCTGACTCTAAATTTCTTACTTTTTTTAAAAAAAACACCCTTATGTCAGGCCTTGTACCATCTTTTGTCAAGTTAGGCTCTCAAGAGCCATCCAAGCCAATTATTGATAACTTACTAATCTGTTCCCATGTGGTTATGGGATGCTGTCAAGGAGCCTGGCCATCCCTGCTCTGCACCCCAAAGCTTTCCTTCCCAGGGAACATTCTGATGGTGACTTTTAAGAGATCACCGCCCAGTGTGTTTCGTTTCTTCATCTATAATAAGAAAGGTTTGAGGAGATAAGCTCTGATTCTATTGTTCCATAACATCCACGTATGGGGCAGAGGTCTGGAGACACAGGACCCGAGTTCAAGTGTTGTCTCTACCTCTGGTTAGCTGAGTGACTCTGAACAAATTACTTAACTTCTCCGAGTCTCAGTAGGCCCCTCTTAAAACAAGAAGGTGGTTGTGAACAAGTGACCAGCCATATCATTTATTGTCCAAACCAAGATGCCTCTGAGAGTGAAAAGGGGTGGTACGAATAATTAGGCTGGAACAACAGGTGTATTCTGGAATTGATCAAGGCCAATCAGGCTATTCAGCTCCCTGGTTATGAAAATACTGTCACCACAGACTTGCTGTCAGTAGCCAGATTCCACAGCAGCCAGTAGGTGAAAGCGCTTTGTAAATGGAAAATTGCTATAAGCACATGGAAGTGAAATAATGATGTGAATTCCATGGCTCCCAGAACGTTTCTTGATCTGCAGGTCCCTGATTCGCCTTAGGATACAAAAGCCTGGCTCCTTCCTCACTCGCAGGGCTCTTTTGAGAATAAATGAGATCATATGTAGCTTGGACTATGATCATAAAGGGAGGACAACAGGTTAGAGAATAGATAGTTGGTGCTGAGTGTGGTTTATTGAAAGAAAAAAGAGCAAGGAAGTAAAAGCAAAACAGAAAGTGATTTAGAAAGGCAAACACAGGATGTGCTGAGAAGTGAGAGATCAAGGCATCCCTCCTATCTGCATTGACTCGTCCACCCCCAGCCTCACCCCAAGATGTAGAAAGCCACGAAGTGAGGTGCTGATGGGGGACCCATTTGCTATAAATGTTTCTTGGGGCCATGGGTGTGGGTTTCTACAGAAACCAGTGGTTCTCAACGTTGGCTGCATATTCAGATTGTTTGAGGAACTTTTAAAACTCCTGATGCCACACTGCTCCCCAGGTCAACTACATCGAAGTTCCTGTGGGTGGGGCCCAGAAACAATATTTATACCCTCACCCCCAGGTACGGCTCTACTGGGGAGCTTCTGAGTCATAGTCAGAGGGGGTCTGAGAGGCAGGCAGCTTCTGCCGCAGCTGAAATAGGTGGGCTGCCTGGTGCAGATTAATGTCCAGAACTTACAACAGCCTCAGGGCATCGTGATCAGGAGTGTTGCAGGTAGAGAGCTTGTGCCCAATCAGTGCTCAGCTAACAGATGCTGACATCCACGGGACTCCAGAACAATCAGTGCCTGGGGTCAAATAGTCATCTGTTCAGCATGGGGGGAAATAGAACGGAGTCCTGCCAATTGTCTGGCAGAAATGACTAGTCCCTCCATTTACTGAGTGATCCGAAAGGCTCTGACAGTGGTGCAGGGTCAAGTCATGGTGACCCATGTGTGGTCATTTGACTTCCAGAACAGACAAGAGCCAATCTCGTGGCGCTCCCTCGCAGGCCCCTGCGGCCCGCTGGCTGCTTGGGCACGTTGGGCAGCTTGCCTAAGCATGGGCTCAGCAGGCTTTGACATTTGCTTCATCACATTAAGCAAATGTTTTTCTTCCTCACCACCTCCAGGTTTTGATCTGCAGTCAATAATCCGATACACAAATTCATCTTCCCTGCTATGTCAGTGAGTGCGTCTTTTCCTGTTAACACACCCATGGGAGTGCTAGTGTCAGATGTCGGCTGATGCACATCTCAGGTGCCGTTCAGCAGGTAGTGGGAGTGAGGACTGGGGATCTGCAGATGCTGAAGTGCACGGTCAGTGGTGTCAGCTGCTGATTTCCTACTGACTTGTGTTGTTTATCTGAGTGCTAGTTGACTCCACCCAGCAAAGAGCCCAAAGATTTAGACAGGTCAAAAGCTTTTCATTCTTGAGTTGCTGGGTGCTAGGCCCATGTTCGTGGTGCAGGAGGTGCAGTGGAAGAGTGTCAGGCTGTGGGTTACCTGCTGTGTGGTCTAGGACAGGCTGCTTGGCCTTTCTGGGCCACAGTTTTCTTACCAGTGCAGTGGTGATAATGGCAGTTCATATAACATGGGGTTGGTGTGAGCATTGAACGAACTGTGTATGAGTCTGGGGTATAAGTAAAGCCCCCGCTGAAGGCCCAGTATAGCCCAAATGGTGAGAAGCTGCGGTAAACCCTTGAGCTTCCCTCCCTTGATGTGTTGGAGAATTCAGACTCAGTCCTGACTGCCCCTGCCTCATTGCTGGAGCCAGGACGCAGACACTGGGAGCTGGAGCACATCATCCCTGGATCGGTCTGCCTCTGATGGGGCTGCTGCTCAGAGAGCTGGAGAACATGACAGATTCTCAACACCTGCTGTCTTTTAAAACTATTACCAAGGAGGCATCCTCAGCTGTCTTTGTCACAAGGCTGGGGATGAGAAATAGTAAAGAAGCCAAGTGGTCAAGCAGGGGTTTCCTGAAAACGTGAGTCAGTGTAGGGGTCCTCCCACCCAGGGGCACCTGAGATCTGCCCCTGCCGGTGTTCTGAGGGGTCACCTCCAGCTACTGGGAACACTTTTCAGCCAGCCCGTGAGTGTGAATCTACCTTGGAAACTCACATATTTACTCAAGGAGTAGCTTAGCTCTGAACTGTGAAATTCTTTCAAGATAAGTCAGATAGTCTGCTGTCAGAACTGAAATGAATCTTTTTCTGGGAAAAAGAAATGGGATTGTTAACCCGTAGTTCTGCCAGTCTTTGGACTGTATTTACTGTAGCATTCATGGTGAACCACAGCGAGGCCAATGGTGCTCAGCCTTGCGGCGTGAAAAAGTCACTGCCAAGCTTCTTCACATGGACCTGCCCAGGTACTGTCCCCAGAGGTTCAGACTCAGGAGGTCTGGGTGAGGCCCAGGCATCTGTACCTACAAAACTATTCCTGGGTGATTAGGGGATTCATCAGAGACTGAGAACCTTTGGCCCTGACTGTGGGTGAATAGGGCTGAACTACCCAGTAGGGCACCCAAAGGGCAAGATGAAATTCAGTCCCCATTGGAATCACGCATTTCATAGCATGGAGGAGGTTGAGGCAAAGATGCTGGCAGCATGAATCACCCCAGATTACCCACAAATAAACCAGGAAAGGGAGGAAAGGAATGCTTTTGACCTTTCTTTTATAACTTAATTTTATGCCTTTGTAATTTTTTTATGACATGGGAGTGACAAGTAATTTTAAAAGCTAGGCATGAAGGAAATGTTAGTAAGATAAAGAATTTCTGGAATTAAGGGATTATAACCAATCAATCAATCAGTTGGCCAATTTACAAACTTGTGTATGGAGCCACCTACTCTGAGAAACAGAAAACTGGAAGCAGAGAGGGGAGAGGTAGGAAGATGGGGTCCCAGCAGTCCATGAACTTGTAGCTGAGAAGCAAAAATGTAAGGAAGCCTTAGGGCCACATGAGTGGCAGGACATGAAATGAAGGGTTCAAATGAGGGGACCAGTGTGGCTTGAATGAGGTATCCAGGCCTACTTTGGGGGAGGAGGCAGGAACAGCGTTGTACTTTTAAAAATTGTTAGGGTGCACAGAGTAGCTAGGAGTGGGTAACAGGTCAAGTCCAGCAACAGTATGGCGGTGAGGATGTTCAGGGCCCAGTGGCTATACAAGGTTGGCTGAAGGGAATGGTATATGGAGAGTGCAGTTGAAAACAAGATTAAAACACACACACACACACACACACACACACACACACACACACACACACACCCTGAGGATGGTTTTGAATGGCAGGCAGTGGTTTTTGCCCCCTTGTGAGTAATGGGGAGGAAGTAACCAAGTTTTTACATAGAATAGGAGCTTGATTTGGCCCCTGCTTAGAAAGGTGCATATGCTGCGTTGCATGATATGGTGGGAAGATTGTAAGAAGACCTGGATTCCAGATCTGGATCTGCCACCCATTGTTTGTGTGAAACTTTTTCAAGTTTCCTCTTCTGTAAAATGGGACCAGCAATCATAACATCATAGAATCTCTGATTTGGGAAAACCTCTTAGAAGTCATCTTGTTTTGCCCCTTCTTATCAGAAAAATTCACAATCTAACACTTTGGGGTGCATGCTGGGAATGGATTTAAGGAAGAAAGTGAGATAAAAAGTGAGCTGCTGCTGTTTTTGTCCTTGCTCTTATGACTGTGTTCACTGTGACCATGTTGGGATACAGAGAGCCTTGAGGCAGAGGCCTATGAGGGGGATTCTTCAGTGTTCCTGCCAGGAGGTGATAATGAGCCTAAACTAGGGCTGAAAGGAACAGCATGCTTTGAAAGAGTGATGTGACCACAAAATTGGGCATAGGCCTTGGAAGAAATATGTGCACCTGTAATTTCGGGTAATTCACCTCTGGAGAGACTGGTTTCCATATTTGGAATGGTGCCACCCTTGATGGGCTTGCCCATTATTTTGCCATATAAAATGTTGTAAATGGGTTGAGTGCAGATAAACTAATTGAGCTTGAGCTTTCTGTTTCCTTTTAACCATGAATCCCTATGACTGATAGAAATAGAGCCATGACGAAGGGAGTTGTCATTAATGAGGAGAATATGGTTTTAGAACTGTTCTGTTTGAGGTGATGACAGGCCAGGCAAGCACAGATGTCCTTTACATGCTGGGAAATCAGAATGAAGAATGAGGGGAAGGTCAAGACTAGGAATGTGGGTTTGAACTTCTGCTTAGAGCAGAATAAGTTGAAGGAATAACTTCCCTGAAGGAGGAAGTGTGGAGAAGGGGTAAAGAAATAAGGACTGCCCTTTAGAAAATGCCCATTTCGGGAGGAGTGAGGCATAAGCTGAGTTAGCCAAGGTGATGAAAAAGGTAGGAAATAAATGTAACATCCCAGACGAAGGGAACTCTGTGGCAATGGCTCATGTAGAAGCAAGAAATGGCCGGATGTGTACGGAAGAACTAAGTGTTCTGCCTGGCTGTGGCAGAGAGAGTGTGAAGGGATGTTGGGAAGGTGGACAGGAATGTAAGTTAGGGTTGGATCGTGAGGCACCTCTGATGGCAGGCTGAGCGATTTGGAACTTTTATTTATAATGCAGAAGACTGCATGTGCTACCACGTGCTTGTGGGCAATGCAATTATATTTTAGAAGTGAGGAAGTGCTTTATTACCTAAGCCTTAGGTCCTAAGGATAGAGTGCCTGGTGCTGCTGCATCAGTGGAGAAGTATTTTGAAGTGGGAGGTCTCAAAGTGTGTCTCGGGTCCCCTACAGGCTGTGGTGTTCCAGAAGTTTTGTGCTGGTTATTCCACACCCCGCACCAACCTCTAGGAGCTTTAAAAGGATTTCCCCCCTTCTGTTTATCATTCTATAGTAAGGGGGAAAGAAGTAAGTACCACTGAAGGAAAAACACTAAAGGTGAAAGGGAGCATGTGTAGTGAATGGAGACTGAGAACCCATTGCCTAGAATGAAGAAGAAATGAAAACCATTGTTCCAGTCACTATCTTTTAAAAATCCAATTTGGGAAGTTGTCATGGCAACAGATATAGGTTTCTTGACTCAGCCCAAGGCTCCTCTCCCCTCAATGCAGGCCTCTTCTTCCTAATTCTATCAGTGAGCAGAGACCCAGTAAACACAGCAGGAGGGGGTAGGCAATCTCAGCTGCCTTTTATTCATTTATTCATTTGGATGCTGTGGCATTTTACAGTCATATCATAAAATCTAGGATCCACAGTGTCTTTATAATTTGCCTGTGGTCCTTTATCACAAACACCTCAGATTTGTCCTGTGGGGATAAAGGGTTCTGGGCAGGGCTTGACCAGAGGACTCCAGAAGAGGAGAGCCACTTGGGAAAGTTGTGTGACTTCTCCTGTTTTGGGGACTTCATGAGTATAACAGAGATCTGATCTGTCTAGCAGTATTATTATAAGTGTCAAATAAGATAAGAAATTCAAACCCCTTTTGTAAACTAGAGTTTTCATTGTTTAAGAGTAAAGCATTTTGTTGGTCAGTATACGCCCCACTGCTGAAACCACAGCCCATGAACTTGTTCATATAATAGCCCAATGCCATGTTTGATGAATTGTCTTCCCTGCTCAGGCTCCTCCCTCTCCATATCCTGCCATACCCGAGGGCTGCTACCTTCTCTGATGGCCTCTGCATTGGGCAGCACAGGTGGAATACCCAAATGGGGATCACCTGGAAGGTGTGCATGGTGCCTGCCTGGAAGTGGCCAGATCCCTTCCAACCACTTTCCATAGTTCAGACCTCAAGTGCCATCTAGTTGCCTTCCCAGAAAAAAAAGGGGAAGCAGGTTTGACAAACAACAACCTGTCTCTTCCATAGAAATGATTTATTTCCTTGCTTCCTGCCCTTTCATTTCCTCTTCACTCTCTAAGAGGGCATCCTGCCTAGAGCCTCTCTCACCTCTCGGCCACCATGGTTGATACCATTGGTTTAATCTTCCTAGAATACTGTCTTTATCACACCCACTCCTTTACCTGCTACATTAAGTTCAACTGCTTTAACCTGATATTGAATACACTCCAACTAGGCCTGCATTTCCTTCCCTCACCTTATTTTCTGTACTCTCTTAAAATGGTTCCTTATGGGCCCATAGAGTTTTTGGAGCATCTTTGAGTCTCTTGGTTTTATCCTCACACAGTCCCTTTGAGGGAGGAAGAGATTTTTTTAAAAAATATATTTTATTGATTTTTTACAGAGAGGAAGGGAGAGGGATAGAGAGTTAAAAACATCGATCAGCTGCCTCCTGCACTCCCCCCACCCCCCACTGAGGATGTGCCCGCAACCAAGGCACATGCCCTTGACCGGAATCGAACCTGGGACCCTTGAGTCCACAGGCCAACACTCTATCCACTGAGCCAAACCGGTTTCGACAAGGGAGGAAGAGATTTAACCCTCATCAAAGACAAGGTAACCTGCTGGGACCTGTGCACTGTGTTGCTCTGCATAAGCTGAGGGAGAAACGTGGGGATCCTGACTCTGGGCCTTGGCAGTCTTCACTGGATCAGGGTTTCCCTGCTTTGCATGATCTCACCAACCACCTGGGACACTTTCCAGATTCCAGCACAAACTTGTGAATCAGAGTCTTCGGGAGAGGGTCCCAGACATCTGTAATTATCCAGAGTCCCGTGACTGCAGCATGGTCCATTAAGGGAACATTCCTCATAACCTAACAAAAGTCCATGTGAATAGCTGAACCCAGAGAAGTGAGTCTAACGGTGGAAATTTCCCTTTAAATGGTGCAAATGTGGGAGAGAACTTTGAGGGGCAGTGGGCCTTTCAGCTGCTCATAGGTCACCCCAATGAGCATAGTATTCCAGACTTCCTAAAAAGTGGTCCTTGACTTTAGAATCCGCTCCATGACCTATGGAATTATAAAAGCAGTCATGGAGTTACAAGGTTTTTTGTAGTTGTTGTTGTTGTTGTTGTTGTTGTTTTGTTTTGGCATAGCTGCTTATCCTCACCCCCAGAGTATCTGGTGCTAGAAGTGGAGAGTGTTGGGAAAGAGATTGGGCGATGGCAGGGGATAAAAGGGTAGGAGATACAGAGGGGAACTGACTTGACTTATGAAGTAGAGGAAGTATTCCTCATTCTTTAGTCTCTGCATATTGGGATGCCAGAGAATGGATTTATAACGGAATACTAATAGCTGTGGCTATGTGATGTTCAGAATACCTTACTCACATGGACTCCTTGAATTCTGTGGTAGGTTCTGTTATTACTCCCAAGTTACAGATGAGGAAACTGAAGCTCTGAGAGGCAGAGTTCTCTGACCGAGGCCACAGAGCTGGGACCTGGTAAAACCAGGTTTCAGACCCCAGGCTGGGGCATCAGCTCTGTCCTCTCTGCTGCCTTGATTCACCCAGACCCTCCAAGCTGTGCAAAGAGAAATATTCTTCCTGAAGCCAAAGACATTTTTTAAATTGCCAGCTAGAGCAGAATGCACAAGGCCAATTTTTCTTTCATTCTCCACTGGTCACAATGAATAGGCCAAGGTCAAGGCTGATCTTTATGCTTAAGCAAAACCAGACATTTACCAGGTAGGGAGTTAGCTCTACAGAAAGACCCAACTGTTCTCAAGTCTCCTTCCGACTTCTCTGCCACAGTAACATCAATTCCCACCCACTGGTCGACCCATTTGTTTTAGGTCATGTCCCCCAGAGGTCCTTTTTAAAAAATGTGTTACTCTGAATGAGCTACACATGGACATGATAGCCCAGATGTCATACCAGCTAGGATTGCGATATCGGGCCAGGAAGCAGGAGGGAAAAGATTAAAGGGAGGGGGAGAGAGACACCAGGAGTACTGCATGCCACTGGGGTACTGCCTGTACTGTACTTGATGTCTGTCAGCACCCTGATCCGGTGCAGACTGCCAATGCCTGGGAGTCAGGATCGCCGGGTTTCTCCCTTGGGTGTGGCAGGATATTTAGTCTTTCTGCACTGAATACTTCCTCTACTTCAGAAGTCAAGTCAGTTCCCCTCTGTATCTCCTACCCTTTTATCCCCTGGGGAGGGAGTGAAAGTAGAACTTTCTGTGTGATGTGGGGGTGGCTACCAAAGGCAGACTTCTGTTGAAGGACTGGCTTTTCATTGCCCCAGGATTCTAGGCTAGACTTCAAAACTCATCTTTGCATGGATGGAGTCCTTGGCTTGAAAGAAACCTGTGCTTATTCCAGTTAGTCCTTCTGCACTGCTAAGAACTGGACTCATTTACAGACATATGGCGAGTCCCACAGTAAAACAACAACAACAAAACAGACAGGTTGCCAGGGCACTATAAAGGTGAAAAACTATCAATTGAAAGAAAACTAACAATTTTATTTCTGGAGTTCACTGGATTCCATTGAATCTTCATGGGATTTTAGTATCTTCCAAGGAGCCTGCTATAGGACATTGAGGCCCAGAGAAGTTAGCTGTTATAATGCCACAGAGCAGACTGAGGTTCACTCTGGGGGCCCAGCCTCCCTGATGCTAGGTCCTTTCTGAATCATTCTGAGACAAGTAACATAGTCAAAGGTAGCAAGACCATGGAAGGCATTATAATACAATTATTTGAGTATCTGCTAAGCTATGGCAGAGAAGGGGAGGGAAGCCACCTACCCCTTCCCCCAACAGACCTGTTGCCATGGCAGATTCTGGAGGGAGCAGGTGTTGAAGGGACCCCAGGTTCTCCATCCCTATCAGGACCCCAGGAGCTTCTCTTGACCCGGAGAATAAGGGCAACCCTAGAGAAAAACCGTGGACTATCCCTTCTGGCCCCTCTCCCACCTTAGGTCACTTTAGAAAGCCATTTGAAGCTTATCTAGGCCTAATACCCTTCAGAAAACATTTTTCTACCTGTGTGCCAAGAATTACACTATCGTGGGCGAGGTACCTTTCATTCCAGAGTGGGCGATAAACGGCTCTCGGTGGGAACGCCTGGCTGGTTAACACTTTGCAGTGATGGAGAACCACCCAGTGTGTCATCAGACATCAGTCAGGAGGGAAAGGAGTGGTTATCAGATGCGCCTCGTTGACGAAGGGTTTGACGTGGGGAAAGGATGGTCTACAGGAGCTGAAAAAAGAGGCCGGGATGGAAGATAAAGGTCACTCGTGCCATGACTCTGCTCCCAGGCTTGGTGCTAATTTCCTTCAGTGGTTCAGCAAATAGGACAGGAACCAACTAGCCATGGGGGCCTTAAAAGTCACTGATCATCTGGATCCACTCCAATCATGACTGGCTGCTTTTCATAGGGCAGCACGTGTGCCATCATTTTATTATTTATATACATATTAGAGGCCCAATGCACGAAATCTGTGCAAGGGGCTCGGCCCTCGCAGCCTCGTCCGGCCCTCACAGCCCCAGCTTCGTCCAGAAGGTCGTCCGGATAATCATTCTGCTGTCCTACTGTTCTGTCTAATTAGTATATTAGCTCTTTATTATATAGCATTTACTACTTGTATATATTATCTACCTATATAATAGACGAATATGCAAATTAGCCGGTACACTGTAATGTCATGACCGAACAGCAGGGACCTGAGGCTGCATGGCGCCTGGCCGGGGTGAGGGACCTCAGGCCGTGCCCCCCACCTTGTGGGGCTTGACAGGGGACCTCAGGTCATGCCCCCGGCCCCGGTGCCAGGCTGGGAGACCTCAGGCCGCGCCCCCCACCCCCTCGGGGTTTGATGGGCCACCTGAGGCCATGCCCCTCACCCAGTGGGGTTTGATGGGGGACCTCAGGCCATGCCCCCCACCCCGGAGCCAGGCCGGGGGACCTGAGGCTGCACCCTCCCTCCCCGCCCGGAGGGGCTTGACGAGGGTGGGGCTGGCTGGGTCTTGGTCTCACCCAATGGGGGTGGGGCCGGCTGGGTCTGGGTCACCTGCATTTTCGAAGTGTGCGCAGGTGATGGGCAGGGACTCTAGGTCCTGCGGCGCACCCCAGACTCTGACAAGAGGGAGATTTTCATATACATTTTACTAATTTTCTTTCATCTCTCACACTTCTATTATAGAGAAAGGGCAAATAGCAATATTAAAATATTTCTTCTAATTAATTCCCTTTTAATGTGCATGAATTTTTGTGCACCGGGCCACTAGTTTATATATATTCTACATACAAATTAGATATACTTTATACATCTACTCTTCTCTGGAGATTTAAGATCCAAGACTGAAATGCCTATATCTATATAGTATTTGGCATACGCTGTATACTCAAATAATCAAATTGCTATATACCAGTAAATCCACACATATCTTTGCATTTCTTCCATAGTCACTCAATATTTGTTAAGTAACAGAGCAATACAGTGGAACTCAGGAACCTTGTCTTTTGCTTCTGCTTCCTGTCGTTCTATTATTGTGGACTAGTCATTTGGATTTCTTCATCTTCAAAATAAGGGGATTGGATGAAATAGCTGAGGTCATGATTCTTTGATTGCACTGTGTACTGAGCCCTGTGTGAGGCCCTGTGGGTATTCCAGAAGGACTCTCTGAGGCTGTTTACCATCTACTTGGTAAGGGTCTTGGAGCTCCTGTAACCTAGGGGTCGGCAAACTTTTCTATTAAGGGTCACACAGAAAACACTTTCAGCTTTGAGGTCCATGCAGTCACTGTCCCAGCTACCCAACTGTGCCATTGTAGCATGAAAGCAGCCACAGACAATATGTAAATGATGGGTATGCCTGTGTTCTAATTAAACTTTATTTACCAAAATAGTCAGCAGGTGCCCAACTGACAAGGAATTGAACTAAATTCGGTGTGGTGCCCAGAGCGGTGGGCTTGGCCTTCTCCATGAATGATGATGAGGTTGGACAGGATGCCTTCAGTGGAGGTGGCCATCATCACCCATGGCTTTCCATTCCAGGAAGCATTGAGATCCTGTGACCCCAGGGTTGAGTCATAAGACTCAACGTCTAGGAGAATGTTCCTATGTGAATCCAAAGGATTAATATTCCTGTCCTGCATGTGATGAAATAGTCACAGAGCCTGAGGCTCTGGACTTCGTTGCCAGACCCATGGAAAGGTGTCCGCGGTCATGCACTCAGGTTCTCGTGTGGAGAGCTTCCCATGGATGGAACTCATTACCAGCTCCCACCCCCTCATTCTTCTTTCTCGCTTCCCCTGCACTTGGGGTGTGGCTCTGTCCAGTGATCCCCTTGACGTTTACTGCTTGGCCTGGCTCCCTCCGAGACGTGCTGCTGACATAGGCTGCTTCTCTGGGCAGTGCCCTGACGTCAGTGTGCTGGGCCTCAGCCACCTGCCAGTGGGGAGGTGCAGCAGGGTCCGCCCAGGGACGTCACCCAGGAAAACACGACGATGACCTCATTTCCAAACCAATTTCACATACCAGGTGAGACAGGTAAAGAATTCACACACGCAAGCCAATCTGTGAGGCCTCAGGCAGCGAAGGTAGACTTCCTGAGAAAGGAGAATGTTGTCTTAAAAGACAAACATTCCTAATGGTAAACACTTGGGTTGGTTTATGCCCTTGACTTCCCTGTGCCCCTGATCAAGACACTTGGCCTCTCCGGGGAGTTTCTCAACTATGCAATAGATGGAACTACATTCCTGGGCCTGCTGGATCCTGGCCTCAATTTAAATTGTGTGAATTCATGGAATCCACTTATGGTCTCTGGCTACTGTTGACTTATGCTGGTTAGCTTTCACATTAGCCACTTTCAGTGTGTGTGTGTGTGTGTGTGTGTGTGTGTGCGCGCGCGCACATTCAAGGTCTTGGCAAGAAATTGGTTCTTTCTTATGCCAAGCAACAATAAAGAGCATGCTACTCATTATTCATATGTTTATACTTTGGAGAGTATTTTCAACTGATTTCAATATTGATGTGTAGTGGACATTTGTCCCACTTTGTTGCTGCCCTGCACCTTTCAAACATGCTTCTTATGGGCCCAGCATCTTCAAGGCAGAAGCCAGGAAATGACTTTCTAGACCAATTCCTTTTCTGCTTAAATTAGCCAGAGTTAGTTCTATGGTTTGCAAAAGAGCCCTTATCAATATTTCCTTAGAAAAAAAGGTGTAACAGAATCTTCTTTGAAGTCTTAGCGATCCTATGACATTAATTATAATACCTAATCTGAGTGCTTAGAATATCCTATTAGGATATTTAACGCCAAATACTTATTTTACAACTTTAGTAAATTCGTTGAGGTGATTTTAATGGAGACGGACAAAAACGTAGATCCAGGATCACATGCGAGACTCATTACAAACACGAAGTCATCTGGGCCTCTGGACCGGCGTGGGGGAAACTGGGGTAGAGCAGATTACACCAAGTTCTTTCCCTGCTTCCCATGCCCTTCATGCCACCAAAGTGGAGCCTTTTCACTGAGTGAGAACAAGTGGCAATAATTCCCAAGCGTCTCCTGCAAGGGGAAAGAATAATGGTAGTAATAACTAACATTTATGATATGCTTACTGTGTGCTTTCTAACGGCTTTACGTGTACTTATTTAATCCCTACATCCCTGTGTGTTAAATACTACTATTAGTATCCCCATTGTAGAGGTGAGGAAACGGAGGCACCCACAGTTAGGTGGCTGGTCCAAGGTCACATAAGTGTTCTTGTCACAGAAGACCTAGCCTATCAGTTCCCTGGAGTGACCTACGACACCAAAGCAGTCACTGTGGTGTGTGGAGCCAAAGGGACAATTTTTCTCAAGTTAGAACTTGGGATCACTGATTTAATTGATTAGGCCCCCAGGTGACTGCACAGCAGAACCTTCCAGAGAACTTCAAAAAATACAAGCCTTTAGGCTCCACCCAGGAACTCTGGTGTGGGAGTGGAAAGCTGTATTTGCCCTAATGCCAGACTTGGCCTTACAGCCTCTGGCCTCCGGATGTGCCCTTTCCTCTGCTTGAAATGCTCTCCTCCTCCTCCTCTCTCCTTTACCTTCCTAGCAGCCAGCTCAGGACTGGCTTGTTTTAAAGAACCTTTCTGGATCAACACACACCCCCCCGTCCTGCATGCCATTGGCTCTCGGACCCTCTGTCTCAGTTAATAGAATGTGGATTTGCAGTACTAGCTTTACCTATGATTCCAATAGGTGTGATTTCAGGCAAATATGGTGCATCGAACCTTTAGAGACTTAAATCATTATCCTACTTCAGTGTAAGTGAAGCTTCTATGTCAGGTGTGAGGCGGGGCGAGGGGGACCGGACTGATGAAGGTGGGGTGAGGGGGACAGGAGGGTGAAACTGAATGTGCCTGCGAACCCTCCACATCTGGTGAGCAGCTCCCCTGTATCAGACCCAGGACGAGATTGGAGGGCCGGTCCCTGCCCACTGTGAGCTTGCACCCTGAGTGGTAAACAGAGACAATGGGCAATTTCAGTACTTCCCTCAGGGGGTTGTTGGGAGGATTACTTGAGTTAATGTATGCAAAGTGCTTAAAACCTAGCCAGGCACTTAGTAAGTGCTCCACAGATGCCACCTATTATTATTGTTATTATTTGTCTGTATGTCTGGCCTGGCCTGCTTTCTTGTCTATAAGGCTTTTATCACATTTCTTATTTAAAGCTCCTGGCCTTTTATACCTTCAGCAAATATTTGTCTCATTTCATCTTATGTCAACAAAGGTCACTGAGTGCTTTCAGTGTCCCAGATTGTAGCCAGGCGGGGCTCAGAAATGATGAGAAGGAGTCAGGGTGTCTGCCCTTGATCAGATTTGGGGGAGACTCCACTTCCATGCCTGCCTCAGGGTGAGAGACAGAGGAGCAGTAGCGGGAGGAAGGCCAGTGGAGGGACTTCTGGGATGCAGCGGGGAGCAGCCCCTTCAAGCTGGGTGGGTGGGTGGGTGGAGACAGCATTTACAGATGCCTACATTGGAGGAGAGGCCTTGAAAGAGCAGGTCTGGGATACAAATGGGCCACATTTTCTCTCTGCATCTAGACTCTGCTCAGGCCTCACCTGCACTGTCATTTAACCCTTACCTTATAAAGCGGGCCCTCTTAGAATCCCTAATTTATGGATGGGGAACCTGAGGCTTAGAGACACGAATGTTCCAGTAATCGGTATTTCAGAACTGGTAGGAATATGGTCAGGCAGACAGCGTGGGGAGCGGAGAAGGCATCTGGGCAGCTGAGCATAAGAGCTTAACCCAACTTTACAGGGTAGGTCAGCAAACCACAGCAAGGTGGTCACTGCACAGCCTCCTGGGTACCTGGGCCTCCACAGGGTGGCAAGAGCCAGGTGAGGGTCAAGAGCACTGCATGAGGAGCCTTCCCAGCTGCGGCACCAGGCACAGTCCTCCGAAATGGGACCAGTGGTGTCCGGGGAAGCTTCCTTTTCTTTCTCTCATCCCTGCATCCAACACTTCAATGAATGGGACGAAGGTGAGCGCTATCTTCCTCAACCCAAGCCTGTCTCTAGGAAGTGATTTCCAGAAGCATTGGTCACTAGTTTTCTATTGGTGTGTCACAATTTACCACAGATGTAGTGGTTTAAAACCAATGCATTTATAACCTCAGGGTCTGTGGGTTAGGAGTCTGACAATGGCTTAGCTGGGTCCTCTTCTCAGCATCTCACCTGGAGCTCAGAGCCCTTTTCCAAGCTCTTGTGGTTATTGGCAGACGTAGGACTAAGGCCCTCAGCTCCTCCAGGCCCCTCAGGGTTCCCTGCCGGGTGGCCCTCCCTGGGCCTACAGGCAACTTTCACAAATTTGGACATTCACACTGCAGGATGGTTAAGGGAATGTATGCAAGACTCCTGTTTAGAAAAGATATTGATGCCAAGTCCAAGGTCATAGATATGCCCTTAATCTAAGCTAGGGCAGAAATAGAAATAAAGTTGGTGAGCATCCAGGAAGGTGAAAGGAAAACTTTAGTTTCCAATACAGTGATGTCCTCCTACTTAAGACTCTCAGCTCCCTTAAGTGGCATTTTCGGTTGATGGGCAATTCACATCATCGTAGCTTGTTTCTTCAAGGCCATCAGAGGTGTCTCTCTTTTAGAAGCTTTCTCCTCATTAAGTCAGGCCCACTCAGGATACACTCCTTTGGATGAACTTAAAATCAACTGATTTGGGGCCTTGATTACATCTGCAAAATTCCTTCACTTTTAGTGTATTCTCCTGGATAGAGACAAGCCATAAATCCCAGCCGCACTCAAGGGAGGGGATTATACAAGAGCATAAATGCCAGAAGACAGGGCTCAAGGGGGGCTGTGGGCTCCAGGGGGAGAGGGTCGCCTTCGGGTCTGTGTCACAGGTAGGTTTAGCTAACTTTCCTCCACACATGGTAACATAGCCAAGCACCTCATGAAGCATCCATCTTACATAAAAACTGCTGTTTGAAATTTTAACCCTGCTATTTGGCTTCTGTAAATGCTTGCTTGCTTGAATAATAAGGAAAATAAGACTATTCCCATTTCAGAGAGGCCATTAAACCTTCCCCAGATGAAGTTATCAGTGCTGGCACCAGTCCAAGCCTTTGGTTGAGGTCTCAAAGCCCCAGCACATAGGGCTCTTTAAGAACTTGCAAAGGGGGCTGGAAAACCCCATATTTCGGAGACAAAGAGGGCAAAAAGGTATAAATACAGGAAACTTCCTGTGTGATGGGGCCCAGAATTTGAGAGACATTTTCCTCTGGGCCCGCACATAATAATAATAATAATAATAATAATAATAATAATAAATGTAACTCCATCTCTCTAAGCGTTGCTTGGTTCTTCTCCGGTTTTCTGTAACACTCATATACAACCTCTTCTCATGTCATCACAACTGCATGAGGAAGGGACTGATAGGGGCCATTTCACAGGAACAGAAACTGAGGTTTAGAGATCCATCCCTTTCTCAAGGTCACACAGGCAGTAGGGACTGAACCATTTCTTGAATTCAGGTTTGTCTAACATCAAACTGATCAACCCCAAATCTATGTGCCACTTAAGGGAGCTCACTGTCTTAAATAACAGAGGACACCATTGTATTGGAAACTAAAGTTTTCCTTTCACCTTCCTGGATGCTCACCAATTTTATTTCTATTTCTGCCCCAGCTTAGATTAAGAGCATATCTATGACCTTGGACTTGGCATCAATATATTTTCTGAGGGAGGAAGGACACATTTACCACATTACTGGGGGTTTTGCATTCACTCCCTTGTAACCGTCCTGCAGTGTGAATGTTATCCAAATTTTTGCTACAAGGAAACTCACCTGCAGGCTCAGGGAAGGTATGCGACACTACGCTTCTTGTACTTGCTGGGAGTCAGATACTAAACTTACCATCTTTCTATCACACTTTGGGCACTCGTAGGCCAACTCAAATGGTTTTCTAAAACAAAAAAGAGAGACAAGAGGAGGTTCCTTTTTGTTTGCTTTAGGCAGGTCTATTTTTAGCTCGCTGACCTGTTGCTAGAATGGAAACTAGTGACTTAAACATGAATGGAAACCACTTTAAAAAATAATAGCAAGGCCCTGGTGCTGCCTACAGTGAAACTGAGGGTGAGGTTTTCAGAGGAGTATAGAGACTCTGCCTTGTTTTGCTCGATTGTAATAATACCCTTCGTTTGTAGAACTGACTGCAACCTAGAAAAAAGATTCACAAAATTATATAACTGAATTGTCCTAACGACTCTGTTTACAGATGAGGGAAAGTTTCAGGGGAGGTTCTGTGTCCTGCCCGCCGTGGCACAGCACACAAGAGGAAGGGCTGGTCTACTGCACAGGCACTCCCTGCCGGCTGCCCCGCTGTCCCCTGTCTCCTGAGCAAAGATTGTCCTATGGGTGGAGATGTCACTGGAGAGCGTTAGGGATGTGAGATGAACGCCATCAGTCACCACAGAAACACCCAGGGTTGACTCCAGAGTTCAGCCATCAACATCCTGTTGGTGAAACTCCTCAAACCACTAGGCCAGGGCTATTGTCTCCCATCCTGGAGGGTGACATAACTCACCCTGCACTCTGCCCTTTGCATGATTTTGGTACTTTTAATGGGACGCCTAGCTTGCTCAAGCTACTTTTTTTGGTATAGTTTAATATCCCTCATTTACAAAACAGAGCCAGGGAAGAGAATGCTTGTAGAGAGCAAGCTGGGCCTTTCCCATTTCCCCATTCAGGTTCAAACGCACTACCTGGTTTGCATGTTTACTGACATTGTGAATGTGATGTTGTGAAGGCGGCACCCAAGGTACTGGTCAAACAGTGATATCAGGCACAGAAAGGTGGAGAATCTAGAAAACGACTTCCATTGATCTGCATCTTAATGGGGATTTTTCTTCCCCCCCCCCTGTCCCCCCATAATTTCAAAGCAATTCTGACCTATGCCAGTCAAAAGGTTTCTTTCTTTAGAGGTAGTATGTGGCATTAGAATATTTATAGAACAATTTAGCTTCTGAAGATGATGGGCTCCTTGTAGAAGCTGGAAGGGGGTCTCTGAGGCTGTAGTGATGACAATCAGGAAAGGGGACACGATTCATGGTAAATGATGCCTGGAAAACATCAATGGGGACAGGGAGAAGATTCAGAGTTAAAGCCAATCATGCTGTGTTTCCTCCTCCCCGCAACATCTGGACAAGAGTGAAACAAGATTCAAATGGATGTCAAGTGCAGCCAAGAAGGGCAGACCAAGTCCTGCATGTCAGCACCTCCAGACCAGTTCCACCAGGTGGGCAGGAGATTCATGCTGCTACCCAGGAAGGGGAGAGCCTGGGCCTCAGTACTGACCTCTGCACTCACAGCCAGGGCCCAAAGACCGAGATTTATCTCCAAGTCATCACTCCCTGCCCTGGAAAGGCTCTGCTCTCCCGTGGGCACCTCTGCTCACTGGCCAAGCACTACAGTGTGCAGGTCAGTAGCAACCTTGGCTTTCAAAATCCCAAGCCTTGAGTCCACATTCTTTATGATTTTAATATAAACTTAATTTGTCTTTGAAGGCAAATTAATAGAACCCTGATAAAAACAAGGATAATATTTAAGAACCACCTGACAGTCCAGTCAGGTTGACACAAAAAATTAACCATCACAAGGGTCTCAGGAGTCATCTGGTGCAGCCCCTCTGCCAAAGCATGACTCCCTGCGACCATTCGTCGTCAGTAAACCCGAGGAGGTTCATACCTGAAGGAGGTTCATACCTATTGTCCTTCCTGATGTGGGTGGGCCTCAACCAAACAATTAAAGACCTAAGTAGAACAAAGAGGAACTCCTCCTGTCCGACTCCCTTGGACATCAGTCTTCTCTTGTCTTTGGAAACATTGGCTCTTCTTGGATCTTAGACTATTGGCTCTCCTAGTTCTTAGGTCTTTGGACTCAAACTTGAACTATATACCATTGACTCTCCTGAGCCTCCAGCTTGCTGATTGAAGATGGCGAGAATTCCCAGCTGCCACAGTCACATGCACCAAGTCCTTATAATAAGTGTATTGTAAGGGTTCTCCAGAGAACCATGCTATTCTATTGGTTTTGTTTCCTTGGAGAACTCTGACTAATACAGATTTGCATGCTGCTTTAACAAATACTTAAAGTTATGGAAGTGGCTTTGAGTCAGTGTTGGTTAATGGGTAGACAGGAGAAGACCTTTGAGGTACATGCTAGATATGTGTATGTTAAAGATGATTCTGATGATATTTCAAGAGGAAATGAGTAACAGGTTATTGGAAACTGGAGGAAAGATAATTCTTGTTATAACAGGATAAATAACCTGACTGAATTGTGGGCTAGTGTTTTGTAGAACTTTTGAATGATGAAATTAGATATTTAGTAGAGGAGATTTCTAGACAAAGTATTGTAGGTGTGACTTGGATCCTCCTTACTGCTGTGTGAGAGGAGAGATTTGAATGAAAGAAGGGCTTGTTAGGCAAAAAGGAACCAGACTTGAGATTTGGTAAATTATCAGACTACCCATATTGTAAAAAATGAGAAAGTTTGTTCTGAGGAGAACACTGAGGGTATGTCTCAACAACCATTTGACTTACCGGTAACAGCCCATGGACTTAACCAGACATCTCAGTAGAAGCCAAAAATAGAGATGGAGTTCTATCAGCAGATATATTGTGGGCTGGAACTAAAGAACAGAAAAATGAGACAAAAATGAAGAAAGACTGTTGGACTTCATAGATCCTACAGGCCCAGACCATAGAGCTAACATGCACTATTCTTCAAGTAGAGAATGACTCTGAAGGCAATTCCAACAGAAATCATCATCTCAGTCTCTCTGACTGGGGCCATTGCCTTAGTTTCGATAGGCCAAATGGCCTTCAACCCCACAGAGCTTTGGGGACAGGGCTTCCCAGAGCCTCGGGGCAGGACTCCCACCCAGCAGAGCCTTGAGGGTGGGACTGCTGCCCTGGTGGGCAGTGAGTCAAAAAGAATTATTTTTGAGCTTTAACATCTAATGAAATTTGCCTTGCTATGTTTTGAACCTGCTTGGGACTTGTCACCCTTTCCTATTTCTTGTTTCTCCCTTTTGGAATGGGAATGTCTATCCTATGCTTGCCCCACCATTGTGTTTTGGAAACACATAATTTGTCTGGTTTCACAGACTCATAACTGGAGATAAATTTTGCTTCAGGATGAATGGTACCTGGATTCTCACCTGATGTAGATGAAATTTAGATGAGACTTTGGATTTTAGAGTGCTGGAAAAGTTAAGACTTTTGGAGCTGTTGGTGTGACATGAATGTATTTTGCCTGTGAGAAGGACATGACTTTGGGAAGAGCAAGGGAAGAGCTGAAGACTGAATTGTGTCTCCCTATAATTCACACGTTGGAGCCCTAACCCTCTAAGTGACTATATTTGAAGATGAGGCTGTTAGGAAGTAACTGAAGTTAAATGAGGTTATAAGGGCAGGGCCCAAATCCAGTAGTATTGGTGGCCTTATGAAAGGAGAAAGAGAGATCTCTTTCTTTCTTTCTCCACCATGTGAGGAGCCAGTGATAAGGAGGTCATCTGCAAATCAGCAGGAGAGTTCTCATCAGGAACCAAATCAGCTGGCATCTTGATCTTGGTCTCCCCAACCTCCAGAACATGAGAAATAAATTTCAGTTGTTTAAGGCACTTAGTCTGCGACATTTTTTATGGAAGTCCCAGCAGACTAAGGCATCTCTTTAAGATCTTGGTGTTGTGATTACAAACAAAAAGCATCCTCTCGAGTCAACGCTTACCATCTGCCAATAAGTCAATCAACATTTTCTTAATTTCCTCTGTGTAGAAAGCACTGCAGAGAATATAGAGCTGTGCACAATATGTTTCTTTTTCCAATGGAGACTACAGGTTAGCAGAAGAGATAGAACTTGGACATGTACACCAACAGGTATGTAATTCAGAGTGTAGCAGAAGATAGTGCTAATGTTGAGTTTGGAAGGAGGAGCAATGATTTTTGGCGGAGAAGTTACCCAGAAAGGTTTTATGGAGTGAGAAGTGATGTTAATAAATGTCTCTAGGAAGCAAACTTTTTGCAGAGTTCCTACATACCAGCTAAGTTAATGGGTCACATGCTTGGGTTAAGTCCACAGTATCACTCATGTTGCTATTCTCAGCATCTTTCACTGGCTGCCAATGGAAGAGAATCAGGTCTCCAGTTTCATGGGCAACACAGGAGCCACACTGACTTTCAAGTGAGACACAACTGCCACTGATACATATGAGCAGTTCATGGAAAATGACTCAGGTTAATGCTGTTCTAGAATTGTGTACAAGCATAGGGCTCCAGGTTGTCTGTCCCTGTACAAGCATCACGTTGGGCAAGGTCACAATTGCTGCCCCTTTGTAACCTAAGCAATGAAGTGATGCCACAAGTGCTTGAGCTACTGGCTGCCATACTTGTGGATTGTAGTGGAGATTACATCCTTACAAGGTTCTCTATCCAATGAATGAGCAGAGAGGAATTGTCAGCTCTAACCATAGAAAAGACCTCATAGTTTCTTCAGTCCCAATAGTTTTCAAGTAGTTCCTGGTGGCAAGGAATCCTTTTTTGGTCAAACTATTTTATGGAACCTTACTATATAAAAAAAAAGATAAAAGAGGGGCTGCTCTGGCTCAACCTTCCCCTACCCCAAGATGGCTCTGAGCATTTACACAAAACACTATAGCTGTAGGGACCATAACCTCCAAACCCCAATTCATGCCTACCCTGCCCTCTATTCTTAGGCAACAAGGTTCTTTCATCCAAATTAATTCCCAGGGGATTTTTTGCTTGCCTGAGGTCACACAGCTACGTGTGGGCCAAGATGGAACTGGAACCTCGGTTTTCTGACTCCCAGCCAGTGTTCCTCATCTTCTAGGTGGCCTTGTCCAATGATACTAAGGGATCTGACAGCCCTGCATTCCTGTTACCCCAAAGAACCCAGTGACACAGGGAAGACAATGATGGTGTGTCAGTCAGGAGCTCAGTGGAAACTATTTGCACCTCAGACTGGGCACTTGGAAGGGAATTTAGTGAACTGATTATTTACAAATAGGGTTCAGAACCACATAGGAGACAGCAGAGAAATATATCTGGGAGAGCAACAGCAAGGACCCTCTACCTAGGCCTGAACCTTTACCTAAACCCAGTCATTGGAAGGAGCGTAATCTTTAGTAGAGGGGTGCAGACAACCTAGAGTAGCCCCATAGTACCTGACTTCATGACCCTTCATACCTCCTATCTTCCTTTGGTGCCTCACTGGTCACCCCCATCCTCGGCAGCCAGAGGGCAGGGAACCCCTTGATACAGTGCCCCTATCAGCCTCCCAAGGTTCTGGCCTTATGGAGAGGGTGAAGAGTGGATAGGGAGGGACAGAGATCGTCAGCACAACTGATTAGGAAGTAGTCACTTCACTGTGGCACTGCCTGGTGAAACACTGTTTTGAGGTGAGCTTTTTACACAAAGGTAACTATGGGAAGAAATTAATAAGGAGATTAAATGGGCATGTTTCCTGCTCTGCCGCACTAAAATGGTACAATGATTTTTAAATTAATATGTGATATTAAATACTTAGGTTTCTCCTCTGGGTAGAATGAATTACTTCAGGTTCTGTTCCCTGTTTATTCCTCTAGACCCATCTCTCACCATTCTCTACCTCATCGCCCAAGTGATAACGATACTGAACAAATAGCTCAGGGCTCCCAGAGGGGCCAAGCATCTTCTCCTCCCAGATATTGCACATGCTTCCCTCTCTATCTTGCACTTTTCTCCTTATCCCTGTTGCCTAGACTTAGCTCTAGGTAGCCTTTCAGCCTCTCCCTCCCACCCGTCCTGGTTCAGGACTCTCTTGGGTGTTCCTCTAACACCCTTTGAATGGCTTTGTCACCACTCCCTTCCCATTGTCTTCTAAAGAGCATGCTTGATGATCTGGGTCTGCTCTTGAGGCAGCCATAGGGTCAAGGGTAGCGATTACTGACCCAATCGCCCTGGTATGTAGACAGTGCCTGACGCAGCTGCTCAGTGATGCTGTGGAGGGAAAGAAGGACTTCTTGGGCTTCAGTCTTCTCTTCTTTGAAAACAAAATATGGAAAACTCAGTGATTCTTTATGAAAGATTTTGATAGATGGCTATAAACAAAGGCACTCACCCATTGACTTATTTATTTTCTTTACAGTCCACTTTAGAGCTCCGTTTTGTGAGTAACCAACCCCAGCAAAGGCAGGAAGTCCCCAAAGGCCCCCCTGCATGAGTCACAGAAGGAGGCCTCCTGGTGACGGCCAAATAGCTTCACGCGATGTCCAGGTTTATGGAGCATGCACACTGTTACCCACTGAGACCTCAAAACAAAACTGTGGGGCTGGGGCAATTAGTCCATAAGTCATTATCTGCATTTTACTGATAGAGGAAAACTGAAGCTCCCAAAGTCACACAGCCAGTTACAGATCCATGTAGGGCCGAGCCTCCTGACCTTCTGCCCGGTGTCCTTTCCTCTCCAACACAGCGACCTGAAAGAGCATTGGCACCATCTGCTCAGGCCTTTCATCCCACACACAAGGAACCAATACATTGATGATTGCTCTGATGTTTTGCTACCTTTGAGATGCCAAATAACGTTAAAATTTGGAGTGGAGGGCCAATTAAATTTTTGTACTGACTTTCCCTTTCCCTTACTGCCCCACTAGGTGTTTTTCCACACTCTCTTAGAATCTCTTCTCAAAGGACCCGGTTTATGTTAATCTCTGAGTCATTCATTCAAAGAAACATTTTTTTTTGGAGGACCTACTATGTGCTAGACACTGTTCTAGGTGCTGGAGTACAGCAGTGGATAAAGTAGACAGGGTCCCTGCCTTCACAAGGCTTATATTTTAGAGGGTGAGACAGATAGGACATAAAGAAATAAGCAAAGTAATTTCAGATTACAAAAAGTGTTATGAAGGAAATAATCTCCTATGATTTAGATAGGAGAGGGGGATAAAAGACTTAGCTGACAAAGGCACTATATTGTAGTCCATAATTGAGGGCTTAGCCCTTCCTTATCAGGTGCTGAGGACATATTTGGTAAATGAATGCATATATGCAACAATTAAAGTGAATGAATGTTTATTTGTATTCTCTTTTTAACCAGACATCCCTCACCCTATCTTGACCTAGCTGTTGTTTCTTTGTACCAGCCGGTCCTTACTTAACACCTGCGTGTGTCTTCTCCCCCCATCCCCACACACCTGTAACTCCCTTGGTAAGCTGAGATGTGCAGGAGCAGTGTAGGCCTGAGCTGAGCTCTGCAGAACGCTTCATTCCCTCTTCCAGCAGGCTGTGAGGGAACCTACCCATGACGGGATGTGGTGGGCAAGAACTCCTCTTCCTTGACATCACTTTCCCAACCTTGACCCTCCGCGTCCCCCCTCCCCCCAGCAGTTTAGGGACGTTACTCTTTCACTGGCCCTTTGGTGGCTCTGCGCATGACTGCACACTCCCCTTCCTGGAAGGTGTGGAATTTCAAGGCTTTCTAGTAAGAATACTAACAAAGCCCTACCCAGCCATTCCCCACATTCCTCCCTGTCTGTACTGCAGCGTGGACTTTAGACCAAGTGGGATCAGGCCGTGAAGAAGTCCCTGGAGAGAGGGCTGAGGGTTTACAGTGAGAACTATGGGCTGTCACTGAACATATGCCACAAGGAGGCTCAGCTCCCCTGTTTTATTGGCATTTCATTTTCTTCCATTTCCCAAAACATGCAGGCTTCTCCCTGTGCGGTTCATAAAAACAGGCACCCAGCCTCAGTAATTCCCTTTATGAGCCAATCATTTCTCCCCTCTACTAAGGCTTATTCCATTTATTGCTATTCTTTTCAGTTCCCACAAACTCCAATTGCATGTCATTTAAACGGGCTCCCAGACAAGAGATAAAAATGTCAGTCAGTACTAAAAGCTAATCATTGACTTCTTAAATGTCCCTTATTAAAACCACTCATCTATGCAGCCATGCAACCTGAGACCAAGGGAGTCTACCCAAGTCTTTATCTCCGTGTGTGAAATCTCTCCCGAGTTGTGGAGCTTATAGAAACATAATGTCATAGACTCATCCGGTGAGAGAACTGGAAAAGCCTTAGAGGTGACCTCATTCAACTCAAGGAAACTGAGTCCCAGGCAGGGTGGGTGGGGCTTATTCCAAGTTACCCAAACTGGTAGGGTGGGGCTGGGACAAAAGCATGAGCCCTGCACGGTTGTGGTCCTGTGTTTTTTCACGGTTCCAAACTGCTGGTTGTACAGCCACCGCATCTCATATCAAAGCTGTCCTCTAAAGCCAGGCTCCCTCACGGTTCACATTTCTCACGTTAGCTCTGCCATCTCCCAGTGTCCTCAGGCCAAAGCCTCAGAGTCATCCTTGGCTGCTCTCTGTATTCCATCGGATACTGGCCTTGGTTCAGAGTGGTCCCCTGGGCTGGCACCCCCACCAGAGCGGAAGAACGATGGGGAAATGCTGTTTTCCTGACCCCCATGGAGTCCACCGTCAGGGGAGTCTTCATTGTACCTCCTCTGAGCATCCACTGCTTACACAGAAGGAACGTTATGCACGTGGTGGCCTTTGCCAAACGTTGAGTAAGATGTACCCTGCTTCAACTTCACGAGCCTCCGAGAAATGACATCACTTTTGCAAGTGCTTAGAAGCTACGTTTTTTTAAATTTTTATTTTGTTAAAAATGTCACTTAGTTGTGTCCCCCTATTCAGTTTCTAAAAAGGTCATAGGTTTAGAAGTTTCAGAAATTATAGAGGATGAGAAGGTTCTACTTGTCTAATAAGTATAAGCTTTTAATAGGAAATGGCAATAAAATAGAAAATGAAAATAAGGACTCTTAAGAACCTGTGACAAGGAACCACATAGCTTTTGAGACTGTGCTTCAAATATGATTTTGAGCTTCTTGGAAGGCATCAACATAAAAAGAAAAACCACATTTAGTTACAGAATTTCTGAGAGCAGACGAAGCCATCTGATTTCTTGGAGGAAATACAATTTCCTCCCAACGAATTACTAGTACTTTGAAAAATAATGTTGTTTGTTTTCTATTTATGAAAGTATTTCATGCTCTTCGTAGAAAATTTGGAACAGCTAAGTATAAAGAATATCATCCCTAATCCATATGGTAACTTCTGATCACATTTTCCTTTCTTTCTCCAGTCTTAAAAAAAAAATTAGGATCATATAGCCTACACATTTTACAGTGCTTTAGTCACAACATTTTAGTATTAGCTTTCCTTAACTTTAACTACGTTTTTGCATGGGCACTGGGTTCTAAGGCCATTTCTCACCAGATGTTTTATGTGGAGTATGTGGGGGACATTGAGGACTGTAAGGAGCAATGTTATCAACTTTTAAAATTAGCAAACGCAGTAGAAAACTTTGTATGATTTTTTTTTTCTAGTGGTAAAAACTGAGGCCAGGATATTTAAAATGTAACTTAGTGAGGGTGGTTTTCACAGGTGCTGACCTTACTTGGTAGGAGTATTTAACTACTGGAAGTCCAACAGGATCCAATACAAGACAGAAATCTGGAAGGGTAGATGGCATCACATACCCTTGGTGGACCTTCCCTAAATGTCACTTTCTGGGGTGGGGGGAGGGGGGAGGATTTTTGATTCAAGGCTGCTTTGAGGTTTTACATTATTAAGGAATCTCTTCAGGTGGTAGTTGGGTCTCTAAGGTACTAAATAATACTTCAGTGAATTGGGAAAGATTGTGACTTGCTTAGAGGGTCTCTCTTGCATTCAAGGGGTCACTTTGGACTGAAAAAATGGGAGGATGTGTCCCCTCCTTTGACTCTTCAATTGCATCTTCAGTCAGCACTTCGCATTTTCCTGCATCTTCACCACACTGTGAGGTCTGAAGGGAATGTTCCTATCCTAAATTTATAAATAAGGAAACCAAGGCTCAGGGGACGTAAGTGCTGTGTCCAAGGTCATATTCCAGTGAAGGATGGAGCCAGGGCTAGACTTTATGGTCCATGCCACTGGGCTGTGTGCTTTGCTCAGCCCCTGGCGGTGGCTCTTTTGGGAGCTGACCCAGCCCTCTCATTGTTTTCCATCCCTGGCACCCAGGGCCCAGCTTCTCAAAGTGCGGTTCCTATGCCGGAAGCATCTCCTGGAAACTTGTTAGAAATACAAACTCTCGGGCTTCCCCCCAGATCCACAGGGTTTGAACAAGCTTTCCGGATGGCCCTGAGGCATGCTAACATTTGAGAACCCCAGTTCTAGACATTCTCAATAAATATGGTTGAATGAAAGTCTTAAAATTCCCATAGACTTTCATGAACATATTTACAATATTTAAGAACTCCCATTTATACCTTTATTTAAAAACTTCCAATGACTTCTCAGTAACCACCCCTTATGCACTAACCCCCAGTCAGAGAGGGGAATATTGTATCACACAGTGACAAGGAGACCGACACTGTGCTCCTATCTGTGGGAAGCAGGGAGAGAAAACAAGGCACCACAGGGATAGACAATGCTGACGGGCATGTGACGTCAGATAGAAGATGGTAGTATAAGTAATGCTTATTTTGTATCACAAGCTATCCTTAAATGCTTTATATGAACTACCTCATTTAACTCTGACCACAACTCTATGAGGGATGTACTTACTACATTGCATTCCCACTTTACAGATGAACAAACCAAGGCCAGGAAACTGGCCCAAGATTACAAAGCTAGGAAGTGATAAAGTCCAGTAGATTGCACAGCGCAGGAGCTTACCTGCGGTTGCCTTTTGCCTTTTCATGGTCTTCATTAGTGCCACAGCAAGGCACAGGGGAAGATGCTGGGTGGAGACTTGCTGGATAGCTCTTGCACCTAGGACAGTACCAAGCACCTTGCTGATGACTAATATTTGTCGGTGAATGAATGGAATGAACTAAACATAAAATAATTCTAATAGAAATGATTAGAAAAGGTTTGCCAGGAGGGTGGGACCTGAGTTGGTATTTGAAAACAGAGACAGGAAAATGCAATCCAGAAGAAAGGGCACAGACAACAGTACAAATAGAGCAAGTGGAACTCTGACAGAAGTGGTGGGTAAGACGTTCACTGGAGGTGTGGGGAGGCAAAGGGGAAGTCCTTAAAGGGGAACAGTGAGAAAACTGGGAAGAGCGAGTGAGAGCTCTGGGAGGCAGCCCAAGGGGTTGGATTTTATCCTGTTATCAATGAAAGGTCATTGGAGGGTTTTGAGCAGGGGCTCCAAAAAGTCAAAGAAATAATTTAGGGTGTTCCATTATTTATTATTATTATTGAATATACTGGGGTGTCATTAGTTAATAAAATTATATAGTTTTCAGGTGTACAATTCTATAACACATCATCTGTATATTGTAGTGTATGTTTAAGTCTCCTCCCATCACCATTTACCCCTTCTTTACCCTCCCGCAGCCCACTTTCCCTCTGATAATCACCATACTGTTGTCTGTGTCTATGAGGTTTTGAGGGTGTTTTGCTTAATCCTTTCACCTTTTTCACTCAGCCCCGAAAACCTCCCTCCCTCCCCCAGCTGTCAGTTTGTTTTCTGTATCTATGAGTCTGTTTCTATTTTGTTTGTTAGTTTATTTTGTTCTTGAGATTCCACATATAAGTGAAATCACATGGCACTTGTCTTTCTCTGACTGGCTTCTTTCACTTAGCATAATACTCTCCAGGTCCATCCATTATTTTTATTTTTAATTTTAGAGGAAAGTCGGTTGGACTATGGATCTGGGGGAGTTTGCTGGGATGGCAACAAGAAAACAATCTTTCCCCAAAAGTCACGAATCTATTCTGATTCATTCCGATTTGCATGCAGTCATAATGACAATATGCCTATCACTAGGGCTTGCAGGGGCACCTGATGAAAATGACATCTGTAGTTCACTGGAAGAAGCCAGAAGCGATGTCATAGGAACAAGGGATATGAAATTAAAAAAAACCATAGGGCCAAAAATGAAGAATGGAAAAATTGCTGTGATTCCTGTTACTCAAGGATAGAATGGAAGCAATTAGCTAGTCTGTTTACTTAAAATAAATATTTATCACAAATATTCATATATTTATTATAAACACTTATTATATTTATTTATTATATTATTTATTCTGAATCATCATCTAGCTTAAACATGGCTTCTTCTCAAAGACAAAGCCCTAAAGGAAGTAACTTCCTCTCTTTCTATGTGAGCAGATCTGTTTGAACCACACTGCCCATTTAGTAGTGAAAAGTCAAACAAAAATGACAATGTAGTATACACCTTGCATACACACAATGCACACGTAAGACCCAACCCTAGGGTCAATCAGTAATACCCCTTGGTTATTGTTTAACTGACTTGCTATCTTTTATAGGAAAACTCGGATCTGAGCCCTTACAATGTCCATCACCTTTCAGTGGAGTCTGGAGTGATTATTAAAACAGAATCACTAGATTTAATCCAGTGAAAAATAAAACTGTAGTCTTTTTATGTTTTTTAAATATATTTTTAATTGATTTCAGAGAGGAAGGGAGAGGGAGAGAGTGATGGAAACATCAACGATGAGAGAGAATCATTAATTGGCTGCCTCATGCACATCCCCTACTGGGGATCAGACCGCAACCTGGGCATGTACCCAGAACAGGAATCTAACTGTGACCTCCTGGTTCATGGGTTGATACTCAGTCACTTAGCCACTCCAACCAGGCAGATTGTAGTCTTTTTAAATTTAAAAAAGGATCATACTATTCATGTTACTTGTGACTTGAGTTTTTCTCCGATGACACTTCCTCCATAGGAATCCAGCTCATTCTTTTTTAATAGCTATATACTATTCCATAATATGGTCATACCATACTGTAATCAACCATTCTCCTATCAATGCACATGTTGTTTATACTATTTTGCTTTTGAGGATCAAATATTAGTGATTATAAAAGGGCAATTTTTCTACAGAATTTAATTCATTATATATATATGTATACACACACACAACACAACACACACACACACACTAGAGGCCCGGTGCATGAAATTCAGGTGCTCTGGGGGTGGGGGGGTCCCTCAGCCCTGTCTGAACCCTCTTGCAGTCCAGGAGCCCTTGGGGGATGCCCAATTGCTGGCAGTTGTACATCCTTAGCGCTGCCGTGGAGGCGGGAGAGGATCCCACCACCGTCGCTGTGCTCACCAGCCATAGCCCGGCTTCTGGCTGAGCGGTGCTCCCCCTGTGGGAGCACACTGATGACCAGGAGGCAGCTCCTGGGTTGAGCAGCATCTGTTCCTTGGTGGTCAGTGTGGTTGTTTCACCGTTTGGTTAATTTGCATATTAGCCTTTTATTGTATAGGATATTGTCATGTTGGTTGGCAAAGAAACCTTTTCTCTCCATTAAACTGGTAGAAACCTTGAGGAAAATAATGTTTTAAAAAAGAGTTAGCTGCAACATACTGGCTTTCTTGTTTTTCCTCACTTTCTATGTAGGCTTTCTATGAAGTGGGGGCTGCAGACAGGTAGCCTCCCAAACCACGGCACTGCTCAGAGGTGGGCACTGGGAGCTCTCAGAGCGGCACCCTCAGAAAGCCCCATTCACTAACCACAACACGCCAGTTTTTCATAACTTAACCTCTCAGGTGAGGGTCCAACATCTGACTGGTCCCCTAGACAAAGAGGCAGGTGACTTCAGAGGGTAGAGGACGGGGCCTGCATAAGATGGATACTTCAACAACACTAGGCTCTGCTGGCTTCTAACAGACAAGCCATATCATGGAATTTCAATAAATAATTTACCCCGGCTCCGGTTTCCGCTCAGTGTTCACTTTCAGCAGGAGGCTGCCATTCTTATTGGCAAGCCGGCCCCTCCTCCGCACGAGGTACGGAAATTTAGCTGAGATTCGCTGATGTTTTTAGAACGCAGTAGGGCCAGATTACCATGTGCAAGGGAAGAGATTTTTTTCTGACTAAGAGTACTGTGCAATCCAGATGTGCAAAGATATACTTTTTAAAACAAAAAAGAAGAACTGGACATCACTGACCTAAGGCATAGGTTATGAAGGCATTTGCATTGTTGCTATATGAGGCCTTTATCTTCAAAGGTAGGAAGACCATCCTTCTCAATAAGTCAGGGGTTGGACCTGAGGATCTATATTTTTACCAAGCTCCTAGGGGAGGCTGATGCTCCAACTTGAGTAGCAAGGCTATAGACAACCTAGAATTTTATATCAGGAAAACTGTTCTTTTCAGGGCCATTGCTGGGAATTCCGTGGGAGAGATAGAAAGCACTTCATGGGACTGGGTTGAGGGGTGGGCTCATGTTCATTTTCCTAAAAGGACTGTGAAGCTGTAGGGCGTGGTATTCTAGCTATAATTTCAGTCCACGGATGCACAAGGACTGAGTGTGGGGCTGTAGTGTTATTGTGCCTTCTCCGCCAAGAGCACATGCCCACAAGTTACCTCACTTGATCTCACCGAGAACTCGTGAACAGTGGGCACTGCTGTTATTCCCAGTTACAGATGAGGGAGAGAGCTCTGAGGCCAATTCAAGCCTCTTCTCTCCCCGTGCCCGCCCTCCGCTTTCTGGGTGAAAAGATTGAGAGAAGAAATGCCTTGCTCAAAACTAGTGTATAATCTTATACAATTTTGTCTCCAAGGCCTTGTTTCTCTCCAGCCCCACATTAGGTGTCTGAGGCTGTGGTCTTTGCCTGCAGGCTACATTTCAAACAACAAGAATGAATATACATGAACCTGAACTATATCACTGGGCTGAAAAGAGAAAAATAAAACAGGGTCTATTTTATGACTTGGTAGAAAGAGATCCTCTTAAAGAAAGGTGTGGTAAGAGCAAATTGGGAGAACACAGGGGGAAATGGTGCTTCTCATTTTAGTTTTGCCCATTTCATTGACCTCTTCAGCAGTCCTGTGCTCTCTGTGTGCAGAATTCCATCTAAGGTTAGCATTTTAAATAAAGCACCTCATCGCCAAATGACACTGCCTTCTTTCCCACTGACCCTAGTGGAGACCTAGTGGACACCGCAGAATTTTCTACATCATGCTTCCAGCAGCCTCTTCCAATAGTTGGGGGATGAAGCCCGCTGAATAGGCTTTGTCACTCCTGAGCCTCCATCAAAAGATAATTTGGAGGTGTTGATCCTCAACATTAGATAAGATCAAGAAGTCTATCTGCTATTGAAGGCCACTGCTTAGCATCATCTAGTCTAAACATAGCCCAACAATAGCAGGCTTCCTTCCTTAGATAGAGTTTGCAAGTAAACGGAAGTTATTGTGATTGGCTTGTCCTGGCTGACAATGGTAGAAATAGTTTGCCTGGATTTGGGGTGTGGAGGACACAGCCATAGTACAATTTTTAACAAACAGGTGCAAATATTCTATCTGGTACTTTTAAACTAAAAAGGTCAATGGGGGGAAAAAAGGAGACTCATGTAGTACTTTAAATAATAAAGAATTAAACAAACAAACAAAAAAACACAAATGCTATGCTTTGATGAATATCCACAGTGACACAAACTTCTATTCCAAGCCTATGGGTGGAGCAATCTCTGTTGAGCTGGAAACACGTCTTCTCATCTTCTGATAGGCCAAGGGGCTGACTCGAGGGGTCCCCTCTGTGGAACCCAGTATTAGGATGCAGAAGCCAAAGCAAGGTGTTTTGGTGCCTGTGAACTTGAGTACCCCAGCAGCACCAAGTCACCTTCTGAGACTTCTAGGAAAGGTCTGGTAGAGCAGAACAATTTTTGCACTGGACTTATTTTGGAGTTCGCTTATTTTGGATATATTTGGGGGTGGGGGTGGGATGGGTAATCTCATATCTTTATAATGGCCACTGTTGGTTTTTTCCTCTGAGGCATGACATGGAGAATTTACACTATAGCTCTTCACAAACAAAGGCCATTTCTAACTTCCTCATACATAATGAATAATGCTGAACAAGTGATCAGGGAGAGAACCAGAGAATCCCAAGTTCCACATCATCCAGCCATCTCTTCGTTTTCCAAGGCACAGATGCAGAAGACCACAGGGAGGCAAGGATTCGCTCAAGGATGCGTTTATCTTACAGAACATCTGGGACTACCCAGAAGGGCTTCTGACTCACACTGGCCTGGCAGAGAGCAGGGGGTGGGGTTTAACCTGCCTCCCGTTGTAGGACTTCTGAAAGAAAATATGGTAGACCTTGAAACATTTTCCTTTCTGAAAAGAAACATAAACTCCACACCAGGTTGTGGCTTCCTGGGTGATGGCTTGGGCTGTTGTGTGTGTGGTATAGTTACTGGGGTAAGTTTTTATTTTTTTTATTTTTATTTTTTAAATATATTTTATTGATTTTTTACAGAGAGGAAGAGAGAGGGATAGAGAGCTAGAAACATCGATGAGAGAGAAACATCGATCAGCTGCCTCTTGCACACCCCCCACTGGGGATGCGCCCGCAACCAAGGTACATGCCCTTGACCGGAATCGAACCCGGGACCCTTGAGTCCGCAGGCCGACGCTCTATCCACTGAGCCAAACCGGCTCCGGCAAGTTTATTTTTTTTAATGGGAGTACAATAAATAGAACATTTCCCGCTGTAGTCTGCCATTTGGAAAAGCGTTCCATTTCCCCTTTGGGCCTAGGGGGTTACAAAAGACAGATTCCTTTTCAATTACAACTGGGCCTGGGCTCGAACATATAGCTCAGCAGGGAGCAAGCTCAGATTGAGTTTTTTCAAGGCAGAGAAAATGAAGTCAGGTCTCCTTGACACAAAACCCAGCTCAGTTTCCATGTGTGTAGCTGTGAGGCTGTTTTAAGAAAGCTCCTCTAAAGCAGTCAACTGATGGGAAGAAGGAGTGTGGGGAGGATGGATTTAGCCACACAGCTTCTGGTGGGGAGGGGTGAGAGGGCTTGGGAGCTGGAGTGTGAGCCTGGCTTCTTGTCTTTACCCTGAGTGACTCCTCCACTTTACCGCAGAATAAACCTTGGTTAGAATCTATACCCTGCCGTAATCAGACCTTTTCTCCCTGTGTCTTCAGCATTTTACCCTTTGAGAGAGTAGAATGACAAATAAGCAGGGACTAACAAGAGCATCTCTAAAGGTGACTTTTGAAACGATTCAGTTCCCATAGCTTCTCTGATTATATCTAAACTAGAGGCCTAATGCATGAAATTCGTGCAAGAGTAGGCCTTCCTTCCCTCCGCTGCTGGCACCGCTTACCTCTGGCACCTGGGACCTGGGCTTCCCTCTGGCTGCCAGCAGGCACCCGGGACCTGGGCTTCCCTCGAAGCCCCAGCTTCGTCCAGAAGGATGGAAAGACGTCTGGAAGGATGTCCAGTCTAATTAGCACGTTACGCTTTTATTATTATAGATTACTTACATTGATGATTTTGACTGAGATTTCATCCATCTTCATTCCACTGCCGACTCCACCCCACCTATGGTCTGTGTCTTGGAAAGTCATCTGAACTCTGTACCTCAGCTGGCCTCGTTGGAAAATGAAAGGGTTGAGTGAAGCTGGAGGGGTCTGGGTGGGGGTAGGGTAGCTTTGCAAAAGGGATGCTTCTTCAACTGCTTTTCAAGGTAATGTGCAGAGGATACCATGGAAATACGTTAAAGGAGAGTCTTGAAGGAGCCTGAGAAGGTGGTTACAGGAGGTTCTTGCTGTATGTCTGTATCCCCCCTCCAACCTGCAGTGCTGGCCGCTGCCTCACAGGTCCGCCTGCTTGCCTTTCAGGGTAGAATGGCAGCCTGCAAGCTCTATCATCCTCTCAACTCAATTGACTATCAAGCCTGAGCCATGAGCCAATCACAGTGCTGGGAGCTGGGGCTGCCTAGCTCACGAAGTCTCCATTCAGGCATTGGAATTCTTAGATGCAAATAAAAGACAGTGTTATTCACCTTCTCCCCGCCACATTTTAGGAATACTTTAGAGTGTCCTTCAAGATCATCTGTCCTAATTTATATATTTTATAAATAACAAAACTAAGGCCCAGGAAGGGGGAAATTTTTCACCCAAGATCACATGGTTCTTTGTGCCAAGACTAGTTCTGGAACACAGGGCTCCTGACCCTCTGCTTTTTATTCCACTGCCTTCGTTTGCCTCTGGAGCTACCCAGGAAATTCAATTCACTAAACATCCTGCTTCTCCAAACATTCTGGCTAAGGCCTTACTGCACGTGTATAGGAAAATGTAACTGCCCTAAATTCATAGCGCTCTTATTAAAGGCAAAGTTAAGTATTCCTATAGTCTCCCACCCACAAGTTAATTAAAAAAAAATGTTGCTTTTGTTTTTAAGTCTTGCCTTCCAACCAGCCCTGGAGTAATTTTAAATTGAGAGTTTTCAATGGAAATTAAAGCAGCCTGGGGTAAGAGGTGCTGCCCTTTGGCCTGGGCACCCATTATAGAAGCTCTGTCCTGTGAGTGGCAGAGGTAAGATATGACTGAATCCTACAAAAGGTATAACCAGTTTCAAGACTCCCGAAAGCTACTGTTGCTCTTCTTGCTATTCCCAGTTCCTCACTCACCTCCTGGCAGCTGTCTGAATGCCTACCAAAGGAGCTTCATACCCTCTGCTCACATCTGGTCCATGATCAACATTCAACAATTATCCAGAATCACACTGCGACGTGAATGCTTTCAGAGCTGGCTTTGAGAAATGAGGTGGGGAAGATGCCATGTTGGCCAAGGGTGGCCGAGGGTTAGAGACCAGTGGTGATAGGAATAGCAGACATATATGGGGAAGCAGGGGACACAAGAAGATAGGCTTTAGACTGTGTTGTGGCTTTGTCTGTCACTGGGCTGGCATCCTCAGGCTGGAGGAAGAGAGGAACGGGAGAATTCCTGTGTGGGTTTCTCTGATACAGCAGGAAGGACAAGACCACACACCCCACATCATGTAATCAGGCCTCCAGACCCGTGCGTATGTGGTTTCTTCCGCTCCCATGTCCTTCCCTGTTACTTTGCTTGAATAAATCATCTTACCCTTCAGGTCTCATCTCAGGGATCATTGCTGGCCCCAAACTTTCCCGGAGCTCACAGGAAGGCTCGGTCATTGTTGCACTTCACTTATGACCTGCACATTGTCTCTTTACCTTTTGTGCCTCTGTGTGGGCCAGCTTCTCAAGGAGATAGACCTGTCTCGTTCATCGCTGTGCTCCCAGGCTTGGCCCCGAGCAAGCCCTCAGTGAAGATGTTTGTCCTGCTGCATGGACCTATCCTACCCAAATGGCTGATGACCACATATGGTCGCAGGTGGAGCTAAAGCCTCCTAGTGCTCCCACGGTCAGGAAGCTGAACCTAGGACAGTGATGGGCAACCTTTTGAGCTTGGTGTGTCAAACTTCGCCAAAAAACTGAGCATAACTCGGGTAGTGTATCACTTTGAGGAAAAAACTAACTCCAAGACTCTAGTCACAAATGTTTCATCCTCAGGAGCATCATTCTCGGCATGCGGCCGCGTGTCATCAGAAATGGCTACGCGTGTCAGTGCTGACACGCGTGTCATAGGTTCGCCATCACTGACCTAGGACTTACAGGGGTCACACTGTAGAAAAACAAAGTTTCTAGCCATTGCCGGCTGAAGGGCAGTGCCTAGGGAGAGGGAATGTGATTGAGTGCAGATGGCCATGTGGGAGCTTGGGCTATGTCGGTGGATTTCTGGACCTTGGCACATTGCCCTCTGTCGCCCTCAGGGAAGTCCTATGCTCCCATTGTTGTTTGTGGTCGTGTTGCGTTGAGATTCTCCACACATCTTTGTCCAAAACATGCTCTCCATTCCCTGGGTGACTCAAAGTGCAGCACGATTTTCAGGGTCCATATAAGGACTGACGATGGGGAGGAACAGCAGTAGAAGTGGGCGGCGATAGAAGGAGGCCCACGATCTGAAGGGATTTCCAGGACAGATAGGAAAATAGGGACAAAAAGCAAAGAGGACACCGCAGACATCTCCTGAGACTCTGACTCTGTGTTTGGAGTGGGCTCAGGGAGCATTTTTGTTAGTTTTTTTTTTTTAACACACTCCTTGGGCGATTCTAGTGTACATCCCAAGTGTGAGCAACATCAGGTCAGAGGTGGCCAGGCCTGAAAAAACAAACACCTTTTAATTAAATCAAAATATCCTAGAGTGGGGCCTGGGCATAGCATTTTAAAAATGAGCATTAGACTAGATTTTTCAAGCTTGATACAATACTTTGTTGACATCTTACAAAATACTAATTTTGCACAAAGTTTTCCAGAGGGTCCTGATTTAAGTCACCCTATATAATAAATCTCATGACTCAGATGTGATTTTAGTGCCATAAATTTTTAATCTGTCGTAATTGGGAGGTTTGGATAGATGAGAGCTTACTGGGCTTAGCTGAGAGGGAGGAGGACAGATTTGTGATTTCTCTAAAGTCTTTTTGATCAACTTGTGATAGTAAGATACTATATTCAAACTCAACATTCCAGCAACCAGAGTGAAGGGCAGAATGAGGACTCTCCACTATCACAAGATCCCAAACTCCAACCTTTGTGGTAGAAGCTGAGCTCAATGTCAAGATGCCCCTTGTTCGAAGATTATATGCAGGCTCATTCCATGAATGTAAGAGAAATGAAATGAATTCATAATCAAAAGCTGGAACTAATTTCTATAGCATCTTAAATAACAAATAAAAATATGTCAAGGGAAGAAAGCCAATGTTTTGACAGTGGCCTCATTAAGGCATGCTTCCTGCATCAGGACTGGTGTTCTCCTGGGGAGGCTTCAGTGAGTGGACATCATCTTCAAATTAAACCCATGTGGGAAGGAGTTCTGTTTACACGAGGCTGTAGATGTGTATTGCCTTTAGTTTCCTGTGCTTTGGTGCATTTCTGAGGTGGAAGAATTCCAGCTTTCAGCTTTCCTGATCCAGGAATGAGAATCATAACAATGCCCAAAAAATAGCACAACGGTTCTGTAAATATCTATAGCAAAGGTTCCTGAGTGTTGCGAGAACACAAAGACTCTCAAAGGCTTCAACAGAAAATCACCAGGAATCTGTCACAAAACCTGATCCCTCAGCTTCACCCACTGATCTCCCTTGAGTTCCATCCTGTCTTGTCTTTGGATCCAGAATCACTTTAAATGATATTTGGCTGGAGAATGTAGCTCACACAGGAGCTCAACAGCCTCGCAGAGAACAGACGTGCACATGCCTGTCCCCCTTCATGGCCAACATGAGACTGCACTAGTTTAGGAAGGCTCTTCTCCGACCAATGGACAGTGGCTACAGTTCCTCCTGTGTTTGCTTTCTCTATTGAATGTGTTGCTCCACACACAAAACCTTGAACACCGAGGCGTTGTTGAATCTTTGTGCCATCAAAGAGAGCTCTACTGACTATTTACTAAGGCCTAGCATTTCACAAACAGGGTGTTTTAATTAGCTCTTTCAAAACGTTTGTCATCTGTTGTCATAATGACAATAGCTCTAAATTTATAAAGCAAATGTTTTATACATATTATCATTCAGTTGTAAAATAACCCTGCAAGGTAGCGATTTCTACCCCCAATTTGAATATAAGGAACCTGAGGTTCAGTGTGTGTGTGAGTTATCTGCTGGGTAAGAAACCACCCCGAAACTTAGTGGCTTTAAACAATGACAACATTTATTTTGCTCATGAACCTGAAGTTTGGCCAAGTCTTGGTGTGGATGAGTGATTTTATTTCACCAGGCGTCATTTGGGACAGCTCAAAGGCTGAGCACTGGAATCATCTGAAATCTCGCTCATTCGCATACCTGGTGGTTGATGCCACCTGTCAGCTGAGTGTTAGCTGAGACTGTCGGCCAGAGCACTTACTGAATGCCTCTTTATATGCTTGGGCTTCCTGACACCATGGTGGTTGGGGTCCCAGGGCAAGCATCCCAAAGAAGAGAGAGAGCATCAGGCAGAAACTGAACCACCTTTTATGCCCTGGCCTCAGAAGCCACACATCGGGACACTTTACTCAATTAGACCCTGAAAGTAATTGGAAGAGACTCATGTTAGAAGAGGGTGTTAAGTAGAAGCAGGACTGACAGAGGTTTTAAAGAGACCCATTCACTTATTCAAATAATTTGGGCATAAGTGAATAGGGAAAAAGCCATGTCAGAGCGTGAAGAGGGGGCGAGGAGAAGGGGCACTGGTGTTGGAAAGGGCAGCTCTTTCTCAGAGAGTCTGCGGAAGAACAGGAGGGAGAACACAGACTCAGAGCAGATTGATGTAAAGCTCAAGGCTGTCTTAGACAGTGAAACTAAGTAGCCATCTGGATATGGGGCCTACAGTTCCTCTGGAGGTGATCCTATATAATAAAGAGGTAATATGCAAATTGACCCTCATGCCCTCACACAAAATGGCTGCCCCCATGTGGTCAAAGATGGCTGCCACAAGATGACCTGCAGGGGAGGGTAGTTGTGGGCGATCAGGCCAGCAGGGAAGGGCAGTTGGGGGGAGACCAGTCCTGCAGGGTAGGACATTTGGGGGCAATCGGGCCGGCAGGGGAGCAGTTAGGCATTGATCAGGCTGGCAGGGGAGTGGTTAGGGGTGATCAGGCTGGGAAGCAGGTGAGCGGTTGGGAGCCAGCAGTCCTGGATTGTGAGAGGGATGCAGTCGGACATCCCCTGAGGGGTCCCAGATTGGAGAGGGTGCAGGCTGGGCTGAGGGACAACCCCCCACCCCTCCAGTGCACGAATTTCGTGCACAGGGCCTCTAGTATTTAAATAACCATATTTGATTCATTGTTTATGAAACCATTTGGCAAGCTAAGGTGTTGTTGACACATACTGGATTGATGGGCTACCTGTCTCAGGTCATATTTTTAAATTCACCTGGTGTGATGTTTAATTTTGTGTGTCAACTTGGCTGGTGCCCAGATATATTTGGTTGAACATAATTCTAGATATTTCTGTGGTGGTGTTTTTTGGATGAGATTAACATTTAAATTAGTGGACTTGGAGTAAAGCAGGTTATCCTCCATAATGTGTGTGGATGCCATCCATTCAGTTAAAGGACTTAATAGAAGAAATTGGGGAAGAGAAAATTCTGCCAGCAGACTGCCTTTGGACTCAAATGCAGCTCTTTCTCAAGTCTCTATCCTGATCACCTGCCCCATCAGGTTTGGGACTCACTAAGCCTCCACAATCATATGAGCCAATTCCTTAATATAAATCTCTCATTAATTAGATAGGTAGACAGATAGATAGATGATACTGTTAGATGATAGATACATAGAAAGAAAGAAAAAGAAAAACAGAAAAGGAGAAAGAAAGGAAAAGAAAGAAAGGAAGGAAGAAAAAGAAAGAAAGAAAAACAGAAAGAAAGAGAAAAATAAAGACAGACATACACACACACATTCTGATGGTTCTATTTCTCTGGAGAACCCTGACCAGTACACCTGGGACTCTTCATACTATATTGCTCAGGTAGCCATCGGCCCAGAGCTGAGTTAGCCTTTATAGTCCACTTCACATAATGCTGAGAATCTCTGAAGCCTCAAATGGATACTTGTTACTTGACTGCTTATTGAATGAAAAATCGCTGAGTAATGCCCCAGTGTGTTAAGCCTTTTGTAATGCTGAGAAAAATAATGCGTTTCTGTACAGGTAGAACTCCCTATCTTCAAGTGGGGTCTTACAGACCCCAAGTCATATCCCTACTAATGAAGCTTATCAATCACATTATTAGGAGGACAGATGATTTAGTATTAAAAATGATAATAAGAAATACTATCTGACTTATACTAATAAGAAAAAGTGGGCAGCTCTTTGTTTTACAAAGAAAAATTCTCCACATGATAACAGTCAACTTAGGGCTATATAGATGAGTCATTTTACATCCAAAGAAAGTCCTCTTCCTGTGGCCTTTGTCACTTTGACACTCTTTTCGGTAAGGTAACAGCTAGCCTAGCATAGTGGAAAACTAGGAGTCAGGAATCAGGAATTATGTCCCTGATTTGGCCACGGGACCAGGCTGTGCAGCCACCGGCAAGTTGTTGGAACCTTCTGGGCTTATTTCCTTACCAGTAAAAAGAAAGAGCTAGACCATATCACCCCTGATGTCAGCACCAGCCCCACTGTTGTAGAATGTTTATCTGGAAACCGAATATAATGTTTAATCCCTTGCGTGACAGGGTTCATGGGATAAAACAAAAAGTTGAAATGTGTCATAAACGGTGACTTAATTAGCTTTCTGTGGAAAACTGACATTTCTTTCTTCTAGTACCTCATTCAGGTTTTAGCTTTGCCAGATTTTAAAGGAATCAAACAAAGAGCCAAAAATTCTTGCATTTTGAAATACAGACATTTAAACCTCTCTAGTAGTTTGGTCCAATCAGGAGAGAGAAATCACACAGTAATTCAAACAGAAGTTAAACATAAAGAAGCGTTAACCATGGTAAAAGCATAACCATAACATATAGAAAACTCTGTATGGTATCTCAGAGCCGAAGGAGAATGGCCAAGTTAAGGACGAACTCACTGGAGAAGGACTGGTCACCCAGCAGAAAGCATAAAAGTGCATTGGTTTGGCTAGGCCAGAGCTGCTGGAGTTGCTGGGCAAGCAAAGGCCCCCTCCAGAGTTCAGGTGGGGAGCAGGCGATCAGCAGTGGTGGCACAGGTGTGCAGTGGATCCAGGTGTGCAGTGGGATCCAGGTGTCAATGGGAGTGGGAGGCCTGCAGGCCACACAGGGCTTGCAGAGGGCATGGCAGATCTGTGTGGACACGGGGGTCATCAGCAGGCTGTGTGCAGGCTGCAGGGGGCTCTGGCGCTGTGTCAAGAGGGGTGCAGGGAGGTTCACCAGCCAAGGCTGCAAGGTGCTAGAGGGCTCCCATGCCGCCTGTGCTGAGGCAGCTCTCCTGGCTGTCCTCACGCACTGCAGACCCCAGCCCACACCGGGGATAGAAGGAGCTCCCCTTCCTCCTGCCCTGGCCTCCCTGCCCCCTGAGGAAGCGCCTTCACGCTCACTCAGCAGCGCTGGAATGAATTCTCCCCCGTTCTCACAGAGCTTCTGCTGAAGGTGCATTTGGAGTTGAGAGACAAATTGCTTAGTGACACAGCTGTCAAGCCTAAATGTCATCTGTCTTCTGGGATCTTCTCTGAATTATTTTTCCCTCTTCTAGGCCTGGGTGCCCTCAAGAGGCTTTTGGACAATTATCAGCTTCCCTTCACTGTCTGGGGACAAAGTTCCATGTACCTGGTGTGTTCATGGGATGTCTCAAACCAACAGTTCTCAAATGGCCCGGCTGGTGTGGCTCAGCGGTTGGGCATTGACCCAGGAAATAAGGGTCAGCGGTTCGATTCTTGGTCAGGGCACATGCCTGGGGCTTGATCTCCAGTAGAGGGCATGCAGGAGGCAGTCTGTTGATGATGTTCCTCTCTAATCGATGTTTCTATCTCTCTACCCTTCTCCCTTCCTCTTTCTCCAAAAAGCAATAAAAACATGTTTTTTAAAAAAGAAAAACAGTTCTCAAATGTTCTTCATGGACTCTTAGGGTCCCTGAGACCCTTTTGGGCATTCTGGGAGGTCACAACTATTTTCAGAGTAATATCATTTCTCTCTGGGGTTGACATTTTGTGGGTAAAACCGCTGGTGCTTTAGCCCAAATTGAGGCAGTGGTATAAATGGTTCTAGGAGCCATGCATGCGCAGAAAAAGAAGAGCTGGTCTCATTTATGAATGCCCTTGACGAAGCAGTGAGAAGTATATGACGTAATTAAACCTCAGCCGTGGAGGGCAGGTCTCTTAAACCTCCGGCTGACGAAGTGGGAAGTGCACAGGCAGCTCCTGGGGTGCGTCCTGGAGGAGAGCAGCTGTCCAAGGAAAAGCACCAGTTGGACTGAGCTGTGAGCTGAACCAGCCGCTCCTTTCACAGAACAGGTTTTACTTGAAAGAGACACCGGCAGACAAGCTGTGGGTTTTCAGACTTGGTATTTGACAGGTATTTCCTGCAAGGTCAGCAAAGTGAGCTTGTAATTTCAAGGATAACAACTGATTTATTGCCAATGATAAAATACAAGCTTTTAAGAGAACATTAGAATATTGGAAACCATGTCTCCGCCGCTATGAGCTTGGCAGCTTCTTACTTAAACTTTTCTGATGAGCTCGGCTGTGATGTTACTGAATGAGGTGCTTTGATTTTGCATAACGAACTGCATCAGCACTTGGAAGATCTGCATAACTCAGTGAAACACTATTTTCCAAGTGATGAATTTGTGATGCTACAGAATCATCCTGGGGTAAAAAGATCCATTCAAAGTGCAAGACAGATGAATGGGTTTTAGTGGAATAGAAGACTTTAATTGATAGAGTTTCAAATTCCATCTATCAACTAGCCTTTAAGAAACTACTATTGTTGCCCTGGCCAATGTGGCTCAGTTGGTTGGGCATCATCCCCTGCTCCAAGGCGCATGCCCAGGTTGCAGGCTCGATCCCTGGTAGGAGGCATGTCAATTGATGTTGCACTCTTACATCAATGTTTCTCTCTTCTCCCTTCCTCTTTCTCTAAAAATAAATAAACTATTCTTAAAAAAGAAAGAAACTACCATTGTTGAGTTTCAGTATGGTATTAAAGAAAAATACCCACAACTACCTGAAAAGTCTATTAAGTTACTCCCCCCTTTTCCAGCTGTGTCTCTGTAAAGCCCAAACTTAATCATATGTATATGTCAACCAATTTACTTACATTACTAAATTTCTTTTAAAAAGAGTTTCTTTATATTAAAACATGTTATCTATCTATCTATCTATCTATCTATCTATCTATCTATATAAAAGCCTATATTTGACGACTGAACAACTGGCCGGTAGCTATGACACGCACTGACTACTAGGGGGCAGACACTCAACACAAGAGCTGCTCCCTGGTGTTCAATGCTCTCCCACAGCCAACCTCCCGTGGCTGGCCAACTTCCCATGGTCCCTTCCCCTGGCCGGCCGGCCCCAATGGCCCTGATCACCAGCCATGCCCCAATGGCCCCTACCCGTGCATGAATTTGTGCACCGGGCCTCTAGTGTTATGTTTATTGTTATAATATTTGAATGAATAAGTAAGTAAATATTGAAAATATTTTTGGCTTTCATTTAAAATATAATAGATATTGATAACTCTAACCAACATAAACAAAAGATCTTTGGGATCCTCAACAATCTTTAAAGGTACATAAGGATTCTGAGACCCAAATGTTTGAGAACTGCTGTCTAAATAAATCTCCATTAGCCACTTGAATTCACAAAATTGCAGGAAGTTATGAGTGCAATGACTGAGGCCAAGAGAGGAGGTGACTGGCCTAGTCAGGGTCACACAGTGAATTGGAGGCAGGGGTGGGTATAGAGCCATGGTCTTCTGCTTGTTTCTCAGGACACTCTTCAGAGTGCCAACATCAGCATTTTGAGATAGTCAGGCCATAAAGAGGGAGTGATGTCACCCTCCCCTCAACAAGCATCCACTCTAACAGGCACTAAGTATCAACTAAGTCTCTCCGGCAGCTTGTTGCTGCTGAAGTCAAAGTAAATAAGACATGGCCCATGTTTTGGGGGTAGACGAGCTTGTTGTATAGCAGGAAAGACTACATGAAAGACATATAATGACTTTCCCAGCATATAACATATAGTGTATAATCATACAACCTATGTAATTACATTATGCTATTATTATCACTTGATATTATCTATATACTAGAGGCCGGGTGCACGAAATTTATGCATTGGTATGGTCCCTAGGCCTGGCCTGAGATCAGGGGCATCTTCCCCGGCTGCCTGCAGCCAGCCCCGCCCTCTGCCGCTACCCACCTCGCTTCCCCATTTGCCATCGTGCAATCGGAACCTGATGGTTGGGGGAAGGGACCGAGAGGTTGGCCGTTCCCGCCTGCTTGCCGGCTCCGCCCCCACTGCAGGTTGCCCTCTGTGTGTGGGGTGATTGGTGGGGCGGGGGCCTTGGCCTGGCGCCACCTGTGTCCCCTGCCACCCATCCCCAGTTCCCCATTTGCCATTGGGCGATTGGAGCCTGCTGGCTGGGGAAAGGGATCGAGAGGTGGTCAGTGCACCTCATAGTGACTGGTTAAGCGGTCGTTCTGGTCATTCCGCCTTTAGGGTCAATTTACATATTACCCTTTTATTATATAGGATATAAAAGCCTAAACAACCATTCAACCGTTCGACCAGTAGCTATGGCATGCACTGACCACTAGGGAGCAGACGCTCAACACATAGGCATGGAAACATGGAACAGACTGATGAATCTCAGAGGGAAGTGGGAAGGAGAGAAGGGGGGCAGAGATTAACCTAAGATCTTATATGCATATAGAGGCCCAGTGCGTGAATTTGTGCACTGGTTGGGTCCCTTGGCCTGGCCTGCGGAGATCGGGCCAAAACCGGCCCGGTGCATGGATTCATGCACCGGGCCTCTAGTATACTGTATGATATTTTATAAGTTTTATTTGACGTACAATATATAATATAATATAGTGTAACATAATATGTAATACTAGAGGCTGGATGCATGAAATTTGGGCAAGGGCTTTGGCCGCGGCCCCCGCCCGTTGCCGCCGCAGCTGGGAGGAGGGGCCTCTGCCTCAGCCCCTGCCTGCTGCGGCTTTGTCCGGAAGGAAGGACGTCCAGTCTAATTAGCATATTACCCTTTATTATTATAGACAATATAGTATAACTAACAGTCAATACATTTACTCCAGGTTATAGGAAGTACTTTGGGGGTGTAGCTGGCTGGCAATTGTGAGCATGTCCACTAGGTCCATGGCAAAGCAGAATTGTGAACTTGAGAACTTTGCAATTAGCTGTGCACCATTCTGCTTCCCACACTCTCCTGCTTGCATTAGTTTCCTATGGCTGCTATAACCAATGACCATAAACTGAGTGGCTTATAACAACAGAAATGTATTCTCTCGGCATTCTGAAGTCTGGAAGTTAAAATCAAGGTGTCAGCAGGGCCATGCTTTTTCCAGCCTCTCCAGGAAGAATCTTGTCTCTCTTAACTTATGCACTTTCTGGCAATGCTTGGGGTTCCTTGGTCTGTAGAAGCATCACTCCAATCTCTGTCTCTGTCTTCTTATAAGGACACCAGTTATATTTAGGGCCCACCCTAACTCAATGTGACTTCATTTAAACTTGATTTCACCTGCAAAGACCCTATTTCCAAATACGGTCACACTCACAGGTTCTGGGTGGACATGAGTTTGGAGAGGGGCATTATTCAACCTGCTACACCTCTTTGTTCCTGACTCCAGTCCCAGTGCTCAGAGCCTGTTTGGACCAAAGTCTGCTTGGATTTTCCCTCACACTTTTTAGGGTCTGGCATCCCGTGGAGCCCCACCTCATTCTTCTTGGTTGATGTTTTAAATGGTTGCCACAAGCTCACCCCATTTAACCCATGGATTTAACAAATGGTTCATTCAGGCCCCAGGACTGATGCATTTGTGAAGGAGGAAAAGAAAAAGCTGAACAACTCAATAGTGAAAAAAGGGGGCCCTTGCTGGGTGGCTCAGTTGATTGGAGCGTCTTTCCCTACATCAAAACGTGGTGGGATTGATTTCCAGTCAGGTCAGGACACATACCTAGGTTTAGGGGTTCGCTCCTAGTCGGGGGGGGGGGTATAGGAGGCAACCAATAGATGTTTCTCTCTCACATCGATATTTCCCTCTCTCAAAAAACCAATCCTATATAATAAAACCCTAATATGCAAATCGACCGAACTGTGGAATGACTGGTTGCTATGACGCCCATTGACCACCAGGGGGCAGACACAATGCAAGAGCTGCCCCCTGATGGTCAGTGCACTCCCACAGGGGGAGTGCTGCTCAGCCAGAAGCCCTGAGCCGGGCTCATGGCTGGTGAGCGCATCGGGGGAGGTGGGAGCCTCTCCCGCCTCCGGGGTAATGCTAAGGATGTCCGGGGGAGCGGTCCTAAGCTGTCAGTCAGATATCCCTCAACGGCTCCTGGACTCCGAGAGGGTGCAGGCTGGGCTGAGGGACCCCACCCCCGCCAGTGCAAAAATTTTGTGCACCAGGCCTCTAGTAAAATATATATACTCGGGTGAATATTAACAAAACAAAACAAAAAACCTCCACAAATAACCCTTAAAAATGGGCTAAGGACTTGAACAGACATTTCTCCAAAGAAGACAAAATGGCCAGCAGGTATATGAATGGCCCTCTCTGTGCCTCAGTTTCCACATTTGTAGAAGGGTGATAATATTCCACTTCTCATGAATTAGCAATAGATGTAAAGCACTTAGAACAATGCCTGGCAATATAGAAATGAGTTATTATTACTATCGTTATTATATAATTTTTGTCCAGCTAATAAGAATTCTAGTACTTCACTAGTTCCTCCTTCAATTCCCTTATCACCCTCTTATCACCAGAGGTAAAACAGAGGCCAGTTTGTGAATGTGTCTTTTGGTGTTTTGTTTTTTAATTCTTCAGTTGTTCCTTACATTGGAACCAGCCCTGGGGAAAGTGCCTTTGTTTGATGTCTTAAAGGACCAAGTACCAGGTACCTGCTGAGTGAGGACTCTGACATCACAAACTCAAGTTAGCTCCAAGCTATTGTTAGCGTAATAGTTGCCTGTCTCGAGTAGCTTTATCGGTAACTTTAGCTCTGCTGGCAAGCACACCAGTGCCCTCCCATCTTTCAGATTTTATATAACGGAGCCCAGGGCATCTCGACTACGCAGGGGTGGGTCTGTTTCCAGCACCGGGGAAAAGTGAGAACTGAATAGGGATGGGGCTCTCGGTGTAGTTAAGAGAGAGGTAAAATAACTGTAATTTCATAGCAATTACCTACAACCAACACCGGCAAAGGCGCCAGTTTTCCATTATAAACCCGAACCTCTGCTGGGAGTGATTTGCAAGACAGAAATAGGCACACAATTAGGCTCTCGGTACGCAAGGCCTCACTCCTCCATACTAAGGCCACAGCAAAGCAAACCTCAGGGGGGAAATAATGTGTTGAGCTTTGAGAATGCATTGCTTTACTCCCTTAAAAAAAATAAAATCTTAGTAAGTCCCTATTTCAGTATGTTGGATTGTTTGCAGCTTTGCTAGTAGGTCTGGGGGCCTCCCCTCTCGGGCCTCCCTGTCAGAGGAGCTGGGTGCCTGGGCCACCAGATGAGGCCACGGTGTCCAGGGGAGCCAGCAGCAAACCAGGGAGAGTGGGTGACTTCTCCCGCTACGTACCATGTCTGGGGACAATAAACCACTCCGGGGAAATAAATTACATAGAGATCAGTTCTCCAGCCTTTCTGTGTGTTTATGTTTGCTGAGAATGAATTCTTATAAAATTCATGTCCCTGCAACCCACTCAGAAGTAAAGATAGACTTGCCTTTCAGATGTTACAAAAGCAAAAACATAAGACATGCTGTTTTGAGGAGGGTTCCGAGAAGGGGAGGTGTGATGAGCAGAGCATGCCAGTGCCCAGTAATGCTACCTGCTATTGTCATATTCGTGTTCCTGTCTATCCCCCGCCCAGCCCACAAGGCCATGATTCCTTTGAATCCCCTGTATAATTTCCTCCAGTGTCTTGCACATAATCGATAGTCAATATGTATTTGTTCGGTGAAAGGATACTTCAAAATGAATGGTTTATTGAGACTGACGGTCCAGTACTAGTCAGAACTAAGTTTATTGATTAAAGTTTTGAGTCTGCTGACCAGTGAGATATAGGGAGATAGGGTCGAAGCCTCAGGTGTTTGTACTCACGGCACCCTCATGGAGCAAGGCCCAAAGGGTCAGAGAGGGTAAAGTACAGAGGAACATATTTAGGTTAGGAAGAGCCAAAGAAAAGCATTTCTAATTGTTAGAACTGTCCTCGGAATGGACTGCTTTGCGAGATAAATTACTGGTTGGTTAGTGGGGATAGTCAAGCACAGACTCGATGATTACTTGGGGTGCAGCAGTTGGTGGTCCAATATCATTGGTGTTAGACCAGTGGTTCTCAACCTGTCTAATGCCGCGGCCCTTTAATACAGTTCCTCATGTTGTGGTGACCCCCAACCATAAAATTATTTTCGTTGCTACTTCATAACTGTAATTTTGCTACTGTTAATGAATCGTAATGTAAATATCTGAGTTTTCCGATGATCTTGGGCTCTACAGCAGCGGTTCTCAACCTGTGGGTCATGACCCACAGGTTGAGAATCGCTAGCAGGGTCACTTAAGACCATCGGAAAACACAGATATTTACATTATGATTCATTAACAGTAGCAAAATTACAGTTATGAAGTAGCAACGAAAATAATTTTATTGTTGGGGGTCACCACAACATGAGGAACTGTATTAAAGGGTCGCGGCATTAGACAGGTTGAGAACCATTGTGTTAGACGATGTGATATTGAAGTTCTCTTTTCCCCTCAGAATCTAGGGTTCTATGGTTTCAGAAAGCCATGACTCTACATAATCGCCATACTGGAGACTCAAATTCTGTCCAGCCCTTACCCTATGCCAGGCATTGCCCCGCAGAGATGCTAGGAAGACAAGGGCGAATACCTTCAGGGGTTGGGCTGGGGCAGGGTTTAGTCAGTTCTCTTCAGACCATTGTTTGGGAGTTACGATCCTCTATTCCTTCTTGCTGATATGCATGAACAGCTCAGGACTCTGCTCTCTTTTTCCTAGGCTGGGATCGATGGGGAAAGCATCGGCAACTGTCCCTTCTCTCAGCGCCTCTTTATGATCCTCTGGCTGAAAGGAGTCGTGTTCAATGTCACCACTGTGGACCTGAAAAGGTAAAAGGTGCTATGTTAATGAGGAGCGTGTTTAGCTGCAGCCCGAGAACCTCCCAGGAGGGAGGGAAAAGCCTTCCCGTGGCTCCCGGTAGCCTCCTCGGCCAGGTCCCTAGTGACAAGAGGCTGCAAAAGCCAGTGTCTCGCTTGGGGCTGAGCGCTTCGATGCCCAGATGAGGAGAGTCCAATTAGCAAGGAAGAAGGAGGGAATGGGCGGAGGGTACCCAGTGGAGAATGCCTGGCACAGAGATGGGCAGAGCATCTTAAAATCCAGGAGTCAGCCATTCCCATAGTTCTAGGGCCCCCATCCTGGGGGACCTAGCAGGGCTTCAGGGGCTCCCCTCTTGAATTTCTTTGTTCTCCCATTTTCTAAGCTGAAGCATTTCCAGCTCCCTTCTCTTGCCACCTTCATTGTCCGTCAGTGACTCTGCCACTGGGCCATCTCTTACTCCAAGCTCTCTTGTTCATTCTCACAGCCCACGCCTGGTTCAGGCCCCACTGCTGCCAGCTGCATTGTTTGCTCTTCAAACTGGTCTTCCTCCTTCTGGATCCTTACAGGTCTCTCCCCCCCCCGCCCCCCCTTATATTGTATTAAGGTTATTCTCTCTAAAATGATGCTCTAATCACATGGCTCCCTCTGCTCAGGACACCTCTGACACCTCCCAGCGCCTGCGGAATAACTCCTCTGCAGCCTTCCTTTGCCTTGGTCTTTTCCTTGGTTCTTGCCAACATTCTCTCCACGCTTCTCTCTGCCTTGCGGCCGCTGTCCGGTTGGACGGCCTTCTGCTGCCCTGTTCTCGCTAGCCTCCAGCACCTGGCAGATGCTCCCTGCCTCCCAGAGGCTGTCCCCATCTTCCTGAAAGGACAGGTTGTCCCAGTGCCCCCTGCAGCGTGGCCCTCCCCTGGGAAGCCACCCCTCCCACCTCTGCTCTCAGACGCGTCTGTCACTCAACCTCCTCCAAACTCCCAGCACCTCTTGTCCCTGTTGCCTGGTATCCTCATTTGGTATTTCACCTACTGTGGTATCCACAGTCCCACCACTGTACAACTAGTGAGTGCTTTTTCATAAAAATATCACACAACAGATGACCTTGTGAAGGCCTGTCTTCTTCATTTTATACAAGGAAACTGAGAGGGACACGTCTCAATGACTTTCCCAAGTGCCATCTCGAACTGGAGGGGCTGCTCCCAGACCCGCTCTCCTTGGCTCAAATGCCATTGTCTCCACAGCACACCGTTTGTCCTCCAAATGAGACCTTAAGTCCCTCAGGAAGAGGCTGGGGTCATGTTTTGTTTTCTTATATCAGTCATAGCCGCTGATTTACTTAGACACCAGCTAATATCTGTCAAGTAAATGAGCATGCATCTGCTGTGAAGTTACTGTCTGTGACAACTAACGGGAGTAGCTTCCCTCAGTGGAATAGAGGAGGTCTCTGGATCACCACCCATAAGCATGGATTTGTGTGTTACCTGGAGCTCAGAATGGCAGAGGGAGCCACCCAGCATTCCTCACGCACTTGTGCTGTTCCTTCACATCTGTTTTCACATCTGACCCTGCCAACACCCTGTGTGGGAGGACAGCAAGTATCACAACTCCTGATAACTTTAAGCAAACTTTCTCACTGCCAAAAGAAAGAAAAAGATAAGAAGGAGGAAGGAAAGAAGGGAGAGAGGGAGGGAGGTAAGAAGGAAGAAAGGAAGGAAGGAAAAAAGGATGAAGGAAGGAAGGAAGGGAGAAAAGAAGAAAGATGTATATATATATATAATAAATAGTTAAGGAACTTTTTAAATGTATGATATAATACACTACAAGAAGTTTAGCAATTTCCAAAACTGATTTATTTTCCTGGCACCAGCATTTATTGGCTGAGTGATCTTGGACAAGTTACCTTACTTTTTAAAAAAAATATATTTTATTGATTTTTTTACAGAGAGGAAGAGAGGGATAGAAAGTTAGAAACACCAATCAGCTGCCTCCTGCACACCCCTTATTGGGGATGTGCCCGCAACCAAGGTACATGCCCTTGACCGGAATCAAACCTGGGACCCTTCAGTCCGCAGGCCGATGCTCTATCCACTGAGCCAAACCGGTGAGGGCACCTTACTTTTGTGAGCCTCGGTTTCCTCATCTGCCTTGCTGAGTGAGGGTCACTGTGAGGAGTTAGTGAGCAGCCGTGGGAAGCATCTGCTCGCGGTGCTGGGCCTGCTCAGAGCAAGAGCTCCGCACGTGTTGGCCGTTCTTAGCATCACCCCTGCCTCAGGGAGCTGCACATCAGTCAGGGGAAGAGGCTGGTACACTCGGTAACCCGTGAATTCGACCTGGCAAGATGTATGTAAATGCCAAGTATCTAACTTCAACCATAAATGCTGAAGAGGGCCAGAGAGAGGACCACAGCTGACCAGCACCCACTGGCAACGTCCAGCGGAGCCTCACAGCCGTGGGCAATGCTTCCCAGGATGGCCGACTCCAGAGGCCACTGCTCTCTCCAGTCACAGGAACAAAAGCAAAAAAGTAAAAAAAAATCTCTGTATCTTTAAGCTAGAGAGGTAATTGCTAAAAAATAAAATCAGTATGGATTTCCCCTCCCAGCTGAGAACCCAAGCATTGCAGCTCTAAAAACACACGCAGAAACAGAGGAGGAGGAGGTAAAGAATGTTCTTACATTGTCTGAAATGAGGGACGCGTACAAAGCAAACAAAGGGACTGATTAGATTAATCAGTAAATTAGATTTTAAAAGTACTTTCAGTCTCAGTTGTCTAAGGAGCTCCAAGTGCCCAGTGCAGCTGGGCAGAGTGTGTTTGGGGGGCGATATGGGAGCAGCACGGTAATTGAAATTCCTCTCTTCCCCTCCCAGACTGATTAGGCCAGGAATTTGCAGCATTACAGATTCCTCCTCTCCCGCTGTTTACTTTTCTTCAGTTTCCCCATCTGCTGTTTTCCGCTCAGGACTCCCACAAGTGTGGCACCTGAGAGAGTATGGGGCGAATCCCGGGTCCAGCCTGCTCCTGGAAGGCTCCATCGCGATTCCTCTGCTTCCTCCTCTCTTCCCAGTGCGCCCCCTCCCTCGCCTCCCCCCATCTGCCAGCCCCCTCCCCCTGACTTGGCTCCGTCCCTCTCTTGCATCCCCACAGCTGGTGGGAGCCCAGAAGCTCTGGTGGGCACGAACAGGGCCCCTGTCAGACCCAAGCTCACTCCCCTTCCTGTTGAATATACCCTTAACCAAGCAGAGGGCACTTCTTAGTGTAAAGGTGCGAGGGTTGCACTCATTCATGTATGAAGTTGGGAATTCGGGGCAGGGCATTTTTGTTAAGCTAAGCGGTGAAGGAACCTTTGAAAGCAAAGTCCATCCTCTGCCCTGAGTATTGAACGCTTGGCACTAATTAATTACATAGTCACCTGCCATTACTCTGTCTTAAATAGTATTCAGCTCCTTCCTCTTAGCTTGCTCCTCTCCCAGGGACTTCCCGGGTCACCCCCCTCCCACCCCAGAACCTCTCCAGCCCCCCCGCCCGGGGCCCCCCACCCTACACTGTAAGTCTGTTTTGCTGACAGGCACGTTGGACAGCACAGGAGTGTAATGTATGACATGCCCCTGAACGTAAGGTGCCCAGGTGTCAGCCACCCTGAATCTTGCTCTCTCCACAGAAAGCCAGCTGACCTGCACAACCTTGCCCCCGGCACCCATCCGCCCTTCCTGACCTTCAATGGGGACGTGAAGACGGACGTCAATAAGATCGAGGAGTTCCTGGAGGAGACTCTGACCCCTGACAAGTAATGAGCTGTTTATCTCCACAGCTAACGGCAGGGAGGGGCCATGTGGGAACTGAAAATATCACAGTGCTAACGTTGAGGGGGCGGATTTCCAAAGGGGCCTCGTTCATTCAGAGCATAAGACCCTCTTTTCAAAGAGACAGGCCAGGGCACCCCTCCTCACCCCCAAAGAGCTGCCAATCTCAAAATTGCTCCATAAAGTCCAACTCCAAGAGTGGGCAGACCACTCCCCCTAAGAATGACTTCAGGATCCCTGGGAAGGGCAGCACCCTCCATCCCCCTAAAGAAGTCCTCTCTCCAGTTCACTTTGCCTGGAAGACCACCACGTGAGGGCAAAATCTCCCTCATTTCAGAAAGAGAGCTGAAAGGCTAATGAAATGAAAATAAGCCAGGAGAGAAGCAACCCACAACTCAAAGCCACACGAAGGCATGAATAAGAGTTGTAAATGGATCAGGTCTGCTCTGAGGTTATAATTAGACATGAGAAAACGGACTGAGAGCAGCATCTCTTCTGAGAAAGGGCACGGGGAGGGGAGACCAGGGGCTGTAGTTTCCTGTCAGGTACGTAAGCTGCTCCCCAAGGAAAAGAGGAGTAAAGGGCAGATGGGGTTGAAAAGTAGCTGGAACGGGACCTGTTTGTTATATTGAATTATAATTAGGGATTAAGACAATCACCAAAGTTCTTTTTCTTTTTTTAATAGAAAAATAATAATATGTATAGAGCTCTGACTTTATCCTGCAGGGTACATGAAAAGTTCTAAGTGAATGTGCTGGAAAGTCAGTTTTCAGGCTGACTTTCCAGGTTGGGGACAGGGAGATGAGGAGGGCAGAGACTGGAAGAGTTAGAGGTAGAGAAATCAACAGGGAGAGCCCTGGCTGCTGTGGCTCAGTTGGTTGGAGCATTGTCCCATACACCAAAAGGTCAAGGGTTCAATTCCCTGTCAGGGCACATGCCCAGATTGCCCAGTCAGGGTGCATGCAGGCAGGCAACCAATTGATGTTTCTCTCTTTCTCTCAAATCAATTAAAAAAAAAAAATTTGGGTGAGGATTTAAAAAAAAAAAGAAATCAATTGGGAGGAGCCAATTGGTGACATCCTGTTGGTGAGGATCCAATCACATGACCCCAACCAAACTGAGAGTGAGAAGCTGGGAAATGCAGAGTAACACATGGATACTTATTGAGCATGAGTGGTCTCTGCTACAGGTAAATTACTTAAAACCTTTCCTCTAAAAAAATGCTTTTATTGATTTTAGAGAGAGAGAAAGGGAGAGGGAGAGAGAAACATCAATTGGCTACCTCTTGCATGCCCTCTACTAGGGATCGAGCCTGCAATCCAGGCATGTGCCCTCACTGGGAATTGAACCAGCAACTTCTCAGTTCATGGGACTATGCTCAACCAACTGAGTCACACTGGCCAGGGCTTAAAATCTTTCTCATATTTAGTTCTCACATCTATAGAATGATGACCATAATGTTGATTTCAAGGGACTATTGTAGAAGATAATGCTACTTATCCTAGTGACTGACATAGCGTAAGAGCTCATTGAATAGCAGCTTGAAGAGTTAGAAAAAGAAGTCAATGCCTCTTTTGTGACTGTAAGGACAACGGGTGAGCTTAGATCTTAAAACCACAGATCCCAGTGGGTGTCTTTTAATGAATAAGCCAGATTCCGTCCACCTCCAAGGCTCATTTGCTTAAGTAGCAGAGACAGGACAAGGCAAGCTCACAATCAAAGGTCGGAAGAGTCGGAAGCCATTAGCCTGCTTCTCAGGGAAGGTTTGGTGAGAAGAGGAAGCAGAGATAATGGAGAAGGGACAGAGGGCAAGTCCACTCAATTTTCAGTTCATTAGAAAAAGGAAAGTCAACACTCAAGCTGCCTGGGGAGCCCCTGAAATCAGCAAAGGTCACTCCACAAGGACAGGAAGACTGACTCTCTTTTTCTCCAGGGGAGCCCCAACATCAGGGTCAAGGCCTGGCTGCTGGTAGGCGCGTACGGCAAGTTGATTTACTTGCACTGGGGCCCTTTTTCAGTGGCGTGGCGGTCAATGTCTGGTCAATGAGAAGTCAGATGGGACTCTAGGCCAGTGAGAGCCCTTCCATCTACAATCATATATGTATTTTTGCTACTATTTACAAAAGAAAGTTGTTTGTGTTTGTTTGTTTTTTTTGGGGGGGTGGCAACTGTTTTATTTCCCAGAATGAAGCTGAAGTGCATGTCTAAGATGAATACATTTGAAATAAGATGTCTTAAAAACAGTGGAGAAAAATTTTCATTAGTTAGAGCAGAGGTCCACAAACTTTTCTGTAGCACCAAATAGCGAGTCTGCTTGGCTTTGTGGGCCACCTAGTCTCGGTCACAATCCCACTCTTATAAAGCGAAAGCAGCTGTAGACAGTATGTGAATGAATGGACATGGCCATGTTCCAATAACATTTTATTCATGAACACTGACATTTGAATTTCATGTTATTTTCACACATCACAAGGTAATATCCCTCTTTTGATTTTGTTTTAATCGTGTAAACAGATGTTGGGCTGGATTTGGCCTGCTGGCTGTAGACTGCTAACCTCTGAGTTAGAGAAACTCGCTGTTGCCTTGACTGTCACCAGACATCACAACCTTATTTCAAAGATGTTTCTATGAATGAAACACTATTCTCTAGCCTTTGGAGAAAGAGGATGGACTCTGTAGCCCACCTACTGCATATTTAAAATATAGTGTGAATATGGAGCTGAAGTAAATATACTTAATATCCTGCACACAGTAACCTCCTCAAGTCTAGTTACTGAAGTCTGTGAGATTCATATTTGAAGGCACACTCCCCAAAGGACAAACTTCTTTCCAGTAAGGTCTCAATGAGTCCTAGTGCTTAGAAAACAAAAAGCACTACCACGGTCTCCCTGACCACGTGGACCTTGTCCTCCCTCTTGGATTGGGTACCACCCACCCATGTTTCATGAAGAAATGATCAGATTACTGGAAGTGTGAACAAATGATGGCATTAAAAAACACACACCTAACAAACCCAAACATAAATAAAAATGCATTTTCTAGGCCCTTTTCTCTTTCCATTTTTACCTTATCAAGCAAAAACAAAGCATTGGATATCTATTAATAACTTAAGGCAATCAATTCTAAGAGCATGCCAGATTCTCCGTGAGAAGGCGAAAATAGGAAAAGGTTATCCTAAATACCCAGGTCTTGTTAGATTACCTAGCATCTTGCAGTAAAGCTTGCTTTGTGCCTCCAATCAGAGCAGATGAATTTGATAAATTCCCAGTAACACTCAGGAAGACGGGTGTGTGCAGAACAGGCTCAGAGCGCCCCCTCCTGGTGGATGGAGAGAGTTCATCCATGGTGTTCAGCCAAGGCTCATGAAGGATTTGGGGGCTTTGAGGGTAAAACAGCAGAGTCTATCTGAAATTAAACAGCTACCTATCATGGCCCAAGAGTGGACAGTCCTAGCTAATGGGCCAGAGGAGGAGCAGAAAAAATGAAAGAACAACAGATAATTTTTAAAGGCGTTTTGGTTCAAATTATTTAAAACAATAAGTAAAAAAACCTGTTTTGCTTTTCAAATATAAAGCAACAAAATAGCTCACCGTTGGCAGCTATTCACCCAGAGATCACAGAGGTTCACAGACTTGATGATAATGACAACCAAGCAACTGTCTTCCATCTCCTCTCACCCCGGCCTGACCAAACACACAGAATGCATGTGAAATATATATATTAAATCAGAATTGTTCATTTTAATGGTGTGAATGGGGTCAAACCCATGGATTCCCAACAGGCAAGTTTATCTCATTCTGTCTCAAGGACTATTATCTCAATGGTAAACAGTCCTAACCCCAGTGTACCTTTTATATTCTCTGGCTTCAAAATGAAAGAATGTGCAAGGGAGAGGGGCTGGATCTTTGCAAATCTGTACCTACACTTAGAAATGAAACAATTGAAAACACTTGCCCCAGCTGATTTGGCTCAGTGGGTAGAGCATTGGCCTGCGGACTGAAGGGTCCCAGGTTTGATTCTGGTCAAGGGCACATGCCTGGGTTGCGGGCTCAATCCCCAGTAGGGGGTGTACAGGAGGCAGCCGATCAATGATTCTCTTTCATCATTGATGTTTCTATCTCTCTCTCCCTCTCCCTTCCTCTCTGAAATAAAATATATATGTATATATGAAAAGAAAACACTTCTGCTGCTGATGGAGCCCGGTGCTGACCTTCTGGCACACAGATAAGGAGTGTGGGGAGGATGTTTCAGAAGAGGACCATGGTACCCTTCCTTTCGGGAAGTGGTTTTGAGGCCTCAGTGGCATCTCTTTGCTCCCAGAATTCGCTCCAGGATATAATGAGGGGCCTGGCAGTGGGTAGCGATTTTAATGTGCTTTGGGGAACTGTCAGGGACCTTGCCAGAGCCAAGTTTGAGCAGATTTTTGATTCGGGCCTTTAATTGGTGCATTGTTGGTGGTGGTCCAGGAATTCGGCACCTCCTGGGCCCTCTGAAGGGTGTTCTGGTTCCTGCCTCCAGACTGTCCCTGCAGGCAGCTCACCGGCCCCCGTGTCCTCCATTGGTGAGCGAGGGCTGAGATGCCCGCCCTTCCTAAAGGGTGGGAGTAACACCCCAAAGGGTTTGTAGATCCAGCTAGAGACAGGAGTGCTGCTTGGAGGGGAACAGATTCTCCCCTAAAGGAGCTCCAGGTTCTCACTGACCCCAGAACCCCGCGACTTCCATTGCAGGTACCCCAGACTGGCTGCGAAGCATCGGGAATCCAACACAGCAGGCATCGACATCTTCTCCAAGTTCTCTGCCTACATCAAAAACACCAAGCAGCAGAACAACGCTGGTGAGTGACTCCCTGCCACCAAGACCCCCTGGCCACGCTGTCCCTGCCCAGGGCATCTCAGATACTCAGGTCAGAGAGGCACCGGGAGCAATGCTGCTTGCTGTTCGTGCCCCCGCCCCACCCCCTACACACAGGGCAGGGGTTGTCGATCCTGCTTTCTGGCTAGTGCGGGCGGAAAGGCCACGGGCCTCACTGCTGGACTGGGGGGAGGGATGCAGTGTGCATGCTGAGTCGGCCTTAGTGCACAGGAGGGTCCCTCCTCCGCATACTGTGGTCCATTTGTCCCAAATCCACAACCCTGCCTGTGCTCTCAGGAAGTCCTGTTGGAACAACAGCTTCCTCTGGTCCCTGGAAGACTTATCAGGGGGCTGTCAGAGGCCCTGGTGGGACAGCGCGGTCACCACGGTGGGGAAGGCTGAAGGCAGGGGCGGAGGGGGCAGGGGACTACTTCTCGGAGCCAGCTCCTCCTCCAGTGGCCGTGGCTGCGGAGCTCGGGACTTGGTCCCCTGTTGCGGCTTCTCAGAGAGCCTGGAGCGCCTCACTGAGGCTCACAACATATCCAGTCCCTCCTTCGGCATTGTCCTTTCAGAATGAACTGATGCAATTGGAATGAATAGAACAGTCAAATTGAGCGTGTAGGACACCTAGAACCTAGGCCCTAGAGAAGGAAAGGAGCAAGGAGGAGAACGTCTGCTTGCCCTCTGAGTGGGAGAATGAATGAGATCGCCCGATAGGCTGGCGCCTGGGTGGAGCCCAGCACAGAGCCAGAGTGAGCGCTTCATGAGTGTCTGTGAATGACAAACACACAGTGGACCAAAACAAGGGGGTCTGAAGAGCTGATTAACTGTCCTGGAGAACAATAGCTGCCCAAGGTGGTCAGAGCAGGAGGAATTTTCCTACAGGGCCTTTGAGAAAGCTTCTTGAAAAAGTTTCCTCTGGGTCATAAAGGTTGAAAGGGAGTCAGTTGTCTGGAAACATTGGGTGGATGCTGTGGGGAGGGTGGGAAAACACCAGCGACAGAACCAGGAAAAGTGGTCAGAGCCTGCAGTGCCTGCCTGGGAGACTGGACTTATGGAGGGGCAATGGCAGCCGTTCGAGGTGCAGGAGGAGGCACTAGAAGGAGAGTAGTCTTTTAGGAACCAGAAGAAGAAGGGTGTGGAAAATATTTGAACATACTCAGTGCCCTTGCTTTGTTGCATTTGGACCCTGTGGTGGGGTGAGTAGTGTCCCCCACAAATTCTTGTCCACGCAGGACCTCAGAGTGTGGCCTTATTTGGAAAAAGGGTCTTTGCGGATGTAATTAGTAAAGCGTCTCCAGATGAGATCACCCTGGATTGAGTGTGCTCCTAAGTCCGATGACTGGTGTCCTTATGAAAAGAGGAGAGGGCACACAGAGACAGGGCAGAAGGCCACGTGAGGACGGCAGAGATGGGAGGGCAGCAGGCACAAGCTGCGGACCCCTTGGGCCACCAGAGGCTGAAAGAGGCAGAAAGGCTTCCCCTCTAGAGCCTGATTTTGGACTTCTGGCCTCTAAAACTGAGGGATAGATTCCTGTTGTAAGGCACCCAGTGTGTGGTACTCCGTTGTCGTCATCCTGGGAGACTGAGGCAGCCCTCACACCATCGTGTGGAAGGGCCGGTACTGCCACTTCCGGCCGAGGACGCAAGGCAAACGAGAGGGCCAGGGCCTGTCCCTGCCTCCCCTCAAACCCACAGAGCTGGCTCCGGACCCTCGTTTTCAGATCCCACATCCAGCGCCCTCTCCTTGCAGCCACAAACATCTTCCTTCATACTTGTCAGAGCACCCTCAGAAAGTTCAGCTCATCGGAGCCTTCCAGATTTTCCAAGTTATAAACAGTATTTACATATTATCCGTACTTAAGTTCTCCCATCCCCAGAGCCAGAGCTACAGTTTCCACTGAGCATCGAGTATCCATTTCTTATAAACTCCACACTGTCCAACTTTCATTGTTTCCTCTTCTTCTGTTTCGCCCTGGTTTTCTCCTGAGGGTTTTGCCCTTGTGACTCCTCTCCCCCTGCTCATTTGCACATTGCCAAGCGCCTGCATTTTTGCTTTCCCAGAGTCTAGCCCCAGATCAGAGTCTCTGGCGCTGTTCTCTTCTGCCTTTTAAGAGGACACCACGTGCTCGTCCTTCGTTGTAACCGTTGTAACTATAGCTGACCCACTCCCCTCCCTTCCCTGACCCCTCACCCCCTGGTTGTGGCCAATGGGTCCAAGGTTCTTAGGCTCAGAAGCCAGAGGTCAAGTCTCCTGCAGAGAGCAGCGCCATGGCCCCACACACAGCCCAGTCCCCCGTCCCCTGAGACAGTCCACACCCCCTCTCTGCTCTGTGGAGCTCTGTAGGAGGTGGGGGGCAGCCTCCGCAGATCACGGGTTGGCATCAGCATTAGACCCAGCCTTCCTGTGACCTCCCTCCTGCACCACCCTCCATCTCCCCCTGCCTCTTCAGCTCTGCATCTATCTCTCCAACGTCCTTTCTTCAGATGGTTCCTCTTGTGTTCCCAGCTTTTTTCTCTGAGCAGAGCCCTCCCTCCCTCTCCACCACCTCCCCACCTAATGTCCCAGCCTCCTGTGCATACACTGGCTGTGGTCCTGGTCCTTTCCTGCCCTCTCACCCCAGCACTGTGAGATGGTCTGCGGGGTGGATCACCCTCCATTCCCGGGGTGGGCACAGGAACGCCATTTAAAATACCCCTGCTGCCCGGCTGGCATGGCTCAGTTGGTTGAGTGTCGACCTGTGAACCAGGAAGTCATGGTTTGATTCCCGGTCAGGGCATATGCCTGGGTTGCGGGCTCGATTCCCAGTGTGAGGTGTGCAGGAGGCAGCCGATCTATGATTCTCTCTCATCATTGATGTTACTATCTCTCTCTGCCTCTCCATTCCTCTCTAAAATTAATAATAAAAATATATTAAAATACCCCTGCTGTTCCACAGTTCCTCCAAAGTCCTCAGCTACCGGAACCCAGACCCCACTGGGGGCAGCCACCCATAGCTAGCACACAAGGGAGTCATCAGTTAGAATGTAGGTTCAGCCATTCCTTTATTCATCCAACAAACACAGATTGCATGGAGTGGCTACAAGTCTGAGCCCATGTGGAGGGCATTTCTTATGTGCCAGGCACTGTGCTAGATTCTAGAGATGCCAAGACAAATGCAACCAAGTCTATTGCCTGTGATGAACGAATGGGGGCAGAAACATATAAACAGGCAATTGCTGGCCTGGCTTGAATTCCAGGCCTGCCACTCCCAGCTGTACAGCTCTGCCCGAGGGACTGACTCTCTCTGAGCCTGTTTGGGTATCAGGAAAATAGACTTAACAATCCCTTCAGTTTCTTCAGCTGCCACATAAGGCAATTGATAGCGTATCCAAGGTTTGTAATGCAGACTCATTCATTTTACAAGTCACTGCTTGCAAATTCTTCAGCACCCTACCTGACACATAGTAAAAGCTCACTAAATGTTAACTTTATTGTTATCACAAAAATGAGACAAACATGAATATTGGCATCGAAAACTACGGGTGTGGCTCTGACTTTTCCCCCCAACGAGTACTTCCAAATCTCCTACCCATGTAGGCTCTTTCTGCTTGTTTAACTTTGTTTCCCAGTTTCTTGGTGCACTCTCCTCCTCTCCAAAGTATGTATCAAAGCGACCAGGTGGCCTGGCTCTGGCGGGTACACCTCAGTACTGCTGCCTCTGACCACGAGGTTACGGTTTTGTGTCTGTCGCTGAACTGCCCTCCTCTGTAACTGCCAAAGCCGGCCCCTCACTCCACAGTGACCGGGTTCCACCTCCACGCCCTCCAAGCCCTCCATGCCCTCCACGCCCCTTCTCCAACTTGCTTTTCACTCCATTTAAATGGAGCACAGACTTCCTCCTGACAGTCTCCAGACCCCACACTGAGTAAGATGCTGCACGGGCTCGCCTTCTTCTCATGTGGGGTCCCCCACCGCCACCCCTGGTTTGGGGGAAACAGGAATTTGTGTCTGGACGTGCCGCACGTCCCACGGTTCAGCTCCAGGTGAGCGAACAGTAACAGCAGCTCCCAGGGCCCCCAGGCTCCACACTCGCGGCCGCCACCGCCAGCAGGCAGCAGGGACCCTGGTCAGCTACAGTTGGCTCTCCCAGAAGAATAACACATATTCCTGATTTGGGGGCTTGAGTCGCAGGCAGGGAGGAGCTGTTATTTTCGTTTTGTTTGGCCTTTCCCTCTGTGACTACCCTCCCCATTGGCTGCAGATGCCAGGCGACTGGCTTCCAGCGGATGTGACTTCTCTCCAGGGTTCCCCTGCAGGCACCCTCCTACCCTCTGGTCCTCACCTGTGCCTTCTCCACACCTGAAGGCCATGTTTCTTCTCTCCTTTTTAACAAAATATATTTTTATTGATTTCAGAGAGGAAGGGAGAGGGAGAAAGAGAGAGAAACATCAACGATGAGAGAGAATCATTGATTGGCTGCCTCCTGCACACCCCCTACTGGGGATCGAGCCTGCAACCTGGGCATGTGCCCTTGACCAGAATCGAACCTGGGACCCTTCACTCCGCAGGGTCTCCATCCATTGAGCCAAACCGGCTAGGGCTCTCCCCATCTTCTCTTGAGGACCCGGAAGACCTCCCTGCAGCCTGAGGCCCATGTCACCACCTTTCCTGCTCCTCTTCGTCATTTCCAAGATTCAGAGCAGCCTGCCCATGCCTGTCTCTTTGTATTATGACCGACGGGTCCCCTTGCAGCGTTTGCAAAGACGTGCCCCTGTCCACTGAGGGAAGACACTGTGATTTCTTAACATACTCCTTCTTATAAACTCCTAACTTCCTGCAAACTTTCCTTGGGTGCCTAGGACACGCTGGATGCAGGGCTAAGCTTAGAGGGCAAGTCCCAGCCTCAGATGGAGTTATCTCCCTGGCTTGGCCCTTCATTTGTTATAAGTGTAGTGGCTATATTTTCCAATCTGAAAATCAGATGTCTAACCAGTTATCTTCATTAAAACTAATCAAATTATCAGAAACTGGTACTGGTCCCAGAAAATCCAGGACACATGTCCCCAACGGAAAAGCACCTGGTCGGGCTGAGCCTTCTGTTCCCACCCCTCCCAGTCCAAATCCAGATGTGGCTGCCACTGTGGGTAGGAGGGGCGTATCACATCCCCACCGCCTCCTGCCCCAGATCCTCCGCCAGAACTAAAGAGTCACCATTAGCCACAAAGCAGTTTCCAAGCAAGGACCGAGGTTTCCTCTTCCCTCAGGTCTGTCAGTAACACCACTCCCTGGGGGCCAGAAGCAAGCAGGATGCCCCCTGGGTCTATTCTGAGAAAATTGACAACCACAGGCACATGTCCTGAAGAAGACTCTCGGGGTATTCGAGAAACCGCAGTGAGCTCATCTCACCATGGACAATCATTCTTTATATAATTTTCTCAAATTGTTTTTTGTTGTTAATCCTCAACCAAGGATATTTTCCCACTGATTTTTAGAGAGAGTGAAAGGGGGCGAGAAAGAGAGAAAGAAATACCCATGTGAGAGAGATGCATCAATTGGTTGCCTCCCACACGTGCCCTGACCAGGGCTGGAGATCCAGCCTGCAACTGAGGTACGTGCCCTTGACCAGAATCATACCCAGGACCCTTCAGTCCACAGGCTGACACTCTGTTCACTGAGCCAAACTGGGGAGGGCTTTTAAAAATGTTTTTATTGATTTTTAGAGAGAGAGGGAGGGAGAGAGAGAGAAACATGGATGTGAGAGAGAAACATTAAGCGGTTGCCTCCAGTACATACCCCGACTGAACCCGGAACCCGCAACCTTGGCATGTGCCCTGACGAGGAATCGAACTGGTGACCTTTAGGTGCACGGAATGACGCCCAACCAACTGAGCAACACCGGCCAGGGCAGGGGACGATCATTCTTAATGGAAATTGTTCTTGATGGACACGCGATTGAACGGTTCCATGTGGTTGTTATCACAGTATCAGGCAGGGTGCTCCTGCACCGTCTCCCAGAGCTCGGGGGAAAGGAAGGACAGCCAGACCCGCCGAGGGTTCCTCCTTCCGGCCTAGTCCCCTTCCTCCACTCAGGCCCCGATCTTCAAATTGCTCCTGGTTTCTCTCTGCTGAAAGGTGCCCCTGCCGATGTTGATGGAACACGCATCTGTCTGTAGCACTGCAGTCTTTCTTTCCCTGTCATATTCTCAGTGGTTTGTGTCCACACACGCTCACCCCTGCTTCCCACCTGGCAGCCTGGGGAACCACCCCCACAGACCGAGGCCCCGCAGCCGGCTCTCTCCTCCCACACCAGTGGTCAAAGTGCTTCCTCCAGCAGGTACCCCCTCACTCGGAATCAAATCTGCAAGACCCTCGAGGAACTATGTTAAACTAAGACCACCCCCATTTGATTATAGAAACGGAGGCTCACAGACTTCAGGTCAATGCTAGGAAGTTTATAATGAAATCTGTCGTCAACTAAAGAAGTGAGTGTCCCATCCACGGGAGGGTACGAAGGAGGCTGGACCTGCCTCCTCTAAGGTGTGACCTATTGTAAGACACTGTTGTTTACTTAAACTATAATGTTTTGCTTTCAGAGGTGTCAAATGTGAAAAAAAAATGTGCATCTTCGTCTTGATGGAATACGGTAGTTGATTCCCATAGCCCTTTCTCAATTGAACATTCTACCACTTCCTAGAGGCTCTGCAGTGAAAGGTCAAACCCTCCCTTCTGCGTGACCTTGAGCCACCTTGTTGGACAGAAAGTGGGTCAAGGTCAGCATTGCTTCCTGCCTCTGGGCTGGCTGTCCCAGCTCCATGCCCAGTGACGTGTCAGGTCTGCTGCTGTCTCCTGCCTGGAGGTAGCACTTACCTCTTAGGTCAGGGGCGGGCACTTTTTCTGTAAAGGGTCAGATGGTAACTATTTTGGACTTTGCAGACCCTGCAGGCTGTCACAACTGCTGGGCTCCGCTGCTGGAACTGTAAACAGTGAATGCGGCTGTTCCAAGAAAACTTCGTTTATGCACCCTGACATTTGAATCTCACATCATTTTCAGGTGTCAGGAAATAGTTTTCTTCTTTTGACTTTTCCCAACCATCCAAAAATGTGAAAAAACAATAACATACTTAGCTTGAGGACAGTGCAAAAACAGGCAGTGGGTGGATTTGACCCTCGGACTGTAATCTGCTGAGCTCTGTGTTAGGCAGTCCCAGGCTACACTAGCAAGTTCTCTTCATAACTGTACCTCCTCATCTCCGATGTGGAGATTATAACAGGGCTCTTTCTTGTGGCATTGTCACGTGAATTAAGTGAATGAATGCATAAGAGCACGAAGGACAGTCCCTGGCACACAGTAGGCACCAGCATGTGATAGCTATTGGGACAGCTCTTGTTGGTTTCAGGAGTCCTCCTCCCAGGCAACCCAGCTTTTAGTGTAATGTAGGCGCATGTGCTGCCCTCTTCTGGCCGGTGGAGGAATCAGCACTAGACACTGCTAATCATGCTTCACATGAGGAGGCCTGTGGGTTTTCAAGCATCTGCTAGAGACTCAGTTCTGCCTAAGCATTGGCTGGGGGTCCCAGCAGAGAGCAGGTCTCCTTCAGGGGTCCAGGGTCACCTTCCATCATCTGTCCCCCACACCCAAGGTTGAGCATGTCCCCCAGGCCCCATGGATCCTCCAGAGGTCGCTGGCTGCCCCATGACATGCTGCCCCCAACCTCGTCTTTCTCCTTTTCCTCTCCCTCTTCCACCACCTCCGATCTTGACTTTTATGAACTTCCTTGACCTAAAATAGAAAAGTGTTTGAAAGGATTCAAAGCAGCCTGGGAGGGCTGTTAGCCCAGAACCAACAAGCGCCCCGTCTATCAAAGGCTCATGCTTTCTCTCCAAGCGGCATGAAAGCAAACTGCTGTCGGGGGTGAGGGGGGAGCAGGGTGTTGGGGAGGCAAGGTGGAGCATTTTTCCAGATTCCCCAGGATGTGGCGAGCCATGTTTAAAAGAGAGTGTGTGTATTTATTATTCCAAGCCACTTCAATCACAGGGCGCCGATTTCCTTCTCCTCTTCCTCCCCCGGCCCTCAGCCCCATGTTACAGGGTGGGCTCAGTGTGCAGGCCCGGCCTCTCCAAGGGGCCGGGCAGGGCCCCCACCTCACAGTCAGACTCGTGCTCTGTGAAATGTGGTGGGAACACGAGTCATAATTGCACTGCTCAGAAGCAGAAGTCAGCGAGGTGGCAATGGGGCCCCGTGTCTGCTCTGTCGGAAACACCGATCCCTTCTTTTGGAGGAAGACGGCTGGGTCCCACCTCAGGCCCACGGAACCCTGCAGAAAGGCTCAGGCGGGGGTTATCACCATGCGCTCCGGGTGGTCCCCGGCCCACCCTGGTGGGTGGTGAGGATAACGAGGTCTTGCCACTTCCTCATAAAGCAGCCATTGCCGTCTCCTTCCAGAAAGCGCCTCTGGTCACAAAGGAACCCTTCAGGCTGCCTTCCGCGGCCACCCTGCGTGCAGCGTGCAAATAGCCAGCTCGGGGTATTTTGTTTGTTTGTTTGTTGGGTGGAAGTTTTGCTTTGATTCGCATTCTTACAAGGAAAAACAAATAACCTGGGCTGGGAGGGACCCACCTCCGAGGTTTGGCGCCCGCCCGGCAGGATGCACGCCTCCTGCGAGGAGGGGCCTTGAGGCCAAGAGCGAGAGGGAGGGGAAGGGGCGCTGCTTCCCGCTGGCACCTCCCAGGATGGCCCAGGGGATTCCTCCAGAGGGTCTTGGATTTGGCTCCTTATTGAGGCAGATGCTGGCAATTTATAATTTAACAAATGTTGCTCCTGAAATGAATCCTTGGGCGGTCATAAGGAAGGCGGTCGGTGGCCACGTGGCTGGTGGAAGGGGGCAGCTCGGGGAGGAGGGGCGGGAGGGGTGGGGAGGGTCCTGCGTGGGTGGGCGCATTCATTAGTGGAGGGAGCGTGTTAGCTCTGTGGGCTCCCGGTGGGAGGAGCGCCGAGACCACCAACACCATTCCATGTGGGGGAATTTCCCACAGTCTGACCAGAAGCAGTTCTCCTGGCCTGGCCTGGCCTCATATCAAGGCCTGGGGAATAAGGGAACTTTAAAGGACTAATTTGAACAAGAGCTAAATGCTCTTTCACCTCTGGCGACTGCTGCCTCATCCTGTGCAACCAACACTTGTCTTTGTGCCGTCTACACGGGAAGCTCAGTATCTCTCTCTCTCTCTCTCTCTCTCTCACACACACACACACACACACACACACATACACACACACACACACACACAAAGAGCTTATACGTGTTCTGCAATCTCTGTGCACATTACATATCTCTTTAAATCCACAGGGTCATGTACCCATTAATCTTGAAAAAAATGTGCGTGAAGTTGCACGACACCCAGCTTCGCCTGGAAGCGCGATGGTGTATGTGGGGGCATCTACATTGCATCACTGTAGCTGGTTTATAAGGAGGGCTGCACTCATCTGTGATCAGGACCTCGCTTTGGGAAAAGCTTCCCCGCCTCTAGTAGACGCTCCGTGGAGAAGGGCGCTGGGTAAAGGGCATGTAGCATGGGTTCCCCCATATTTGGTAGCCGGGGCTGACAACGACAAGATGTGAAATCCAGGTGGTGTGTGAACCTTCCAACAGAACATCAGACAATTATCCACTTTCCTCGTCAGATCCATCACTGCCCCCCGGGATGGCAATGTTCTCTCTGCTTCACACGAGAGAAGCTGAAGCGTGGAAACGTCCGCAGACCTGGGGCCAGTGACGGGCACAGGAAAGCAGGCTTCCCTCGGCGGTTACGCTCTGTGGCTGCAAACGAAATAACAGTAAAACATGCTCGTAAGAATTGACACCAGGGGTCAAGTCCAGTCTGGTATTCTGAAGGGACCAGCCGCTTAGAGAGGATAATTTGTTGGGGGAAAACAGTTGCTATGCAGAACTTTGGCCCTAAAACCCCTAACCTTCTTTTAAAATGTGCTCTAGAGCTGCCTTTCAGGAGGCACCCCACCCACCTCGGCCCCTCATGAGCTTAGCCTGAGCAGCCCCAGGAGCTAAAGAGACGCAGATGTTTGGGAGTTACCTGTCATGTGACAGTTCATTTTGCTTGTCTTGTTGTCCAGGCCGTTTTCCCATTTGGAGGGACATTTGAGTCCCCTGGGGGTCTTGCTCCAATGCGGACGCTGATGCAGAGGGTCTGGGGGTGGGGTGGGACCTGAGAGCTCCCAGGTGACTCTGCTGCTGCTGCTGGTCCCGGAGGGGCTCGGGAATAGGGTTCTGGGCAGCAGTCTCCATGTGGGAATCTTCATCATTACTGTCCCGAGAGCCCGGCTCCGCATCCGGCTCAGAGCAGGTGCTCCATGACATTTGCTAAATGAATGAATGAACCGTAACTCAAGCACTTCACGATGCCCCTACCCTGCCTGCTCATTACCTGAGAGGTGTTGGAAGGGCCTAACCTGACTCTTCAAGGTCGGGGCACTTCTTCCACGCAAGAATGAATTCTTGCATATAATTCACTTTTAACTTAAGGTGGTTTTTAAAAACTATGGTGAAAATATTTTATCTAGCCATGCCAACAACAAGAACAAAGAAGACACACTCTTTCAAACTCTCCTTTGGGGTGATCAAATCTGTATCAACCCCCCACCTAGATTTTGGGAAGCATAGAATCGCATTGTTAATCTGCTACACTCTTACTTCAAACTTTGGAAGATGCAAGACTCAACATAGTCAAAGCTGTGCAACTAAAACACCCAGTGAATAATAGCTCCTCCCCGCAGACTGTAATCTGCGTGGGGCAAGTGAGGGCAGCTAGAGAACTGCTCTAAGCAAGGGGGTGGCGGGTAAAATTTCCGCATGTCCGGGGAATTCTACAAAAGTGTCAGCCACCCCCGGCCCCTGTGGAGCCTCCCCCTAAGGCTGCCCGTCGCACTGTTAGGGAGAAGGCTTGGTCTGGTGGGGCTGTGGTCACGGCAGCAGAGTGAGAGTGAAAGGACGGGCTGAGCCTGCAGAGAAGACTGCAGATTCATCTCAGATGACTTCCTCGGGGCGGAGGCTGAGCCAAGGACGGTATTCACCAAGCAGACTGTTTCCTTGCAATCCGAAGAAGTTATTCGCAGTTTTGTATGCTTTGGTTCTTATACACCAGCATCATCATGAATTGCACCTCAGAACCACTCACAGCATGCCAGGCACCGTTCTACGCCCTCTGCAGGCATGACTGACTGTAACCCTACATGCCGGGCCGTGTTACAATGTCCACTTTGCAGCTGAGGAAACTGAGGCACACGAGGTTAAGCAGCCTGCCCAGGCCAGTAACATGGCAGAGCCAGGACCCCAACCGGGCCGCTGGTCCCAGGGTCTGTGCTCTTCATACAGTGAATAGAATCCATTATTTAAAATGCATGTGGTGCTGAGTTTTTAAGCAAGAGTAGGTAGGTCATTTAGGAAACTGTGATCAAATCAGGTCATAAACCAACAGATACTAACTGAACAACTACCAGGTGTGTTTCCCTAAATACACTCAACAACCCAGCTTCCCCATTGGACTCAGCAATCCTGGACGGACAAGGGGCACCACACCTGGCCCGCAGTAGGCTCTCCGTAGATACCAGTTTAACAAATGAAAGGATGGGCAGCTGGCAGCAAATTTAGGACAGTCACAGAATGACTAAAGCCAGTAATTATTTGAATTTACAGTTGTGGTGGCAGGGTGGCTGTTTTTAAATTTGTTAACGGCTTTTGTATAAAAGATGTGGGCCTTTGAGGATGAAGCAAGACAAAATGTGGTTAAATCGTGTCAGCCTGAGTGGTTGGAGGAAGCAAGGGTGGAGAAGAAAAGTCTCTAGGCCTAAGCACTGGGACAGAAGGACCCCGCCCCCCCGCCACCCGAGGAAGTTAGAATCTCCCCTGACCAGCTCATTCCAAATGTTTGGACATCAGCACTTAACCTAATCTATGGCCTGATACTTAAAAATAACCTGTTATAAAGTCACCATAAAAAACTCACAGTTTTCAGCCTTATGCAGTCTGCTACATAAACTACAACCAGCATTAATAGCTTCAGTCAGCATTTATGTCGTTCTTTCTATTAGCACAATGGGTTTTACAACCATTTATGAGTTTCTGGAAAGCCTAATAGAAAACACACATACATGTTCCCTGTGAAAGACACAGGAGAGGTTTTTTAAGTTCACCAGCAGGGGTCGCCACCGCCCCATCGCTAAAGCCTGGGCGGGCTCCCTAATAGGGAACACATTCTCTGCCAGTGGCTCCAGCAGCAAGCCTCCCTGGCGAGTTCCTGCAGTTTCCTCTTCGGGTTGGCTCCACTCAGAGTCAGTCCCTCTCTGTCTCTCCTCCTCCTGTTGGTAAATAAACATCTGGGGCGCTTACCTGGTACAGGCTGTGTACACAAAAGAAACCCTCAATGTGAAGACCTACGTGATTATCTTTGCCTTCAAATTTACTATGGCTTTTTAGGAGATCCAGAAAATTATCTGAATCTGGAATTGCCTATACTGTCCATATTTCCCTTCATACTTATAAAAAAGTCTTATGAAGGACACACTGAAGTCACCTTAAATTCTTCACCATGCTGGTGTTTTAAACGCAGCCGAAGACTTGCCTTTAAAAACATGTTTTGTTGTTGTTATTGGGAACAATATTTCTGAACATAGAGCAAATCTCAGATTGATTTGTGGAGCTGTGTAAAAACTACGATTCTTCACAAGGCTTGGGGGTGGAGGGAAGCGATATACTTAAGCTATACAGAGATCAGTGTCTTCCTCTAGAAATCCCTGAATTTCCCAGAAATATATCAGTGTCTCATTCACTCCGTGATTCTCTCTGCCAAAGGGGAGTGGGGCATCCAGCAAGGTCCTGTATCCCAATCCACCGGAGTTGTAAGACTTGGATCCTGCCTTGGGCGTAAAGAATCATTTACTGGCCTCTTACTGGAAAGAGCCATGGCAGTTTGTCATTTAATTCACCCTCCCATTCAAGGCCAAAATCCTTTCTAGAACAAACAAGCAACAGCCACAGCAGCATGAGCTGCCCCTGCGTCTCCAGCCCGGCTGACGCAGCACGAGGGAGCAGGAGGGAATCTGGAAGCTGCCGTTGCAATTTGCTTTCTCATAAATGGCTCTTGGTGTCCCCACCTTTCCTGTTTGCACCCGTGCCTAGAAACCGAGACCCGCGGGAGCCCCTGGGTCTTTCACAGCCCCCGCCAGTTCGGCCAGATCCTCCCTTGGGCCGTGAGGCCCAGTCCAGTGTTCTCGGTCTGATGCCAAAGGTGGACACCAATTCTCCAAACTATCAGACCAAGAGCATTTGACACACCCACATAGCCTGGAGAGAACAATGCCAAACCCGAAGAGGAGATTCCAGGAGACTCGGGGTCCTGGACATGCTGGGAAATGCAAGGGTGAGCTCCATCCTCTCCGCTCCAGGATTCTCCTTGCACCCGGGAGCTCTGGGAGGCTCAGACAAGCTCCCTTCAGACAACTTCTGCCTTGAGCTGCTCGCTTGCTCTTAGACGTTCACTCACTCTCCCCTTCCTCCCCATCCTCTCACTAACTTAAGTTCTACCACCATACAGAAGTCCCCATCTCCTGTGAGGTCCCACTGTGCACCGGACTCTGAACAGGTTTAGCAACAACTGTGAACAGCCGTCACCAGAGGCAGGGTTCCCATCCAGGTCTCTTGGAGATCACATTGCACCACTCGGCTACCATGTCTGCTGTCATAAGAACTCCCAGAGAAGCCTGGGGTAGGCCTACCTGACACCCCCACCCAAGCTCTCTCTGTCCCTTCCTTGATGATAGTGACCTGCTAACACAGCCAGCAGGCCCGGGCACACAGCAGAGGAGGGCCAACCAGACCTGAAAGAAAGCCCCATCTCCTACAGCCCTGCTTTTGTTTCTGCCTCAGCCTGTTGTAGGGATGGGCATGGATACTGTCTTAAGAGACAAAGGGACCACGGGGATCAGCCACCCCTTACCTGCTCTGTTCCACAAGGGTCGCTATGGATCAGAGGGTGTGACCCCCAGTCTCTGCCTGGTTGGTAATTTTGCCTCTGTGTGGTCATTCTCACATAACCCAGCTATAACTGGGCCACCATACCATGTCTTTAAGGACTTTTCCCAGGAAGAAAAGCTACATGACTTCAGTTCCCCAACCTGGAAAGATGAATGGGGATCTTTACCGAAGTTTCTTAGGGACAGGGAATTACACTGCCCACCACCACGCCAACTGTCCTCACACTTCCCTTAGAACATCTGGGCTTTGCCTCAGAACAGCAGCATCAGCCTTTCTGCCTCCCAGGCCCACATCTCCTCTTGTCACCCCTCATAACGCTCCTGGGCTTTGCTGCTGCTGCAGCCCCGCCTCTCCCCTGCACCTTTGGCCCCGGGCACCTTGCCATTTGACCTCTCTCAGATTCTAAAGGAAGGCTGCTTCCTCCCAAAGGTGAGGGAGAGGTGATATTATATTCTTATTTCATTTTTCCCCCATGACATTATCATTCATATTTAAAATGATCAAATGTCAGTATGCTCATACCAGCTATGGTCATCTTTGTATTTTCTCTCCAAGAATATAGGATGGCAAGAGAAATATTTGCTGTTAGCTCCCTTGAACCACCACTGTGCTTTTTTTTTTTTTTTTTTAAATCCTTTGGTTATATCGACATGATTTCAAAAGAGAAGATGGAAAGTAAAAACTTGATTCAGTCCTCCGGGTATTTCTCAATATCTAGATAATTCTTTCTTCATAGGCAAAACCCAAATGCATGTCTCACTTTCCACCCAGGTGTTTTGCTGTCACACAGACAATGTGACATCATGGGTCCAAGTACAGGCCGAGTTGAGAGTTGGTATTTGTTGCTGACAAGTGATGTGAAGGGTCCTGGTAGGCTCTCTCCTTGTGGTCCCAGTCATGGTCCCTGTGAGCACCAAGAACTCCTGGCATCAAGGCATTCATAGCAGAACACAAATATGTTATCAAACAAATTAGCTGGAAGTTCCCGGCTGCTGTGGCTCCGTTGGTTGAGCATCATCCCATGCACCAGGAGGTTGCCGGTTTGATATCTGGTCAGGGCACATGCTCAGGTAGTGGGCTTCGTGTTTCTCTCTCATCAATGCTTCCATCTCTCTCCTTCTCCCGTCCTCCCTCTGAAATCAATTTAAAAATGTATTTTAAAAAATTGGCTGGAAAGTAGGGCATAAGGAGTGACGTTATGATGGCTGCATTCTTGTCAGGGAAACTGGGGTGAGTGGGAGAGGTCTGTGGCATTAAGAGAAGATGGCCGCCAGGGAGCCATGGGGTGGTCCTGGCACCCAAGCGATACCTTGCCGAGTGGAAGAAGTTTACATTTTGGAATCCAACAGCCTGTTTTAAATCCTGATTTTTCTCCTAACTCATATAGTAGGGTTGCTATTTTTAAAATATTTTCTCTTTGCCTTTCTGAGTTCCTGATTCTAATCTGCCCTAGGCATCCATCGGCCCCATGAGAGATGAGGGTTTCTTTAGAGAAATTCCAAGAAAGAAAAAGAAATTCAATATTTAGCTTCTGATATTCAAAATAGCATTTGCAACAAGACAGTAGCTTTGCAAGCCAAGCTATTGTCTTAAATTTTCTTTAGTTCTTAATTTTAGCACATTAAGAGCCAGGCCCGGAGGGCTCCGCTCAGGGAGGCTTGCTGCTCTGTGGCTGACATAGGAGCACAGACAGTAAAGGCCACCCCTCTGCCAGGGGGCTTGGGGATGAAGGAGAGGAGGCAGGCAAGGGCGCCATGAGACTAGAGACATGTCCGTACAGCCCCATGGGGCTCTTCGCTCCGTGTCCTTCCAGGGTTTTGGAGGGAGGCCAGCAGCCCACCTCTGACCACACTCTAGGGGCAACACCCCGTGGTTACTCCAGAAGGAAGTAGGTTCAGCGTAACTGGGAAGAGACACAGGACTCGTGTAACCTTCCCCAGACCTTCTACCCCGTGGGTCCCAGGACTCATAGCTCCAGGGTGCCATGAGGTCACAGGAGACTCCTCCCCACCCACCCCCAGGACTCAGGGAGAAGAGCAGACAAGGAGACTGTCTGAGAAACAGCATTTTTATGCAAAAGTGACTGGGAATTCTCTGGGAATTCCCATTCGATTATTACCTCAGACTAAATTATAATCCAGAAGACACATTGAAGTTGTTTTCCCACCACCCAGGGGTGGGGAGCTTGTCAGAAAACCATACAGTTAAAAACAGGCAGGTACCTTTTCTCTGTACGCCAGGAGTGGTTTGAACAGTTTGCTTGCACGTATGAGCCTTGGATAAGTCCAAGATCCGTTTCTTTGTGACATGGAGATGAATACAAAGGCACATCTCAATAGCTTCACTGCGTATTTAAATGCTAGCTGGCGTAAGCATCCCGGTGGGCCACCTCAGACGTTCAGTCAGTGCATTTGTTGCTGGTGCTGGGGAGAAGAGGAACCCAATGGAGCAGAAGGTGCTGGGCCTGGGACCAGCCCCCATAGCCGCGGTCTCGTCCATGGAGAGTTGGATAGACCCCCATCCAGCCTGCAGATGTTGTCAGAGGGGACCCTTGGTTCTTATCTCTCTCAAGTTCACAAGCCAGGGAAACTGAGCACAGCACCCTGGGCCCCCAGAGCCATGCCTGTCTTTCAAAGAGCACCTTTGGCATCTGCTCTGCTCCGAGGAAACGTGAGTGAGGGGTCTGCATGGCCGTGTGCCGATCACGCCCGGGTGCACAGAGCTCGCCAGCGACCCAGGGCTGAGCTGTGCTTGTTAGAGCCTTTAGGAGGCAGAGCTGGAGTCTTGGCTCCTGGGTCCCCATTCAGCCTCCATGCCCTGGTAAGAGTATACTATTTTCTTAGCTCAAATTGCCATTCCCAAGTCATTATTTCTCTATGACGAGAAAACAATATTGGGTCTTATGTAATATCAACCTCAATGAATCTGGAAGCGATCATGGAATGGGTGGATATTTTTTCCCTCCTCAAAAAAGAGAAAAATAAATTTGAGATTGTTTGCATATGGCTGAGAATATTTATGAACTATTCCCCCTTGTTTCCTCATCCCATATTTTACCCAGTGCGTTTGTGTGTGGTACAGAATAAATCTTTATGGGAAGGGGTGGAGAGAGGAAGAAGCAGTTAAAGGCCTGGGTATCCATCAAGTGCCTGGGATGTTAGTGGTTCTGAGTCTCGGGGTCCCCTGCCCTCAGGCTTGTTTGCTGCGGTCTGAGGGTAACCCATCCTGCTATTCAGAAGAAGTTTTTGGAGAGAGGGCTTTACATGCAAACACTGAGGGAATCAACATCCTCCGGTTCCTCTGGTTGCCTTTATAGCTCCTCACTCTCACCAGAGCAGAAAGTTCAACACCAACGGTTCCATGGCCTAGGTGCCGTCGGCGAAAGAGATAATTAAGTTCCACGGATGCCAGACTGAGCCAGGGTCAGAGCAGTGAGTTGGCAGGTAGGACGGAAAAGACCTGGCAGGCAATGTGTTGGCGCTGGCACTTGTTATTCGATAATAGGCAGCATGTTAGCACACAGGCCTGTGGGTCTATTCCCTCTGGCTGTGCCTCTCAGCACGGCTTGTCCCTGAGAAGAGTCCCCAGGGGCACAGGATCAGGGCCATGGTTGTACATTAAATCGGCAGAAGCAGAATGGCCATCTGGCTGTTTATTTCTTCCTCGGGGGATCGGGCTTCACACTGGAGCTTCTCAGAATCTCTCATTCTCTGCCACGCCTTGGATTTTTCAGGAGCACACTGACCAAGGGTGTGGGGTGAGGGCCCGAGAGCAGGGTGACTGTCACATTTGGTGATGCAATGGCAGTAGCTGTCATTCATTCCCACCATGGGCCAGGCACTGTCCCTGCATAATCTGAGTTAATTTTCACAGTGGCTGCATGAGGGGTAGAGATTATTAGTCCCATAGTTGAGATGGGAAAACGGAAGCCCTCCAAGAGTTGAGAAACTCACCCCATATTTAGTAAGTGCCAAGATGGAGGATGTTTCCAAGATTTTCAGGATCAGAAGCCAATGCAATACATACTAATAAATAATTTTAACCTTTGCACTCGGATGTCGAGTGTGACTCGACACGGTTAGCATCGGTAGCAGCTCTTTTTATACTCTTTGAATGTATCAATAATTTGAAATATAAAAAAATCCAAATAAATAAGTTTGTATGAAAAGAAACTCCAGTTTTTTATTCTACTGCCGCGCTTTGTAAAATCTGGGGTATTTAAAAAATTAAATCCCGAGTAGAATAAAGGAATCGAGAAAAAAGCAAGCGAGTGCAAAGGGTTAAAAGTCAACTTCAGGGTCTCGGAAGGGGTCCACACAATTATGGGGCCTTTAAGCGTAAGTCTTAGCAGCCTCACAGTAAATCCACCCTGGGCAGGGTCAAAGTTTAAGTACAGGATTAGCTCCAGGCCACATGGCCCCATTCCCTCCTGCCTCATCTCCTCTTCTCTCTACCGTAAGGACCACCAACTGCACCTTCACATTCTGATCCAAACACACAGAGAGAAGTGATGAAGCTGACACACTCAGGACGGGCCACCGTGGTATGTCACAGTTGTGACATCAGGCAACAACCATGCCCATTGCCAAATTTTACCTCAAGAGATCACTGGAGAGACAGTTTAACTTTTTAAAAATAGTTTTTAATTTTCAAACACAGTTAAGTACAATATTATATTAGTTTCAGGTGTACATTCCAGTGATTAGACATTTATATAACATACCAAGTGATCCACTCCTCCCCCTCCCCCCAGATAAAACTAGTATCCACCTGACACTATACCTAGTTATTACAATGTTGACTATATCCCCGGTGTTATACTTTACATCCCCATGACTATTCTGTAACTACCCAGAACAAGCCACCCAAGGAACTCCCATTGCTATCTTGGGCTGGGCCTCTTTCACCAAATGACATGATAGTTCCCAGACCCGGTGATTTGGGCACAGATTTGAGCAGAGGCCTGCTCAGGGCATTTGGAATCAGAACCTGCAATGTCTCATTCCCTTCATATGTCTCTTCCCCTTGGATGATAATCAGTTGGTCAAATTTCAACAGGCACTCTATTAGATTTTTTTTCTTTCTTCATTTTAATTAAGATTTTATCATAATCTTCCAAACTAAAAAGGGTAGAGGATTTAAGGATGCAAACAAACCCAACATAAATCACAAATCCTTGAAGGGCGGGGAGGGAGCATAATAAGTGTTGTTGGGTACCCACCCTCAGCTATTGCCCTTGAATAGGCTTGCAATCCCATCCCAGTCTAGACAGTTACTAAGGGGAATACAAGCATTTCCCCGAGCCCTGCTCGCTCCATTCTCCCAAACTGGAAACACAAAGCAGATGATGAAGTTCAAGTTCAAATGCCACACCAGGGAGAAGGAAGTATTGAGAAACTATGTCCAACCTCCAGTCTGTTTTTAAACATTCCAGTAAGCATTCGATTCATTTATCTTGGGCTGGTGTCATCTCATTGTCTCAAACAAAAGGCCTTCTGTGAAAAGACAGACTCGGGTTATGTGAGGAGTGGCTAACAGGAGGCACATTGGGGAAACTCTGAAGGAGAGACAGTCCCCAGGATCTTCCTCCCGGGACAGCACCTCCCATTTATCCTCTAGAGTTAACATCAGGACTGCATCCTCTGATCTCAGCATCACGCTGTAAACCAGAGTGTGGGAAATACAGCTGGTGGGGGCTGAAGCTGATGAAACGGGTGGCCATTGAGTGACGCGGCCAGCCACCTCCTCCAGCTCCCTGCTCTGTGCTCAGGTGGGCAGTTGCCGTGTCAGCGCTCCGTGATGGAGTGGTCTGTGCGATTCTGGGTGGAACGACTCAGTGAGAGTGAGTTCCTGGAGTTATTCTATTGAGTATTTTGTTCTGCTCTTGTGACTAAACCAATGAGTGGAGAGATAATTACTGGGTCAAGACTGTCAAAGTCTTCTGCCACCTTCTCTTCCTATAAATGTTCATCCTCAGAGCTGCGGCCTTGGCAGGTTTCCCTTCGGCTGTGATGGCACGTTCCCGGTGGAGCCCGCCGCCTGGGCCCTGGCCCTTCCCTTTTGGACAGCACTGATTTTTAGAGCAACTCAAGCAGGCCTCCCTGACACCCACTGGTTCTCTGGGCGCAGTGCCAAGCAGGGGCCCCCACTTTCCTATGTCTTGTCCTCCAGGAAGCCTGTTCCCTCCCTCCTCAGGTTGGGTTAGCCATGGTCAATGCTCCCTCAAAATCTGGTGCATATCTCTGTCCTAGGGCTGCTATTACAGTTATTAGTAATTTAACAGGCCTTTCTTTATGTAAAGGTATGTGGGTTAATTGTGGAATATTGGGAAAATATACATACACAAGAAAGGAAAATGAAAGTTGACTGTTGTTACATCTTCCGAAGATAAGCACTAAGCTCTGATCTATATGCCAATGATTGCATATCTATCTATCTATCTATCTATCTATCTATCTATCTATCTATCTAATCTATCACCTATATATCATCTATCTGGCTATATTTTTAAAAAGGATTAGCTAGTGTCTACTGTTTGGTCAAGGTCTCCTTTTTCAGGCCACTTGATACTCTTCTGCATCGTGCTAATGGCTGCCAGGTATTTGTATTCGGGGAGCTGGCAGTGTGACGAGGGGAACCGGATTCGGGGTAAGCCACTTTACTGTGAAGACTGTGGCTGTAACCAGGGGCAGGGATGACTAAAGACCCTTCTTTTGCTGTCCCACGCCAGCCCTTGAGAGAGGCCTGAACAAGGCACTGAAGAAACTGGATGACTACCTGAGCACCCCTCTGCCAGAGGAGATCGACGCCAACACTTGTGGGGACGATGACAAGGGGTCCCGGCGCAAGTTCCTGGATGGGGATGAGCTGACCCTGGCCGACTGCAATCTGTTGCCCAAACTCCACGTGGTCAAGGTAAGAGACCTCTGCCCACAAGTGCTGGCCAGATCCAACTCCATCTGAGACTGGGGTTACCTGAGTGGTTAAGTCAAGGACAGTGCCACCTGCTGGTTGAGAAGTCACATGAATAAGGACCCCAAGCCAGTCTCCACTGTGTGCTGGCTGTATAGCCTCCCTGTATAGTTCAGTTTTCACCCATAGATTGCTTATTTCTAGGGTTGTTGGGAGAATAACATGCATGAAGTGCATGTTATTATAAGGACTCGAAATATAATAGCTGCTATTGCGTTATCATGTATAGTTATATAAAGTCCTGTTACTCCAAAGGCCTGTTCCTTGCCTCTTCCTCACAGGTTTCCACTGGCCACACCCCCCACGTCTGTATTAAATGTGCTTGCATGTGCACGTTTTCTCTGTGCACAGACCCACCTTCTCATTCGCGCTAGCAACCCCTTAGGGCAGCATGCGACCTCTTCCTCCTCTATCAGTTGAAGGGATAGAGGCTGCAAGAAGGGACATCATTGTTTTACTATTTTACTTTCTGACCACCTTTGACAGGCAGTGTAATCCTTTCCTAAAAGAATCTTAGGATCTGTGATTTGGAAAGAAGGGAATTCCGAGGTTATCCCATACAATGTCCCTTCCCAAACTGGGCCACTTTCTGTGCATCCGTAACAGCTGTGACAGGCTCCTGTGCATCTGTGGCCTCACATTTCTGATGATGAAGAGCCCTCTGCCTCACAAGCCAGCCCCACCACTTTGGATAACTCAGATGATTAAAACAGCATTCCAAGTGGCCCCCTGCTATCCGTTATTCTCTGGAACAACATGGGACAGGGCTGTTCTTTTCATCTCATTTGAAGACAGCAGCGTGTCCCCCAAACTTCTCTAAAGTAACACTTCTCACACCCTTTTTTGACCCTTGTCAGCCTGAAGAAAAATGCAGTGGGGTCAAATTAGACTGTTCTCTATTTGTACACGTGTTTATGTCTTATTGTCTCAGACAATAAGCTCTGTGAGATAGGGCCTTCTCTAAGCATGATGATGGGCATATAGTGGCGGCCCTTTAAGAAATACCATTGGTCAATTGTTTTATCATCTAGTTGTGTCTTTATGATACTCAGTGTCTGTCTACCTCTCACTGAGAAGAATCAGATTGAGTCATTGATCAGCTGGGTATCTGCCTGTCTCTTCCAGCTGAGGTCCTGGGCTAGATATGCAGGCTTCTCTCCAATCACAGCACACACCAGTTTCAGTTGAAATCACTCAGCTGGGTGTGCACTGGTGTTCCCATGGGCTCGGCCTGAGCTGAGCCTGGGAGGGAATCATGCACAGCAGTGCGGATGGTCTGGGCAGATACAACCTATCCATAGGAAGACACTTTGGGTTCAGGGCCAAGCCAATGGTCGATGGTGGGTCCAGCCAAGCGACATCCTTTGAAGTTATTAAGTAGCGCATGCCCCACTCCACTCCCAAAACATCCTTTATTCTCTTTTCCTCAGGAACAAGTGACACCAGTAGGGATGATCTGACTCCAGTTCAGTCATACTGTGACACAGTGATGTAATGGAAAGGCTTCCATTCTAGAAGTCAGGAGGCCCAAGTTCTGGTCTTATATCTGCTACCAACAGGCAGCATGAGCTGGGGCAGGTCATTTACACTTTTTGGAAGTCATTTTTCTCTTGCTTAAAAGAAGAGATATGGATTCTATTTCTCCTCTCTTCTTCTTCTTCTTCTCTCTCTTCCCTCCTTCCTTCTCTCTCACTCAAACATGTGCTGACTACCCGCTCAAGAATCGCTTGCTGAATAAGGTAAACAAATGGCTCTCCTAGGCCCTGTGCTTCATCCTGTAATCTCTTCAGTTCCTCCCAGCCCTGAACGACTGTTACGCCCCTGTCCTTGGAAGAAGTTCAGTGAGTGGTTCACTGGGAGAGGCTGGGATCAGAGGAGGATGGCCTGCGAGCCTCACCTCCTGTCTCCTTGGATTTCTGCTGATCCAGCTTATCAGATCCCAGAGACCTGGCAAACCTCTGAAGTGTAGAAAGAGCGAAGGGGAGCCAAGTCAGGCCTCCAGCTTGGCTTCTGACGCCAAAACTTAATCTGGGCTGTGGGAGCTAACTGTTTTCATATGAAAGAGCAAATTCAGAACATGAGCCTGGAAGTCCCTGCAAACGTCAGAGCTTCCTGTGCGAATCTCACCCTCTCACTCTTATGTGCGCTCTTCTCTCTCTCTTCTCTCTTCTCTCTTCTCTCTTCTCTCTTCTCTCTTCTCTCTTCTCTCTTCTCTCTTCTCTCTTCTCTCTTCTCTCTTCTCTCTTCTCTCTTCTCTCTTTCTCTCCTTTCCTCCCTTTCCCCCTCCCTCCCTCCTGGCTCTCTTTCAGGTTCATCTTCATCCATGGAAGCCAAGTGGCTCTGGCCCAGGTGCTTACTGAGTGCCTGGTTTGAACTCTAATTGTCTGGCTCCCTTCTAGGTCTCATCTCCCCAAGTGAAGCCAACACCTGAGGAAACAACCAGTTTTGTGACAAAGGCGGGCACACAGATTCAGGCAGGCAGGACATGGCGGGCCTTTCGTAGGCTCCACTGGGGCCCTCACCTGGGGCTGTGATCTGTCCAGTTCCTGCAGCAAACAGGAATATATTTTCATAAATTGCATTTCTTCTGTTTTCAAGCTTATAGTATATCCTTTAAATGCTTGAGGATAAATTCCAGCTTGGAGAGACCTGAGGCTGCTCAGTCCATCAATTAGTAACCCACGACTCCTGCATGGATTTGCTCATTAGCCAAGACAGCCTCTTCCAAAGGCTTGTGGGCAAACCCAAGGGGCCCTAACTTGCAGGGATCAGAGACCAAGGAGAAGTGGTGGTGGGCGCTGCCCCAGCATTCCCTCTTGGTGGGTGTCATGCTGAAGACCCTGATTCCACTGCCTTTCCTTATTAGCCACACCTGAGCTGGACAGAGCAGGAGGGGGTGCCTTCTTCGGTAACTACACAAAACTGATAATTATAACTGAGAGATTTTTATATAAAAAGGTAGTAAGTACTGAAGAACTAGGAAGACAAAACGAACAATGAAGTTCTACCTTTGGGCAGGAGGTACAAGTGGAAGAGGTTGGAATTATTAGAGACTTTGATGAGGGGCCTTGGACCTCTGAGGTGGGGCGCTGCTCAGCTGATGCTGGGGGCCAAGTTCAGAGGACGGCTGGTGAGCCTGGGACCGAACCTCTGCAGCGGGACCACTGTTGGGTGCTGGCCTTTCTGAGCTGGTGTGATGACACAGGTCCCATGTGCTGGCAAAACAGCAAACTGGATGCAGCTGCTGTTACAGGAGCAAACAAGACTGGCATGAACAGGAAGCCAATAGGAAGGGGCACCTCCCTCTATCCTCCTCCACCATCACAGGCTTTATCTCTAGCGCCCCCTATTGGTAGAGCCTAACAGGGAGTCACAGGCAAAGCAGAGGTGTGATTTGAGCAGTCTTAGCCCCAGCATCACAAAGAAGCAAATACAAGGGTGTGTTTGTAGAAAAGCAACAAGAGCGGCATAACTGGCAGTGGAGGGATTCCGAGGAGAGCTATTCCTTTCACCTTTCCACAGGCCTGAGTGGCAAAGTGGAGAGAACTGTGGATTAGAAAGCAGGGACTATAACAAATATTAGTGATTACTCTGTAATATTGGTTGAATTAATTGTTTTCCTGTGTCACATTGTGTAAGCCACCAAATCTCTGGTGGCTTCAGTTTGCTCATTGCTAAGGATCTTCAGTCTTTAAAATTAAGCAATTTGATTACATTTGACACGAACCACACTTTGATGTTGGGATAGCTGGGGATGGTAAAGATGAAATATAACTCTTTATGGAATCCCTGCTTATTTAACCTCTTTATCTTACTTCTCTCATCTGCAGAATGGAACTATAATACACTCTGCCTTATAGTTATTTAGAGATTTAAGTAGCTTGCAGAGTGCTCATAGCAGTGCCTGGAGCAGAGCACATGGGAAATAAATGTTTGCTATTGTGGTTACTCTTACCAAGAGCATTGTTGAGATTATAGAGGGGCACAGAAATGAAGAAGTTGTGGTTCCTGTCCTGCTCACACCTAGGGAAGTGAGAGAGAGACACTAAAACAGTGACTGTGATTCAGAGTAGAACAGATCTCAGTGTTGTAATAGAAGTTCAAAACCGATGTAGGAGAATGGAGGGGGAAAGGAATCCTCCTTGGTAATATGATATCTATGAGGCTGAGCCTTTCATGCAGTGGGTCGTCATTGTTCGCCACTCAGCACAGCTTTCCGGGGAACCCTGCACATCACTGGCAGCAAAATGAGGTGAAAGCCCATGGTGGCTGATCTGGGGGTTCTCTGAGTGGGAAATCCTGACCACTGGCCCCTGTCTCAGAAGAAAGCAAGGGAAAGAGTCAGAAGTCTGTGCTTTAGGAGAGAGAGAGGTGACCCTGTGCTATCCCCACCCCAGCCCCTGCGGGGATAGAGGAAGGATCAGCTAATGTGCAGGCCCTCGTGCCCAGTAAACATAAAGTATTCAGAACTTTCAGACATTGCCAACACAGCATTAAACCAAGAGCATGAGGCCCCTATGACCGCACAGGCCACATGTCTGTGAAGCCCTCTCTGACTTGTGAGACCTGATAAAAGAGACCACCCTGCCCCTACCTATGAAGGAATGCATGCAAATGGGTAAAAGGTGGGTCTCAATGAATTATAATAGTATGTCATGTTTCTTGAACACTGAGTCTGAGTCAGCCAACCCTCCAAGCATTTATGTGTGTTAACTAAATTTATGTGTCTCTACAGTTCTCTCCACTTTGCCACTCAGCCCTATGTAAGACCAGTCATATTATTACCTCTATTTTAGAGATAAAATAGAGGTAATAATAGGAGAGGTTAAGTAACTATAGTCCAAGGTCACACAGCTGTTAAGTAGTGGAGTCAGGATTTCAGATCCAGTCAGTTGGGATCCAGAGCCCATGCTTTTAACCACTATGCAACTCTCAACACAAACACCACTTCCCGAATGCCCAAGTTCATGGCCCCCAGTGTGGCGAAGTAGGGAGAGAACATAAATCGCTTTGTTCACTCCCATATCATACCTGGAACCTAGATATACATTCAACATATAACTTACTTTTTATGTTTTTACTAGAAGCCCAGCGCACAAAATTTGTGCACTCAGGGGAGGGAGGACCCTTAGCCTGGCCTGCGCACTCTCGCAGTCCAGGAGCCCTCAGGAGATGTCTGAATGACAGCTTAGGCCCCCTCCTTGCTCAGTCCCGATTGGCTGAACCCCAGCAGCAGCAAGCTAACCTACTCGTCGGATTGTCTGCCCCTTGGTGGTCAGTGCAGGTCATAGTGTCTGGTCGATAGGTCTCCTGTTTGGTGGTCAGTGCACATCATAGCGAGCGGTTGAGCGGCCTTAGCATATCGTTAGCATATTACACTTTGGTTGAATGGACGACCAGATGACTGGACACTTAGCGTATTAGGCTTTTATTATATAGGATTCTCTTCTATAAATAAGGATGCTTATGTAAAATAAAATGGATACGGAAACATAGAAAACAATTTGATTATAATTACACTTCTAGTCGTCATATATATTTCTCCAAATATCTTGTACTTTAAACTTAATGATCTACTTGGAAGAGTTCTCCAGGTCACTGGAATTCCCGCTACAGCATCATTTTTACTGGCTGTCCAGGATACCATTACCTTTATGTATGATAATGTGTTCATTCAGTCATATGTTGCTGGACATCTGTGTTGTGTACCATTTTTTTTTTGCCATTCCAAACAGTCCTGTGATCACATACGTGTAGCTAAATCTTTGTGTACATTTATGATTATTTCCTAAGGAAAAATCCCTAGAAGCAGAATGACTAGGCCAAAGGGAAAATTATATTAACTTAAGAAATATAAAATAAACTAATGCAAACCAAAACAAAATACAGAGGCAGCACTGGCCCCTTGCATCACACACACTTTGCTGCTGGTCCAGTGTGATGCATAGGGGGGTAGGGGGGTTTGCTGTGCGCACATCCTGAGTCGCACCCTAACACCTCTTCAGTGCCTTGCTTCCTGCTCTCACACCATCTCTGTTGTAGATTGTGGCCAAGAAATACCGCAACTACGACTTCCCGGCAGAGATGACAGGCCTGTGGCGGTACCTCAAGAACGCCTATGCCCGGGACGAGTTCACCAACACCTGTGCCGCTGACTCAGAGATCGAGCTGGCCTACGCCGACGTCGCCAAGCGCCTCAGCCGATCCTGAGCACGGCCACCTCGGCCACCTTGCCCCATCACTGCTGCAGAACTCAGCTTCTCCCAAAGGACTCCTCTTCACAGACCCCTCTCCACTTTGCCTCGGGACACGTCTTTAATGGTCAGGCCACGCCTTGCTGGCATCATTCGAACTCCAGCCTGCCATCTTAGTGAAGGTCAGCGCCAACCCATCTGATCACACAGGACTCCGCAAGCAGAAATGCTAGACCTAGTCAAGCTCTCAGCCTTTGGGTCCCGTCTGGGTTCAGCGTATTTGGGGTCAGTGTTGCAGAACCCACATACGGGATTGTCACTGGCCCCTTCTGCCAATATCAAAATATCTCCTCAGATGCATTAGAAACTTGCAACGCCCTGTTCTCTTCCTTCCTCCTCTTTGTCCGTAACTCCGAGGCCAAGGACAAATGCCATCTTAGTTCTTATTACATACAGATCCCCTCCTCTTAGGGGGTCAGAGAGAGTGAATGGAGCGGGACCGAGCAGGCTGTGGATTTTGACATCGGGCAGACACACCTTGAGTCACTCACTACTTTCTGACACTCCTGGACACTGAAGGCCAGACTGGAAAGCCACGTCAGGCCCAGTCTCGGTTCGCTGCAGTGCTCTGACGGTCACAGTGCCATCGTGCACCTGGCTGACACCGACCTCCGTGTTTATGCTGTCCAGGCCTTGCCAGGAAAGGAAATTGGCATCAATTCCAAACTGGGGGACGGGGACGGGGAGGGGAGGGGAGCAGTGTTGATGCCAAAAGGCCCTCGGGGGTCTACCAGCCATGGGGTTTGCCTGCTTAGGGGTAGTTGCTTCCTTGCAGGTTACATGCCTGGGTTTGACTATGTTTATCTACAAGTGAATTTTGGTCTGTGAGAAAGTAGAAGAGCGTGGGCGGTGGAGGGATGGGTGAAGATTAAAAAAATCCTTTATGATGCTCAATGTTCCCTGGAAATTTTGAAGACAGGTCTTCTCTCTCATAAACTAAGTCTTGAACTGATGTTGTCATGTAACTACCAACCTTATAGCAAAAACCCAAGAATTGGCCAAAAATGACTTTGCAGGCTCTTCAGGTTGTTCCTGGATACGGATCTGCCACCTGGGGGCTCGCAGGCAGCCGCTCCGGGCTGATCCAGCCTCAGCCTCCCCTGGGAGAGAGTCACAATGAGGAGGTGGCATGGTCATGGAACCTTAGGAAGAAAGTCCATGAGCTTTTCTGACTGGGAAACCATGCGGTTTGAACTTGAAAAAAACAGGTATGCCCATCTGGGTTAATGTTCCTACCACCTGACTCAACAACCAGATGAACAAAAGGAAACTATTTTTTTAGATAATATTGCTCTCCTAAGTCGTTCTTCTTGAGTTTCGCCTCCTTAAAATCTTACCCTGCTTGAGTATGGTGACCAGTGCAGAGGAAACTAAGAGAAATGAACTTATCATCAGCTCCCTCTCCCATGAACGCCCTGTGTGAGGAAATCCACTGCCACAGACCCTCACCTTCAACAATTCTCCCTTCTGTGTTGCCTGCCGGTGGAGAGTGAGGTTCCCAAATGCCGGAAAGCCCCAGGACTTGACTCATTGCTCAGGGAGGGCAGGACAGCATGGGTCCTCGCCATACAAACATCAACAAATTCCAGCCCAAGCAATCCCCAGAACTAGCTGTCTCCAGGGATCTCAGGAGAAAAAGGGAACCCCTTGATCAGAGCAGAGGGGAGAAAACAGGGGGTCTCCTTCAGCCCACTGAGGAAGAGGAAATTGCTCAGTAGGACATTTTATAAGCCTGAGAGTTTTGAAAAAGCAGAATGAGTTGATTCATTTCCACCTCTAAAGGATCCTTTCCACAATTCCCTGGAAACTTGTTTCTCCACCCCCTCCAAGGTGTTTAAAAAGGAGAAATGGTGAGGAAATAGTCCTTTTACCATCAGGGAAAGCCCCCACTGGCCTTCTGGGGGATGAAAGCTTGAATGATCCCAGGAGGCCTTTTAATTAGTGTGAATTCCTTCCCCAACCTTGGCAGCTCAGGCCAGGACCCTAGAGGCAGTCAGCGTTCCTGAGCCCCTACGTGGCGCTGTTCTAGAAGCACATTCGGGGAACAGAGAAAACAGGGAGCCCTGGCGGGCCAGCTCCCCCAGAGGTGTTGGCACCCACTAACAACCCTGACTTGGTACTCAGAATTCCAACAACTGGCGAGTCTGTAAAAGCAGTTTTTAAAAACAAACAAGCCAAACCAAATCAATATTGTTGTTTCTAGATGTTCCATCCGTGGCTGACTCAATTTTACATAAATAACTAATAGGCATGGGGTGGGGGCAGTTACGATTAATTATAACCATTTAAAAAAGGGGGAGGTGTTAGAGATGGAAAGATGCTTAATTCAGGAATATCTTTTTATTTCAACATTAGATTATTATATAATGCAACTATTGACTTAGAGATTGAAGGTCTTATGGCCAGATTTATCAGAGTATTTTTAAATAATAATAATAATATAACCTTCTGATTATTTTTTTTCAAAAGAGATTTTTCTTCAGCCTTCTGAGGCTAGGCCATCACCTTGTCATATACACAGCAAATCATCTCCCAGCAAGTGTGGTAGGTTCTTAGGTGTCCCCAGGACCAGCTCACGGAGTCTTGAAGGTTTGCAGTTTGACCCCACACTCCAGAGTTTTAAGACAGGAGGCAACCCTTGTCATGGGTCCCGAACAAACATTGCTCCCACAGAAAGCATTTCAGTGGCCCAAAAAGGGTTGAAATCCTGTTTTTGTTTTTGCTTTTTTAAATTTATCTTCCGTGACTTTCACGTCACTTTCTTTTTTGTTCTTTCTTTTTTGTGAGGGACAGAGGCAGAAACAAAAGTCAAACTCAATGACTATGTTGAATTTACTCAGCACTGCCTACCTCTCAGGTTGGCCCAGAGTGAAGATATTGGGTAAGATTTTAATAACTCCGAAAGATGAGCTGGGTAAGTAAAATCTTGACTGATCCAGAGCATAGTTCCTTCTATCGCTGGCCTTCATCTCTTGACAAAGGCAGTCAAATAATTGCCCGACAATTCAGAATCACAGGCACGAGTAGGAGGATCTTGTTTGAAACGAGGGATACAGCTACCTGGCACGAAACTAATGCCTAGAAAAATGAAAAACACTCCATCGGTTTCTTTGGCCACAGGATTTCAGACTAAGCTCAGCTTCCCAGGACACAGCGCTGTCCTCTGTGTCCACTTCTGCTGGGGGGCCAGTGAGGATCTTGAATTTTCATTAGAAAAAACCCTATTTTCTAGCATTTGTCAAATGAAGCAACAGAAGCTCTTCACCACACCAGTGCCCATTGGCCACTTTGCCGACAGACAATACAAAACATTGTAGAGTTGTCACAAAATGATCACACCTGGAAAAGACCCTGAAGATCCCAGAGTCCCAGGAATCAGCAAGGTCTGGAAAAAGAGAAGTAAAAGGGAGGCGGAGTCAGGAAGCTGCAGGTCTATCTAAGAGTTTTTCATTCTGAGAAACCAGTGGGAGTCTGAACCTAAAATTAAATTGGCCCAGAGGCAGCAGATAGCCGGGAGGGGCCTGTGAGTCTCAGCCCCTGGCCTGGAGCCATCTCAGGAGCCGAGTGGATTAAAATGACAGAGTCTCCGACCTTGGAAAGGTGAAGCTTTAACTCATAGTTAAACTTAAGTCCACGATTCCCAAGGGCTCACTGGCTTAGTTTTGTGTCTGACATTAAAAAGAATCTTAAGCATTAGAGAAAGAAAGGTGCAGGCAAAGCACCCTGGTTCTGATGTCAGGAGCACTGGCCTTGGGCCCCTTCTGCACACAGGCCTATTGTCTTCGTTCATTGCTCTTCAGCCCTCAAACCAAACAGCAGGTGCCGCCTCAGGAAGGCATGCTCCTCTCCCTTTGTCAATATTCTCCTCCCAGCTTAGTTTCAGGACCCTTTCATTTCATAATTAGGTATGATTCACGTGTGCACAATTTTATTTAATAGTACTGAAGGAACTAGATCCAAACCTTCCCAACCAAACATAAGATAAAAGATGGCCTCACGAGAGGGTTTGGGCTAATCTGTGTGTCTACAAAAGCAATCTGTTTTATGGCGAAACATAGTTTTAAGGAACCAGTTATCTAAAGTTTATTATATGTAGCTTAAGATTTCACAATATTGACTATGCATGTATTTAAAATATAAAATGCCCAGCCAATGTTTGAATTTGTCTTACTTTCCTGACCACCTGGTTGTCCCATTTGATAAGCTGGAGAGTTAACTAATTTAGCAAAAGATGCCTAGATTTTAGGAAAGAACAAACATCTCATTTAATAAAGACACTTGATTTTCTCAAGACCTTTAACTGTGGTGATCAAATAACAGGACTTGCTTTTCAGCCTTAATGAATGTAAAATGCCTTTTAATGAAGATATTGCTGAGTGTTTTCCTCATATGAACCGGTTATAAATTTGTTTTCCAGTCTCAATTGATATTGATTGATTCAAATAAAGTTGGTTTATTTTCAAATATTACCAAAGAATCATCAGACTTCTTTCTTAAAGTGGGGAGATCCTGTGCTGTTTTGAATGACAAGTATGAAATACTTATTTTTTCTAAATAGAGGCTTTTTATTTTATTTTTTATTATAAAAGAACATACAAACTTCTGGTTATAAAATAAAATTTTTAAAAAGAAAATATGTCCATTCTCCTTAAGAATTAAAAACAGATAAAAAGAAAAGACGGAAGAAGAAAAGGAAAAGCAAAAAGCCATCCAAAAACGGATTTTTATTTTAGCAAAGCTAAAATTCTATCATAGTACATGGCTAGGTAATAAATAAATAAATAAATAAATAAATAAATAAATAAATAAAATCCTGATGCTCCTTCATGTTTCTCATTTCCGTTTCCTGTCTGCATTGTAGGCCCCTGGGTAGGCTTACAGAGACAGTCCAGGAGTGATTTAAGAAATACTGTATTGCCCTGGCTGGTGTGGCTCAGTGGATAGAGGACTGAAGGGTCCCGGGTTCGATTCCAGCCAAGGGCACATGCCAGGTTGCAGGCTCGATCCCCAGTAGGGGGCGTGCAGGAGGCAGCCGATCAATGATTCTCTCTCATCATTGATGTTTCTATCTCCCTCTCCCTCTCCCTCTCCCTTTCTCTCTGAAATCAATAAAAATATATATTAAAAAAAAAAAAAAGAAATACTGTATTAAAATGCCCCCTCGGCATTCCTGGCCTGAAATTCCCACCTTAGCACTACATCACTGACTCTGGATTATGGACCCGAGAGTCCTCTGCCAGTTTTCCCGGAAGTCAACCTAATCCCTGAGAAGGACCTCTATGAGCATTCACATTGCCAGAAGGTGCGAAGGTCCTGGCAGTCCCTGTGTCCTCCCTGCTGTCTCGGAACCTAGCTTCTCATCATCTGGGGCAGGATGAAGCACCTGGCACAGGGAAGAAGTCCTGGTGGGAGAACAGGTGTAGCAGATGCTGTCACTGGTCATCTCTCTATCCTGACCACCCCTGTCTCCTTCCAGCAGAGCTCTGATTGGTCGGAATCCATCTCCCTGTGCAGAGCTCTGATTGGTTGGAATCCATGTCCCTGTGCCTCCCCACTTCCCTCCTGACCACTCTCTCCATACACTTATGTGACTCAGGTGAGTGCATTTCCAAGCCCATTTCCAGGGGTGAATCATGAACCGTCTGAACCCTTCCTTGGGCTGTGGTTGGTTTCTGAGTCGGCGCTTGACCAAGTTCCACCCAGTACTGTGAGGGAATATTTGTTCAGGAACTTCTGAGAAACATCTCCTTGTTCTTAAGAAAGTGATTCCTGCCCAGCTGGTGTGGTTCAGTGGTAGCTTGCCAACCTATGAACTAGAACAAGCATGTCAAACTCAAAGGCTGACATAAGCCAAATAAACAAGGTTTAAGTTTATGTGGGCTGCAAAAAAGCAAAAGCTTCAATTTTCATAGAAATGTAGGTTTATTTCATTAGAGACATGCTGAATACAAAGGGCTGAAATAAATGAGTAATCATTAACATAAAATAATAGAATATTTTAATAAAAATTAATTTTTTGAACATTAACTTACCAGACACTGAATAACTGCACAAATTAATAAGCATAACACAAATAAACCTATTTTTCTTGTTCTCCAAGAGTAAAATATTTCCTGTTGCGCACACCAAACAAGTCAGTCCAAGACTAATGACGTGGCAATGGGCTGCTAAAATATTCACTGCTAGTATTAGTGGAGAGAAATGGTGTGCTTGCTCATAAGGCACATAAGGGAAATGAATGCAACATGATTATAGTAATCAGACATTAGCAAATGTTGCAGTTCCTTATTAATAACTAGTGCCCTGGTGCACAGATTTGTGCAGATTGAAAGGAAATTAATTAGAAGGTGGCTGGTGGGGCGGGACTGAATGAGAGGAGCCAGACACGCCCTGGAGCCAACCTCCCGTGGTCCCTCCAAGGGTGTCTGCGGAGTGAGCGTTGTCCCTCAGCCTGGCCTGCAGGGATCAACCCCAAAACCAGCTCTCCGACATCCCCCGAGGGGTCCTGGATTGCGAGAAGGCGGTTCTAGGGTAACGCACCCCTGAATCTGGCTCTCTTCTCTCTGGTTCCCGGGTGCGTCACCCAAGAACCACTGCTGCCAAGTCACCATAGTTCAGCAGCTCCTGCGTTGAGCATCTGCCCCCTGGTGGTTATTGCATATCACAGCTACTGGTCAGATGGTTGCTTAGCCTTTAATACATATAGATTATGTATAACAGGATATTGTAAAAATTAAGTTACGAAATTTTTATTAAAATATTTCTTACATACTGTTATATTGGCTGGGCCGCAAAAATATTTGTTGTGGGCTGCATGTAGCCCGCGGGTCGTGAGTTTGACATGCTTGAACTAGAAGATCACGGTTTGATTCCTGGTCAGGGCACTTGCCCGGGTTGCAGGCTCCATCTCCAATAGGGGTCATGCAGGAGCAGACAATCAATGATTCTGATCATTGGTGTTTCTATCTCTCTCTCTTCTCCCTTCCTCTCTGGAATCAATAAATCAATATAAATATATTTTTAAAGAAGAAAGTGACTCCTTAAGTCGATGCCTATGGGAGGCCTGCAACTGCTGGCCCTCTGGAGAGCATGATAGGCAAACCTTGGGGCAGCAAATGGCAGCAAGAATGGAGAGCTGGGGTCATGGATGGGACCACTGAGCTACTGAGTCAGGAAACTCCGAAACTGGCTCTAATTCTGTATTTCTGGTTCTGTAATAGATTCCAGGTTGTTTGAGAGTGGTTTAGTTTAGTTTATTATTATTATTATGAATGGCCGAAGGCATCCTAAGTGGCATATTAGCTAAGTTTGTTGTTGTTATTAGCCTATTAGGTGATCAGATTGCTCACTCAGGAAGTGTCCATGTTTCCACTGTTTGAATGCAGAGGGTCTGCTCTACAGGCTGACCCAGGCGGGCCGCACAGGAGACTGCATCTCTCTGTGTCTGTTTTTTGATGAAATCTATGGCGTATGAGTGGCAATGACTGTGCCTGGCATTGAGAACTGAGTCCTGTTCCAGAGAAGCTTCCAGAAAGTGAACTTGGAAGTGAGAGTATCTCATTATACTCAAAGGTGTTGTGAGCCGTGTCTCTTTTATTTTTATGTCTAGTAGTTGAAGTCCTCAGTGTTCCCAGTAGCTTTTACCTTGCTCGAAAAAGCACGGGGTATCAGACTGGAGAGGAAGGTCAGGATTGAAAACAAAGAGATCAGAATTCTAATCATGCGTCCATCGTTAAACTTCTATGTGACCTTGAATAGGCCCCTTTCTGGGCCTCTGTTTCCCCAAGGCAATTATTGAGGTCCCTTGCCTATGAGATGATGAGATTCCTGATGAAGAGTAGTTATTGTTAATAAAGGATTATTTAGAGTGAAATGGCATTTCAGCCAATTGGAATTTCATTCTGTTGGAAGGTCTCACTCTGGTCTTTAATAGAAAAAAGATGATCACCAGGAAATACATGAATATTAGGAATTGGGGGATTTTTTTCTTTTACAGTAAATTCCAGGCTATCAATGGAATCAATTGGAGTCAATTCACACCCATATCAGCCCCTTATCTTTCTAGTCTATGTCCAGTGAAATCTGCATCTATATGCAATGAAAATGAACCTTAATTGCAGTTAAGTTTGTTAAGCTGCAATTATTTATGTAAAAAATAAAGCAGACTCAAACTTTGGGAAGATTTTTAATGAAAAGTATGGGTGTTATTTTTGAAGTTTGAGTTTAACCCTTCTTTAGCTAGAATATCTCAATGCCCCAAATCATATTATTTCCGAGTTTATATAGGACTTGGAGTCTAAACCGCACAAGGTACATAATGCAGATATGGTGACAGAGACCAGCTTGGAATCAAGCACTCTCCCTCCTGTGGATCAGTGCTTGGTTGCACGTCATTTTGTATTGGTTTGGAATTGTTCCTGTGTTAGCCACTCCCCACCACCCTCTCCCCAATCCTACCTTATAATAGAGAAACATGCAAATTGACCGCACCTCCGCTATGCCCATGATTGGGCCGGCGGGAGGCTGGGGGGCGGGACTCCGGGTGGCTTATCTGGCCGTTGAGAAGATCAAGATGGCGGCGCCCAGTCCTCTTAGTTCCGGGGGGTCCCTGGGGCGATCGGCACCCCGGGGGGCGTGGCCGGGCCCATGCAGCCACTCCCGGGGGTGTCTGGGGTGATCGGCACCCCGGGGGGCGTCGCCGGGCCCATGCAGCCGCTCCTGGGGTGCCTGGGGCGATCGGCACCCCGGGGGGGCGTAGACGGGGGTGCCTGCGGTGATCGGCACCCCGGTAGGGCGTGGCCGGGCCCATGCAGCCGCTCCCGGGGGTGACTGGGGCGATCGGCAACCCGGGGGGGGCGTGGCCGGGGTGCCTGCAGCGATTGGCACCCCTGGGGGGCGTGGCCGGGCCCATGCAGCCGTTCCCGGGGTGCCTGGGGTGATCGGCACCCTGGGGGGGCGTGGCCGGGCCCATGCAGCTGCTCCCGGGGTGCCTGCAGCGATCGGCACCCCGGGGGGGCGTGGCCGGGCCCATGCAGCGCTCCCGGGGGGTCCCTGGGGCGATCGGCACCCCGTGGTGGTGTGGCCGGGCGCATCCAGCTGCTCCCGGAGGTCTGAGGTGGGGGTTGAGGGGTGGTGCCACCTCAGTGGAGGGTTGCTGCACTGAAGGGTACTGGACTGACTGATGTGATTCAGAGAAGCTCCCAGTGCTAATGGGCCTCGCTCAGGCGGCCTTCACACTTCAGAGGCAGTAACACCTGCTTTGGAGAAGGGGGGGCAGTAAAGAATTGGGGGAGAGGAAAGAACGTGGAGCATCCGCAATGAAGAGGTGCTTGAGAAAGAGGCTCGGAAGCCTGACTGGAAGGTTTGTTCTGTTTGCTGGGCCGCTGCCCCTTAGTAAGCGCAAAGAGCATGGCTCTGAGGGCTTACTTTGTGTTGAGTCAAGTTCCACAGCCAACTGGAATTGGCCTCAGTTTCCTGGTCTGTAAAATGGATGAAGCGTGTCCCAGTGCCTTCACTGAGCTTTGATGGCCAATTGAGATACTATATAAAGAAAATGAGGCCGAAACCGAATTTGGCTCAGTGGGTAGAGTGTTGGCCTGCGGACTGAAAGGTCCCAGGTTCGATTCCGGTCAAGGGCATGTACCTTGGTTGCGGGCACATCCCCAGTAGGGGGGTGCAGGAGGCAGCTGATCGATGTTTCTGACTCTCTATACCTCTCCCTTCCTCTCTGTAAAAAATCAATGAAATATATTTAATAAATAAATAAATAATAAAATGGGAACAGTTACAGTACTTCTACTGCATAAAATTTAAAAAAAAAAAAAAGAAAATGAGGGAAGAAATGAGAAAGAAAAGGAAGGACAAGCAACACAAAAGAAAGACTGAAAGGAACCTGTAAACCCATTGTCACTTAAATAGGGAATATAGTCAATAGTGTTGTAATGATGGTATGATGCAAGGTGGGTACTAGAAATATCGGGGAACACTTTGTAAATTATATGATTGTCTAACCACTATTCTGTAACTAATATAAAACCTGAAACCAATACAAAATAATGTTGAATGTAAAGAAATGAAAATTGGAGTGAAATTTTTATAAATTTCAAAGTTTAAATAAAAGCTGTAAAGGAAAGGAAGGGGAGAATAAAAAGTATTTTTCATTTTGCCACTTCATTAAAAAGACAGTTGTCTTTATATGGTGCTTTTATACTTTTCTAAGTCATTATCTCATTTTAATTTCCGGGCAACTTAAAGACAAGATAAGTATTCCCTCCACTATTCAAAGAAAGGAAATCTTGGTGTCTGGTCCTAATGATTCAATCGTCAAGCCCTTATTGTAAAGCAGGGTTAGTAAAATTTTCTGTGCAGGGTCATATCTATACTAATAAAAGCCTTGGGGGTGATCAGGCCAGCAGGGGAGGGTATTTGGGGGCAATCAGGCCTGCAGAGGAGCAGTTAGGGGACAATCAGGCCAGCAAGGGAGCAGTTAGGGGGCAATCAGGCAGGTAGGTGAGCGGTTAGGAGCCAGCGGTCCCGGATTGTGAGAGGGATGTCCAACTGCAGGTTTAGGCCCGATCCCTGTGGGGTCCCATATTAGAGAGGGTGCAAGCTGGGCTGAGGGACACCCTCCCCAGTGCACGAATTTCGTGCACCGGGCCTCTAGTTAAAAACTAAGCTCCTTTAAGGGATGGAGTGTAGGTTATCCAATGCTGTGCCAGGTCTCACCTTGGCTAGCACTCAGCAAAGATTAGATGCTCAAAAATATTTATTAGTGGTTGGCTGGAGAGGTCATGAGACAGTATTCTAGATTTCTGGGTTCACCTCAGATCTCACTCTTCCTTTCCCCGAAGTCCCTGACACTCACTGCACCTTGTTTCTGAAAATGGAGTGATAACAGAGAGCCAAGGAGAAAAACGGGTATTTGTGTTAGTTAAATATGTTTCTAATATACTTCTGAAGCACGGATGATTCTAAAACAGTCCATACAGCATGTTTCTGTCTGCCTGAAAAGATGAAAAGCTGCCCAGTGCTCATCGGATCACATGGTTGTGATTATGTAATGATTTAGCCAGTTTCCCAAGTTGGCCACAAAATTCTGCTTAGATTGGGTGTTATATTAAAAAATGGATTAGAAACTTTGAGATGAGGATGGCTCTAGTCTTACAATTATCTGGCTAAATAAGGGTTAAGCAAATGTATCTTTTTCTTCCTGAATATATGTTCTTTAGAGAGGATTGAGAAAATACAGAGAAGCAAAAAGGAAGAAATTAAAGACTACCTGTAATCTTTACACCCAAAGGTAACCACTATTAATTTGTAAATAATTACATTTCTAGGCTTTTACTAGCTGTTATTGAGAACTGAAACCAATGTACTTTCCTGCCTCTATGTTAAACAATTATGGGTAAATGATATTTTCCTATTTTGTGCCTAACAATACTGGAACCAGACAACAATAACTTACTACTTATTCCAGAAAATCCTTGCTTATTTATGAAGACCAACAGATTGCTCAACAATATTTGCTTCAAGGCCTTAGCTTACAGTGCTCAGCAATGCAAAGCTACTATGCCAAACATTGCCCAACCCCAACCAGTCCCTACGTGGTAAGACCCACCTCAGCTCTGGCCTCAAACCCTATAAATATCCTCCCTCAGTTTTGCTCCTCAGAAATACTACCAAAGCTTTGTCAGGAAGGTGTTCTTTATTGAAATAAAACCGATAAACTTCCCTTTTCTTGATCAGTTTCTCTAGTGTGTATTTTGGTAATTGTCAGCTAACATTGCACATCCTGTTTTTAATGTTTTCACTCGTATATCATGAACACATTTCCTTGCCTTTTTTCATCTGTAACACCATTCTTATGTATCATAATACATTTAACCAGTTCCCTATTATTTGGTCTTTAGGATATTTCTAATTTCTTACTCTTACAACAATGCCATAATGAAGTTCTAAGAAACTAGATTCTCCATTCTCACTGTTTCCCCTCAGAATAGGTTTCTGGAGATGAAATGGCTAGTAAATCAGAAGACATGCACGTTTTAAGTCTCCTGATATATATTGCTAAATGTGCTTCCAGATGATCCCAACTTTCTCTTACCAGAAGAGTATGAGTGCTTATTTTTTTAAATCACTGCCAGCATTGGGTTTTATCATTTTTCCAATGCTTCTTAGTTTCGTAAGCGCAATAGACCTGATGGTTATGCGCTTGTTGAGGCTCTCTCCTGGGTGCGCAATTCCACTTTCTTTACTGTCTTCAGGTTTTGTCTCTCTTAGAGGGCAGTGTGCTAGCTTCCTCCTCTGCAGCTCAGTTCCTATGTGTCCACGAGGCTGCCACATGATGGAAGGGGTTGACGATAAACTGGTTCGTGGAGCAGTTGTTCCCCTTTGGGCTTCTTGGTATATTTCTAAGTAGAAGAAAAAATGTAGAAGGTCTCCTTTAAATAAAACATGAGAAAATTTAAAAAGATAAAACTCTTGACTTTAGGCCACACAAGAATTGCCATCCTAGATGTAACCCAAAGTATATATCCTGCCAGTAGAGTCTCAATATTAGGAACATGTTATGGGAAGGTATGTATGTGCGTGGGGGGAGGAGTACTTTCTGGCTTATAGATTTGGAAACATTAGTTTTGGACTTACGAAGAATTATTTTCTATCAGAAATTTCCACCAGAAACTCTCTCAATTCATGGAGCTCTTGGCCTTCAGAGTAAGGCCAGCCCTGTCCTTAGGGAAGATGAGTCTGCATAAAGTGAAGAGAGAGAAAAAATGGCAAGTTGGCAGGCACTGCACTGGGATTTGTGGAAGTGTGTAGGGAAGGGAAGTAAGAGAACCTGAAATGCTAAATCTGTATTTCTAGGCTAATGATCTCCAAAGTACTGTAGCCTCTAAAATAAGACCTAAGAGACAGGCACATTTTCAGTCTTCAGTGCTAGTTTAAATAATGCGGAAAGGAGACACTCTATTCACCTGGAACCAAAGGACTTTTGGGACATGGTGGTCTTCGATTTTTTCTTTTGCCCCCTCCACACCCTCACGCACCCCACAACTCCTGGAGTACTGTTTGTTATCACCGTGTGTCTGTGATTCTCCGAGAGGTTCTCAAAAATCAAATCAAGATGGCCCTGCCTATCTGGCCCTAATGTATCAAAATGCCACATAACCTGAAAATAAAAGCTGGGAGAAAGGTGATGAATGTGAAAGAGCCTGAGATTCTAACTGAACCACTACATAGTACAGACTGCAACAGTTCCAAGTTCAACATCCAAGAGAGACATGGAGCCCAACAGCTATCATGCGGTTATTTAATTCTAGAAAAGGGAACTATATGAGTGTGTTGAGGGGGGTAATGAAAGGAGCAGTTAAAATGTAAATTGCCCACTAGAGACTATTTTAAAATGCTGTTTGGAGTACCTTGCAAGGAGCTCCAAAGTCAATAATAAAAGACCCTATAAATGCATCAAGGCAGAAAGCCAAGTAGATGATCAGTGAGATCACTTGACCCAGAACTGCACTGGGGGATGAAATGGAGATAATACGAAGAGGCAGTTCTTTTCCTTTTCAACGCTGTAAAAATGAAGAAAGATAATGTGGACACCCCCACTTCCTCTTTTGAAAAACACTGTCATAAATATGGACACAAACACAAATAGACTTAATGAACTGAGGGCAACAGTTGCCAACAAGAGGTATCCTGAGGGAAAAGCCACTGGGTAAAATTCATGGTTAAAAGATGGGAATAAGCATCCCTGGGAGGAGCTATAACACACACCATACAGACAATAACACAGTCCCAGCTGCACCCATAGAGTATTGATTCTCTGAGATATTGGCCTAAGGCTACTGTGTCCAAAAGACCAGCCAAATGCTGGGCTTCCTCAGGGAAGGCCTTGGCATGACACAGAAAGCTTTGCTTTTTCTGGTATAAAACCAGGGTGTGGGCATGCCTGTCTGCAGTTCTGATTGCCAAATGCCAGAGATTACAACGGTGGCGATAGTCACCATGTTGAATGCCTATCCTGGGTCCTCTGGTGCTAAATGGAATGTATTTGCATTATCTCAAATTCTTTTTGTAACTTTTTAAAAATTTCAATTACAGTTGACATTCAATATTATATTAAAGGTGAAGGGGTTAAGAAGTACAAATTGGCATTATCCCAAATTCTTACAACATTCGCATAATGCATACCACTTTTTCATTTACAGAATGGGACTCTGAGGCCCACAGCAGTTAAGCAAATTGCTCATGTTCACAAGCCAGTAGGAGTTAGGATTTCAACCTAAAAGACTGATACCAAGTTTTAAAGGTGAGGAAGACAGACTGAAACAAAAAAATAGTTTACTCTAATCGGAGGGGCAGAACTGTAATGTGATCAAACTCAAAGTAATGAAAAGCTTATGAGTTGATCACCAGGTACAAGAGTGAGCCAGGTAACACACAGTATGGGAAACCCTGAAACAGCTAAAATTACAAGTACAAATGGCTTAATAATGGGTCTTGGAAACTGTTCTGTATAAGTACATAAAGAGCTTCCTCGGTTGTTTATTTTATAGGGGCACAGTTTTCATTATATGGATGTACCTTTATTTGTAACACTTTTAAATTAAAAAAAAAACATGCACACAATACAAAGCAATCCATGCAGTTCAAGAAGCATTACAATAAAAGGCCGGTGACCTTTCGGCTGCAAACATTCTCACTCGTTCCCCAAAGGCCCCCACTGCTAACAGTTTCTTGTATTTACTTCCAGAAAATTTCTACATGTACACAGACACATCACATTGCGCATATATGTTCTTATTTTGTGAGAATATAGGATGTGTGGGTGTATATGCATGTCATATGTATTTCATAAAAAATGGGAGGGAAGGATTTTTTTATCTTGCATTTTTTACTGAATATATCTTGGAGAGCTTTTTGTTTGAATTCATGTTTCACGTTCTTTGTAACATCTGTATAGTGTTTCATTTTATGACTGTAACTCAATTCACTCAACCAGTCTTCGTTCAATAGACATTTAGGCCATTCCCAGTCTCTTGCTTTTGAAATAATACTGCAGTAAATCATCCTTGCAGGTGATTTTTCTTTAAAAAAAATATATTTTTATTTATTTCAGAGAGGAAAGAAGAGGGATAGAGAGATAGAAACATCAATGATGAGACAGAATCATCTGTTGGCTGCCTCCTGCATGCCCTGCACTGGGGATTGAGCCCACAACCCGGGCATGTGCCCTGACCGGGAATCAAACCATGACCTCCAAGGTTCATAGGTCGATGCTCAACCACTGAGCCATGCTGGCCAAGTTGCAGATGATTTTCAATGTGTGAGAGCAAATATTTGCAGGATAAGTTTCTGGTATAATTATCAGATTTCAGAAAATTTTTTTTCATTTTTATTGTAATTTTAAATAGTAAATGCATTCAAATGGTTTAAAAATGAAAATAGCTTAACAAAATAAATATTGGAAAGTTTCACCACCCACATCCCTGATCATTATATTTCCTTCACCATCTGTAAATAAAGATTATATTAGTTTCTTGTGAATCCTTCCAGATTATTCTTTATTCAGTTGCAAGAAATAAAAATATATATTTTATCCCATCTGTTCTCATCCGAAGAGTACATACTGTATACATTCTTCTATAACTTATTTTTTTTTTGCTTAATGTATATTACAGATCTTTCCATAAATGAAATAGGGTTCATCCCCATTATTTTTACAGCTGCATACCATTTTACATTGTAGATATTTTATAACTTAATTAGTTCTCTTTTGATAGACACAAATTATTTCTATATATTTGCTACTGCAAACTATGAGTAAATGTATACATACCTCATTTTATACTTGTATGAAAAGATATATTAAAATTCAGATGGTATGCTATCATTTGTGTAAAAGAATGCAAAGCTGAATTATACATCTGTGTTGGTAGGAAATTTTTAATAATTCCTTGGAAGGATAAACAAAAAGCTAATAATGTTTCTTGCTAGGAAGGATGGGAACCGAATGGAAGGGAGCAAGGTAGGAAGGAGATTTTTCTCTGTACATTATTTTATGTTTTACTAGAGGCCTGGTGCATGGATTTGTGCACCAGTGGGGTCCCTCAGGCTGGCCTGTGGGGGTCAGGCTGAAACTGGCTTTCCAACATCCCCCAAGAGGTCCCAGATTGTGAGAGGGCACAGGCCAGGCCGAGGGACCCCATGGGTGCACGATTGGGGCCAGGGAGGGACCTCGGGAGGGCTCCAGGGCGTGTCTGGCCCATCTCGCCCAGTCCTGATCAGCCGGATCCCAGCAGCAAGCTAACCTACCGATCAGAGTGTCTGCCCCCTGGTGGTCAGTGCGCATCATAGAGACTAGTCAAACAGACAAACAGTTGGACACTTAGCATATTAGGCTTTTATTATATAGGATTATTTGAATCATGTGAATATGCTACAAGGCTACATGCCTATTTTAAAAATTATGTAATATGTGTCAAGATCTGTTTATGACATGTTCAGATGAACTCATGGGGGCTATTGTTTTAACCTTTAGGCTCTTGGAGCAAAGTTATAATTGGCCATCATGCTTCTCTTCCAAATCCATCACTTGGTTCTCCACCTGGCTTGTAGCACAACCACCAGCATCCGTGTCCACACATTTTCTTTCCCAGGTGGTTAATTTAATATTGCTAGCATTATCCCCTTCTCCTGAAACCCTAGCAACATTGGAAATCCCAGTTAACAACCCTTCCTGCAGAATTAAATTAAGGAACGTGATCAATAGAAAATACCCCGTATCATACATAGGTCCAACATTAGGCGAGGAGACCTGTGGCTGCGGAGAATCCCTGGGCGGCCGTGGTTTGCAAAGCCCATTCAAGGGTCCACGTGTGAAATCAGACCACACACGGCTTTGTGCTTCAGGCGCCAGGGGTCCCTCAGGACTGAACCTTCTCTGAACTGCTACTTCTGTGAATACCCAACAGTCTCCCACCACTTGGACCTTCTGAGAACCTAAAGTCTGATGTTGTCTTGTTAGTTTTTCTTTAACCATGCACCCTCTACAACAAGTCATGCTACAACAAGAAGGAGGCATCAGGGGAATTCTAGCCATTAAGCTTCATAGATCATTTTTCACCCTTCTTCAAATTCTCCCCTTCCCCTCTCTTAAGAGTCCTCCCAGTGACAATTAGGTCCCCAGGGGCTTCCCTGCCCCTCTGGCTAACGGCTCCCTTCTATATTTGTATTATAGTTTTATTACACATTAGTTTACTGTACATTATATTACATCATATAAGTTATCTCTTTTTAGAATTAGAACAACAACAACAAAAAGCCATTGACCCTTTTAGTGGGTGAACTCAAAGTTCAGGTGACAAGAGATACAAGACCCCACAGCATTCCAGATATTCTTAGGATAAATTATATGGCTAGTAACTTTGCTTTTTTACGTATCCATGCGTTATGGGTTGAATTCTATCTCCCCAAACAATATGTTGGACTCCTCTAACACCTGCTACCTGTGAGTGGGACCTTATTTGGACTAGGGTCTTTGCAGATGTCGTCAGTCTAAGATGAGGCCATACTAGATCAGGGTGAGCCCAGCTCCAATAGAACTGGCATCCTTAGAAGAAGATGAAAATTTGCACACACACACTGAGGAAGCTTGGCCAAGTGAGGACAGGGGCAGAGATTGGAGTCATGCTACCACAAGCCAACGAACACCTGGGGCCACCAGAAGCTGGAAGAGACAAGGAAAGTTTTGCCCGAGAGGCTTTGGGAAAGTGCATTCTGCCAACACTTTGATTTTGGACTGAGAGAAAATACATCTTGGTTGTTTTAAGACATCCGGATTGTGGTACTTTGCCATGGAAGCCCTAAGAAACTAATGTTCCATGTACTTGCTCATTCCTAAATGATGTCATGCGTGCGCCCCTTCCCTGTTCTGCTTCCACATATTCCCAGCCAAAACGGAAAGCCACTACAACATCATCAGAGAGGCTGCCTGCTGCACCGAGGTGGGATGTCAGTGTCCCATGCCCTGGATCTGAAATGAAGCAGCCTGCGCATGCCTCCTCCCAGGCACCCCCGTAAGCATTTAAGAGCTACTGCACTGAATGGGGCACAGGTAACGTCCAGGAATGTTCAGGAAATCAGAGGTCTGGCTCCATATCATCCCACATCCAAAGGGCTTCCCAACTGTCTGGCCCTGGCTCCAGGCATTTAGAAAAACGTCTTCCTTTGCTTCCCTCCACCTCATCCTGCAAGGAGGCACCCACCAGCTTTGTCCACCCCAAATGCCTCTGAGCTCTGCAGTGCCGAGAAAAGGGCAGAGAATGCCCATTTGCAGAGCTGTTTGCCTGAAGAGCACCTGGAGGACTTATTTGGCAGGTTCTTCCTTCAGATTTCCTTTCAGGTGATCACGGATTTGGCAATGGGGCACTTGGCTAATCCTCAAAGAGCACAAATCAAAACGCCCCATTCTCCTGCCCCATAATTATGTTATCCAGTTACTCCCCTTGAGCCGGTGATAAAAGGAAATCTACCAAGTGGGTGCTCGACAGGTGGCCTTAAAAGGTTTAAATTGCCACTTGAAGCTGGGCTGATGAAAGGGGTCTGCGCAGGTGTGACTGAAACAGACGAGGACAGGACACACTTGTTCAGGGTGGGGCCGCTCAGAGTACACTCTCCAACCGGCAGAGGGTTAGGCCAAGTGTCTTCTCTGTGCTTCACCTTTCGTTACTGACCCAGATGCTGAGGCAAAAGCCTGGGCAGTGTCAGGAGTGAGGCTGCACCTGGACAGGTGGTGAGGATTCTGCTTCCTCGTGCCACGTGGCACCATCTATGACCACAGACCAGCCATATTGCAGGACCTGTTCTGAAGAGAGCCAAAAGAGCCCCTTGTGGTAGTCGTAGAATGTTAAAGAGCTCAGCTCATTTGGCATGTAACCTTTCAGATACTGTTCTAGCCAATCGGTCCCACTCCTTAGTGTCCATCTTCAGTTACGTTCCCCTACTTTTCATCTAGTGGAAACTTGCTGAAATTTTGATGTCACGCTGGTTACTCTAGTTGGGGAGTTATGCTTCCTCACAAAGCTCATGTTTTTATGTTTTCAGAATGTTGAGGGCCTCTCATCCCTCTGGAGTCATTTCCACATTTGATGCTTCTTGACATGATATCATATTTTATTTTTCTCTGATGCTCTTGAATATATCTTCCTGAAGCCTATGGAAGACATCTTAAGCACAGTGTTGCCTTAGCTTGTGGGAGCTCTAGAATGAGAGGGCACTTTCTCGCTGGGCTTCTGTGACTTCCTTTTCATCAGCCTTCCTTGTGTTTGAAATTAGATTGAGAAGATGTCCCAAAAGTTGCAGTTCCCCATCTTTTCATCTTTTGTCTGTCAGATTTGTATCCACAGTGGGGAAGGAAGCATCCTGGGAGAGCTTCCACTTTGGAGACCTGACTACTCTCACACCCTTTCAATCAGACCTGCTTTTGAATTATCTTCTGTTGACATTATGGGTACAACATGACTAAAATATGTAGAGAAGGGTAATCCTTAAGTTGGGTAATTGGATCTCTTGATTGAATTGCCTTTCATTTAATTTTTAGTTTTAGTTTTTTATTGGTTTCAGAGCGGAAGGGAGAGGGAGAGAGAGATAGAAACATCAATGATGAGAGAGAATCATTGATCGGCTGCCTCCTGCAGGCCCCCTACTAAGGATCAAGCCCCAACCTGAGCATGTGCCCTGACCGGAATTGAACCGTGACCTCCTGGTTCATAGGTCAATGCTCAACCACTGAGCAATACCGGCCAGCTGCCTTTTATTTTTTTTACTCTTGATGAAAATGTTGGTATTTAAAAAAAAAAACTTATTTCATGAAGTACACCGCCTTTTTCATGTTATTGACAATTTGTCACCCTTTGGGTATTTACAAATCATAATTAAATTCAGGAGAGATGAAAGAATGAGAAGTACATTATCCCCAATATGCATTCTCTCCCCAGAACTGAGATTGTCATAGTTCAGCCTTAAGTCCCATTCCTCGTGCAAGAGGCTTTTGTCTTCCTTAGTTCCCGGGCATTGGAAAAGGTGGTCTCCCTGCTGTAACCAGTAACTGCCATATCTCAGGGCTGAACAAAATAAAGGATTAATTTCTCATTCAGGTCACAGCCCAGCTGCAGTGAGGAAACCCTGAGTGGTCACATAGCTATTGCATTCTCCTTTGCCAGAGACTCAGTTCGTCAGCCATCCTTGTGCTAGGGGTGGTCATGCGACCAGATGCTAGCCAACAAGAGGGGAGGTTAAGTTTTTTTGGCTTCTTAAATTGTCTTCTGTGATTAAAGAAAAACACTTTTTCTACTTCCTCCTTCCTCCAAATCCCACAGGAGATCTGGTGTCAGCATTCAATGCCTTTCTACCTAGATAGTTTCTGTCCTATACTGTCTCCTGCCTCCAATCTCTCTTCTTCCACTCCTGCCTTTACATTGCAGCCAGTCAACTAATAAAAACACATGTCCTGCTACATCACTTCTCTCTGTAAAAATAAAACCTGACTTCATTGACTATAGGGTACCTCCACATGCGTACATTTAAGGGTAAGGCATATCATTTATGAGAAATATGCCTGGTCCTGTGGCAGCCAATTGTTGATATGAGGCAACAAGCATAAGGGTGAAAAGCTAACATACTGAGGAATAGCCAAGTAGAGGGATGGAGGCATCACTGGACTACTGAGCCGGTCCTAGACCCTCTCATTATGGACCTCCAGGCTCCTTATTGTGGGAGATCATTACTGTCTTCTTTTTGTTGTTGTTGTTACTTGCTGATATAGACCCTTTATGGTCTGGTCCCAACCTAACTAGTCAGCCTGTTTTCCCCTTCATCACAATGTATCTTGCCCTTTGGCCACTACAAGCTACTTAAACATTCTCATGTCTTTTTCTCTTCATTGATCTTCTTTTCCCACCTAGAATGCTTTCTTTCTGCTTCTTATCCAAGCACACAGATCTTCATATCCCTCCTTCTAGATCCAGTGCTGATGGATCCTCCTGTGGGAACCTTTATTGATTTCCTGTAGACATGCGTGGTTCCTCTAGCACTAATTTCTACCTCGGTGACAAGCCAGGCACACATTATACTGTGGCTATTTCATACCCAGTCTTCCCGATTAGGAGCCACTTGAGGTCAGAGTTTTACTTATTTCTGAGTTTCCAACACCCAGCACAGTATACTCTATTTATTTTACTACATGCTATTATTAGTAAATTATACTATACTACAGGCCCAGTGCACAAAATTTGTACATAAGTAGTGTCCCTGCTGCCGGCTGGGGCCCTCCTTTGTTCCGTGCCACCCCCCTGGTGGTCAGCACACATCATAGCGCGCAATCGAATTGCTGGTAGGTCAAACTCCCGAGGGGACACTTTACATATTAGGCTTTTATATATATAGATGTATTAAACTCTATTAAGTACACTATAGGTTTTAAACTCTATTAAGTACCAATTGATTGATCAATTGGTAAAGGCTTCCTTTTAGCACTGACACCCCGCCCCCATGCCAGAGGCCCTCCCACTGTGAGCACAGCTTGCACCATTTCTCTGTGGCTTTCTTCTCCCCACATGTCCCTCCAGATCAGATTAGAGTTGGAAGAGACTTTAGAGTTTTGCTATGTTTTTGTTATAGCAATGACTGTTAAATGAAATGAAGGATTTTGTTAACACTGAGTTTGTTTAAATTTAACCTTTTGCACTCGGATGTCAAGTGTGACGGTTATTGAATGTATCAATAATTTGAAATATAAAAAAATCCAAATAAATAAGTTTGTATGAAAAGAAACTCCAGTTTTTTATTCTACTGCCACGCTTTATAAAATCTGGAGTATTTAAAAAATTAAATCCCGAGTAGAATAAAGGATTCGAGAAAAAAGCAATCGAGTGCAAAGGGTTAAACAAGTCCTTCAGTGTAGAACATCTCAGAGCCCATAGTATGCTAATATGGAATACGGTGAGGTTTCTCAGTGGCCCACCCTCCCTGTGGATCCCTTTTCTCTCAAAGCGTTCTCTTGGACTCAGTTCTGTGGAAGGCACTTGATTGACGGCACCCTCTCATTCTACAGGTGAGGGTTGACTTTCTTGGGTCCCAGAGCTAAACAGCCTGCCTCCTATTTCAGAGTCTCTCCCCCCACTCAGTGGCTCCATTCTGACTTGCTCTGCCACTTTCTGGTCACACCACTAATTTAGCACTGGGCATGGTTGGTCATGTATGCACTTATGTCTAGAACCAAATTATAACTTTCTGAATGGGGACATTTCAACACTCTTCTTTTTTAAAAATAAATTTTTATTGAACAAAAAAAAGAGAAAAAATATTTTTATTGATTTCAGAGAGTTAGGGGGAGAGAGAGAGAGAGAGAAACATAAATGATGAGAGAGAATCGTTGATCGATTGGCTGTCTCCTGCACGCCCCCATTGGGGATTAAGTCCACAACCTGGGCATGTGACCTGACCTAGAATCAAACTGTGATCTCCTGGTTCATAGGTCAATGCTCAACCACTGAGCCATGCCAGCTGGGCTCAACACTCTTCTGCTGTCCTCCTCACTGTGCACAGAGCCAGGCATGTGGTCAATATACTCTCAGTGAAGAATGAACGGTGAAGGAATGAGCAAGGGGGATAAAATAAATGCAGTATTATTTTATGTACCACTAAGAAGGGGAAAGCTTTCCACAACCTCACCACAGTTCTTTCTCATCATTGATTGTAAGGAATATCCTAATTTCAGGGGTATCAAAACAAAAGCAAATGTGTAGCTTATCTTTAATGAACACAGAACAAACATTTACTCAAAGCAAAGTGCAGTTCTATAGGTCATCTCATTCCACTGGAAACTCATTTCAAAATTGCCCAAAGCCTCAGAGTGGAAAGGGGGTGGGGAGGAGGAAAGGCCTGGAGTCGCAGGGTAAGAGGAACAGCTAAGGGCATCCCGCCAGGGGCCAAGCTGTGAGCGCCCTGAGGTTTTCCAGGGCGGTGGCTGCTGCTGCCGGGCCGGCTCCAACTAAAACCCAACAGGCAGGGCACACAAATGGCATCAATTAATCTGAGATTGGTAATGACATGTTTGTTTTGGATCGAAGGAATGTCATTGTGGCTTCAATGCAGCCGTTGGTTGCTGTGGATGGAGGGTGGGGAAATGTGTGTCCTGGACTCACAGTCATGCCACGGCCCTTGGAAGCTATCCAGGAGGGTTTGGGGTGTTTTGGGAGGTGAGGTTCTTTCTCAAAGAACCTCAAAGGAGCAGCCTGAACCCATGAACCAGAGGATAATGTTCACGTGCCAATGGCCACAGGGTAACGCTCTAGAGTTGATCTGTACCTCCCTCCTCTCTCTCTCTTTCTCATTCCTTCCTTCCCTCCCTCCTCCTCCTCCTCCTTCTTCTCTTTCTCTTTATTTTTTAAAAGAATTCTTCATTGTTGAAAGTATTACATATGTCCCTCTTTCCCCCCCATTGACTCCTGCAGTCCCACCCCGCCTGGACCCCTGTTCCCCATCCCAGGCCTTCAGCTTCTTTCTCTAACATGTAAACACTGGGCCAGGGGCAGTCATTTGCCCGTTGCCAGAACGTGGTCAAGATTCATGAATTTGACATTTCAAACCAGACCCATGCCCTCGGTGGTCAGGTTGGTTTTCCTTTGGCCAAACTCAACCTTCTGCCCTTGGAGAGGGTGGCCTGGGTGGAAGGGCACTTACAGGGCTTATTAAAAAGGGCACCAGAGTCTTCTGGGAGAGAAAATAGCTCTTTGCTGAGAGATTTTCATGATTAAGTGCAAATGAATCTAAAACACATGGATCAAATTTCCCTGAAATTACACACAGTTTTCAAAATTAAGGGGGGGAAAAGGAATGGTTTTTCTGGCAACCCCAAAACATCTGAAGAAGAAACACACACACACACACACACACACACACACACACACATACACACACACACACACACACACACACATTCGTGTACACAAAAATAAACCCCCGATGGTGTCTGAGGCCTCCTATAAATGCAGGAGCCAGTGAGCCTGCCCTTCTCGGTAAGGAAGGTTGAGGCCGTCCGCTCATCAGCTCAGCTAAGAGGAGACTCTGTGGCCAGGAGCCCTTCACCAGCTGAATGCCCTGCAATTTTGAAGAGGGAGGCAGGGCAGCCAGGGAGAAAGCCCATTTTCTGTCGGTTAAACTCTCCATTAGTTACCTTTACCTTTATGAATGCTGTTAAGATTTGGGCTTTCACATACATAACTTTAAATCAGTAATATCCTTCATGGTCTCGTGATTTGTTGGCTCCATATGTAACCTCTTGGCCCATTAAATTGGCTCCAACTCAAATCCCGTGGCTCCTTTACTTTTGGTGTTCTTTTTGTTGGGAAGGGCCATGGAGTGGAGGAGGGCACGAGCAGAAGAAATGAGAAGAAGCTAGAGAAAGAAGAAGAAGAAAAAAAAGGAATTCCTTCTACTGGAATTTCTAAATGTGGAACTCATTGTCTGTGCCGGCTTTGAGGCAGAAAAACAAAAAAAGAAAGAAAACAACCTCAGAGTTTAAATACTTGTTGAAGTCTGAATTTCTCCCTGCTCCCGTCCCCCTCTTGTAAAATTCAAGCTGAAGCTAGCAGTTCACGTCTAGCTCTTGAAATGTCACCGGCAACATTGCTGTTATTTCTGATTTTCAGGGCAACGCCCGTCGGGTCCCTGCTGCAGCTCAATTAAGTGAACTCGGCCCCTCTCGGATCTGGCCTGCCAGCTGCATTGAATTTGGGTTCATTGGGTGATTTATCGGGCCTGCTGATGTACAGCTGCATGATTTAGGAGTGCAAAAAACCCTGGAATGCACCATAAAGCAATATATGCATTATTATTAATAATAATAATAAAGATAAATGTCAGCCCCAAGTGACTCTGGTGGCCCTTGCCACTCCATTTAACATTTTAACGGTGGCATGTGGCCCCTGCGTGGCACTTGGTTCTGTCTGGTGCCTTCAAGGAGGCTAAGAAAAGGTTATTTGTCAAATGGTGGGTGGGAGTTGGGGGGTATTTTTAAAGCTCCAGGTCAGGCCGGCCCAGCTGCATTCCTGTCCCTGTCATTGAACGAGCTGAACTTTGTCACATTATTAAGCTGTCAGCAACGCCAGGGCGTTGTTTAGATTTCTGGTGGGAACTCCTCACACATGCTCCAGGGCTCCATGGGGATTTTATCAACACCATTGTAAAACATGCACAAATGAGCTGTGCTGGGATTGCCCTGGGAAGACTGGGCTGCTCGGCCTCGTCCGACGGGATGGAAATGCCACAGCCAGGCTCTGTGCCACCCACGGGCACCCTCCCCGGCGCTCGCTGCGAACACCCACTGCCCGCAGGTCCTCTGGCTCTGCTGTGCCACTGCTCCTGAGGGCCCTGCCTTGGCCTCAGGCAGCGGGGGGTGCGGGAAGCGTTGAGTTCAGATTCAGACGGAGCGGATGTGGCGCAATGAGCCCTTCAGCTCCCTGTTCACCCCTCTTTCCTCCCACCGTCCAGTTTCTCCCTCGCTCCTGAGAGTCAAATGTTCTCATATTGTTAGTCTTCCAGGCTGGGAGCTGGAAAAACTCCAGATACAAATGAGAGAAGTTAAACTATCAAGAATTATGGGGTACACGGTGTGCACAAGGAAGGTCTGCATTCAAACAGGACTGGAATCAAGAGCTGGGCCTCAAATTTTAGCTCTCAGCAATGAGACACCAGAGAGGGGATTCAGGCTGGGGGCCTCGGGCAGCCCTCAAATCTCAGCACTGCACGGAGCCCACACTACATGTCCTCATGGAACTGCCTCCAGGTAGTGGACATAGGTGTGGAAAGAGGGCGTGGGAAAAATAGGTGGCAATGAGGCACCGGCAGTGTAGTTTCGGGACCCTCAGGTTCTGAAATGAAACTAGGGAAACAGCGTTCCTACCAGGGCCAACCCCATCATGGAAGGGAAGAGGTGAGCCCGGGACAGCCCGGGGCACCCTGGGTCCTGCTAGCCTTGAGCAGTGTGGAAAGGACTCTGTCCCCTCCTGGCTCTGTGACCTCAGGCCATGGCCACCTGTGCAATGGCTATAACAGTAGCACATGCCTTGTAGGATGACCTGGGGACATAATGTGAATGACAACGCTGAGTCTACTCCGGCCATGCCCATCTATGCATGATCGTCACAGGCAAATCTGATGAGCCGTTTTTTAAAAAAGCTGCGTCCAGGCCCGGGGACTCCTCAGCACCCCCAGCTCTTTCTGCTCTGGTTTGTAGCAGCTCCAGTTTCCTGGGCTTGGCTGTGCCACGAACCAGCTGTGTGAACTTGGAAAATGCACTCGACCCTCTGGCTAGTGAGGAAGGTGTGCTAACGACCCAGTCCTCCTCTAACTTCTGCGATTCTCTCTCAACTTGCTCGATCAAAAACAGAGCGAGGGAGTCAGAGCCACTGTTCAGCATCCAGGGGCCTCACGAGGCTGAAACAATGTAGGCAGTGACACTTACACAAATGAGCGACCCACACCTAAGTAAAAACACATGGCCTCCTCCCCGCTCCACTCCAGCGCCCAGCGCACAGCATATGTGGGTGGTCCCCACAAGGAAGTGGAAAAGATTGTGTACCTGTTCCGAGGATTTTTTCCACATAAGAAGAGTCCAGATCTTTCTCCAGACCTCCCACTATCGACAATGTGGTCCATCACCCTGCAAAGAACTCCTCAGGGATGGGAAACTTCTCCTGACAAGGCCCCTTGTTACCACCACAGGAGCTGCCTAACAACCTCATTAAATCCGGTCGGTCCAGGCCTCCCGATGGATGCTCTGGACACATCAGGTGGAAGCCACAGGCCTCTTCAGAGACATGCAAGGCACTGCAGTTTCTCCTCCTTGAGTGTGTGCTGGTGGACACTGTGAATAACCACCACAGATGCTGCCACGTTTGTTGGCAGGCAAGGCCAGCAAAAGCAAGTTGTCACCCTTGGGCACGAGACACACAGAGAGTGGGATAGGTCACTGACATGCCATGATGCAGACGTGGGATTTGGAATGAAGAAACCTGAGCCATGTCCGCTTCTGCCATCATGTAACCCCCCAGCAAGCCACTCCCACTCACCGCACCTCCTCCTCAGTTCAGAATGGGTCAGCGATGACTGCACTTGCCTTGCCTCCTCTTCCTCAGAGGACTCTGGTGACTCAGAAGAATAAGTGGAAATGGGACTTCTCACAGTACCTAGCTCCAAGATGATTAATGGAAATAACACCCTGAAGTTCTTGACATGGAAGCAGGCACGCAGTAGGAGCTCAGTAATTATTTGCTGTTATTATCATTGTCAATCTACTTTCTAGGATAGATTAGTGCTGGATACTGAGCTGGATGCCACACAATATGATTTCATTTAATCCTCACATGTTACAGATGAGGAAACTGGGGCTCAGGAGGAGGATTTCTCACAGGTCCTTCAGTCAGGGCTGGGACTCACACCCAGGCACTAACTCCAAAGCTGGAGCTCCTTCACTTTTAACTGAATGAGAAACGTGTGGAAGCACAATAGTGCTGATAACGCATATTAGTATTATTTCATTAAGGACCCTGATTTCTTAGGATAATCCCTATCAGTTGGGATGCATTTGGCCGCATGCAACAGGTTGCTCACCTAGCAGTGGTCCAGGTGATAAAGGCATTGCATTATCTTACATAAACCAAGAGGGAGGTGGTTCTAGATTCAGTAGCTCTGTGAAGTCAGAATACCAAGGAGTTGGGTTGGCATTTCCATGATTCTCTGATCTTCCCCCTCATTGCTGCCGGATGGCTGCCAAAGGCCCAAACATCACACCTTCACACCATAGCATCAATGAGGAAGGCAGGGAGGGGTCAGGAAGGCTTTTACTCATACATCTTTATTATTATTATTATTATTATTATTATTATTATAAATCTTTTACAGACCCCCTTTCAGAGTTTTATTTACAGCTTATTGGCTGAATTGAGTCACTGGCGATGGGGAAGAGAATAGCTAAAAGTGAACTAGAACAGTCATATTTATCCCCTGAGATTGCAAGAAGAAAATTTGGAGTTCTGCTTAGCAAGAGTGAAGAGGGAAGGTCAATAGGGTAGTCAACAGTTCCTCTACATAGAATTCAAGTCCCCACTTCTGTCGCATCTCAGAGCCTACTGCCCTTCTGCTTCCCTACTTTCGCTGCTCTCTGTTGGACCTTGCTCCATCTAGCTGGTCTCCTCATTACCTGACCCATATTCCACACTCAGGCCTTGCTGTCTTCTTTTGGTCTTCTCTCTGCTTACAAGGTCTTTCCCTCATACATTTTGCCCATGACAATTCTATTCCATAATAAAGGGCAATCATAATTCATATTCATCCCCAATCACTTCAGTATATACCAATATTTCCTTTTTATAAACTAGGGAACACTTACAATTTGAAAGAGAGGTGGTCTAGCACTGTAGTTAAAAGCATGGACTATAAAGCCCCCCCAAAGATATTTGATTCATGACTATAATATCTGCTAGCTGTGTGACTATGGGTAAGTCTTGGTGTTTCTGGACCTCAGTTTCCCATCTGGAAAATGAGATTAATAATGGCACCTACCTCATAAGATTGTTGTAAGAGCTACAGGGCTTAAAGTAGAGTGTCTGATAAGTAGTAAGTGCCATTTGTTTACTCTCATTTTGTTATTAAACAATCCCCTTCATTACTTAAATCCTAGATTATAACACAAGGACAATATCTAGATCAGTCCATTCATATGGCAGTTATGAAAATTGAGATCTAGAGAGTTTAAATAGCTAATGTTCTCAAGGTCACAAGGCCAATTACAAACTGTGTTGGCAGGTCATTGAAATATAGACATTTTGATGTCAAGGGTGCTCTTTGGGAAACTTTCTGAAATGTTTTGGGGCCTCTGGGTCAGGGTTTCTCAAGCCTGGAAATTCACCATAACCATCAGAACCCCTGGGAACATGTTAAAAATTATGACTCCTGGACCCCGTTTTAGATTCCTTGAATCAGGCTTTCTATGGCTGAGGCTCAACACTGTTATTTGAACAAACTTCTGAGATGATTTATAAACCAAAGGTTTATAGCCACTGTTGGAGGGACTGCATTTCCTTCAGACAGAGGCTCACATGGACAGGCAGAAGGGCATCTCTAAGAACCAAGATGGACCTCCATGGGGACATGAATGTGGACTCAGGGAGACACAGAGTAAGGATTTCTTGGCTCTAATTTAGTCATTCAGTCAGAACTGTAAGATTTTAGAGACTGAGAAATTTGGCAAATGCTATGAAGTTTCATGTTGAGGAAGAAGACAAGATGGGGAGAAGCAACTCCCCAAGACCTGGCCTATCACTCAGTTCTCAATTTTGGGCATTTTTCCCAGGGCTAATTGCATTTAAAATGTCATTGGGGAAGGCTGACAACTTGGAGGACAAATGGGATAAAAGATCACTGTATTCATTTTCTATTGCTGCATAACAGATGACCAGGATTTAGCAGCTTAAAACAACACACATATATTATCTCATAGCTGCTGTGGGCAGGAGTCTGGGCACAGTCCAGCAGGATCCTCTGCCTCAGGATGTCTCACAAGGCTGCAGTCACGGTGTCATCTGGGGCTGAGGTCTAATCTCAAGTTTCGACTGGGGAAGAACCTGCTTCCAAGCTTGCACCATTATTGGCAGGATTCAGTTCCTTAAGAGTTGTTGAATGGAGGACCTTGGCTCCTTGTTGGCTATTAACCAAAGGCTGCTCTCATTTCCTGGCCTTAAGGGCCTCTCCAACTTGACAACTCACTTCATCAAAACCAGAAGGAAATGACAATCTTTTGTAAGCTATCATAGAAGTGTAACCCGATCGCATAACCTAATCAACATTGGAGTGTTCTATTGGCCAGAAGCAAATCATTCAAGGGCAGGGGATTACACAAGGCTGTGAGTACTAGGACTTGGGTACTTTGGAACCTCCATATTAAAAACTTTCTGTCTCAATCAAAGTGGTTGAAACCATTGAAGAGAACTGTGGGAGATGCAAATATACATGAGCAGGATTACATTCATCTGTATATATTATCTCTCAAATTATTACATTACCTAGTTGCCTCGTACTTGTTCATTGAATATTATTGATGATCAACTAGAGGTATACTATATTATACTATACTAGAGGTCCAGTGCACGAAATTCGTGCACGGGGGGGGGGGGGGGGGGGCGGCGGGGATTGTCCTTCAGCCCAACCTGCAAAGACGCAAGTGTTTCACGCCCAGCCTGGCCAGAGGCCCTCTGCAGCTGGGCACGGAACACTTGCCTCATTGCCGGGGCGACGACACAAGCGTTCTCTTCCTCCCCACCCTGCCGCTCCATGCCCACTGCCCAGAGGCCCTCTGTGGCTGGGGTTGGGGGACTTCGGCCCCCCAGGACTGGGGGACTCTGGCGGGACTGAGAGGACTGGGCACCGCCATATTTGTGATGGAGTGACAGTCAATTTGCATATTACCTCTTTATTAGATAGGATTATCTTTATATTACATATAAAGCAACAGACTTCCCTTATAAGCATTTTAATCCCAAAGGAGAAATACATTATTATAATACTTGCTGTTAAATTCCTATTGCCAAATTGCTTTTTGCGAAGCCACCTCTGGGAGTGAGAGCACAAGATTTTCTAAAAATCTTCTATTAAATGAAAATATATTATTCCAGATGAAAGAACTTATATTTATTTTATATTTCAGCAAGGTTGGACTGATAGTAGCAGACTAGGTGTAAGTAGAAATACAAACTCAGATGTGGGGGCAACACTGTCCAGACCTTAGAGGGCTATGGAAGGGTCTCTTCTTAACTGGGAGGGGCTGTGGCAGAAGGGGGTAAGCAGGCAGTTCCAAAGGGACATTCTTCAGTAACAATTCTGCCTGGGGTGGACTCCAGTTTCAGCCAACAAGAAGTTGGCACAGAAAGGTGCTAGGTAAAATGCAGACTCCTTTAGCTACCATCTCCCACCAAACATTATTAATGCAAAGGGAAGTATAAAAGGAGTGTCATTATTAACTGTACGAATCCAACAAGTATTCATTAAATGCTTTCTCTGTGAAAAGCATGTGGGCTTGTCTTTGCTCCTGTGCAACTTGTGAGACCACAGCAAGACAACTCCATGCCCCGCTTGTCATACATGGAGAGAATTATCTACAGCTTGCATGGGAACCCTGCCAAGCAGAAGAAAATATACCCCAAATCCCCCTTTCACAGGGCTCTTTGTGAGAGAACAATGAGAGAAGCCAGCCTGACATTTATAAAGTGGGAACCTCAAGTGGAAATTGCTTCTTGGAAAGAGAGCTGGAAGAAAGGGGCATGGAGGTTTGGAGGCAGCATTGGATAGCAATGCTGAAGGGACTGCTCCTTTGGAGATTTTAACACGTTCCCTGAACCTTACATTGGTATGGGGGGAACTGGGACAGAGAGATTAACAAACCATAGATTTGACAGGAGGCATGATGCTTGGCTCCCAGTGCAAGGCCAGGGACAGGACATCAGGCTCACCCAGGCCTGGGGAGGTGGGAGGGCCAGGTCTCTAGCTGAGGCTTTTGAGCACAGTCAACTGCTTTATGATCTCCAAAAGTCACAGTTGGCGCAAGAGAGCAGAGAATGTTTGCACTGAGCTACATAATTCTGGTTCTATTTTAAGTACCTTTTTTTTTTTTTTAACACTACAAGATATCCACACCCAATCATTTTTTACTGTGCCTATCCTGGTCGCTCAAATTTATGACAGCTCATGGAAATTCCTTCTGCAAATGACAAGTGCCCAAACCAGTCTCTTTGACCCAGACCAGCCTACCAAGCTGCAGGCCATTGATGGTCAAGGACTCTCAAAATTCAGTCCATGTTATGGGGTGTGCATGGTGGAAATGTCTAAGGATGGGCAGCTGTACCTCTGGCCTTGGGAGCTTCATAAGTATTAGGTCTCGAATGGATACATAACCCCAAGGGCTTGGGAGGAAAGAATTTGAAAATTCAACAGAACTTAGAAAACTTGAAACCCTAATTACAATGCAAAATTCAGGACCTAATGCAGTGAGAAGGTGTTTCTTTATTAGTGGCAGAACAAGGTGTCTCTTGGGATGAATACTAACATTGCTGAGTAACAAAATGGGGGTCTGGGGAGGGAGAGATACAATCTAACTTGGTTGTGAGTCTTTTCTTGAGATGGTGCTCATGATTTTCCTCTCTTTTTAGCTTCCTGATTTTAATATTTGTGACTTTTACACTGTCAGGAAACAAAGATATACAAAACACATGTCACAATTTACTATGTTGAGTTTAAATAATATTATGATTTGTTTTCTTTCACATTTCTAACATTAATACCCCCCTTACCCCCCCTCCATCCCAAATAGTTTTTCTTCTGGAACAGGAGGACCCCATATTAAGAAATGTCAGGGTAGCATGTGATGATACATGAGTATTGGGAAGGAGAGGAATGGAGAGAGGATACTCCCCTACTTCAAGTCCCCCACACCCCCTCCCTGCCCCACACACCCAACACCTGGAAGCTATACTTATGACCTGGAGCAAATCCATAGTATTTGCAGAAAAGTTACTAGAAAATGAGGAATCTCTGAAATTTAGAATAAGAAGGGACTTGGAAATTCTCTGCTACAATCTATTCATTTCAGAAACCAAGAAAGGGTAGGTAACAACAAACAAGGTCACAACAAATGAGGAGCAAAAACTAAGATACAATGCCAGCAGGTGTGTCTGGCTCCTGAGCATCTATTTTTCCCCCATCCTGGGCCACCCCTAAGACATTGGCAACATAGAGGGATTCAAGCATCACACATATTCCTTCTCAGGCCTCTTGCAATGACCACTTTCTACTTGAGCCAGTAAATCTCTCTCTTGTCCTCCAGTGGAAAGTGTGTCCTTGTCCTGACTCCTGTTGTGCCTCTTCTCTGCCCCTCATCCCCTGTGCCCAGCCATCTCCTGGGTCCCAATAGACACGAAGATGCTTGTCCAGTTGGCTTGAACCCCTTGGTTTGGTGGCAGAGTCCCCTCCCATCTCTTCTGTAACTTTCCCTGTGGTGATCTTGTAGCAACCTCTTACACACAGAAACTGACAATAGTTAACAATAACAATCTCAATCGAAGGAGAAGTGACTATTTAAAAAGCAAAGGATATGTTTTAGTTCACAGAGCAGAGCTGATCTGGAAATAATCTGGTTTCGATATGCCTCTAGTGCAACCCTTTGAATATAAGACCCTTGCAGAACTCACTATCTCTAATGTCTTTTGTTGCAATTTTCCAATAAAATCTGGCAGTGGCCCAACTTCTCAGAGGACTAATAAGGATAAGAATGTCCCTGATTTTCCTTCAAAATGAGAAATCATTTCAACGTGAGGCGTCCAGCCACAACTGGCACAATCCCCACGGGTCTCTGGGTTTTCGGAGAGACCCAGGCCTCTCTCTGACCATCCCAACAACCTCCCAGACTTATAATTATTCAGTCAGCAGCCCAGAATTGCGGCCTACTTAGTTTTCTCTAAAAGCACTTAAGGACAGTTTAATGAAAGGAAAGAGGAGCAAAGAAAGGGGAAAAATGCTTTTTTTAGGAACAGAACAACATATCATGTTTTCTGCTCTCTCTCTCTCTCTTTTTCCCTTTTTGCAATATTTCTCCTCAGAGAAAATTATAGTCTTTAAAGCCAGCACTGTGCTCTGTATGTTTTGCTTATTACAGTGGTTAAAATGAGAACCATGGGCGATGGAGTATCATTATAACATTCTTGATACCCCTGATATATTTGTGCAAACATAGCTGTGGGCAACGCATGCACCATGATGAGCCCATGTTGTCCGGGGAACTTTCTCCTCTTCTTTGTTTATTTGCACAGCTCCTGGCCTTTCTCTGGAATCTGTAGTCTGTATTCCTTCTTACAGTTTCTGCCTCTTCAAACTCCATTTTTCTTTAACTTACCTTCTTTCCCACCTCCCTCGAGCAGCATTAAAATGTTTTCGTGCCAGCCAATTTGGGAAGGAAGCGGTTCAAGTTAGAATGGGAATAAAATGGAGGCTGTAATCTCGACATAATTCTGGTCATTACTCCATCCCCTTTGGCTTTCATCTGTGTCTTTCTCTATTTTCTGTTCCTGTTCGTAGGACCTGAGGAAGAATCTGCCCACTCCTACACAGGGGACCTAGAAGGCGAAAAAAGTAAAAACTTAATCCCATTCAATGGCTGTATTGCATGGCACTGAGACCAAAGCTGTTGGGACACAAAGCAGTAACACCCTCTGCATTCCAGTCCCTGCTCTAAAAATGCTTTCAATGCACAGAAAACAAACACATGAGTCATTAATAAGACCAGACGGGCCAAGGGACACAGGAGTTCAGAGGAATAAGGGCCCTCCGAGGGCTTGAAAATTCTAGGAAGATTCCATGGATGGGGCCCCAGGAAAGCAGAGAGAATGAGCGGACTTTTCAGATAGAAGCAGCGGTCACCTTAAGGGCAGCTCAGGTAAGTCGCCATTGTCCTAGGTCAGCTCAACACCGGAGGTTTGTGGAATTTCCCTAAGAAAACTTTCTAAACAGGCATTACTCATATTCCGCATGACTAATTTGCTCACTTTGTTGGTCTCTGGTGCTAACGATGCAAATGTGAGTCTGAGCCCTCTTCTTAAAATTTCATGTCTGCTTAGTCTTTGGATTCTGTTTGAGGACACAAACACTTTGGGATTCTGGCTAAAGTCATGGACTGTCTTCCCAGAAAAATGAACATAAACACAATATTATGCTTGTAATTCCAGGTGCTCCCTGAAGCCTCTTCTAAAAGGCCAGGGTAGAAATGCCTTGATTAGCAGCCCTGAAAGAGAGATATGGAGGTTATTCATCTTGCTAGTTCAATGCCCAGAACATAGTAGTTGGTGAATAAACACTGAATGAATACAAGTAAATTCTGTGTCTCCCTCACTTGTTGGCCCCACATTCCATCAGTCCTTCCTCATTGGGCCACACACCCATGCTTCCTGCTGGTCCTGGTGCCCATGTGGGAGATCCTCACTGGACCTGTTCACTGTGTCTAGGCTCCTATCCTGGTATCCATTAACTTGTTCTTCTCTTTTTTCCTTTTTAAATTAAAAAAAAAAAGTACTTGAAAGATAACACACAAATCTAGTTCTTATATTCCCATACAACAGTTGCAAATTGCTCGCTTGTTAGAACAAAAAACCAATATTATGGAACATAAATCTCATAACTCAGTGGTTTCTCTAAATATGCACCCCATGTTCACTGCAGCATTATTCACGGTGGCCAAGACATGGGAACAACTCAAGTGTTGATACATGATTGGACAAAGATGATGTGGTACATACATGTAATGGAATACTACTCAGCCATAAGAAAAAATGAAATATTGCCATTTGCAACAATATAAATGATTTTTTGAGAATATCATGTGAAGAGAAATAAGTCAGACAGAAAAAGTCAATAATCTTATGATTTCACTTGTATATGGGATATACATGTGAAAGCAACAAATGAATGAATAAGACAGACAAATAAAAACTCACAGACACAGACAAAAGTATGGTGGTTACTAGAGGAAATGGGGAGTAGAGGGAGATAGTAGAAGGTAAAGGTGGTCAAATACATGGTGACAGAGATTAGACTTTGGGTGGTGAACACACAATACAATATACAGATGATGTATTGCAAAATGTACACTTGAAACCTACATAATTTTTATTAACCAATGTTAATAAATTTAGTAAAAATGTTTAAAAATAAATTTAGTAAAAATTAAAAAATTACAACATGATTAAATCTGGGGTAACTCTGGCCATTAGAAAAGTAAGTTAATACCTAGAGTATTGGATTTTTTGAATTCACCTTCTCATTGTGAATGCTCAGTTTGTTTCTTATCTCCTGAGGGCTAGACTCTAACATCTAGCAGTTAAAGAAATCCATGCCAACACATTAAAGGAAGAGAAATAGACAAGACTCCCATTCCTCTGGTTCTTGTCCCAGGTAAGTCCCAGGCGTCTTCATGGGTGCTTTCCAGAGGCAGCGCCTCAATCTTGTATTCTAATCATGAAGTAACTCCTATGAGGAGAGTTGAAGCCTAGTGGAGTGGGACCTGTGTCCTGGGAAGGTTGGAGGACAAGATGCCTTGTGGCAGGGGGAAGCTGACAGCACCCCTCTGGTCATGCTCTATGTTAAGAAATATTATTTAAAATTTTGAAATAACACAAAGAATTACTAAGTCTCCTTTCAGAGTCATATTGGAGCATCAGCTCATAAGCCTTCCTAAGAGTAATCTGATTCTGTTATGAGGATGTAGCCTTTTTGACTTATTATTTAATACTAGTGCCCCAGTGCATGGATTCGTGCACATTGAAAGGAAATTAATTAGAAGATGGCCTGCGGGGTGGGACTGGGTGACACGGGCCAGACACACCCTGGAGCCAACTTCCTGAGGTCCCTTCTCGACTTGCCACACCTGGGTCAGCGCTGTGTCTCAAAGTCTCAAAGGGCGTCTGCGGAGTGAGTGGCTTCCCTCTGGCAGGTGGGGTCTGTAGGCCTGGCCTGCGGGGATTGGGCCAAAACTTGCTCTCTGACATTCCGAGGGATTCCGGATTTCGAGAGGATGGTTCTCGGGTGACGCACCCTGGAATCGGGCTCCCTCCTCTCTGGTTCTGGGTGCGTCATCCAAGAACCTCAGCTGCCAAGTCACCACAGCTTGGCAGCTCCTGCATTGGCCGTCTGCCCCCTGGTGGTCAGTATGCATCATAGCTACCGGTTGGAGCATCTGACCCTGGTGGTCATTGCACATTATAGCTATCGGTTGGATGGTTGGATGGTTGCTTGGGCTTATTATTTAATACTAGAGGCCCAGTGCATGAAATTTGTGCACTGGTAGGGTCCCTAGCAGCTGCCGGCTGCCAGCTGCCAGCTGGGTTCTCTCTCCCTTCCCCTGGCTGCCTGTTGTCGCCTCTGCTGGCCAGGGCCTCCCTTCCTTCCTCCAGCCAGCCCCACCCCCTGGTTGAACTCCTGGACAACTCCTGGTCAAGGGGACAATTTTCATACTAGGCTTTTATTATATAGGATTGATTAAGAGCCCAGACTTTGTAAAGTTAGATGTTAATTTGTAGGAGGTAGATTAATTGAATATAATTTTTATGTGACACTGATGCAAGTAATGTCTGTGTACTAGAAAATATAACTTCAATGGTTATGGTTGTATTGTCCTGTAGGCCATTAACTAATTTTGTATTTAAAGTTTCTATCTTATTTTAGCAATATTTATTTCATTGACTATATATATATATACTCAGTCTCTATTATTATCTTTTAAACTAGTTTTAGCATCTTGCAGGATTCTTTTATTTTATTTTTTTAACTTCCACAACCTTTTATTACCAAACTCGAGCAGGTTTAACTTTGATCCCAGCTAATAGCATCTCCACAGGACTAGGATGGAGGTTCAGACCTAATAAAGATGGTCTCTTAAATAAAGGATTAAAAATATACAAAAAAATCCACATAGAAATCGAACTGTGACCTCCTGGTTCATAGGTCAACCCTCAACCACTGAACCACATTGGCTGGGCATATAAGTAATTTTTAAAAGAGCAAAATTCTCCAGTGTTTCAGAAAATGGTATCCCAAAGTGATTTCAGTCCAGAAGAAAACAGCATTTGGCACTATGCTGCCTTTTCTCCCAGTTCAAGACACACATGGGAGAAAACCATTTCCCCTCTTAAAAAAAAAAAAAATCCCCTTTTCTCCTCCTTCCTGTTCAACTTCCACTGCTTATTCCTAGAAACACCCAGAAAACAATATAAACAAGGCCCCGCCCACTTCTCTTGGCCTCTGCCAGTCTGAAGGCTCACAGCAGGGACTACTCCTTAGGGATTTTCTCCTCTGCTACAATCAGGAAACTGACCCCTAATTTCTGGGAACTGGCAAAAATAAAAAAAATAAAAAATAAATCCCATTTCCTTCCAGGAGGGGCCTGAGGGCTCTGTAAAGGATCAAAGGGCAGTGGACCTGGCCCATGTGCGAAGGGGACCTTTCTGTATAAAAACACCCAACACCTTATAACCTAACGTTTAACCTATAGGTAAAAGCGAGTAGCACCTGACTTAGATACTAAAAAGGTGTTTATCTCCTCATCTTCAACCATTAAGGAAACAGAGGGGAGGAGAGTCTAGAGAATTTGACCTCCTCTCCTTTCCCAAAACTTTGACATGTCTTCTAAGCCAAAGACAAGTTCCTGAGTCAGACGCGTAGTCACAGGGTACAGTCTCTGCTGGATAACGCTGACACTCCTGGGCAACTGGCACATGGCCCCTTTACTGAAACTTTCTCCCTGGTTTGCATAGTGCTTAAGGATCACTAGGGAAATTATTTTCTCAATTCCACTTCATCACTGACAAATACTTCAATAGCAGCTTCTAGAAACTGCCCGGAGGACCTCCTCCCTCCCAGTACAGGGTCACAGATCCTTCCAGCTGATGGGCTCCTTGCCAGACTTTTGCAGCAGCTCGTTGGTTTTCGAGCAATGTCTGCACCCAAAGAATCCTCTGTACACGACAATGGGGAGGGATGGGCGGTCTGCAGCACGTGGTGGCGCTTCCTATCGATGGCACTGCCCTTCTTCTGAGCATAGGAGCCCCAGAGCAAGAAGACGAGGTCACTCGAGTTCTGATTTAGCAAGGACACAACTACATCAGTAAATTGTTCCCAACCTTTCTCCTTTTGAGAATTGGCCTGATGCTCCTGGATGGTGAGGACAGTGCTGAGTAGGAGAACACCTTGCTTGGCACACCCAGATACATCTCATGGTCAGGATGCACAAAACCATCTATGTCTGTAGACAGCTCTTCATAAATGTTTTCCAAACTGGGTGGAGGTGGAACAGGTCTTTGAACACTAAAGCAGAGCCCATGAGCTTGGTTGGGTCCATGATATGGATTCTGTCCCAGGATGACAACCTTCATGTCTCTTATGTTGCACATTTGGGTCCATGTAAAGACTTGGTGTGGGGGTGGATAAACAGTGTAATACCTTCTTTCTTCGACAACAAATCCCATTTTTATATATAAAAGCCTAAACAACCTTTACAACCAAACAACTGGAATGACTGGTCGACCAGTTGCTATGATGCATGCTGACCAATAGGGGGCAGATGCTCAATGCAGGAGCTGCCCCCTGGTGGTCAGTGTGCTCCCACAGCCAATCTCCTGCAGCTCCTTCCCCTGGCCAGCCAACCTCCCACAGTCCTTCCCCTCTCCCCATGCCCAACTTCTCTCGGCCCCTCCTCCTGGCTGGCTGGCCCCCTGATAAGCCTCAATCGCCGGACAGGCTGAGGGACCCCATCTGTGCACGAATTCATGCACTGAGCCTCTAGTTAGTTTTATAAAATATGGTTTTCTGAACTCTCCGCTGAGGTGCTTCTTCCAACTCTCACCGAGACCCACTAGCACTTTTTGAGCAGAGAGTTAAGCAGGGCTGCAGCCTTGTTCTTCTGGATGCGGACCAACTTCTCGGGGCTCAGTGGCAATGAGGGCAGTGTGCTGGGCTCCTCCTGCTCTGCTTGGGCCTTCTTGGCAGGGCTGACCACTGCATCCCGGCTCTCCTCAGCTACGGCTGCCACGCTGGTTAGTGGTGGGGCTCAGGGAGGAGTAGAGTATCTTCTGGCCGATCATCCCAAAGCTGCCCAGGGACCCTCGAGGCTGGGGGAAGCGAAGGCGTGCCGCCCAGGGACCCACACAAGGCTGGCGCAGGCTGTGGCGGCCTGCAATTGGCCTCTTTTTTTCTTTTTTAAGAGAGAGAGAGAAACATCGATTTGTTGTTCCACTTATTTTTGCATTCATTGGTTGATTCCTGCATGGCTCTGACCTGAGATAGAACCCAAAACCTTGGTGTATTGGAATGGTACTTTAACCAACTGAGCTACCTGGCCAAGGCCATCTTACAGGATTCTTGATTGATGCATTCAATAAATCTTTGACCTGTGCTCACTCTCTAGTTGTATGGAAATTAAGATTTTAATTTTTTGAAAACTATCAGCTGCATGGCAGCTGTGGGCAGAGGCCAACATTGGAGGCATTTTAGCTTCCAGAGTGCTGTAGACCAGCACTACTCAGCCTCTCGTGTATGCACAAAACATCTGGGGACCTTGTTAAAATGCAGGTTCTGATTTTGTAGCTCTGGAGTGGGCACATCTCACAAGCATCCTGGAAGGGAATGCCAACTCTGCTGGTCCATGGACAGCACTCAGTAGTCTGCAGAATGCAAAGGGTCCTCACAAAAGACTGAATGAATCTGTATCCCCTCTCTGTCCCTTGCTCCCATAGAGGCATGGCAGAACCAACCCAAAAGATAGTCCTGACTTCCGTAGAACTGGGCTTGGAGGGGAGTTTCTGGGAACTATTCGGGGAGGTTCGAGTGTGTGTAGAAGGGTGCGGGTAGGAGGGTGGGACAATATAAAGGAAATGAAGTGATTCATGCTGAACTGTGATTGCAGGAGCATTAAATACAATCAGAGGGAAACCCGATCTGCCCATTGCAAAGGGAACCATCCAACTCTGAGCTCTGCTCTCCAAGCAGCACAGCTCCCCCCTCTTCTGATGGGACCCACCCAGCTCTTCCCCAAGGAGCCCTCCGGGGCTGTCAAGTGCATGGACAGCTCTCAAACTATGAGTTTTCCAAGGCAGTTGAGCTGTTTGCACCTCCTTTGGGAAGAGGAGAGGTGGGTCCCTGTGGTTTTCAGTGGGCACATTTCAACACTTTGGTGGCCCGACTGCTCTGCTGCAGGTCTTCCTACAGCGTGGTGCACTCATATTTTTATCCTTCGCATTTCTTGGAAACACACAGATTTCAGAGACTCCAAGAGACACACAAAGCTTTAATTCACTCCCACCCAGGGATCTTTACCAAAGTGAAGAGGCATGCGTTCCCAGGGTGAACGGAGAGCTTTGATTCTGATTCTGAAGGCCTGCTCATGGACTGGACTTCACTGAGATGAGAAGAAAAGAGGGAGGGGAGAGGAGAAAAGGAGGGGAGGATTGTTCCTAGAGCTGGATTTATTTCATGAAAGGGCTGTCCCTTCTTCTGAGTCTGTTCTGACTTTTTGGAGGTGGTATGAAATGTTTTCATTGAGATGATATTGATAGTAGATGACCAGTTTTTTGTTTAGTTTTTTTTTTTTTAAATAGCCTCATTCAGTATAGAAAAACATTGGTAATCCTATCTTAGTCCTCTAATTTGGGGGGAAATTGTTCTCTGAAAAGCCACACACCCAAGGGCCACTTGCCCTTGGCTCTCAGATAAGACTACAGATAAGACGCCCTTGAGTAAAAGAGAGTCTACCAGCTGTCTGGAAAACCAGCTCTTTACTCCAGGGCTGGGGGAGCAGATAACTTGGTGTCAGACACTGGAGAGCCCCTCTCCTCCTCCCATCACCAGTCTGCTTAGAGGGAGGTGACACTTGACATAGCAGGTAACAGAGCATCCTCTGCAGTGGCTTAATATGCAGTTTGGAGACTGGGAATGAGTTGGAGTTTGAAGACCGGGGAGTGAGTCTTGGTTCTGCCATTTAAAAACTGTGTGAACTTTTGCAAGTGGTGTAATCCTTTGGAAGCAGAAAAGACTATCAAAGTTGCCAAGAATCAGTAATGTATATAAAGAGCTCTGTAAAATGTAATATAAAAGAGCTGTGAAAATATAATCTATTGTTACAAGTCCCCTCCCTCCCTCCCACGACATTTCCTCATACAAATGAAATGCTGTTGGGTTGAGAGCTAAGATTTCCAGCCCCGTGTGCTCACTATTAATGCGGGGACAGTTACATGATCTCAGAGACAAGCACTCAGATTTTCAATGATTTATTCGATTTTATTATTCTGGCGCCTGTCAGAGCATCAATAGTTACCCAGGTAATTCAAATGTGTATTCAAAGTCAATAAACACTATTTACAGAAATGAGGTAAAGATATAACCTATATAGTGAACAACATAAACTGATGAACAAAAATAGATCCAGAGACAGAGAAGCATTAAACTGACTGTCAAACCTCAGAGGGAAGGCAGGGAGGGGGCAGAGGGTGTAAGAGATCAACCAAAGGACTTGTATGCATGCATATAAGCATTACCAATGGGCACAGACACTAGGGGGTTGAGGGCATGTGTTGGGGGTGGGGGGTGGGAGTGGCCTGGGAGAGGTCAATGGGGGAAAAAGGAGACATATGTAACACTTTAATCAATAAAGAACTAAAAAAAAAAAGATATGACTTAACTAGGTAAGTTATAGCTTATCAAATCCTCTTACATAATACTGTAAGCTCAGAGGTTGAGTTGAGGATACAACTCTTAAAAAATTGAGTATTGTTTCCAATCATGCATGAAAATCAGAGATTCTAGAGATTAATTTACCATCTAAATTCACACCATCGGAGTGGTAAGGACAGGATGCTAACCTAGTTCATGCTGACTCAGAGGCTCTGCTCTTTATCCTTCACCACCCTGTGCTATCACTACACTGAGCCCTAACTCACTCCTCATGAGGGAAATCTTCAGGTAGGAGACCAAGGGTCAGACTGTCCCAAATTTACTGCTTATCAAAAGTGCAACTTCGGACCCATCCCTTCTGATAGATCTTGTACAATTCATAGGAGAAATATAAAATCTCCTCACATAATTTCCAGGGAAGTAAAAACAAAATACTTTGCAATTGTAAGAATTAGAGTCACTAACTTTCTATAATGAGCTAAACTCATTATTAGCCAAGACTTGCTCTTTCTGACATAACCAAAATACAAATGCAATGTTGTTTATTTTTCTTGGTAGGGTTGGTAAATAGAATTGCTCAGACCTGAAGGGTTAAATAAAATATTTTTATGCTATTTATGTTGAACATTAGCTAGCTCCCTGGACTAATATTGGACATTATCCCATCAGTGTATATTAGATGAAACATATGCATCTGTTAAACATCTAATTGGGGGAGTGGAAATATAATATAATAAAGAGAATGTATATATGAGAAAAACTGAACTCCCAAATACTTTAAATTACAACATGATGCCTTCCACTTTATTTAATCAAGTCCGTTCTTATAACTCAGTTAAAATGAGAGGGAAGAGAAGAGAGGGAAAGTAATACTAAAATTTATTCCTAATTTTAACTCTGAAGTATACAATAATCATAGTGATTTGGTGAAATAGTTTGAAGTTTCCAAAGTAAAAAAAAAAAAATAGTTCTGCGTTTTTCCTGTAAGTCCTCTTTCAAGAAGATAAATACAGAAACTTTACCTTAATCATTCTAATATTTCAACTCAGGAAAATTAAGATGTTGGTAATGTTAACGTATATGCTGTAGAAATAGACATGGGCCAATGGTAGTGGGTCTGACTGGCAAGGGTCAGAGCCAGAAGGTTTACTGGAATTCTTAAACATGTATGGATAAAACAAATTCATCTGACCAAGTATTTCAGTTATAACCAGTGAAGTGACCTAAGTTAGTGACCATGTCTGATTCTATATATCAAAATATGTTTGACTTAAAAATGTGAGGAGAAAGTAGAAAATAAAATCTGTGTATCTAAAAAGTCATTGATCTTGTCCAAAAGATTCCACCTCTCTTTCTTCCTTCATATTCCTCCTGCCCCCAAAGATGGTGGCAGCCAGTAATGGCTCTACCTCCCATGGCAGCTGTGGAAGCCACACTTTCCCAATACAGGAAACATCCAGCTCCAGGGAGACCAACCAGAACACGGTAGGTCTGCACCCCCGCCCCCCTGTTTTTCTAAAGTTATACTGGAATGCAGCTGGGCTATTTGCTCACATCATGTCCAGGGCTGCTTTTGCCCTACAATGGTAGAGTTGAGTAGTTGACTCACAAAAGGTAGGATAACGACCATCTGGTTCTTTACAGAAAACATTTGCTGGCCCTTGTACTAAAAAGGTGCCAGCTACAGAGCACCAAGATTGGCATTTCTTACACTCCAAAGCTCTGGTTCCCAGCCCTTCTGTAACCCCAGCTGCCTGAGGGGAAAAACACACTCCCATCAGTAGTACAGTCTTAATTGCTGTATTGGAGTCGCCCCCATACATACATACCTGAGAAAAGGATTTTCCACGGAGCCAGTGAGATTTAAGCTTTAGGATCACTCACTTGCACAAGATCTGTGGAGGGGCCCTCCTGATGTGTTCACATGGTTATTTTTTTGTTGTGATATTTGAAAAAAATAAAGATGTAGACACCATTGTCTCTTTCTATTCCAGCTTTCCCTCCACCAATCTTCTCCATGTGTTGGGTGGTGCTAGAGGCATGTGGGAATTTGTGGATCCAATTAAACAGAGGTTGAGTTGAGGATACAGCTAATTTGGGTTCAGTGCGACACAGATAGACAGAGAGAAGCTATCTATAGCCACTTGGCTTTATGGCTAAGTTATTGCCAGTCCTCCCAAGATAGGAATGACTTGCAGGAGTACTTCTACTGCCCACTGCAATGACCCCTCTGACACAGACATAGCTGTCCTAGCACTACTAGTATATGGATGTGTCCTACAGCACCCGTCATTGACAGTGTGAAAAAGAAAATGTTTTGAACTGCGTGAAGCCAGAAGCTAGCCTATAGGAAATTCTACCCAGCCTTACCGTTTACATATGAAAGAAACTTAATCACTTTTCCAAATTTGACAGCATTCTTAAAATGTTCAATGGCACTTTCAATTGCAAGTTGTGATGCTGCAAACAAACAAACAAACAAACAAACAAACAAAAACCCCAGCAAACTTTTCCATCAATAATAAAAATTATTTTTTCTATCAACTGCCCTAAAGAAAAGGTCAAATTGTCTTGCTATTTCTTTCTGTAGCAAGTGATATTATAACATTTGCAATCATATAAAGAGGTGATCAAAGATTATGCTGCCAGGAAATGTGGGAGACTAGTATTATAGTGTCTAGTGTCAAACCATCAATAAAAGTATCATGTTGTATCTGACCTGGATTTTGTGATGTTTGTGGTCAGTTTTTTAAAATTAGTAATTTCTTGTGCTTTTTTATTTTAAACAATTATTGATACTTTTTCATAAATAAGGCCCTTCAAATCATGTAAGCCTTAGGCCCATAACACCTCACCTACTTACATACGTGCACATACTCATACGTTATTAAAACACAAAATTTCTGCTTTAATGTCGGTCATCATAACCCACTGTGTGAATGTCATGCCGGTAATGAAGTAGGATTCACAGTTGCAAAACACTTTCTTTCTTTTTCTTTTTTTTAAAAAATATTTTTATTGATTTTTTTTTTTTTTTTTTTTTTTTTTTTTTTTTACAGAGAGGAAGGGAGAGGGACAGAGAGTCAGAAACATCGATGAGAGAGAAACATCGATCAGCCGCCTCCTGCACACCTCCTACTGGGGATGTGCCCGCAACCATGGTACAGGCCCTTGACCGGAATCGAACCTGGGACCTTTCAGTCTGCAGGCCGACGCTCTATCCACTGAGCCAAACCAGTTAGGGCGCAAAACACTTTCTTAAAAATCTATGCAAAACCATTATTATTTGGAGTGAATCCATGACTAAATGGAGTGTGTCTCATTCCAAGCTACCTTGGTCCAGTCACCTGGGGGGGATGCAAAGAGCATACATTTCAGAGCTCAGCTGACTTGGATCTGGATCCTGAACATAATATTGAACATGCCCGAGCTTTATCTGTCACACAGGGGAGATGGTGCCAGCTTCACAAGCTGTCGTGAGGGTCACGTGAAGAAAGCTGTGCTAAAGGCGGAGTTCAGAGCCTGGCCCAGCAGGCCTTTCTGCCCGAGGCTCCTCCACTCCACCATCCGCATCTCCCTGGGGCCCCAGCGGCTCCCGCGCACAGAGCACAGCTGGCAAAGACACTCGGAGGAAAGCCTCTGTAATTAATGTCACATTCACTCAATTTCAGGTCTAGACAATATTTTTCTAAAACAATTGCTTCCAAGGGCCAGAAATAAAAACAGAACAATGTCAGTCATCAGAACTCAGAAAGGGGAGGGTAAATAGTGCCTGACGGGTCCATTCTAACTTTGATCCGAAATTCCATATTCCGCGGGGAGACGTGTAGTAAATGATTTCCACACTTCTCCACGGCTGCTGGTCCTGGCTGTGCACGGCCTGTGCCTCAGGAACGGAGATCGGAATGCAGGGAGAAGATGGCTTTAAGATTCTCCTTTAAAGGATCCAGAAGGCTCACTCCGGGGGCAGCAGATATTCATGGCCCTCTAGAGACCAGTGTTCCAGCTGTAGTGTGAGATGGGTGCTCTGAAAGCTGTGGGCAGCCCCAAACCTCTGACCTGGAGTGTTTCCCCAGCCAGCGTGCCAGGGGCTGACACCCGCCATCGCCTGCTTCCAGGGCAGCAGAGGACAAGGTGAAAGGGAATTGCAACTTACCTGGCATTGGGCCTGTGGAAGGGGCTCTCTGCTCTTCCGTGTTCCCCCTCTGCTCTCACCCCATCTTCATTCTCCCTCATTAATTAGGAACAGGGGCTCTCCAGGGCGCTGCCATAGTCACTGAAGTGCCATGATCCGAGAGGCTGCCATTTTGGTGGAATTCTATGCAAAGGGTGCCTCGAGGAAATGGGCAAAGCGATAGTCTAGTTGCTGACACTGGAAATCTGCAGAGAAGTTTCTTTACATCTCACAGAGAGAGAGAGACTGAGACCAAGAACAGAGCGTCGTGGAGAGGCTGCCAAGAGGAAAAGGAGGGAAAGGGATCCCGTTGGAGACAGGGAGGGAGCAAGCTGGAGACAGAGGCTGAGTGGTCCTTGTTACAGGCCCAGGAATAAACCCACGGCTCTCTAGTAAATAGAATTCAACGCAGCCGGCAGCTGTTCCCACAAACACAGGGCACAGACCACCCGGCACTCAGATTCCTGTGCCAGATCCTGGCCTTCGCCACCCGGAGGAGCTCTCAGTCAGCGGGCCCTGGGAGACGCTCCTGTCTGCACCACCACCTTAGGTTCCCATGTTTGCAAGAGGAAGAGCCTTTGTGATCCAAAAGGTAAGTCCTCTCTCCCCCCACCTTCCCTCACCCCACCCTACTCAGTAGCTAGTGGCATTTAGGACAATGATACTCCCAGCGAGAAGGAGCAGCTCAACCCAAAGTGGCATACCACCTCCCAGGCACCTCCCTCACCAGGCACCCAGCAACCCATTTCAAAGTTCCCCTTTATTCTCCAAAAATAGGTCTTCCTCCCACAAGTTCTCCAACCCAACCCAATCCAAAATCCCCTTCTCTCATAGAATGTTCTTAGCTAAGTACAAAGGGGAATCTGATTTAACGTAATCTTATGAGTGAGTGAGTGATTGACAATTTTCCTCAACTCTTCCAGGACCATTTGCATTATAAAAGAGCAACTTACAGCAAAAATCCACGATGAATCTCTCATGGGTGGGGTTCCAGATAGTGTGAACAAGGGGAAGGAAGGCTGAGGAAAGGCAGGAGCCTTCATGGAAGGTCACGCCGGTCTCCAGTGCTCCTTTGGGCACATCATGAGGGCAGCTCTGCTTACTCCATCTAGGGCTAGGGCTGCTATGGCGTCCAGGTGGTCACACTTCTCCTTGGATCAGAAACTTGATACATGGCACATAACGGGAGAGTCAGGTGATATAAGGCAACAGTTCTCAAAGCGAGAACTCCACCATGCCAGCAGCTTTGGCATCGCATACAAATTATCTGGTGCAAATTCTCCCTAGACCTACTGAATCAGATACCCAGGGCATGGGACCCAGAAACCTCTGTGTTAATAAGCCTTCCAGGGAACACTGATGTCAATCACCTGTATAGAGCATGGTGACCTGGGGAGCTCCCTCCTCCTCTGGATAGCTTGCAACCTTGAGCAACTCAGCTCACTTCTGTGAACTTCAGTTTCCTATAACAATCTATACTAATAAAAGAGTAATATGCTAATTAGACAGGGAGACCTTCTGGAGACCTTCCGGACAAAGCTGGGGGCTTGGCCGGCCTGCAAAGCACCCCCAAATGGCCCTCAGCCCCTCTCCCAGGCCAGCCATGCCCACCAGTGGGGACCCTCACCCTGTTGGGGGCATGGCCAACCTGCAAACAGCCCTCAGCCCCTAGCCCAGGCCCATCCACCCCCAGCAGGGACCCTCACCCCAATGGGGACATGGCCAGCCTGCAAATGGCTCTCAGCCCCTCGCCCAGGCCAGCCATGCCCCCCCAGTGGGGACTCCCACCCCGATGGGGGTGTGGCCAACCTGCAAACAGCCCTCAGCCTCTCACCCAGGCTGGCCATGCCCCCCAGCGAGGATCCCCACCCCGAAGGGTGTATGACCAGCCTGAAAACATCCCTAAACCCCTTGCCCAGGCTGGCCATGCCCCTCAGTGGGGACCCCCCACCCCAATGGGGGCATGGCCAGCCCGAAAACTACCCCAGGCCCTCTCCCAGGCTGGCAGCACCCCGAGTGGGGTCCCCCACCCAGATGGGGGCATGGCCTACCTACAAACCACGCACCCCAGGCCTCTCACCCAAGCTGGCCCTACCCCCCAAGGGGACCCCCACCCTGATCCGGGACCCCCTTCAGGGCAGACCAACCAGCCCCCACCCATGCACCAGGCCTCTATCTATACTAATAAAAGGGTAATATGCTAATTAGACCAGCAGACCTTCCGGGAGACCTTCCGGACATCCTTCCGGACATAGCCATGGTGGCAGGGCCGAGGAAGAGGTGGTTACAGGTGATCAGGCCAGGAGGGGAGGGCAGCTGGGGGTGATCAGGCTGGCGGGGGGGCAGTTGGAGGGGAGCAGGCTGGCAGTGGGGGGCAGTTGGGGGTGAGCAGGCTGGCAGGCAGAGTGGTTAGGAGCGATCAGGCAGGCAGGCAGGTGAGTGGTTAGGAGCCAGTGGTCCTGGATTGTGAGAGGGATCAGGCCTAAACCAGCAGTAGGACATCCCCCGAGGGGTTCCAGATTGGAGAGGGTGCAGGCCAGGCTGAAGGACACCCCCCCCCCCCATGCAGGAATTTCATGCACCGGGCATCTAATCTAATCTAATATATTATAATATAATAGGATTTAATCAGTGTCCTATGGAAAAAAAAATCATTTCAGCCTTGGCTGGTGTGGCTCAGTTGGTTAGGTGTAGTTCTGTGCATCAAGAGGTTGCAGGTTGGATTCCTGGTCAGGGCACATACTAGGGCTGTAGACCTGATCCCCAGAAGGGGGCATCAGGAAACAGCCAGTCGATGCTATGCTCTCACATCAATGTTTCTCTCTTCTCCTTTCCTCTCCTTCTTAAAAAAAAAAAAAAAAATCAATAAACTATTCTTTAAAAAAAAATCATTTTATAGCCAAATTATTCTGGGGAATTATTTCTTAGAAATCCTATCGAAGACTCCAACAATCCAACCACGAATAAAGGAGCTTCTTTAACTGTGTTAACTCTCTGCTTGGAAAACATGTTTGAGCATGGATCCATTTTCTTAGTCATGTTCATTAACATCTAGAACTTGAGGGTTTAGATGTTCACCAGGGTCTCTCCCAACTTTAATGTTCTGCAGGTCTTGCTCCAGGGAGGCCCACTCTCTCCACTCTGGCTTGTGTTGGCTGCAGTAAACATAAATCAGTTTGAATGAGCAAACACTCAGATCAGACAGGGCCTAGGCCCTATACCAGAGTTTATCTGCACTATGATTTATGTGTATTCCCTGGTTTCATTAGCATTGAGGATAATCTTCCCTTCTCTGCCACCTAGAGAAAAACCAGAAGACAGAGAGGGACACTACACAGCCTTGAGGGCAAGAGGTGAGGTGTGGGGAACAGCAGGAGGGGTGAGGAAGACATCCTGGAGGTGGGGGCTGGAAAGTGAAGCTCCAACAGAGAATAGCAGAACACCCTGATTTGTGAAAGCAGGTGATGCCAATAATAATAATAATGATAATAATAATCCTACATAATAATCCTACATAATAAAAAGGTAATATGCAAATTGCATCACTCCGCTACACCCACGATTGGGCCGGCTGGAGGCGCGGGGGGCGGGACTCAGGGTGGCCGATTGGCTGGCGGTAGGAGCGGGGGCGGGGACTCATGAGTCCCCGACCCCCGCTCCTCCCTCCTGCCTAAACGGCCAACGCTGCGGAAGGACCCATGGGGCCGGCGGAAGACTCTGGTGGCAGAACTCGGAACTCGGGGTGGCCGATTGCGTGGCTGCTGGCAGCAGTTTTCCGCCAGCAGCAGTTTTCCTCTGGCCACCCGCCGATCGGAGCGCCTCCCGATCGGACTTCCTCTCGGGGTGGCCGAATCGTGCTGGCTGGAGGCGCTCTGATGCGGGGGGGGGGGGGGGGGGGGGGGTGGCCAGAGGAAAACTGCTGCTGGCGGAAAACTGGTGCCGGCAGCCAGGTGAAAGTCTATTGCACGAAACTTCGTGCAACGGGTTTCTAGTAATAATAATAATAATAATAATAATAACTAATAATCATTAGAATATTTTGCAATGTACAGATTTCTGCATAGATTTTACTTTAATCTTGGCAATGCAAAAGTTGTGAAATAGGTATTACTTTTATCGCCATTTTGTAGATAAAAAAACAGGCTCAGTTGGGAATTTTGCTTCCTAAGTCTAAGAGCCTGTAACTGGGGATAACTAGATTAGATGTTAGGGCTCTTTTGCTATCCCAAGTGACAGTGGTATCCAAGGACACATAACCTACTATTTTAAATCAGTTTCCATCCAAAAGTCTGCATTGATTTGTGCAACATTGAATTAACTTCATTCTAGCCCCTTGCATGCCTGACAACAGACACTCTCTCTAGTAGTAAAAAAGGTTAAGAACATGGTTCTAGAACTGATTGCTTGGGATTGACCCCCAACTCCTCACACCAGTTGTGTGAGGTTTGAGGGCTAATGGTGTGAAGATTTTAACAGAGTGCCCGGCATAGTAAATGCTCTCTGAGGTTGGCTGCACACCCATCATTGTGAGAAGACAAATCTTTGCTGAGTTCAGGGACCAGAAAAGATGCAGTAAGCACTAAGAAGGATGAAAAGTCACTAATTATGCCAAGACCAAGGAGACAAGTAATTCAGAGAATAATGGACTTGGGACTGAAGACTTCAGCTGGAATGTTCACTTTGTCATTAATTCCATGTGGCATTGAGCAAAGAATGAAAATGTTTTCTCTTCTACTTGTTGTATGGCTGACTTGCTGTCTACACAGAGTCATTTGAAGATGAGACAGGCCAGGCATGACCACTTGCAGCAGACACTGTTGGTTGCCTACCCAATAGCCAACTTCTTGACAACGAACTCTGACTTTGTTCGGGTATCTACCTCTTCCACACAGTCATGTACTTTAGGGGATGTACTCTGATTGGTCTAAGCCAGTGGTCGGCAAACTCATTAGTCAACAGAGCCAAATATCAACAGTACAACGATTACAATTTCTTTTGAGAGCCAAATTTTTAAAACTTAAACTTCTTCTAACACCACTTCTTCAAAATAGACTCGCCCAGCCCGCGGTATTTTCTGGAAGAGCCACACTCAAGGGGCCAAAGAGCTGCATTTGGCTCCCGAGCTGCAGTTTGCCGACCACAGGTCTAAGCTCATAAAGGTGGCTTCCTTCCCTGGCCAGTGACTGAGGGAAGTCAGGGCATGTCACACAATTCTGAACACTGAGAAGTGAGGCTGGGTCCTCTGGGGGGTAGAGGGGAAGGTTTCCTTGATTTTAAAAAGAGGCATAAGGAAGAACTGGTATCTTCTTCCTGCGGACATGACCCTGACTGGATACAGTACTGGTCCCACTGCTGCAGATGCCTTGCTACCATAAGCGGACATGAGCATTATGCCAACTCTCTGAAGATGGCAGAGCAGAGGGGTGGAAAGCACCTGGGTCTTTGACAATGTCATTGAGCCCCTTAATTAATCAATCCTAAGATACCCTATCTCTGAAATTGTCACGTGAAATAATAACGTATTATTTGCTTAAGTTGGGTATTGTGCTACTTGTCAGAGAGTACCCTCATCTATCCCAGGTGATAGATCACTGTAAAGTCTCTTCTAGGTGTAGATGGATATGCATATTTGTAGTGAATGCTCTTAACTCTGTGCATAAGCGGGAGACCAATAACAAATTACCCAGAAAAGCCCAACTGGATTGCAGCACTCGGGTGACAATGTATAGACCAGTGAGACAGAATAGAAACTTGGTACAAAACTGAGCCTCACTGAGCTTCATGGTTTATTTTCCTTTAATGATATTCAGACTATGCCTCTCCTATTTTTCATGTGTTCAACAAATGCTGAGTATCCTAAAGAAATAACGTATAGTAAAGATGCAAATTCCTCCCCTTTACTGAATCTCTTTGTACTCTCCATTGCCTCCAGACCTCCAAAGCTCACATCATTGTGCATCAGGAACACAGGCAAACCAACTGTGTGAAAGAATCTGAAAGTCACAAGTCCATTGCTTCTATTTTTTTGTAAGTGAAATGGAGAGATGCTGGCAGCACCAAGTGTTCCATTTTCTCAATAGAATGCTTTATTTGGCCAGGCCAGATATGACCTAATGATAGAGATTCAATTGCATTTGAGAGGGAGATAAATTAAAACATAAGTAGTAAAATTGCATATTCTTATGAAACTGAACATATGACAGGAATTCTTTTTCTTCTAATAGCTGTTCACTCTTATTATTCTTTCTGGTTTGACTGCAAATGGTAAATGTCTTCAAAATTATTTAAAAATAGTGTGGGATTGCGTTTGTTCTAAATTTCGTATTGGGAAGGCAGGCAACGACTATTCCTGGTAAAGAATCGAGATAATGTCATAGGGACAATGTCTTGCTCAGATTTGTGACTGTGAGTAATGACAAAGCCCACATTCAATCAGGGCACATAGTAAGCACTCAACAAATATATTTGAAAGCACCGGAGCACAATATTCTATTTATTCTAAGCAGACGACCATGAGCATCATCTAAAGGTTGCAGTTTAATATTATATGAATAGGTGAGAGATGTGAATTGTAATAAATTGCTAGAATAACTGTGTATTCATTGGAAAGTCTATGCTTTTTAAAAAATATATGACACTGATAAACGATGTTCATGATGAGCCATAACCTCTAAGTACCTTAAGTGGAAGCATTATTATAAAGAGCCCAGAACTGGAATTCTGTCCCTGGCCTCTCCACTTAATACAGTAGTTCTCAACCTTTCTAATGCCGCGACACTTTAATACAGTTCCTCATGTTGTGGTGACCCCCAACGGTGAGAACCGCTAGCAGGGTCACCTAAGACCACCGGGAAACTCAGATATTTACATTACGATTCATTAACAGTAGCAAAATTACAGTTATGAAGTAGCAACGAAAATAATTTTATGGTTGGGGGTCACCACAACATGAGGAACTGTATTAAAGCATCGGGGCATTAGAAAGGTTGAGAACCACTGACTTAATAGTTGCAATGGTCAGAGGCAGGAAATTCAACCCCCACACCACAGCTTTTTATTGGCCAAATGGATGACAATTGTGCCTATCTTATCATGTGGTTGTGAGTACTGACTGAGATAATGCATGAAAGGTAACTTGCCAAGGTGTCTGGCTATATTAGTCCTGTCAGAATCACCCAAAATGTAGTGAATGGATAAATGAATGAATGAGTTATGTAGGAAATAGCTTTCAAATCCAATACTATCGCCTAGTTCTGTATGATCAATTTATGGATAATACACACAGGAACTCAACTAAACATATTCTTTAATTAACCAGGGAATGCTTCTGAATGCTACTTACCTTAATGTATCATAATTATTTATTTGCAAATTTCTTTATTGCTAGAAAGTGAAGGTCAAGCGGGCATGAATAATATTCATCTTTTTATTTCCAATATACAGCTCAGCGTTTGCCATCTAGCAAGCACTTAATACACATTTGTAAAATGAGTGAGTGAGTGAACGAATAAAGAATTTTGCCTTGGGCCAGACCTGTTTTCTGTAAAATATTAAGTGATTGGCAGGAAATCCATTGGTAGTTACTAAGACGAGTCAAGATGAAGCCACTACAGAGAGCCCTCTCTGAAGGCTGAAAACTATAGGCTCGCATTGCTGGCCCTGCTGCCAGATGAAAACCACATCGTGTGGCAATTTACATTGTGTTCTTTTAACGTCGAGAGATTCAAGACAGCCTGGCTCCTGCCATCTTAGGAACAATTCTGCCCCAACACACTGGCTACTGTTCTCTCTATTGAATTGCAACTTTTTTTTCCCTGGGTATCGATAAACAGCTGCGGAGTCAAATTAGTACTGTTTACTGTCAAATTAAGATGGAAACTGATCCTTTCTGTTCCTTGTTTACCGCGCCTGTACTGCTTGTCCCAAACCTCCAGAGTAACTAAACGCTAACGGACGGCTTCTGACGGGGATGCTGTCCCAGATCAAACAGAAGGCAGATTTTGTTTGTCTTCTAAAATAAACTATCTTTTCAGGTTCATGGGCTCAGAATAACAGCTATCGTATTTCGCCAGCTGTTTTTTATTCCTTTGCTAATTTTACAGCTTAGTCTTTTAGAAGGAGGGCTTGGTCCTTGTTCCATTCCTATGGTGCTGGTTCCGTGCCAGGGGAACGGAATATTCATAGACGTGTAGGAAGCCAAGAGAGAGAGAGAGGAGGGTGTGTTTGTGATTTGGATGCATGGATAATAGTGTTCTGAAAACTCATCGTGAAATAAACAGTGTTTCTTGTAAAAACCTAAATACTGTAGCAATCTCTAAATAATAGAGTTTTAAAAATCCTTGTCCTATTTCTTAACATTTATTTTCCTTCCAGGCTTGTCGCCATTTCAATGTTCAGTAGGCAGACCTTCTGTATATCCCTCTAAGTTCTTTTCTTAAAATGTTGGGCCAGGTCGGTAGTGTGCCACTCAGAAATCATCTGCAGGTTGACATCACTTTGGTTAATTCCAGCCCCTGGGGGTCATGCCGTAAAGACAGCCAAATGCATTGTCCTGCTTACACACTCTGTCTTGTTCATCAGCCCGTTAGGAAGAGAACCTTTCACGTTGCCTCACTGCAATCCAGACATGCTACTTCTGTCCCATTTTATGGAAGAGCCAGGCAAGCCTCACAACAAAGTGAATCCTATTGTGCTCACATGAAGAGTTCTCAGGAACCCATGCCAGGTCTGGAGATTACAGCTTCTTCATTTCATGCTCACAAACCAAGTTCCCCATAGCTTGCTCTGGAATCTCAGCCAAGAATCCCATGGTGTGGATTGTTCTGCCATTAGTAGAACCTATTTTCTTAGCTTTCTTATCAGTGAATAGAAAGAACATCTTGCTGTGATGGACTTTGCAGTCTTTAAAGCCATGAGCTGAAGACTCCAGCTGAGGAAACTCCTTAGAGGGCCCCGGGGGCTGGAGCACACCATCTAGGAATCCCAGGCTGAGCAGACCCAGAGCATCGCCTTCCTTCTCTCACTGGTGATACACCTGGGGACCTGGATCCTTCCACCTTACTTAGTGCATCAGCTACAGGAGGAAACATCACATTTGCATAACTCCTAGCAGAGTGGCAGTCCTCTCCTGCCAGAATCAAGTGTGGGAACTACAGCTGGGCCTCTAGCTGTTACAACATACTGGGAGTCTCCTCCGTCTGTGAGAACCTGGAGCTACTTGTCCAAGCCACCATCCATTCCATCATTCCTTCAATAAGAAAATATTAACGACCTGCCATTGAAAAAAACGAAAGAGCATAAGAGATGGATAAGAAATAGTCCCTAAGCTCAAGTGTTTATAATTTGGCAAGAAAACTTCAAAAATCACACAACAAGGCAGTAAGTAGTACTTAAGGTTCCTATCAAGCATACAAAAACAAACAAAACATTCTCAGAGTTCAGAAGAAAGGAAGAGCTTCCCACTGGTTGTAGAGACAAGTTGAAAATTGAAGAATGGGAAGAATTTTAGGCATAAAGACAAATGTGTGAAGTCAAAAGTTGCAAGGATTTCAGATAATAGCAAGTGGATCCAGGGTATAGCACATATTCCATGCAAATCATGGGAACCAGTCAAGGTAAGAATGAACATGTCTATAAGCACCAGGCTACTGAATCTGAACTCTTTGTATTCTTGTGGATAGGTGATGGGAACCATTAGAGATTTTTGAGCATGGGAGTGACATGATGAACACAATTAGGAAGGCTCAACACCTGGTTGGTCAGTCTATGTGGAATGAAAGAACTGCTCATGTCACATGGGCTAACTTCACAGTTAGAAAATATCCTGTGAATTTTTTTCACTTCTTAATCACTCACCCTCATCACACATTATAAGGAAGACTGGGGTGGAGTCTGAACACCTTTTTTTCTTGATTTTTCTTGATTTATTTTCTTCATTTATTTTTAAGAACAGTATATCTGTGCTAGTTCTAGTTATGGGAAAAAAAAGACTATAGTTGAGTCAGACAAGCTTCTAAAAATTGGAAGGAGCTTCAAGTTGAGGACCTGGATCTGATATGGCACAAAGTTCATCATCATTATCACCACCACTAACAACTATTGAGCACTCACTCTCTATTAGATGTTTGCTATGGACTTGTTTAATCCTTATAATACTACTAGGGGCCCAGTGCATGCATTTGTGCACCTTAAAGGAACTGTGGACTACAAGGCTGCGGTGGGCACAGGGGTGGCCCATCCTCCGCACCCCCACCCCTCCCGCTACGGCCCTCGGTCCCCTGTCTGCCAGCAGCCCTGCTCCCGCGGCCACTGCCACTGCTCCCACGTGCTGAGGGTTGTGGAGTGATTGGGGCTGGCGCCAGCAGTGGGTGCAAGTGGGGCTGGGAGTGGCGTCAGCAGGTGGGAGTGGCAGCTGCTGCCCCAATCACCCCTCAGAAGCAGGGGGAGGTGGAGAAGCCCTCAGGGGCGATTGAGGCTGGCAGGTGCCACTCGCACCTGCTGACAGGGCCGAGCAATCGGGTCCGGTGCCGGGCACTGGCAGTGGGTGCAAGCCGTGGCTCCGGTGCTGGCAGCAGGTGCGAGTGGGGCCAGCACTGGAAGCAGGTGCAAGTGCTAGGCGGGACCGCAGGAGCAAAGAATTTTCAGTAACCACCAGAGGCTCGCCCAGATGACAGCGACCAGCGCCCCACCTTGGTCTGGCGCCCCCTCTCACCTGCTCCACCATCCCGCCGTGGCTAATGCCCACCATGTTTCGTGCTCTGCCGCCTGCTGCTAATGCCCGCCATGTTCCACATGCACCCCCTGGTGGTCAGCGCATGTCATAGCAACTGGTTGTTCGGTTGTTCTGCTGTTGGGTCTATTTGCATATTAGCTTTTTATTAGGTAGGAGGATAAGACAGAGAACGGTGGCTGACCTTTACACTTGGTCAATACAACATTTTGATTCTAGATTCTCTTTGGTGTATGCATAGCCCAGGTCCAGAATAGAATTACCAACCTATATCCTGGGAACCACCTCAGGGCTCAAGCTGGGTATAATCTGGAGTTCTGGTTGGGGTATATCTTTGAACCTGGATCAATATTCAGGTCTGAATTTCTTTCTTTCATTCTTCAAATATTTCTTGAGTCTCTGCTGTGTGCCCAGCATTTTGGTGAACAAGAGAGACATGTTTCTTGCAATCATGAGTGATTTTTTGCTTGGAATGCTGAAAGGAAGAGACCTTTACCCCCTACTCGTGATAACAAGGAAACCTGGGTATAAGACTGGACTCAGATGCTAATTATTCTGGGACCTTGGCCAAGCCTCTAAACCTCCCTTAGCTTCAGTTTCCTTGTGGTTAGAAAGGCAGAATTCACCTGGAGAGTCTCGGCTGTTCATCAGCGTCTATGCTTTCCAGTGTTTCAGAAAGTGAGTCATGCTGCAATCAGATGCCTTCCCCAGCTCCTCATCTCAGCCTTTCTGCTCTCCAGGTTCAGGCTTCAATGGAGCAAACTTATCACATTGCAAACCCTTCCCCACTGAAGCTAATTGGAATCATTCTCATGTAGGCACACCCACGTCCCAGGAGGGCCTGATAGGTCCAGCCGGCTGTTTGCTCAGTGTCACTCTGAATCGAAACTTGCTCTATTTTAACTTGACATTGTTTCTCTGTTTACTTTACCTAATAAGTGAATCTTTTACCTCATAAAAAGCTCATTTTGGAGCAGGGGTAGAATTCAGGAAAGAATGATGTTGGCCATTCGTTCTGACCTCCTCCATTAGCTGAAGTACTCGATGAGAGGTGATGTCATTCCTTGAGACAGAGGCTAGACATATGGGGATAAACACATTTGCTCTTCTCCTTTAACGGGAAGAGACTATGCCAATGGAGTTATGCTGGGTTCTTCAGAAAGGGGAACCCAGGAACTCAAAACCAGTCTCATTATATAGACGCTACAAAGTCTTTGAACGTTGGACTCTATTGACCTAGAGCGAGCTATTAAATTGGAAACAAGAGTAAGTAAGGCAGTTTCAAATCACAAATTCCTTGAGCTGTCATTCATTTCCCCCCTCCTCTACTTTGAGCTGAACATGCAACTTTTTTTTGTTCTATGATATTTGGCATCTGCCAACCAAAGGCCATTTTGATTTTTCCTATTCAACCATGGTTTCAGCTATGCATTAGAAGCCCATCTTTTCCCCCGACATAAAAAAAAAATTGAAAAGAACCAAGAAGTTGATAGGAAGACTGGAACTCTTTCATTAGGAATGGGGCAGGGGAGTATAAAGTATGCAAAGGAGTTGTTTAATACCTTGGGCTAGTCATTCTGTTCTCTGAGTCTCAGTTTCCTCCGTCAGAGAATAGCGATGCTAGCTAGTTCCAGAGAGCTCGGGAGATTTCAATGAGACACTGCATATGAAACACATAGCACTGTTTCCTTCATATATATTCATTCATTCAATAATACACTGTTCTGCACAAGGACAGCTTTTAACTCCCTTTAAAATATGAGAACATAGACTTAGCTACCAACCCTATTAAAACATGGAAGAATTTGTTTCAGAAAATCAGTGTTTAATAATCACTTCATTTGAGTAATTTTTCTCTTTATCTTTCCTCCTCTTCCCCCAGCCCAAACTTTGGTGTGGAGGAAAACCTCTTCTCTCCATGACCCCAACTCAACTCCCATATCCATAAACCTGTTTTTGAATATATGAAATCAGACTGGAAAAAGAAGTCTAGAGAAAAGACATATGAGAAAGAATGGATGACTGATAATTGATTAGGTTCCCCATAAAAACTCAAAGGGTAAATGTATTCAATCCCATAAACATCTAGTAAGGGCCTAGTAGACACACTGCTATGCCTTGTGGTAGTTTAGAAAGAGCTGAGTTCCAGACCCTGTTCCAATAATAACTGGCTCCCTGACACTGGCCAGCTCCATTGCCTCTCTGGGCCTCATCCTCCAGAAAGGGGGACTGGAATAGAATGACCCCTCCAGCACTAACATTTTGTAATAATGCTGATGAGCACTGGGAAAGAAACTGAAAACTAGCTCCTGTAAAAATGGAACAGCTTTGCCATTTCTGTTCTTCATTTGACCATAATTACTTAATTATTTAGAACATATTTCCATGTTGAGATGTAATTACAGAATTTTCTCTCTCTCTCTCCCCCTCTTTCTTCTTTTTCTTCTTTTTTTGGTGCTGTTGTTGCCATTTGAATCCAACTTGTTTTGTTCATTTCCTCGGGTGGAAACTTTTAGTGATGACTGCATTTTTATGAGTGTCTTTAAAAGAGAGATTTAGATGCAGTCCCTCTGCCTCGGTATGGAGTTCCATGAAATTTACAGAGAAAAAAATAACTAGTCACTTCGAATCTAGGTCAAACAAAATTTTAATATCGAAAGAATTCAATCAGAACACTGGAGCCTACATTACTGTTTTAAGATACCAGATTTGGCAAGTGTTCTATTTTATTATGAGGGACCCTACCCATCTCAAGGCTAATGTGGTACATATTAGCATTCAGGACCTCAGGAGATCTCATTTTGGTTTAAATTTAACCCTATGTATCCTAGAATTTGTTAGATACAGAATCCCTACTTCAGCATAGTCTGCTAGATCATATCAGATTTACTTCTCTAGTCTAAGGTGATTCAAGAAGTATTAAATGGTTCAACACATTCCAAGAGTAAGTAGGACATTATCTCATTAATTCAGACTTCACTGATGTGGAATTTATTCACCTTGAGCTTACAGAGGCAAATCTAAGCGAATCAGTAATATAAATGATATTCAAGGAACTTTTAATATTCTTAAAAAAACATTGTTTTAAGTGCATTTAAAAATGATCTTTTGCCTTAAAAAGTTGCTAAATATAAAGGATCCCAAGTTAATCTCTAAAGCTGACATTGGCAAAATATATGTTTAGCCATTATTTGTGATATCATTTATAATTGAAACGATTTTTTAAAAAACATTTTACAATTCTAGCTTTTTCCTTGCTGGGTGTGCTGGGGCCATGACTTAATAGAAATTAGTAATATTGCTGTTACATAATAGACCATGTCGGAAAATATGATGAGTTTGATTGCAGTGTGAATTTGCTTTATGTGACTCACCCCAGGTTAATGATGAAAGCATTTGTGGTGGCAAGAATATTTGAGGTGAGTTTGGGGAAACACAGAAGGAAAGCCTGTCATCAAAGAATTGATCCAATCATCTGATTATGAGGCAAGCAAAGCCCAAATTTGCCTGAGGTTCCTCAGATTAGCAAGAAGTGGAGCAAGGCTTAGAAAGCACAGCTCTTGATTCTTGGTTCAGGCTACTTCCCTGCCCTGGTCTTTACCTTGTGAAAGGAGCCGACATCACTCCAGGTCCATCTACCTCTTCCATAAATGCTCTTAGGCTGATCCCGGGCCTTAATGTCAAGCAGCCACAAAATCACTTGTTTAAGGTGCACCGAGAGCCAGTCTACAAAACTGTTCAATTTCCCTCAAAACTATGTACTTAGCCTCTAGGGTTTGCTTTTATTCCAAGGCATCTGACTCAGTGTTAGACACATTTATTGGGTGGGGGTGGAGAAGTAGGGAATATATACTTATATATATCCTGCCACATTATTCAGCCTGACCCTTCTGGACATTTCTACCTTCTGCTCACAGGTAAACCAAGGATAAGTGGGTATTTTAAGAAAAATGTTCAGAGAGAAATCACCAAAGCGACCTGAAATTTCTTCAAGTTGAGCTGAGAGCCGCAGGCCACAGTAACCTGATTCCTGAAATGTTCACCACTGATCTTGGCAACTGTTTTCTTTCTGGTTTGTGATTTTCAATAAGATCCCAAACAACCAAAGAAAGTAAGAAAAAAAAGAAACAAGCAAAGAGAGAAAAGTCTCTAACCTTCCAAAACCAGCCATTTGTCATAGTCATTCGCACAACGACCTCAAGGGAGGTCACTGCTACTTAAGAATTGGCAACGGTGCTGTGGTGAGCACCAAAAGGCATTTTTGGCCAAACAAACCAATTAGCCAATGATCATATCCACTTCCTTGCTTCTTCCTGAATTTCTTAAACATGTGTTTCTTGGAATCTACCTCTTCTGCCACATAGACCCAGATGACAGATCATCAGCCCCAAAGAACCAATGCTCCACAACAGACCACGAGCATGTGTTGCAACTGCCAGAGGCAGGAGGGAGGATAACCCAGACTACCAAATTTGGTGGAAAAAAAAGAAGAAGAAGAAAGTAGCCTGTTTGTACTGGCTAATTGCAGTGATGACACTTATTTGCAAAATGTTCTGAGGTCTATTATGGTGAAGAGGAAGCTTGGTGAGAGGGAGGGTGTCATAAGGGCAGGCCGGCCAGTTCCAAGGGAAGCAGTAGCTTGATGAAGTTTCCACAGTCCTCACACTGGTCCTCCGCCTGGCAGGTCTAGCAGTTAGATTTAGCCTGCACGTACCCAGAGATGAAAGGTCAATTTCTTAAGACCTGGTGTTTGATAACCAAACACATATGGGGCTGATGTATAAAGCAGAGGCTAGTGTATTTAAGTAACAATGGGGCTGACCCTCTTCTGAAGCTGGCATGGTCTCTCTCCTTCGCCCCTGTCTGGGAGGCTTTTCCCCACACACCATCTCAAGAATCTGAAGGCGACCAGCCAGGAAACATTGACTCAACAAAGGCAGGAAGATGGTCTTGAAGGACCTTTCAACCCAACCAAAATGTCCCTCTTCCCTGAACAGGCCTGGATGACACCTGCAAATTTGTGTCTTTCTACAACCCCAAGCTGCTGGCTTCGCTTGTGTTTTCATTGTTTTCCTGAAGATCCTGGAGCCTGTGAGTGGTAGAGCCACTATCTGAAGCCATATGTTTCCTCCAAAGCCTGTGCACTCAGCCACTTCCACATGTCTTTGGTATCTTTTGATAATCTGGATTGCCTCCTTTCCTTCGGTCATTTATTTTGAGAAAGTGAAGGGTGGGGCTATTGTTAACTATGACAGAGAAGGAAGGGAGAATTGAGGAGGGAGGGGGTTCTGTGCACTTTTGGAGTGAACAACACAGCCTGACTGCAGTGGTGGATGATGGAGAAGACAGAACATCCTGGGAGCCAGCTTTTTTATTTTTTAGTTTTTTTTTTTTTAATTAAAACAACTACAAAAATACAACAACTAAAATCCACGTTTTAGGTGCTCATCTTTCTAAAATGCTTTGATTTTCTACTTTAGTCACTGAAGTCTAATTCACATAATTAAGCCTTTTTTTAGATTACTGAATGTATGATGATGATAGAAAATTATAGATATAGCTACAGTTGGTATAAAAGATCATAAGAAAACTTGGGATTTTCCCCCCTTGTCTCTTTTCCCTAATGTGAACCTGTTTTCTTATGATTTCTTTTTAAAGCTGAGCTGAGGTAAGATAAATTCTTGTTCCGTAAAGATTATGAGTAGTTAATCTCTGTTTAATTAGAATTTTGCAAGCATAGTGATTTATAGAGCATGATAATTTATAGCTTGGGGGACTGTGGTGCTCATACAATCCAACCACCTCATTTTATAAACGAGAAAATGAAGGCTATGAGAAAAGTGACTTGCTTAAGGATGTTTAATCCATGAGCAGCATAACCAATATGTAAACCCTATCTTCTAACTCCAAATGGAATGATCTTTTCACCCAGTGGGAGTGAAGTTGACCAATGACCTAGAAAGCTGTCATCTTCTCATGCCTTTCTGTCAAGACTTCAAGTGCAAATATCACCAGCTCAGAGGCATCAAAGACACTTTCCCATCACCGCTGTAAACCCTCTCTTTGTAGACTTAAGCGATGGATGATGTTTCTAGGTCTCTCTTCAGAACTGAGTTCAATGACAGCATTGAACAAGATACATGTTTAGTCATGGATCCTCATCTACCCTGAGCACATCTTGAGACCCTCTACAGAGGGAATGGAGAGTAAAGGAGGGAAAGATCCAACAATTCCTAGTAGGTGGGCTGTAGGAGTCAAGCTGGGTGCGGGAGGGGAGACTGCTCAGTAGAAGGCAAGTGGAAACTGGCTGCAGAGTCTCGGCTGAGACGGGGCTGGGCTGCAAGGTCTGAGGCACCACATCCAAGAAAACTAGTGAGGGGTGAGAATATCAGAGGAGAAAAAGCCTAGAGAGACACCCAGAGACAATGGGGTGCAGGAAGTCGGAGCCTTCCACTGGTTGTCATGGTTGAATCTGACAGGAAGTGGAGGCTGGGAGGGCACTTGGAGATGGGAGGGCACTTTAGATATTGCAGATAAGAAGGGGGCAAAGGTCCAAATGCTTTAAACTCCATGCCCAGGGCACATCCAGGTTACATGGGCCCTGAAGCTAGAACAATTAGCTTTTAAGAAAGAAAAATACAGTTACATTATATCGATGAATTTTGTTGCCAATTATGTTACAAGTGTAAATTTTTATTTAGAATGAGAAAAGATATTACAAAAGTTAAAAAAAGAAGCCATAAAATACCATAAACATCATAAAATTTAAAAATACCTATGTTTTTATCAATTAACTTTTGACACACCTTTGTACTGTTGGGGTTTCCCTACATTTTTGTATGCATATTCTTTTTGATGCATCGCTTCTTTAGTTAATGATTTTTTTAATTTTTAAAAAATATATCTTTATTGACTTCAGAGAGGAAGGGAGAGGGAAAGAGGGATAGAAACATCAATGATGAGAGAGAATCATTGATTGGCTGCCTCCTGCACATCTCCTAGTGGGGATCCAGCCCGCAACCCGGGTATGTGCCCTTGACCAGAATCGAACCTGGGACCCTCCAGTCCGCAAGTCAACGCTCTATCCACTGAGCCAAACCAGCCAGGGCTAGTTAATGATTTTTAAGTATTATTTTCTATATAGAGGGGGAAAGGCAAGTCATTCTTTCTTCTAGCACTGTAGGTCAAAATTTGTTTTTTGGTATTTTAGGATAACAGTTCTGACTAGGAATTGATTGATGCCTGTATTTCCACTTGCAAGTTTAGATATCTGATGAGAGGGAGAACTTTCCATAGCATAGCTTCTGGCTCCACACATTTACATCTTGCATCTCCTCCACTACTTTCACACTATCAGTGCCCAGGACACAGTCAAGGTGAGCGATAATGTTGATGCTACACCTTATGCCATGGTGTGGGCGAGTCTACCCAGTGGGCGGTTGGGGTATCCCTGCCATTTCTCCACCAGGAGGGATTGCAGTAACCTAACCACACATGGGAATGAGGACAAACCACGCTAATATACTCCAAGAAACCTGAATGCAATGGCCCTTTATGCAGATCCCCCAAAGACCAGGGCCCCTCCAGTGTTATCTGACAGGCAGGGGGGTGTTGGAGGGAAGGGAAGGAGAAAAGACATGTGTCCCAACTGGCTGCATTAAAATAGCTTACTTTTGCAAAGTTTACAAAGACATACGAGCACTAAGGGCCTCCCCCATGCACGTGGGGGAGACGGCGGAGGGAGATCCTGAACTTAAGCCTCATCAGCTTCATAGTAAATCCAGGCCTTAAATCTGGAAATGCCAGACCTGCTGCTAAAGCCCATTCCCCCGTAGGCTGACTCACCTGGTGTCTGGGCTGAGGCGCTGATCTTCTGAGGTCTGTAGCCAGGGGTGGGGGGAGGTCCCAGATCATCCTTGAAATGAATCCGTATGTTGCTGGATTTGGCTGACGAGTGGAGAGGAGTGTGAGGAATCAAGACTAGCAAATGTCTATATTCCTGGGTTGATTGGCATTGGGGAGGAAGGAGGAGCCAGCACGTAGTGTGGGAAGTGAGAAGGGGCAGGGGGAAGGTATGGAGTCACACACACACACACACACACACACATGCACACACACACACGCACACATGCACACACACGCGCGCGCACACAAACATCCACACTCATGAGCCACACACCAGCCAGTTCCAAACGTGAGTCTGGGCACCGTGGAGGCAGGCGCTGCAGTGAGAAGGTGGAGGAGGGGATTTCTAAAAGACTTGGCAAGTCATGGGGTACTCATGACTCGTGTCAGGCCCCAGGTGACTGAAGTGTGTGACATGGAGCAGGGCAGCGGCCCTTTCACATGTGAACAGAGCACAGCATGGCTTGCCACCTGTGCTGAGCACTCTTGGAGGAGACAGATCTGAACATTCCCGCAGGGGTGCAGGCAGCAGGGGTGCCAGCAGCAGGGGTGCAGGCAGCAGGGGTGCAGGCAGCAGGGACAGGGTGGGAGGCCTTCACTGGGAGCACCTAAGTGGGAGAAGGGACCAGAGGATGCCACATGGGGACCACCACTGACACACGTGACACGTGACATGTGACACATCCTCCCGGGACTCCCACATGACCCGCTGGATGGAGAGGAGTGTGAGGCACCCAGATGGGCTCTGCAGAGGACTGGCCCTTGGGAGCAGGTGGGGACAGAACCCAGTGAGGACTGTGTTGTTGCCATCAAATCCTGGGGAGATTCGAGTTCCATTTCATGGACATTAGCACCTCAGCCTGGTTTATAAACAGCAATATTATTATCTGATTTTGATAGCTGAGGAAAGCTATGGAGACCCTCCCTAGACCCCGTTAGAGGTGAGAGGGTCAGATTAGAATGAGATTCTCTCTATTTATGTGTTTCTTGGTTCATGAAATATTTATTGAGATTCTACTCTGTGCCAGGCACTGCCGTGGGGTAAAGGAGCGAGTGCTCGCTGATAGATGCCAAGGGAACGGGCAACGCTGAGTAAGTAATAACTCCATCTCACGGGAGCCGCTGTGCATACCGGGCCTGGGAGGCAGCACCATCTGAAGGTCAAGCTTCTGGACTCAGCCAAACTGACCAGGGTTTAAACTCACAGCCACCCTTTCCCGGCTGTGAGCGCCTAGGCACACCGCTTCACCGCCCTGAGCCCCGGGGGCTGTGCTCCCCACTTGTAGAATGGGAATGCTACCCAGCCTTGCCTCCAGGAGAAGTGCGGGGATTACAATGTAGAATCCACAGAAGGGTTTAGCCCCATTCCTGGTGCACAGGAAAGGCGTGGCGAGTGTGAGCTATTCATAGCCTGTTCCTATTATTATTCTCTCATTGTCCCCACTGGAGAGCTGAACTGCAGCGCAGAGCTGTGAGCCAGACCAGCGCACACAGGACTGCAGGACGGGGAGCGCAGCCTTCTGCAGGCAGCGGCTGGAGACGGCGCTGTGGCCTCAGAAACTTCAGCCACGCTACAGCAGCTGTGGGGGCCTGGCAGCCAGCCCTCTACAGTAGACCAGGCAACTGACAAATGCCATGAGGGAGATAGAGAGCTGCACGCAGGAACACGCAGACACACAGATGACACCTTCTGGGGATTCGCAGGAGAACTAGAAGAGGGGGCATTTGAAGGAAGGCCGCGATTCCCGTAGTCACAGGTGGGGCCAGAGCTAGAGAAGTCAGCGGGGTTGCACTGTGTTTCTCCCCACCTCCCAGGCCGGAGGCTGGGGAACTGTGAGCTGCAGCAGAACGGCCTTCCTTTCATCAGGCCTGGGTAGAGAGGAGGCACTGACGGGGTTCTGAAGGATGAATAGGAGTTTTCCAGGTAGGACATCAATTTTGGAAACCACCACAGCCCTGTATGTGAAGAGGGAAGAAGTGAAAGGCAATAAAGTTGGGAAGTTAAATTGGAGCCACATTGTGAAAAGCTTCTCATGCCAAACTCTACTCAACCTTGTAGTTTGGGGGGCCCGCGGGAGGTTTCTAAGCCAGAAGTAAAAAGCCAAGAGAATAATCAGGTATGCATTTTATTAAAAGTTTCCTATGGCAGTGTGGAAAGTAGATGGTAGAGGTGGAGGATGGGGTGTGGACAGGAACCAGAAAATGTCAACGTTAACTACACCCAGGTGCCGAGCGCCGCCCAGTTGGCACGCGGGGAAGTGCCTTGTCCTCTCTCTGCACGTTGTCTCATCTCCTTTCTTGTCCGTGGCTCAGGCTGCTAATAGCTTTCCACAGTGAGCCTCCTGCAAGGAGCTCCTGCTTCCTCCGATTCTTCATCCCAAGGACAACATGAGACACCAGAGTGGCATCCAGAACAAGGCCCCTCCTGAAACACCTGTGCTTCAGGGAATTGAGGAGCATTGGAACAAAATAAGATAAAAGAACAGTTTATTTTGAGGCCATCCTTCTAATATCTGAGATGTCAAAGTAAGTTAGACATGAGACCCAGGTTGTGTTTTTATGCATAAAATGGTCTGCGACACGGAGAAAGGATCTGAGAGCATGAAGAACTGTTCCTTTATACCCAGGTTAATTCTCTTTACCAACATGATTGGCCTCTTCAAAAAGAAATGGGAAGAGCCCTAGCCGGTTTGGCTCAGTGGAGAGGGCGTCGGCCTGCGGACTGAAGGGTCCCAAGTTTGATTTCTGTCAAGGGCACTTGCCTGGATTGCAGGCTCGATCCCCAGTAGGGGGCGTGCAGGAGGCAGTCAGTCAATGATTCTCTCTCATCACTGATGTTTCTATCTCTTTCTTTCTCTCCCTTCCTCTCTGAAATCAATTATATATATATTAAAAAGATACAGGAAGAAACTATGACCTGGGCTCTTTGCCTCTTACTTTTTTATGTGGACAGTGTGTCGGAAGGCTGTGAGGAGGAGTGGTGGGAAGGTGAATGAGTGCCTTTTGTTGGAAGCACAGACCCTGGGCTCCCCAACCCCGTGGCAGTCTAACACCCCCTATCCTCTCCTCACTTCCCCAGGCCACACGCCTTTTTGCTTCCCCACCTTCCTTACGCTCTCAGCCACATCCAAAATGCCCTCCTTCCCCGTCCCCCTCATCCCCTCCAGCCCTCCAGGTCTGGAGCACCTCTCTGCATCATCCCCTGTTCTCCCCTCATCGGGCAGTCTCCTCTGCCTCCTACTGCGCTTCATTTGCTCACAGGGACCCTGGGAGAAGGCTGTGCTGTTTGTTCTAGATGAGTGAGCTGGAGCTCAGCCAGCCAGAGCATCTTCTCCAAGGCCCGGAGCAAGCTCTAGACGCCGGGCAGTGTGATGCATGCTCTCCAGCTCTGTGACCCACAGGCCACCCCCTGCAGCATCTGTAGTGCCTGGGATATTTTCTTATTGTTTGCTGTGTGTTGGGCTTTGCTCCTTAACTGAGATAGTTTAAGACAGGGGACCAATTAGTTGTGCCATTACTTCTCATAGCACCTGTTGCCATGCGGAGCCCAAAATACTTGGGGAGTGAGGCAAGGCAGGCCTTATCTGGCTCCTCAGCTCTCGTCTCATTTTGTGCCCATAAATTCAGCAGCAGAGGGAGGACCAGTGGGGTTCCTGGATTCCAAAACCAGCCCTCCAGGTGGTACCGAGTGCACTGAAGTTGAGAACCATTGTCCTAAGGGCTTTTTCATGTATAAACAAACTCATTGAATTCCCATTCCTACACTCTGAGGTTTTAACTCCACTCGGAGCTGGGGAAACTGAGTACAGAGAGGTTAGGTGATGTGCTCAACGTCACACAGCCAGTGTGGGAAAGAGGGCTTGACCTCAGGGATTTGGGAAAACTCATGGTGGCATCTGCCTCATCCCTGGAAATACTGTCTGGAGACAGGAGGATGTTGGGCACAGAACAGGGCCACCTGGGACTTCGCTGGGCTAGGAATATGTGGTGCTGTGAACTGTCACTGGCCCCAAGGCAGTGAAGAACAATTAGACCGAAGTGAGTCTGAAGGGGGTGCTGTAGGAAAAACAAAGTGCTTTTAAAATCCTCCTCTGCCAAGTCCTGATTGTCCCATCCGAGCCTGACACAGCGATTTTCCAGCTGCACTTACCGGAGTCCAGTGACGAGGAGCTCAGAAGAAAGATACCGCAGCCCTTGGCCATGGAAGGATGGCATTGATCTTCGACAAGGGCCACATCGGTCCCATGGTTATGGAGTCATTTCGTGTGCAGGGAAATGGCTGAGGGTTAGCATCCAGGAAACACCCCCGCGCGGCTCCTCTGCCCAGCTGGGATTCTCCATCTGGGGTCCCGGGAGGGTGCTGCGGACGGCCACCGTGAAAGGGTAGCACATTCCTGTGGCTGATACCATGCAATTTTCTTTCAAAGGGTGCTTAAAGATTTTACTAGCTTTGGGGATTGGGGTAAGAGAAGACACAGGGAGATACATAGACAAAAACAGACACAAAGACTGCATCAGGATGTGGAACTGACTGCGGTAAATTAAGCAGAGTTGGCATAAAGACCTTTGATCTCTCTTTTGTGCTGGTCCATCCCTGGCCTCTAGGTTTAGGGATGAGCAGTCCCCAAGCACACTGTGTGGGGTGCTTTCCATGTATTAATTTGCTCAATCCTCGCCACCACCCACCAGGCAGATATTATTGTACCCACTTCGTAGAATGTTTAAGAGACAACACTAGATTTCAAACTTCGATCTGTGCATCACCAGCCCAACACTGTTATCTCAAAGGGTCTTGATTTTTTGTCTACAAAATGAGTATGACAATAATTGATACTTAAGAATTAATTTTTAAAGGCATCTTTCATTCTTCCCCACATCTCAGTATCTCATTCTGCACACTCTTCTCAATTCTCATCTCATTGACCATGAACTTGTCAAGTTAGTTCAAGTGAGAATGTTCATTTATCTCTAAGGACAGAAATAGTGTTGCTTTTTAGGGGGCAAGTGCAAGTTTTCTGACCCCATCAAAACCCCACCAATAATGACCATCCTTATCTAAAGCATAAGGTCTCATATTTGTTCATCGAAGGAATACTTGCTCCATTTCAAACTTTTCAAAATAAATCCTTAAGTTCAAAATGGTAGATGGGACCTTCTTTACCGCTGCTCCCTCCCAAATCCCATGGAATAACAGTATATACATGCAAAAGAGTAAACCTAAACTGGCAACAAACATGAAAGGGTCCCAGCAGCAATCTAGAACATTTCAGAAAAGATGGATTGTGCCCTGGCCAGTGTGGTTATGTGGTTAGAGCTTTGGCCCCCACACCAAAGGGTCTCGGGTTTGATTCCCAGTCAAGGGCATGTACCTGGGTTGCAGGTTGGATCCCTGCCCAGTCAGGGCATGTGTGGGAGACAACCAATTGATGTGTCTCACATTAATGTTCCTCTTTCTCCCTCCCTCCCTCTCTCCCTTCTACTCTCTTTAAAAATCAATGGAAAAATTCTCTTGAGTAAGGATTACAAAAAAGAACAAGGGATCGTATTGACGAATAAAGCTGAGTCAAAAAAACCTACAGGAAGAGGACTAGCTTGGAGGCAGAGGTGCCCCTTACAGCAAAGCCCTGGAGAGAGTCTCAAATTAGAGCCTCAGCTACAAAGAGCAGGGCGGGCTGTGGGGTCATTAATTAAAGGCCTTTCTGAATTTTACAGCCACCAGCTCTCCTCCACAGACAGCAACTGGCTGCAGTAGCCTTTGCCTGTGTGAAAACATGAGAATCTTTTTGGCCTTGGCTTCTGGAACATTCTCCCAAGTGGAGGGTGTTCAGTGATGCCAGTTTGATGCTACTTGGTTCTGCAGCATATAAGATGTTCATAATCACAATCGTTTACATTCTGCATGTTTCTTTCAGAAAAACAACTTTCAGAAAAACTTGGAAGAGCTAGAATGTAAGTCTCATACACCTTGAAAGGTAAAGTGAATGCCACAGCCCAGAGAAGGGAGGTAGAGACGGTGTGCTCTCAGGTGTGTTAGTCTTCTGGTTGCCCAGCAACAAGGCGGAAGTAGGTGCCCACCCAGTGTCAGGACTGTTCTGGGCCCGGGAGGCATCGGAAGACAAAGGGACAGACAGTCTCACCTCTATGGTGCTCCTAGTCTAGTCTCAAATAAACAGACACCGCCTAAAAGTTGATGACTAAGGAGATAAGGGTTTCAGTCCATTATTTAAAACTATGAAAGTAGCCACAAGATTATTGAAGATAATAATGTTATGTACAAAACTCCATAGAAGGGCAGAGACAGTGTAGAGGTGCTAAAATCCTTGTCATAGCAGGAGGAGAATAGATGGAATTTAAATTGGACAAATTCAAAAAACAGATGTATGGGGAGTTAGTTTGTGGTGGGAACCACCAGAACGAAACACTGACCTGGCCAAGGAGTTAAATCCGGGATATGGCCCGGGGCTGCCCAGAGACACTTGCTCTCCCAGAGACCTTGATACCTCTCAAGGGGCGGGGTGTGGGGTGTGGGGGGGAGATGTGTTTGCTTATCTGCATATAAAAAAATATAAATAAATAAATAAATAAAATAATAATAAAAAAACCAATATCCCAAACCCTGGAAGAAATGTAAGGTAGACATTCTCATTCCCATTTTATTCATGAAGACATGGACGTCAGTCCTCAGTCACAGCCTTGGGAATAGGAGGCAGGTCCCCTGACAGTCTCGAAATTCCCCCACTTCCCCAGGCTTCTCCTTGCACCTGCGGATGGACTAGGGTTGGAATCCTGGATTCGCTGAAGTGGACTTTGGGCAGCTGACTGTTCACTTCTAAACATAGGGAGACTGACCATCACCCCATGGGCTGTGGGGAGGGTGCATGCTAATCACCTGGCACAGCCTGGCACAACAATGTCAGCTTCCCTGAGCTATATTTCTTTTATAACCCACCCAACATTTGGAGCAATAATACTATTTGTCGATCATGTTTTCGCCTTACTATTTTATGTGACTTATCACTAATTCTGACTAAGTGAATCTGGTGCTTGGTTCTCATGTGTGGGCTTGACAGTCTACTAGTATATCAAAGGGCTTGTCATGACTGAGAGAGGTAGAGAATGTCAAGATTAAAACATTTGGCAGGAAGATGTGATTCCATTGGCACATCTAACCAGGGTTCCAAGGAGGTGAGTTTGTGGGTGTGTGATGGGAGGGGGTACTGGGAACACTTTTACCCTATGCCCCCAAATATCCCTTTCTCATTGACCACACTGAGATGTCACCTTCAGAGTCACTCTTTTGAACCTTGAAGAATTTTGGATTTCTCTGGTCCCCTTTGAAATTACAAGTGCCTGGTCACGGCCACCTGGAAGGGGTGACTGACCAGCTGAGAGTACAATCTCTTGGGACTAAGACCACTGGGGAGGGCCTGGGAGAGAAAGAGGGAAAGAAGCCGATGGAGAAGAAAGAAGGAATGAAGCAGAGATGCATTGAAGGGCAAGGCACCGAGGACAATTCCACAAGCCTGCCAGGTTTCTTCTGCCCATTGTAACCAGGGAGAAGCAGCACTTCCTTCCAAAGGACCCTGGATAAATAGCATTTAGGAGCTCACAGGATCAAGTACCAGCTATGTGCTAGGTGGGCCTTGTGCTAAAGCTTCACAGGCATCAGCTCATTTAATTCCCACAACACCCTCATCAGGGTGTCGCTAAAGTATTATTTCCATTTTACAGATGGAGAAATTGAGGACAGAGAGGCAAAGTGTCCTACCCAAGTTACACAGCTATGTGACAGAGCCAGGAACCCAGGCAGCTTGACTTCAATATCATATTCTGCACCATCACACAAGAAACAGATCCCCACCTGATAACATCCCCACCACCGATTCCCCAACCCCCACCCATGAACTTCTAGTTGTCAAGTTCTGCCTTTTAGTGCCAGTGAAACATAAGGACTTGTTTGCTGTGTGTAAGAGCACTTATCTGATACCAACATAGTAGATTTATTCCCTGTCATTCCAGAGCACAGAGCTAGAACAGAAAAATGCAATTTACAGAAGGCAGACGTAGCTCAAACCAAGCAGTATGATAAGAAAAAGAGGGTTGCTCTGGTAGGTAATGAGCTCCCTGTCAGTGCAGATGTTACAGCCAGGACAGTCGAAGGCCAGGATGGTCTCTGCCCTGGAGACAAGGTTGGAAGAGACGAGAATCAGAGCCCCTCCCAGCCCTGGCAGGCAATTCAAGCACACTTCTCCAGATCTGCCAACGAGAGCAGGGCACTAACCCACAGGCGGTGCATGCTGACTAAGACCCGGCCCAGCCTCTCAAGAGTTTCCTGTGTGATTCTCGGATTTTCTAATATCATCGTCACAGAGATTCTGGGAGGAACTTAATAAAGAACAGCGAGGGTTCATTTCTTTCATCTCCTAAAGGTAAATCCATCTGAACTACCCAATCACTTTTCTTTTCTCTGTCTGCTTCCGGAGAGCCCTATAGGGATTCAGGCTTATTAAAAAAAAAAAAGTAGAATATGTTCTGTGTCTTTGCCTCCGCAGAGGAAATGCTCTGTGTTACTGTAAATAATAATTTGCAGGTCAGTGAAGGTTGTTAAATGTCCTGATGCTTTTTCTCACTTCCCTCCAGACTCTCGTAATTACTACTGCTCTGAACCCAGCGGGCAGAGATGCATATTTCTCTGCCCAGGAAATGACAGTAGTGTGTTGCCCTCTCCTCACTGCGGTGAAAGCCTGCATGTCTGTGTATTGGGCTTGTCCTGAACCCATATCAAAGCCACTCACATCTCTGCCTGAAAATAGCCACGAGGGAGCTTGGCAAGTTGTCGCTCGACAGACCTAAGGCTGCGGGTCGTGGTTCCTGCGTTCTAAAGCTACCACTAGTTGCATGACCTCAGAACAGTCACAGACCCTCCTGGGCATCTGTTTCTTCATCCATAAAGCTGAGAACACAATACTTACCTTGACTAATAAATAGCATTGCCTTGAGAATTCATACTTTTTAAAAAAATGCGTTTTTATTGATTTTTAGAGAGAGGGGAAGGGAGAGGGAGAGAGAGATAGAAACACAGATGAGAGAAACATCAACCGGTTACCTCCTGCATGCCCCCTACTGGGGATCAAGCCTGCAACACAGGCATGTGCCCTGACCGGAAATGGAACAGGTGACCTATCAATTCATGAGTCAACACTCAACCATTTGAGCCACACTGACTGGGCGAGAATTTTTGCTTTTATTTAAAAATTTCATTCTAAATATTTATGGATCACTGCTAAGGGTCAGGTACTATTATATTCCTGGAGAGGGGGGCACTGATATACAAACCAAGCAAAAGTCTCTCTGTCCCTGGACCTTCACTGGGGGAAGCAGATAAATAAGTGAATACGCCAAACATACAGACTTTCTAAAGGTGGTAAGGACTTTGGTAAAAAGTAAAGCAGGAAAGTGTAATGGGGAGGGCTAGGGAGTGATCAGACAGGGCATCTCTAACAGGGTGCTGTTTGGACTTAAAGGAGGTAAGGACTGAAACCCAGAGAACATTTGGGGGAAGAGCATTTCAGCTGGTGGGAATAGCATGTGCAAAGGCTCTGAGCAAGGGTGAGCCCACATTGTCACAGGCCAGCAAGGCCAGGGCAGCTGGAGCAGAGCAACTGGGAGAAGGTCCCAGGGAAGCAGGACTAGACAGGGCAGGGCCTTGCAAGGCCTTTGACTGACTCTGGGTGAGATGGTAGCCTCTGGTGGGTTTCAGCAGAGGAGTGACATAAACTGCCTTGAGTTTCAAAAGGATCTCCAGCTGTTGCATTTAGAGAGGAGAATAAAATGAAATAATATTTCCCAAGGTGTTTTGAAAAGCACAAAATGAAAATGAATTACACTAAAAAATCAGCTCTCCAGAACCCTCCGGGAACATGTTGTTCTGGACACATCACATGATGGATTAACTATGACCAAAATTTCATTGTCACATTCCCCATTGAAAGGTGAAGTTCATGTCCCCTCCCCTTGAACCTTGTTGGTCTTGCAAGGACTTATCCAACAAGATGTGATGGGTGGTGACCAGCCATTTAAAGGACAGGAAGTGCAGGAGGAGAGCACAGGGCTCAGGGCTCCCCCTCTGGGGCCAGTGTTCTCTCACTGGCTTCTCTGCTCACGATTCTCTGCTGTGATCTCTGGGTCCCCAGTGAGGCCAGGGAGCCCAAGAAACACCTGCACAAGAGAGACGATGCAGCACCGGGGAAGCAAGTTTCTCAGATGCACCACTTACCAACCATATGATATTGGGCAAGTTGCTTAGGGTCTCTGAGCCTAATTTATTCAGGATAATAGGTCCCACTATCCAGGACTGTTATGAAAAATAAGTAAGAGAATACACATTGAGTACCTAGCACTGTATATGGCACTCAGTTATGACTCATTTAATGATCATTTCTTTTTTGTTCCCTAGATTTAGCCCTAACAGAATGTGGGACTCCTCCTAGGGCTGGATTAAGGCCTTTCTCCCTATGACTTTATCTACTTGATTGGAATGTTCCACCTCTAGACCCTCCCCATTTGGGACAGGATCACAAAGGTAGGAGACTGTCCAGGGAAGAGGTCTATTAAGATGTGTTTAGTTGGTGGGAGGGGCTGTGGAGGGATCCCAGCCAGAAAGAAATCCAAGTTTGCTGAGTCCTGTTTATAGGAACCTCTGTGGGCAAGCGCCTCCCTGGGGATGGGAAAGAATAATAGTTTGCCAGAAAGTGAATGTTTGAAGAAGGGACACAACCCTAGAAGCCAGCAGAGATGTAAATGCCTTGAATCTTATACCCTCCACCCCCATCAGTTCCCTGAGGACTGTGAGGCCCCCAAAACTTGTTTTGGAAAATTTTTAGTCAGTGCTCAGAGGAAAGAGAAAAAAAGAAGTCCAGTAAATCAACGACAGATTTTTCTTCCCATCAGTTGGTTTAAAGCATTGAGCCAATGTCAACTGATCTAGAATTTCTAAATTGTAAATAAGAAATTGAATGGTAAGATTTTTATCAGAGCCACTTCATGAAAGCCACTATTCAGAGTCCTGGTTTATCACACTCCTCACGTTGTCTGAGCTGAGGTATGGGGATTACACCTCTTGCCAGACCAGGAAATTCAGTGGGAAAGTTTTCAACTCTACCTGGCTCAGGCCACGGTGCCTAGTTATGGCATTTCTACTGGATTTTCTTGTTTCTCTCTACCAGATTTCTTGTACCCTGAACTAAGCATCCAGAATCAGTCAGACCAATGAAGGACACTACGAGACATTGAATAACCTCATGTTGAGGATTCAACAGTCCGTCAACATGCCTAGCAATGTACCAGGTACTGTGGAGGATAACAATAATAAAAGCAACAATAGTCATGACAGCTATTAATGCACTGAGCTAACCACTTTTACTATCTTATATCTGATTCTTCTAAACATGGACAAAATGGTTATTATTACCTCCGTCTTATACACATATAAAGTCAGACTTAAAGAAGTTGAGTAAGTTGCTCAAAATTGCACAACTAGTGAGAATAAAGAACTATATGACATGTTTCTTGTTCCCAAAGAGTTTTAAGAAACACCATCTCTCATCAACACATCCAGGAATGTCCTCTTGCTTCGAGCCATACATTGACACTCATTCAGCCAATGAACACGTAAAAAGCACTGCTCTGTGAATCTGCAAATGCGGCATTGGTAATAGAGAGAAAATCCATACCACAATTATTTATTCCACTTTGTGGAACATAATGCGAGATCAGAGAGAAAGACAGCGAGAGCCAGAGAAGCCAGGGAAAGTTTCACAGAGATACTAAAACTTGAATTAGGTCTTAGAAGATTAAAAAAATATATATGCAAAGGGATTTTCTAGTTGAGGGAACAGGGTAGGCAGAGGCATTGAGGCAAGAATAAGTGTGACAGGAGAAAGCTTGTTGGAAGTGGAGATCAGTCTTAGGTGGAAGAATGAAACTAATGCCACCCCCTACAGGGATTGTGCAGGGGGATGGCATTCGTCTACTATTCAATTGGACTATTACAAATGGTAATGCCAATGCTTCAAATGTCTCATTTGCAGAAGGTTTTAAAATGTTTTTAAAAGTCAGAGATGAATGAAAAAGAAACCTCAACCGGCCAATACTACTTTGTGTTGATACTTGAATACTGTGGCAGAAGCCATCTACCAAATGATGGGGTAATTAAGAAAGTGTTTCTGCCCCTCTTTGCGGGTGGAAAATGGAATTTCTCTGAACTAATCTCTGTCCTCAGAAGATTTGTGTGTGTGTGTTCCAACAATTACTCCAGAAAACTGGAAAAGTAGGAAAGTGTTATGTCCCCATACCTTGACGAGGAAAGGTCTACAGAGACCAGAGCTATTGTGCCCACATTCCCAGTGGATTAGTGTGAAGGTCCTGGAATGTCATAGACTACTGTCGAATGCTCCACTGTCCCATTTTCCCCTGAATAACCTCCCCAAATTACAGATTATTCTAGATGCAATGACTCTGACTTAGGGGATGATGGATAGATCCTATGGTGAGAGAAACTCCTGTAAGTGGAATGGCCCTTCTCAAAATATAGAACTTATACATTGAACGTGGGGAAAAGGAGGTACTCTTTCAAAGAGACAGAGACCTAACATGGATAGGGAGGGGAGATTTAGAACTGGGAACACTTTCAAGGGACCCATCCTAAGTTGGAGGACATGAAGATTTAGTTTTAAGTTGTTTTCTTTTGTGGCAGAGCCTGTTAGCTGTACTTGTGGCCCCTTCTATTGTACAAAATCCTGTCTGGGAAGTAACGACACAGTCAGAGGCTTCACTTCATAACTCGCCTTACATCTTAACAGGGCCCTGTGGAATGTCATGTGGAGTCTTGGAGCCTGCTGCCTGCCCCAGGCATGGAAAGACATTCCTTCAAACTCCTTTTTGCTTCTTCATAGGGAATCTATTGCAGATAGTCTTTCAATCATCAGGATAATAATAGGACACTATAATTAATAACACAGTTTAGAATGTTTGTCCACATGTATGGTGTGTCCATGGCACCTACTATTGTCCTCATTTTAGAAATGAGAAAACTGACATAGCCAATGGACACAGACAATAGTGTGGTGAAGGCCTGGGGTGGGGTAAGGGCTGGAAGAAGAGGAGCCAAGGGAGATAAATTGGGGGACATCTGTAATACTGTCAACAAATTTTTAAAAAGAAATGAGGGAACTGAGATTCTTGTCTTATCAAAGTCTGATACGTGTTGGAGCCATACCTGGGGCTCACACACAGCTGATAGATGCTGTGTAAGAAGAGAGCTGGTGGGTTGTTCCCACTGACATTATTTTGCTCCTTGCCACTGCTACTCTCATGGGACTCATACTCAGCTTCACTGCCTTCAGCTTATTCCCACTGATACCATTCTCCCATATTCACACCCCAAAAGGCAAAAGACCAAGATACATTCCTGGTGCCTCCGATTTAATTTTGAGTCTCAAATTGGAATGATAATTGGAAATGTAGAGACCAGTTCAACCTGAAGTCAGAAGTTTCTGATAGTTGGCTAAATCCCTAAATACAGGAGACTTTGCTCAGGTTAGTTGTCCAGTTCTAGAAAATGAGGCCACAAACACCATTTCTTAGCCATTATCCAGGAATATTCCATTGCCTCTAGCCACACATCATCATAAGTCGATAAAAATGTTTAGACCGGTGTTTCTTAAGCGTTTTTTCATTATGACTCTCTTAAGGGGATTTTAAAGGCGTTTTTCACCCAATATCCCCATGAAAATGTAATGCCACAGATGGACTGTATATCTATGTATGTAGTGTGGCCCTGTGAAGGGCTATAAGCCATTTATAAGATTCTTTCTCACGCCCTCTCCTCTAAGAATCACTTTTGCACCTTGGAGGTATTGTCAGTTCTGTTAAGAATGCATGGTTTAGAGCACTGAAGTGTGAAAGATATAAAAATAAGGGGAAAGATACTTGATCTCTGCCCTCAAAAGCTTACAGTCCAATACGAGGTAGGCTTTGTCTTGCATCACCAGCAATCCTAGTAAAGGAGAGAAACCAGAGGCACTGGGTTAACTTCTATCTAAACCGCCAAAGATGACTTTAAGAATCTTTCAACCCAAGAGTTTCGTAGCATTAGATCAGGTTTCAGTTCTGAGCCATCATCAGTGGGGGATCTACATACAAAAAAACTGGCCAAGACCTGTGTTCTGTGTGGAAATATGGTTGGGAGGCATTCACCACACATTTATGGCACAAAGAATATTTTTTTCTTTAAAAAAAAAACCTGTTTATAATGAAACACAAGACAGAATGGAACAAATTCCTCCAAAAAAATTAAAAAATGGTTTTTTTCAATCACTTCTATTGAAAAACCATTCAGTGGGGTTTAAACAGCCAACCCTACTCAAGATAATGTTTCACTTTCTCTAACAAGGGAAAGAATTCGCAGCTGAAAAGCCAACTGCTACTTCATTACTTTAATGGAAATCCCCTTGAATTCTATGATCTACTCAATCATAGGCTCATTGGTTGAGTCACACAAAGGTAACAAATGCTGGGAAAGGGACTGAATGTCATAGTCATTCCATTTCACTTTAGCACCTTAGAACATGTTATTTTAATGTTTCTGGTGGGGTAGGGGAGAAAATTAAACACATGTCATGCTCCCTCATTCAGCAAATATTTATTAAGTGCTGCTGTGTGCCAGGCGCCATGTTAGGTGTTTTAGAAAAAGAAGTCCATTAGGGAATGAAGGGGTACTTCCCTAATATCCACAGCCTGGCTGGGCTGTACTTTATACATACATGGGAGGTTTGAAGTGCATGATTGGAAAATTATTACACGGGGAGCAGGAGACCTTGCTAGATCTACCTCTGGGTCTGGCTGTGGGAATCTCTGTCAGGTGCCTGATGTCTCTGAGACTTGATTTTCCCATCTGTGAAAGTCAGGGGGTTATGCTAAATAGTGGTTCTCAACTACCGCTCTCACGTGGGGAGCTTCAAGGATATAGTGACACTCGAGTCCTATCCAGGACCAACGGTCTCTGTGAAAAGAAAGGTAGTTATTCATTCCTATCACATTCACATAACTATTTTTTAATTTTTATTTTGAACGAACTATACATTGACAGGAAGCAGCTAACATGTACAGAGGAGTCCCCTGTAGCCTTCACCAAATTCCTCCATTTCACCAAACTCGTGTGCAGCAGGGCAGAATATCTTTCATCCCATTTGTTTATGTGAGGAAATGGGAAATAGGGTGACCCGCTGTCCTTGTTTGCTCAGAACTGAGGAAGCTCCTGCAATATAAGACATGAAGTTTTAAAACCGGGGCAGTCCCAGGCAAACCCAGATTTTTAGGTCACCCTAAAAATTTCCATATAAATCTACTCAGCAAACAATATTTTGGGAGGATGCATCCCCACTGCCCCTTTTTGCCTCTTCTAGAACTGGCTACCAGCGCCCCACTACTGCTCTCTGGCTCCTTTGCATCTCCTCTGTTTGTGGGATCTCACTCCTACTATTGCATCTATCTCCCAGGCTTCTGTTTTAAAATGATCCCCGCACATTTTCCTGAGTCTCCCTTTGGCTATCAACATTTATATTTTCTCAACTCACACCCCTGGTCTCAGCAAGATGTTGGGAGAAAAGCCTTTCATTCCAGTGCAGTGGAAAGAGCCCTGGACCAGAGGCTGGAGGCCAGGGTTCTCATCCCTCTCCTGCCACCAGCTGGCTGAGTGACTTCATGCAAATCCTCTTCCACCTCTGGACCCCTTACTCTGAAAATAAGGGGATTGGTCTAGAACAGGCCTCCTCGTCCCACTGACACTACTAACATATGGGGCTGATTATTCTTTGTTGTGGGGCAGTTGTATGTACCACATTGTAGGATGTCTGGCCTCTACCCTTTAGATTTCAGGAGCATCCCTAAGCTGTGACAACCAAATGTGTCTCTGGACATTACCAAATGTCCCCTAGGCTGGGGCGGGGGGTGGGGGAAATCACCCCTGGTTGAGGACTAGTCTAAAATATTTACTCCACTTCCAGTTCTGAAAGCATTTAATATAAATTAAACCCCAATAAATGGAGTGATTAATAGTTTCCCTTCAAACTCCAAAAATATTTGCATTTTCAATGTATTACCTATTTGGAGTAATAAAAAAAAAAAAACGTCTAGAAGGCATCTTCACCATAATATTAAAAGGAGCTCTCTCTATATTGTAGTGGTAGAGGTTTGATTTCTTCTTCTTTTTTCTTTTTCTCTCTTCCTTTCTCCTCCCCCTCTCCCTCTTCCTCCCCCTCTTCTTTCTTCTGCTCTTTCTTCTTTTGGTTTAATAGCAGTACGATTGATCATGGATTACCTGAGTTATTAAGGAAAAAACTGGATGTTCTTCAATCCAAATTAAATTCATCAGTAGGTTTTCAAGGCAGTACTAGGGAACATGAATTTAAACAGGAGGGATTTCACTAGAAACTGCAATCTCACTAATTCATATTATTTTGAGCTATTAGGCCTTTTCATATGGTTGCACTTTGAAATTTTTATGATGCACTTACCCAGATTAGATTGTTTTGGCAAATAAGCAAGAGTTTTCCAAATATTTTTCACACCAAAAGCAGCCCTCCACTTCAGGGTATGTCAGCTGGAATTAACAAAACCTCATCAACTCTCACCTTCAGAGCTACAGTCACCAAAAGCCATCACCCTCTGGGCCTGTCTGGCTGAGGGAGCGTTGTAGAAAATGAACTTCTTTGAAAAATCTAAAACACTCTGAAAAGCTTATGGATTACCTACTCTGTGCAAATGTGCTAAAATTTGGTTGAATCATATGAAATTGTTCATAGCTGACTACTTCTGACCTACAAAAAAAATGCAATTCCATATGGTTTTCCCCTAATAATGTTCATTAACTGTCAGTCAATGAAGAATCAAACCCATCAACCCTGGTCCTCCCTTCAGGTGCCTTGATAAAGGAAGTGGGTGCAGGTAAACAGTTTTGCTCAAGAGAAAAGCGGGTAGAGTTCAGGCTTGAAAGGAGAAAGCATAGGAACCCTGGCCTCTAAATGAGTGGTGGGGGACCATGGGGTGATGGTTACGCTACTGCTGACTTGATCCATGGTGTTATCACAAGGAAAGGCTGAGTATAATGGCTCTTTCCTATATAGCATGTAAGCTCCTTGAGGGCAAAAGCCATGTATCTGCTGCTATACACTTCTGTCTGTTTCACTCTGTGCTTTTCACACTGCATTACACACAGCAAGGACCCAATCATCACTGCTGCATGGTTACATGTCTAGGAACATCAAAATCACTTCCCATGATTCATTTTGACCTTCATTCATTCATGGATTTCTTCATCCAAAGTGTTTTTTATTTTCTAGTATTTGGGGGAGGAGGGAAAGCTAGATAATGTGGTTGTTTCAATAACTTTGTCCCAGCTCTCAAGATATTTCTAGCCTATGCAAATCAGGCCTAAGCATGTGGTTTCAACACTAGAATCCAAGTGCAATGTGGTTCCATGCAAATGGCTTCATCACTGAAAAAAGTGAGCCAGGGGAACTCCCTTGAAGCTACGTTCTGGTCCCTAGTCTCTCTGACAAAAGACAGTACTCAGCTAAAGTGAAGGAAAAAGTCTACTGGGAAGAACAAAATATGCTATTAATGACCAAATCTTCATTAATGACTAAATCTTCTCTTGCTCAGCAACTTACTTTTGGATTCTGAAAAAAAAAAAATCACCCACCATGTGTTTGTCCTTATTGTCAAAAATACACATTATTAGCAAATGCTGCAAGATAGTCCAAATGCTGCAAAATAGTCCAATATGCCAGTCAGGTTGAAGCAATGCGGGGGGTGGGGGGCTAACTCTAAATTGTTTGGATCATTTTGGGGGTTCTTTTCCCTTTTCTAGCCTTTATGATTTACGAGCAGAACACTTGGATCAGGCCTTCCCATTGGTGGAAAGCCAATTAGATTCATTCCAAACGATTAGAGCTACTAGCTCTGACTTGAGGTCAGTAGCATAAATAAATCATTACTCACGGGGAGGCTGTTCTTCCATTTTCTATATGAATTTCAACAAAATCCTCAAAGTCTGAAAACCTCAGATGTTTTGATCATTTCCCTGTTTTGCCCTGACACTTGCATCATTAATAGCTTTTTCCAAAATGGCTTTGACAGGCGTTAAATGACTGCCAGAAATTGGGCAGGACCCTTCATAGGACGCACAACCACATATCAGTGTCCTGTGGTCCTGCTCCCTGGAACTTGCTGACTCTCTTGGCTACCATGATGGAAAAACCCATCACTTCAGCTTAGGTCACTATCTCTTTCCTAGAGAACCCAGTCTGACATGTCTTGTTTTGCTAATCTTTCCTTTAGTCATCCAAGATCTCCAGAAGACAAAGAAGACTGCTGGAGGACAGAAGGAACTTCAGTCCAGGGCAAAGGTCAACAGGGGTCAGAGGACTAGAGTTCACATCCCATTTTCTGCCTCCTACTGAGCCAGGAGACAGTCACACTTATTTACAAATCGCAGAGGCTAACTTAGCTAACGCTGAAGTTACTATAAATTTTGTTCTCTGCAATTCTATGGCCATTATGATAAAAATGTGCTTCCTTTCTTCTATTCTTCAGTCTTCCTCTCTCTCTCTCTCTCTCTCTCTCTCTCTCTCTCTCTCTCTCTCTCTCTCTCTCTCTTCCATTGGGCTTGCTCAAGGCTGGCAAATGCTTCCCAGCAGCCAAAATAGAAGTCATTACCAGAAGCACCGCAGCTAAACAGAGGGAAATGTTTAGGTAAGCATCATAATGGGCATGGAAATAAAGAGACCACAATTCAAAGCATAAGTCATCGTAGATGAGCATGCACATGTTTGGGGCTAGGTTTATGAGAAATGAACGGATGATGCTGTGCTGGCGAATCCCCGGGCTCGTGTTTTCCTAGTGCCAGGAGTGATTTATTTTTTGGTAAACAGTTTTGCTCAAGTAGGGCATCCAATTACTACAAACCTTGTTTGGTATAAAAACGAACTGCATAGAAATATATTGCCTTAGCAAGGTTTAACTGGTTGTTAATCCAAACATGTGGCAGAGTCCAAATTCCAGGGCTCAAAATATCCTCTGGATTCTCAGCAGCATCCAACGTCCAGAGGAGGTCATAATCATCACTCTCAACGAGGCGTGACTCGGGGGTAGCATATGGAAAGAGGACATTTCCAGAAAAACCATGGTATGGAAACCAAGCCCACGGAGGGTGGGGGTGGGGAGACCAGGCCTCCCTGAGGGAGAAGTTATGTCCAGCTCCTTTGAAGTACGAGGTTGGGCCGCTTTGGGAAGATGAAAAAAAGGTTTTTAAATCCTCCTTTCCACACAAATCTCTTCACATCCAGCTCTGTTCCCTGGGATGTTTCATCACCTTAAGAAATATATTTAAAACAGACACAAGTAAGAGTATCTGTTTATAAGTAAAGCAAAGCTCCAGGCTTTCATTTTTGTAACAAAAAACTTAATTGCCTCCTTCAATTTCTCTGGGTTTTGCCTCTCAGCATTCATAAGATGCAATTGTCATACTTCAACTATTTTGTTTTTAAGTTAAAAAAAAAGCTTGAAAGTATTCAAGAGAAAAAAATATATATAGAGAGAGAGAGGAATCTGGTAATCAAGAAAATTTAACTTCTGTGTTAAAATATAATGTTTTGAAAAAATAAAGAGGAGATAATGTTTAATACCCAAATATTCCCATTTCCTGCATCTCTTTTCTTTTTTAATTTATTTCCCCCCCTTTGACCTCCTTCACTCTGCTCCATCCCCTCCCTAGACCTTCCCCAGACTGTTGTCTGTCCACGGGCTATGCATATGTGCATAAAGTTCATTGGCTAATCCCTTCCCGCTCCCCCTCTCCCTCCCTCTGAAATATGTCAGTCTGTTGCAGGCTTCAATGTCTCTGGATCTTTTTTATCCATCAGTTTATTTTGTTCATTAGATTCCACATATGAGTGAGGTCATGTGATACTTGTCTTTCTCTGGCTGGCTTATTTCACTTAGCATAATACTCTCCAGGTCTCTCTCTGCTGTCTTAAAGAGTAAGAGTTCCCACATCTCTTTTCCGTGGGCATTCCCACTGTGCTAATAGTTTTCAGTTGCATCTGAGAGGGGTCCGGTGACCATGTATTGTGAGCACTGCAAATGCACCCTGGTGTCCTGAAGGATTTGTTTAAAATACTTTTCCTATTTCAAGGTGGCAATTGGCAGTCCCAAGGATCCCCAACGATTTGGGAGCCATCTGAGTCGAAAGGAACGTAGGGTGTCAGCTTACCCCTCACAGGGATGAGCAGCTTTGCCACAAGGCAGCAGGCTCCTGGCTCTGGGAGCTGGGCTCCCGCCACAGCCAATACACTCCACACAGAGAGAAAGGCATGGCGCACCAGGGGCACGGGGCCCACAGAAAGCCCCCGTCAGCATCCCTCGGCCGCCTGGCAGGCGAATAACTAAACCACCCCACCACATCCATTCAGGCCGATCACATTAATTTAAGAATTCCGAAGACGGGGAGTTCATATTCTTGCTTGGTGTTCATTCCAATATCTCACAGCCCTTCACCCAGGACCCGCTTCTTCAGCTCTAACCCTAATCTCCCCTGATGCAATTTCAGCCTCTCTGTTTTTTCCTGTCTTCACTAGAAATGAAAACCAGCTGGACACCATCTTCTGTATAATAACCCTCCATAAACTGGGAGACCAGGATTCAGTCCGCTGGGTTCTTGTCTTCTCCAGGTTAAATGATGCTGAGGCCTTCAGCTTTTTCTCATCCTCCTGACTTCTAAGCCTCATTATCTACATGACTCTCCGTGTCACTCAAATTGGTGAGGCCCAAACTAGACCTTTTATGAGGATGTGACAAAGACTAACTAAATGGGTGTGTTTGCCTGTGTGTGCACGCAGGCACATGTGTAGGAGGGAAGTTTTGCTCACAGTTCCAACAAGTTAATATTTTAAACTTTTTCATTGTAAAAGGTATCAAGAAGAGTTTATATAACACACATGCGGAGTTTAAAAAACAAAATAAAACAAGAACGCACGCACCCGGCGTGAGCTATTTTTTCTGTTAACACTGACCTTGTATTTGATTTTGCTTTATTTGAGAGGAGGCGGAGGGTCATTCCCCTGCTGATTGCATTTTAAATTGCATTTACATTTAAATCATACTGACTACATTCTAAACCAATGACGCTGTTTCAGCTCTTACACACATGTTTGTTATAGCTTCTTTCAAACCTGACAATATTTAGCGGAGGCATCAAAAGTTTCATAAGATGGTTCATTCTAAAAAAAAAGCTGAACCCAAATCAAAAAATCTTTAAAAAAGGAATGTTTGCGATGAGCCAAGTTTACTAACAGTCTAGTTCTCTGTTATTAAAACTTTCATGACTGAGCATACAATTTTTCATCAGGAAATGTCAGGAAACAGGCCACTTAATCATGTTCCTATCGAATGATAGCTGATGGTCCAAACAAACTGCCGAGAATCAGATGTGCCCGGCATTCAAGTGACTGAAAGACTCAGCCCCACAGGTTTATTATCATGCATTTCCCACTTCCCAGCAGTCCGAAGAATGCCACTTCATAAAATCATTGTGATTACGAAACAGTAACAAACATGAATATTTTAGGGGGGAAAAAGTGTTAATGAAGTATTATTTTGTCATCGGTCCTGGAGTCTTCATTTAGAGTCAACCTAAATCTTTGCTTGAGTCCAAAGTCCAAAAGCTTCCCGGAGAGACATGAAGTCACAACTTTGAGGTCAGGTGACATGAAAGGATACACAGGGCTTGTTCTCCAGGGGCAGGTAGGATTGCCTCTCTCATGCCTGTCCCTAACCCCAGAAGCAGCCTCAGTTCGCCATCTCGGCCCTACTTCTTCCAGAGCTTTCTATGGCGAAGGTTTCATGCCACAGAGAAGAATCAGAAGTAGAAGCTGTGCTCTCACCACCCTCGTGTCTATTTTTCCCTAAGTGGACTGAGAGATTTCCTGCTTGTTTTTTAGTTGTTGTTTTCTTTTGGCTGTTTATTATTATGATTATGATTATTATTGTTATTATCATCACTTACTTCTATGGCAGCCGATTCACTATCATGGCTGGGACACTAACTTGTTTTTTTAGTTACAGGTCCGCCTCTCATGACTTCATCAAGGTTTGTGATTTGGTAACAAAGGTATTTTTGTTTCTTTCAAAATTCCAGATCCAAAAATTGAAACCATTTCTGAACACAGACCTCAACTGGCTTCATCACGCATTCCCAAGAATCTGTTGCAGAGCTTGCTGCCTGCATCCAGTCCCTTGATCCAATACTAACCCTTCCCCTTGGCTTCGGGTTCGATGTTTTTAAACCATCTCCACGCTTCCTGAGAATTCCTAAAGATTATTCGCTTCCATTTGCTTCCCAGTTAATGTCCACATTTTATCCTGATTCCCCTTGCTAATATTGAGAAACATGCAGGATTTTTTTTTTTTCTTTTTTGGTAGCGACTTCATTGTGGACAGTACTCGCAAGGATTTCTCTCCACTTGTCAGAACCAAGGCCAGACCGGCCATGTTTTGTGCCTACAGCTACTCTAGGCTTCGGAACAAGGCAGGACCCACCCAGCAGACTCGGTACAGGATCCAAGGTAGGGATGCGCTGGGCTGCCTGTCTTGGAAATCAGAACCTGGGCTACTAGGACCACCCATCTGATAACATCCTGGAGCTTCAGGCTGGCCTTTTAAGAGGGAGAGGGGGGAAGAGAGAAAAAATAACATAGCAACACTGATCTGAGCACTACCCGTGGAGTCATTAATGTGGTTTCCAGCAAACTGCTCATAAAATTCATGGCGGCGGCTAATTGCTACCATGTTCTTCCTCATAGAGTCTCATATTAAATTTGAAAGAAAGGAAGCAAAGCCCTTTCAAAGCCATATTAATCCATGCACAGCAGTGGAATGCGTGATCTAAAGTGCGCCTCTCGAATCACCACAGCTATGTGGGCTGGCTGTCAAACGGTGGATTTCATGTCACTCACAGTACAATGAACAATGCCTTTGCCAGCTGCTGGCTCTGCTGGGCCCAGCTCCCCTGAACCCGGGCAGCTCTAACCAGCACGGGGTGCCTTGTGAGTGCACACACGTGAGCTCAGCACATGTGTGTGAGTGTGCATATCGGCCCCTAAGCCACCTCGAGGGAATTCAAGCTAAATGTTGGCGTGTGTCTTTCTGCCTCCACTCTCCACACACATTTGCCTGAAAGTGCTCAGCAGAAGAGTGGTGGCCGATGGCCAAATCCTGACTGCCTCCTTCCCCTCATGAAGATGTTTTGTTGCATTATGCCCCGCAATGTACTAAGACCAGCTTGCCTCAGGGCAGCTCTTGCAAGGATTTAAAGAACCACATACTCAACAAGCCTACCACACTTTCCCAAATTCTCACTAGTAGAAGGCTCCTATTGAAATGAATGATTCCAAGCACTCACTGGATGGGGCTGCTCCTCAGCTGGTTCTCTGGCGCTATCGATTCCTTATGGTCAGCTTCCCATTCTGATTCGGTGCAGCACCATCCAGTTGATCTTGGTATCCCTTCTAATTGTTTGAGCCAGTGGCTACTGCATGCCGGAAATACATTAAGAGCAATCAATCTAGCCAGGAAACCAATATGTTCAAATGGTTTATCAGAATAACTGGGTGACACCTAGCCAAAGGCATGGTTGTGTCTACAATGAGCAGTTCATCTGAGAATTTCCTGCTACTGTATGAGAATATGACCCTCTCCAAGGAGTATCAGAGACGTCATTGCAGAATTGCTACAGATGAATGTTCTGTTCCCAATCCTGCCTGAGCAGGGAAGCTGAAGAGAACTGGTGTGTGTCTCCCGGGTGGGCAAAGACTGAGCCTGCAGCATCATACTGGGGACCACTTTTTCTCTCCCTCCTGACACAGCCTCACAGCCTGCAGGACTTGAATTCTTTCCATTACCACCCCAAACCCATTCTAGCCCCAAGTAAGCCTTAACGAAGCCAGGCAGTAGTTAGAAGTCCCATATTAATCAAAAGGCATGTTTAGAATTCGTTTGGAATTTGTCATACAAACTGATGACTCTAGGAGTGACGAGGTGAGTATTCTGTGTCCACCAAGCTTCCAGTATTCATCTCATCCTCTCAGTCATGGTCCTTCCATATCCCCTTACTTCCACAGGTACGATGCCCTCCTCTGAACCACAGCCCACTGAGGGGACTCTCTACCTTAACAGTATAGCTCCTTCTCACTTCTAGAAGTAGCTTAAGGTTTCCCCTCGCCCCCAGCTGGCTTCTCCAATCCTGTCATCCCTCTGCCACTTGCAATGGGAAGAATGATGAGACCAGGAGTCTCCAGTTAGATCTCGGTTCCAGGCAGTGAAGCTTTGGATGGGAGGGGATGAAATGGGATGAATGTTCTCTTTCTCTTAGTTCTTCTCTTTGTGTGCATCCTTACTCTCAGAGTAGTTAGAGTAAAGCCATATATAGAACCGGGGTAGGGGGGAGGGGAGAAGAGGCCAAAGAGACCTGATTTTAGGACTTTGATTGGAGGAGAAAAATGGGGTTCTTACAGTTCCCATATGACCTATCCCAGTGCCTCAGGGATGATAGCAGCAGATAAAAATATGGGGTCAAAGTCTGAGTTCAAAATAAAGCATGTTCCCTTTGCCCCTCTCCCTCAGGAGCCTGTGGCAACAATAAGCAGCTGGTTGAATATTCAAGTTAAATAATCTTGGACAAATCCTTTCAACAAACACATAGTTCTAGCCAGGCCTCTTTCCCTAGGCTCAGAAGCCGATTCACTGTCCTCTTGCCCATTGGCTTGGGTTCTGCTTCTATCAGATGAAAGTTCCTGGATGCTCAAGGCACCCGCCCTGTAGACAAAGAATATCATCCCTGTCCAAACGCTCTTGCTGCCGAGCCCCATGCACCATATTGACATCCTAGGATGTTTTCATAAACACATATTCAACCCAGGTTCAGGCACTGACACTGTGATACACTGAGATCCTCCTTGAGGGTCGTTCCTATAGTCGGCTTCACACATGCTGACATGCTCTCCTCTGCTGCTGCCCTATCTTGGGAGTTTCAGATTGCCTTGCAGACATGATGACAGCAGTGTTTGATGTAGGTCCAAAAGTGAATTGTCTCTGAGCACTGCTACATATCTGCGATGGGTTCAGAGGAAAGTAGCAAAACATGAGAAAATTATTATGCAAATTAAATTCTCCGAGGACTGGGGTTTAAACAATAGTGTTTAGGAAAGTCTGTTGAGAGCCTTGATATCCTCCTTGAAGAATTTAGATTGTCTGCTATTGAGAAGGAAGGGTTCTCATAAATAATACAACCCAAGTGACCCAAGGTCAACAACTTTGGGTGTTATCTTCTGTCTATTGTTCATATGTAAGAACTCAAGCTTTTATTCTCTGTCACTGTGGGAATCCAGTGACTCTCCACTAAGTCTCGGGATTTCTATTAGCTATTTACAGTCTTTTGGAGCTTGCCTATACCTAACAGCCCTAAACCCGTGTTCCTGGTTTCCCCCCAATCATCTCTGATTTCAGCCGGTGCTCTTCTCAACCACACCACTGCCCCCAAATGCAGAGAAGCCTCCTTTTATTCCCCTAGGAAGATCCGACACTTGCCTTGTGTGGAACAACCCTTGAAGGTTTGGGACAACACAGTGGGGTTATTACAACAGAGGAGAGTAAATAATTAAAATCCAATATCAGATACTAATGTTAATAATGTTGTTGATCAAAGCCCTTCATGGGGGCTTGGATGACTGCCACATGGCTCCAGACCCTTCACAAATCAGAGTTCCTCTCCCATCACATTTGCTCTCCAAACTTCTGACTGCCACTACCTCCCTTTCCCCAATGGTGAGTCCTTGGGCTCACCTAAAATATATTGAAACTTCCAAAAAAAATTATGCAAAGCCGTTTTAGGCACTTCTTGGACTCCAATGCATCCACATAAAACATGATATGTAATTAAGGGCTCATTAAAGTGTTTTCTTAAAAAAGAACAGCTCCCTACATGGTAGGAGGTCTGCCCTGCTTCCTGGAGATGGCATGATTATAAGCTTGGAAAGCAGCACCTCTTTCCTTTGTTTCCACCCTGATAGGTTAATCCCAGGACTTATTCCAATCACCATGGAGGCCTTTTAGTCTTTTTGTTTTCTTAAACATTTCCAGGTGGAGTTCAAAGGTGTCCTTGTATCTGGAGGAGAAAGTAAAGACCTCCCTTCCAAACTAAGATAGTTTTTTTGTTTGATGAATAAGTGAAGAGAAGTTAGTATGACATTATGAACCAGTGATCCTAGGTCTCTCCTCGTCTTATTGGGATGGGTCTTAGAACTGGAATTCAAAAGAAAGGGAGAATGAATAACCAAAGTCGTGGAGACAGGCAGCTATGTTAAATCCACAGACCTGCTCCTGAAAGGTTGCTGTCGGCTGGAGGACAGGGCTGATGTCACCCAGAGGCAGGTGATGGGTGATGCCAAGAGCAGAGTGCCTGGCCAATGCTAGAATCTGAAGGCATTATTCCATGGCCTCGTGGCTCAGGAAGGGAACGAGTCTCACAGGGGTTGGGAAGTTCTTAAAAAGAAAAGGGGAGGCAGTTATTTCTGAGATGGAAAATTATCTGTCAATCTCCAAGTGAAAGAAAAGATGAAAATGCCTCAAGTAGGCTAAGGGTTTATTGGCTTTTTAAATTTATTTGTAGCCCATGGGAACCTCTTTTTAAAAAAAATTATTGATTTCATAGAGAGGAAGGGAGAGGAAGAGAGAGCGAGCTAAAAACAGGGATGAGAGAGAAACATCGATTGGCTGCCTCCTGCACGCCCCCTACTGGGGATCGAGATGGAGCCCCAACCCAGGCATGTGCCTTGATTGGGAATCAAACTGGTGACCTCCTGATGCATGGGACGACGCTCAACCAACTAAGCTATACCTGCCAGGTTCCTGCACCTCTTTTTAATAGTAGGGGACCTGATGTAAATTTAAAGAAAATTAAAAGTTGGTCTGGCTCAAAGTAATTTTTGAGAACTTTATTAGCCACTTGAAGCAAAGAATCACAGAGGAGACAGACAGTATAACGCCCGAAGTCTGTTGCAGATGCGTGCATTCTAACTAAGACTAATACAGGTCTCAAGTAATCCCCTCTCTTAACTCAGTACAACACAGTCTTCGTGTGGTTTCACCCCTTCCCAAAATAACAGTAAAATCACCACATCAGAGTGTGGAGGCAATATTTATAAGGACATAGATATTAGCAGAAGGCATGGGATCAAGTTGGAGATATCTGGGTATGCTTGTGAGTACTTGTGGCTTGTTAAGCTACACTTAAAGTGCGAGTTGGATTGACACTTATACTTTCTTCCTATTGGCAGATGAATCCTAAACCATACAGATCCTGCTTTTGACTTAGAGAAAGGCACAGAGTATTCCAGGACACTAAAAGGACGGCCTTACATAATAGATCAGGACAGCAGGCCACCTGAATGTTGCTCACTGCAGAAAGGCAGAAGATAAAGCACGGTCAAGTCCTGGAGCACCTCTGATTCCACACCTGGGGTGTTTATGTGGGAAGTCACAAGTGTCCTTTCATTCAACAGAAGTCAAGTGACACCTCTACCTGTTTGTTTGTTTTTTAAGGTAATGCAATTAAGTAAACCAGTATTCTTCCACAGGGGCTCTCAGAAGAGTAATTAAGAGAGAGGGGGCAAAAGATGAGCACTACATCAAATACGCATATACAGTGTGTCTTAACTGGAAGAGGAGTGTCCAGGAGGCCAATGCCCTTATTGGGTGACCAGCCATTCCAGTTTGCCTGGGACAGAGGGGACTTCTAGGGCATAGCACTTTTAGGCCTAAAACTGGGGAGTCCTCAATAAACCAGAGCAGTTGGCATCCCTGATCCACAGTGAATGAGGCTGGCAACAATGCAAGAGTCAAAAGAGGTTTGTGTTTTGTGTTTTGTTTTTTATGGTAGGCATGGGCTACTTTTGCAGTCAGAGAGAGGTCTAGGGGCTGGTTTCACGGCTGTATATTTGAAGGATGAGATCATGAAATCAGAGCTCTCCAACTCCCGATTTTTCTTTTGTTCTGTCTGGAAAGAAGAATGATCTTCAGGCCAAGAAGAATAAAATCAAAATTGCTTAAGGGTTCTATCAAAACTCAAGATGGATGTAGAGCTAATAAGAGCTGATCCAGCTGCTCTAAATGAAATCAAGAGTGCTAGCCCAGAAACCTTCAACCTGAGAGAAATGGCAGCAGAAACTACCAAACCCCTGTGGACAGGAAAGCTCTCAAACTTCTGAGTGTGCCTGATGGCCTTCTGGGAAATTTACCGAAAAATGCAGATTTCAAGGTGCTGCCTTCATTGAGTCTTATTTGATAGGTCTCAAAGGTGAGGGTTTGCATTATCAATAAACACTCCAAGTCATTCTCATAAAGGTGGACCGTTATGGTCCACTCTTTCAGAAACATTTCTTTAAAGAACTTTGATAAAAAACCAATTAGTGAGCAAACTATTGGTCAATACCAACAATTGGTGGCTGAGCAAACAAACAAACAGAAAGATTAGAGATTCAAAGAAGAAAAATATATGTGTGTGTATGCCTGTACACATATTTTACTTTTCAAATAAGAGATTTCTAAGATGATCTCAAAAAAACATAAGAGCCTAATGAGCCACTTGCCAGTTTCTATTCGTGCAGGATAACACCCCTCAGGGAGGGCAATGCAGCTGCTTGTGGCAAAGATCAACCTTGGTCCTCTGATGCCCAGACTTCCTCGAGACCATTGTGCTGAGCACTGCTCTGAGCCATCTGTTTGGAGTCAATGCATGTACCCAAAAGAATGAACCTCCGAGTAAAAATTGAAGACACCCGGGCAAACCGAAACACTAAATATAGAGATATCACTTGTGTGTATTTTTGTCACCAGTGGGCTAGACAGTTACAGGTATGCAAATCAGAGTCCTGGAAACTACACCCAAGTAGACTATAGTCTAATAGTGGCATTTCCTTCCTATCTGGGTACTAATTCTCTGAGATACAAACAAAGAAGAAATGAGAAAAAGAAATGATCTGCCTACACGCTCTGTAGAAAAATTCCTCCCATATTAAGATTTTTATCTCTACTTAACTTTGGTTTCTAAAATAATAACTAAGATGCACTCAGTGCTTTATTCATTAACAAAGTCCTTTCATATATCTTGTCTCATTTCATTTTCACTCCAGCCCTGTGGGGTAGGCAGGACTCATGATTTAATGGCACCTGGATCCTCTGGGCTGAGAAGGGACAGAGCTCAAATAATCAGAGCTGGGACTCAGCCTCAGTCGCCTAATTGCAGATCAGGAACCACAGCCCTCTGAACTAAACCATTGTCTCCTTAAGTCCTTTGTGGAAAACGGGCAGTGCAAATTACTTACCGAGCTATTTGTCCATTGAAGAAATGGCTCGGGCAGTTGTGTCTGCTCTCCTGATCACCATTACATTTGTGTTTGCTTTTTCTCAAATGTAGCTTCATTATGCTCCTGAGTCAGCGGGAGCCAACACTTATTTGTAGGGAATTTCAGTTCTGGGCTGAAAGGAAGCTCCCTCTTGAACATCTTGCAAGACCCATCAAGGAACCTGATGGAAATTGAGCCTGTCGTTAATGAGACAGGGTAATTTGGTGCAGGAAAAACAATCTCTTAAAATGACTATGTCAGCAACCTCGTCATGCTTCCTGCTGAAACAGAGCAGGGGCCGGTCCCCAGAGGGCAGGGCCACATGGTGAAACACTTACATGCTCCCCGGTGCCTAGCCTAGTGTCACAGGCAGAGTGGGTGCCAGGAATGTTTGGCATGAACAGGTCGGGATGGCTGCATGCTTTGCAAGATGGGACGAGGCACAGAGTACAGAACTGGAGGCAGTGAATTCGGGTCTGCGGGTTCTCATCCCAGCTCCAGTCTTGTCATCAGAACATTTTACTCTTCTTTCTCGTGGATAAAGTGCTCAAATGACCAAGAAAACAAACCAAACATCTTATTAATAATCTATACAAAATCCACCAGAGGAGGATAGGTGAACAACAGAGGGGAACCAGTCCAAATTCATAACTAAGAATGTTAGCTGGGAGAAAAAGCAGTGGAGGTCACTTCCTTTATAAAATGATCCTCGGGCTAAAATGAGGTTGACTGCATACTCAAGGGTTAAATGCATTACCAGCTGGCAAATGACCTTCTCGAGAGAGAAAGGGGAAACAAGAGAGGCCAAGGCTTCAGAAGTAACTAGTTTAATAAAAATAATCCCCCCTCTCATTTCTGACACCGCCGGGCAGTCACACCATCCTGCCTCGGGTCACCAGACGTGGCTCCGCGAAGTCAGAGGAAATTATAGAAATCCATCACCGCTGAGTTTTCTGAGCTGGTTATTACTCGCTGCTTTTTATCTTCCAAACAGTCCCTAAATTTAATTGCTTCGTTGTAATGGATTAACCTCTGAGGTCCACAGTAGCATTTATATTGTGTTCAAAGGGAAAGTTGCAGGTTCTGAGCCCATTTTTGGAGTATGTTTTATCAGACCTAAGCGTGTCTGCCCAGTTCTGGGTAACGAAGGCAGACGCTTGTCAGCGGAGGTCACTCAGATGCCCAGACAGGGAGAAACACAGAGACTCTCATTTGACCAGAAGGAATCAATGCACACCCTCCAAGCTGACTCAAGATGAAAGAGGAGCAGGCCATGGCCATGACCATTAGGACTGTCACTCTGCACATAGATATTAAAAGCACTGGTTTTAGAGGTGGGTCAGACGTGGGTCTTACTCTCCTGCCTTGTTTATCTCTATCTCTTCTAGACCATTCCCACCAGCAAGCAAACAGGCTCTACTGTCGCCCATTTAGAAAAAGTGTCTCTCTCGGCACCCGTTTCTTTGTTATTTCTTAAAAGTATGACCTATACCCCCCTCCTACTTGATACAAACTTCTCATATTAGTTGCCAACAATCTTCCATGGAGCCACATTCAATAGACACTTTTTTGGGTTCATCTTCATCACCTTTGTAGTGGTATTTGACACAAGGGGGCTGTTCCCTCCTTCCTGAAGCACTGCTTTCTCCTGGATTCCTGGAAACCCACACTCACCTGGTATTCTCCTACCTCCCTGGCCATTCCTCCCCATGTCCCTTTGCTGGTTGTACTTCTCCTTACCTACCAACGTCAGAGTTCTTCCTTGGGTCCTGTTCTCATTTCTCTCTTCCCCTTTCCCTAGAAATTCTCATCTCCCTAGGTGGCTTGAAATGTCATCTACACACTGATGACTCTAAAGTGTGCATCTCTAGCTTCTGACTTCTTTTCTGAAATTCAAGCTAGTATATTCATAGCCTATCTGTCCCAAATCTAAATTCTGGGGTACTCACCATCTCAGAAAATGAGTCCTATCCCTCTCTTACCTCCAACCCACAGGCCAGTCCTGTTGATTCTACCTCCAAAGTATATATCAAATAAATCCACCTCTCAATCTCTTCATTTCCGTTGGTGTGGCCTAGCTCAAGCCGCCAACTTAACACAAGAGGCTTCTAACAGCTGTTGAGGCTCCAACTGGGCTTTCGTTCTCAGTGTGATCCCCCCACAGGCTCACCCTCTCTCCACTTACTCCAACCTCACTTGAACTGTTTTTCACCTGCTTTCTGTTTTTCAAATATGCCAAGCTCATCTCCATCCCAGGGTCTTTGCACTTGCTCTTCTCTCTGCCTGGAAGTCACTTTCTTCTGATCTTCTGTGCCTGGTTTCTTCATAGATGTCACCTCTGCAGAGAGACTTCAGTTCAAACTGTTATTTCTCCCACTTCCTAGCAGTAAAAATAAAACAATAAAGGGTGAGAGTAGGAGGCAAAAGTGTGAACATTGCGGAATACTAACATGGCCTTAGGTTTTAGATCTGGCTCCTATACTACATGCTGAAACCAGTTAGGAGACAATTGTGGTAATACAGGAGAAACGATGGCTATTTGGTCCAGGGGTATGGATAGAAGGGAATGCATTTGAGAAAGAATTCTGAGGTATAATGGATAATATTTGATGACATTTGTATGTAGGAAAGAGGAAAGGAATTTAAGCTAACTCTGGTGTTTCTGAGTGGATAGTAATGTCTTTTATTGAGATGGAAAAGAATAACATTTCGAGAAGCCTAAAAGTTCCTTTTTGGACATGATAGGTTTGGAATGTCTGAGAGATACCTAAATTAAGAGTCAAGAAGGCACTTAAATGTGGGATTGGAGTGCAGAATAGAGGTCTGGGCATATCCAGGTCTGCAGTAGGTGCCTTGACGTTAGGAGTTGTCATCATAAATGGTATTTTAAATCATGAATATGGAGGAAGTTATGTAGAGAAAGAATATACAGTGAGAAAAGGACCAGGATAAAAATCTGAGGCACTCCAGCATTTGGAGGTAATATGAAAAACTTGAGTCCAATCAAAGAGATTGAGCGGGGATGGCCAGAGAGAGTAGGGAATCCAGGCATCCTAGGAAAAGGCCACAGAAAGAGAGTTTTGAGAGCAATTATGTCGAATGCTACAGTGGTGGTGGAGAAAGATGTGCCCTTGGAATTTTGCACCAGGAAGGTCATTTGTGACTCTAGCAAGAGCCGATTTTGGCTAATGGTGGGAAAATAGAGACTCAGGATGGCGGATGAGGAAGTGCTGGCAGACAGTGTAGGCAATGTGTTCAAGAAGCTTGGCTATGATGAGAAATGGAACAGAGTGAAAGCTAGTAAGGATGATGGTATCAGAGGAGGATTTTAGTTTTGTTGTGGTGGTTATTTGGGGAGCCATTTGCACAACTGGGAAGGTATCAGAATTATCCAGACAAGAGGAAAAGGTTGAAGATATAGGAGAGAAATTAGAGTATTAGGAGACTAATGTCCTTGAGACCCTGAGGAATGTTTGGTCTAGACCAGTGGTCGGCAAACTCATTAGTCAACAGAGCCAAATATCAACAGTACAACGATTGAAATTTCTTTGGAGAGCCAAATTTTTTAAACTTAAACTTCTTCTCACGCCACTTCTTCAAAATAAACTCACCCAGGCCATGGTATTTTGTGGAAGAGCCACACTCAAGGGGCCAAAGAGCCGCATGTGGCTCGCGAGCCGCAGTTTGCCGACCACGGGTCTAGACCATAATGCAAGCTGGGTACATAATTTTAAATTTCCTAGTAACCACATTAGAAAATTTTTTAAAAAGAAGTAAAATTAATTTCAATAATATACTTCAATTGACACAATATAGTAAAAAATATCATTTCAATGGGCAATCAATATAAGTAATTATTGAGATATTTTATATTCCTTTTTATAGTAAATATTTTACACTTATAGCACATTTAAATTCAGACCTGATGCATTTCAAGCACTCAACAGCCTCTTGTGGCTAGTGACAACCATATTGGACACCCAGGTCTAGGGCACAAGCAGAGGGATTGGCCTTTGATGGAGGGAAGAACACTTTCTCCATTGAAAGATGGAAAGGAATGAAAACACAGATGCAGGAAGGTTTGAAATTTGGTGGTAAATGGAGGAGAGAGAATGAGAGGAGTATGAAAAACCATTTAGTATAACCACTAGTACATTACTTAAACTTTTCATCAATCTACCTCTTCTCCCTTGAAATTTCCCTGTACTTCCAAACTACTTTGGGAAGTTGTATAGAAGGTAGGTAGTTTTTACATTGGAAAGCCTCCCATAATATCCACAACTACCTTTTAAAGCAATCTAAGCACTTGTTCACATTCTCTTCTACATTTGGAGAGACAAATCATCAATTAGTGATAAAGCAGTTGTAAGTTCTGTCCTAAGCCTAGTCTTGCTACTGAACCTTTATCACACTGGGCAGTTCATTTCAAAGAGGTGCTATGAGCTATGAGCATAAGAAAGAAAAGGAACAGTTTAAAATATTGAAATGCCCATACATGCAATCAATAATAATAATGACAACACCAATGACAACAATACGCATAGGACCTACCACATCCTTTTAGTGTTGGCAGTTGATGAGCCCTCAAACCTATTTTTCTCTCATGAAAGGATCAGCAAAATCCCAAGTGTGATTCGGCCTAAGCCTTTTCCTCCTTTCCCTTCAAACCCACATGGACTTTGAGGTAAATCTAATCCACATGTTTCTGATTCATTTACACTTAACTCATCAAAATATTGTTTTCTAACAGCTATTTTTGATGGCCAAGAAGACTTCCTTAAAGCTCCTTTCTTAGAAATAGGATGTTGTGGTTTGCCAAAGGAAAAAAAAGTTGATCCCCAAAAGGTTTAAATTCAACTTGAAACTAAGAAATCATGAAGTTTGGACCAAATTGGGCCAGATGCTTTCTCATTATTCCTAATAACCTTTCTCCCCCAGGTGATTTTTCAACTCTTGTTTCAGTGATGGACAGAATGAAAATGCTTGGGTGAGGCAGGGCTGCTTGTCCAGGATTGCTCTGGAGATGCGTTGAACTAGGATGCACTGGGAAAGGGACATTTTTCTGTCAATTCATTTCCCCTCCCTTCTCACCTCCGTGGTTTACAGTAAGCCTCTTGTCAGCTCAATGGCAGCTACTTTACTCACCTGAGGTTCCTTAACTCCCCAGGGTCCTTTTCGTGCTCACAAACTGCCCCACCCTTCCTATTCATGGTCCTTGGAACCACCACTTCTTTCTCCATTTCGCCTTCTCAATGAAAGCTCTGTGTCAAAGGGTTCAGGAAAACAAAACTCCCAGAGCATGAAGAATTTCATGGCCCTGCAAAGAAACAGAAGATACATTAGGTCAGATGTTAGGCTGATACCTTCACCAACTCCCTTTAACTTCAGACTTTAATTAAAATGACCCTTGTACAGGGAATTACAAATAAACACTCATTCATGGTTTTGCTCTGGAATCCCATAAAATCTACATGAATAGACTACTTCTATTTTATTGTAGCTTCCTAAGACACCCTGCCCAGATGGATTTTGTTCCTGCCATTTGGATGAAGACAGAATCTTGAGCAGCGCTCACAGGCACAGAGACTCTGATCATCCACCATGTTTTTTTCTCTTTCGGCAGCATCCAGATGGGGCCATTGGGTGCATGGAACACTAGTTAGATGGTGTATGAGTTCTCTCTGGTGAAGGAGAAAATGTATAGTCTGGCATCCGTAACTAGGACACAATAAATGTCCAAATATATATGTGTTGAATTAATCTATATCAACAAAACACAGTGGATTTGGGCAGGTGTGTGTGTGTGTGTGTGTGTGTGTGTGTGTGTGTGTGTGTGAGAGAGAGAGAGAGAGAGAGAGAGAGAGAGAGAGAGAGAGAAGCAGTTGAAAGAAGAAGACATAGAAGTAGGTCTGGGCAAAGTCAGGAGATGGGAGGCATCTATAGCTTAAGAGTAACTTTGGGGCAGATCAAAGAGGTTTAATGAGGATTTTATTAGTTTCCCCTTTAATTTCTAGTAAAATCACATCCTTAATGATGGTCTGTGGAGTGGATCGCTTGGCAGGACTATATAAAAAAGTGCTATATCTGGTTCAAGGTTGGCAGAGGATGAAACCAGAGGCTTCCCCAGGGAGCGGGGCATACTGACTGTGTGTGTTAAAAGGCTGACTCTCTCAGTTCTATGGCATTCGGTGCTTGGGGTAGTCATAGAATTTAGAGAAGAATGGCAGTTGCCTTGGATGAAAAGAAGGAAGGCTGGGAAGCCAGGAGGCCTGGGTGCTAGTCTAGAGTGGCCTGTACTGGTATACACTCACAGAAGCCACGTTGCCATCTGGGCCTTAGAACCACCTGAGAAATGGAAGACCTATAAAACTTTCAAGATTCTGTCCACCTCTAACTTTCCAAGATCCCTACATTGGATTTCTTAACCCTAAGGTATTTATAATCTTTGAGATCTTCATTATTTAAATAGATTAGGCACTGTTTATATCTTTTGAATTTTATGCCAAACTAAGCCTCAGTCTTTGGAAAATCACTTCTGACACTTTATAAGTGTGTACACCCCTCCCCGCATATACACATCACCTTGTTCGTGCACGCGTGTGCGCGCGCGCGCACACACACACACACACACACACACAGTGAATGTGCTAGTTATCTGGTCTGTCTCTTCCATGTCCATCTCCACCCTGCTCTCTGTCTCCACAGATGCAACCAACAGACTCCCAAGTCTTCTACTTCCCCCTGGCTCCGTGGGGAGCCCTGACAGGAGACCAGAGAGAAGGAGAATGGATTCTGCATATTTGTTCTGCCTATTCTCTCTAGGTGCCCTAGAAATGTATCCCACAGTTTCCGCCCTCTCAGACCTCCTTTCTGGATCTGATAAGTTCCCTTGTCCCTCTCTCTCCCTCTCCAGGCCCAGGGGTGGAAATGGCTCTGTTTCTTCTAGTCTTTATTCCTTCACTCTTCCTTGTGGCTCCTTTACATGCCCCCTGCACTTCTGTAATTAGGCCTTGAAAGCAAACTCTCATGGAATGATCCTAATTGGAGTGCAACATCTGTCCCCATAGAGACCTAGATAGTGAAAGAGTCAGAAGAGATTTTCAGATTTCATCCTGCAAAGCTGGTGACAAAGAAAAAAATGATGAGCTTTCATTGCTTTAGAAACCAATGGTTAAACCTGAAATCATAAAACCCCTAGAAAACACAGGGCAAAAGTTTGAATAAAAACCTATCAATAAACTCTCATGAATTCTTATAAAGTTACACTAGAGGCCCAGTGCACAAAATTCGTGCACAGGGAGGGGGGTTGTCCCTCAGTCCAGCCTGCACCTTCTCCAATCTGGTCCCCCCCCAACTGCCCTCCCCTGCAGGCCTGTTCCCCCCCAACTGCCCTCCCCTGCAGGCCTGTTCCCCCCCAACTGCCCTCCCCTGCAGGCCTGTTCCCCCCCAACTGCCCTTCCCTGCAGGCCTGGTCTCCCCCAACTGCCCTCCCCTGCAGGCCTGGTCCCCCCCCAACTGTCCTCCCCTGCAGGCCTGATTCCCCCCAACTGCCCTCCCCTGCTGGCCTGGTCTCCCCCAACTTCCCTCCTCTGCTGGCCCAGTTACTCCTAACTGCCCTCCCTGCTGGCCTGATCGCCCACAACTGCCCTCCCCTGCAGGCCTGGTTCCCCCCAACTGCCCTCCCCTGCAGGCCTGGTTCCCCCAACTGCCCTCCCCTGCCAGCCTGGTCACCCTCAACTGCCTTCCTCTGCTGGCCTGGTAGCCCCTAACTGCCCACAACTGCTCTCTCCTGCAGGCCATCTTATGGCAGCAATCTTGTGTCCACATGGGGCAGCCATCTTTGACCACATGGGGGCAGCCATCTTGTGTCTTGGAATGATGGTCAATTTGCATATTACTCTTTTATTAGATAGGATATTCCTTGTGATCTATAATTCACATAACCAGGGCACTATGTTGAACCTCTTCTCAGACACAAAACACAAGCCCACCCCAAATGAAAAAATATGGTAATTTATACTATATATCTGTTTGCATGTTATAACAAGTTTTATTTACACTAATGGTGTTAAGGCACATGTCATTGGACATTTAATTAATTAGACTCATGGATGCATTTCTGTTGATAATTAAAATCATATATTTGGGATAGTAATGATTTCATAGTTTAAAACAAACTACACACTATTTCTTAAGTGTGTGTGAATATCTTGAATATCTTATTAGGACAAAGAATTTTACTTAAGCTAAGAAGTACAGAATAGAAACATAAACAGAACTCTGAATAATGCATATGCAACTACATTATAAAAAGCATATGGCCCTGTCAGGTTGGAGCATTGTCCTGTGCACTGAAGGGTCTCAGGTTTGATTTCCAGTTGGGGTGTGGGCAGGAGGCAGATGATCGATGTTTCATTCTAGCATCAATGTTTCTCTCTATCCCTCTCTTCACCTCTCTCTAAAATTGGTAAAACCATGTCCTCAGGCGAGGATTTTAAAAAAAGCATGTCCCAGGGCCTCTGCTCACCTCTTCTATTTCTTGGGAATTGCTCACAGCATTTAGCTCAGAGCTAAGCACCTAACAGGTGATTGAAGAATAGGTCTGACTGTTGACCAAGTTAAGTTAAATCAATTTAAGACTTTATCTGTATTTGTTTCCTGTACACACCTACATAACACACACACACACACACACACACACACACACACACACATCTGTCATTAGATTAATGCCTCATTTATCTGACATTAGTGTTACTACATTTTCCAAATAAATAAAGCTCACCCATTCAAAGTTATATATTTTAATTGGGATCACAAAGCTTTCTAAAAGAAAATACACACTACTCTCACTTCTTAAACAGAAAATTCTCAACATAATATGAACTGTAAACAGTGAGTCTCGATGGTTCTAATTAAGAGCATCAGTCATTTCCCTGAGCCCTCAGATCCCGGGAAAATCTTTTGGCAATCACCAGGCTGTTTATTATTTTTAAACTGCAATCTAAACAGTCGAGGCAGTGAGACCTCTCTCCTTCCTACAGCACCTTACATCTGGTGGCAACTCTCACCCCCAGAATAAAACCTGAGAATTGATCTCTGAAGACAACAGTGTACTTCCTGGGAAGGATCAGGTGTGGGGTTACTCAGCCCGTTAGAATACATCGTTTTGGTAGCTCTAGCCATCATTCCCATTAAATTCTCAGGGAAACAAAGAGGCAGCTCCACCCAGGATTAAAATGCACTGAAGGGCAATAGCCCCAAACCAAATCCCCGTTTATTTTGCCCCTCCCTGGTCTCTCCAGTCTGCTCCCTGCACAAGGACCCTACATGGAAGCCAGCACCCATTCTGTGTAAACAGGAGGCAGTCTGTCCTCCTACGTATGGCAGATTCTAGTAGGCAAAGAGCCCCGTGCAAAAGCATGGGAACCCTGCTACCAAGAATCACCCAACATTGGAAAAAAGCTGATTCCATAAAAGGGAAGAATCAGGTAAATAAAGAGATCAATTGTAATTCAGAGAACAAAAGCGGCATTTTTAAAAGGTAGAGTTAGTGTTGAGAGAGGGTTTTAAGAAGATAATGAATTCAGAAATCAAGGACAGGCTGCTATAAAAAAAAAAAAAGAAAGAAAGAAAAAAAAGGAAGCATTTAAAGAACAAGAAAAAGTACCTGGAAATAAAAAAGTAATAGTTTTCTAAATAAAACAGTCATATCAATAATAGAATAGAGAAGGCTAAAGACGAAGGTGGTTGTCTGGGATCTATAATTGAGGCAACATCTCATAATGTAGAGCAATAAGGAAAAGAGATGAAGAGTGTGATAGGAAAGTTAAGAGACATGGAAGATAAATCTAACATGTAATGACAGTTTTAGGAGGAGAGAACAGAGACAAGGGGGAGGAGAAAAGTCAAAGCAAGGAGGGATACAGATTTCGTGAGCAGAGGAATAAGAATCTTCAGATTGGAAGGGGCCCAAAAAATCTCTCAGAATGCCTAAAAGATCCCACCTAAGGGTAGGATATATTTCAGAAGTTTTAAAACATAAGGAAAAAGGCGTAAAAGTTCTTTTTAAGGGACATCCGACAACTCCTGGCAAATGCTGGAAGTCCGTGAAGCAGTGCAGATGTACACATTTGGAGGCAAGTAGGGACCCAGGAATCGGGCCTGTGTGCCATGCAAGTAGCTGGGACAGACACTGCTAGTTACTTGCCTGATGCCACTATTATTTTTTTCTTTACAACGGAACCCCAGATTCTTGGGAGGGGCATATCGATTGAGCTTAAAGTGTTCCCATCACCAGACTCCTGTGAAGTTCAGAGTGGCCATGACTCAATTCTAGCCAAGGAGTGTAAGCAGAAGTTGATCATTGGAACTTCCTGGAAAGCTTTTTCAAAGGAACAGACTCAGCAGCCTGACTTTTTCATCCCTTTGTCCCTTCACCCTGGCTGCCTCCTTCTTAGAATGTGCACTTGATTCCTGGGGGCTCACAACCATCTCGTGACCCAAAGGACCAAAGCCTACAAAGTAAGGATGCTAATAGAGAGGGCAGAAAGAGCCTGATTACAAATAAAATCATGAAAGTATGCAAAGAAATGTGGAACAATTTTTAAAAATAATCTTAGAGGAGAAGGTAACACAAAATGCCAAAGCCATAAAAAGAAAACTTAATAAATTTGACAAATTTAAAATTTTCTTCATGGGAAAAATAACCTCACAAAAAGTCAAATAAGTAAAGACAAACTGTGAAAAAAAAAGTAATTGCAACTCATATCATAAAAAGCTAATTTCCTCAATATACAATGAAATACTTACAAATTTCTATGAAAAAAAATTTAAAACTTGATTCAATAGGAAAATAGTCTAAAGAGAAAAACATTTCATAGGAAAAAGAATAAATCGCCCTTATACAAAAAAATATTTAATTAGTAATAAAATTAGTGCAAACTATTGCCTTTCAATATAAATTTTATGCTTAATTTTAGCCAAAAGGCAGAGAAGCTACTCCATATAAATTTTAAAATAGCCCTAGCTGATTTGGCTCTGTGGATAGAGCATCAGCCTGTGGACTGAGGGTCCTGGTGTTTAAGAAGACTGGGTTCAATTCTGGTCAAGGGCATGTACCTCAGTTGCAAGCTCAATCCCTGGCCCTGATTGGGGCACATGCGGAAGTGGCAACCAATCGATGTGTCTCTCACATTGATGTTTTTCTCTCTATGTCTCTCCCCCTCCCTTGCACTCTCTCTAAAAAATCAATGGAAAAATATCCTTGGGTAAGGATTAACAAAACAAACAAACAAAATCTTAGAATAACCTTGTCTGTATCTACAAAACACTTTCCTATAATTTTTATAGAGATTGAGTTAAACCTGCATATCAATTTGGAAAGAATTGACATGTTTATTATGTAGTTGTATAATGAATGAGCATTTTTTTCATTTATTTTGATCATTTTTTATTTCTTTAATTAATATTTTTTAGTTTTCAACATAAAAGTCCTGAATATGTTTTACATTTAAGTATTTAATTTAGTTAACATGATTATAAGTAATACTATATTTTTTATTTTGGTGTCCATGTAGTGATTGCTAGACAATCAAGTCATCAGAGAATAAGGAGAGTTTTATTACTTCCTTTCCAATCTGCGTGCCTTTAATTTCATTTTCTGGTCTTATTGCACTGGCTAGCACTTCTAAAACCATGTAAAATGAGTGGTAAGAAAGGACATTCTTGCCTTGTTGTCAAACTTAGAGGGAAATTTGTCAAATTTATTAAGTTTTCACCATTAAGTATAATGCCAACTATAGGGTTTTTGAAGATGGCTTTTATTAATTTGAAGAAGTTTCCTCTATTCCTTTTTCCCTGAGCATTTTTATCATGAATGGATGTCAAATGCTTTTTTTAAACCAGTTGATATGATCATATGATTTTTCTTTAGCCTATACATATGGTGAAATATACTGATTAATATCTGAATATTGAAACAGCTTTGCATCCCTGGAAGGTACAAATGACAAGAATTATTAATGTAAATTGGTTGTGGTATCTTTGAGCTTCACCCAAGCCATCCATTCTCTGAGTTCCACCCCACTTCCTCACCTGCTGGAGAGGTTGCCAAGGCTGGTTGCAGTGGACACTGATCCAGGCAAAGATCACCAGGCTGTGGTTCTGGCAAGTATCACAGGGCAGCCAGCATGCCAAAGAGAGTGCTGTGGGTACATCAGGCTGAGGGGAAAGAGTTGTATTCACCATGCCAAGCTTGCTGCCTGTAGGGCCCATTGAGGTACCAGCTTGAGTTGGCTAACAATTCCTATTTGAGAACAATGTGGCTGATTAATTCTGACTAACTTTGCCCATAAAAATGCAAAACATAGAGGGAGACTGCATCCAGCTCTTGTTGGAATGTAGTCCTCATGCACAGCAACTTATAGCAGTGTACTTTGCTACACTCTAAGAATTCATTCTACATTTTTATTTGTATGGAATAAATTGTCCTCAACAAATTCCAGACTTTGTCACATTCATCTAGTACTAAGTCATAAAAATACCCATGGACCTCAAATATTGCGCATAGGCTAGGGTAATGCATCTCAGAGAGACGAAACCTGGAAATTATTTTTTCTAGCCCAAAGTCTGTATAACATTTAAGATGCCTGGAAAAAAAAAACAAAAGGCAAGGTCTGGTGTCTGGAGGAGTTCTTTCTGTGCCTAAGACCTGCAGGGAAGCCGGGAAAGAAGCGAAGATCCATTTAGAAGCAGAGACCATCTATAAATCTAATTCTCTCCCATGAGTCATCTAGAGAGGAATTTATGTATGTCTACTAAAAGTAGAAAAACATTGTCTAGCATTTTAAATTGAAAGGACTCCATTTTCTGTCCTTTGTTTCCGCTCTAGATCATTATATCTCCCCCAAGGAAATTTTTCAGACATTGGTTTCCAAATTATTTCCCTGCCCTTATGAAATTTGGATACCAAAGATATATTATGTTTATGTTGAGGGGTAATGTTGAGCTTTGGAGGATCACAAACCATTGCAATATCTAATCTTCCCCAACCAATTTTTGTCCCCTTGGGAGCAACATCGCCCCTATTAATAATGCCTGTCCTAGCAAAATTAGTGTCTAAATTCTTCACAAAAGCAGAAAAAAATGAATATCTTAAACAACCTTTGAGGTTGCTTCCATGTCCTATCCTCAGAATTGCAATGACAATTTTCTTCTTTTATCTGGGTGCAACTATTGGCATTCTTCAGTCTAGAATCAAGTAAAAAGTGGTTCATTACAATCAAGGAAATGCCAGAGCAGTCAATTTCAGAAAGTCTTCAAAGACCTGGAAAGTCATGATCAGGCAGCTACCGCGTTCTGCTCATCTCCAGTTTCTCCTGAGTGGGTTCTAGGTGAAGGCTCTCGCCTGCTTCTGCCCAGTGCTGTGTGTCACCTGCACAAATCCAAATACCTAACTCCCTCATCCACACAACCTTGCAATGTTCCTGCACTGTTATGACAAGGAAGGAGAGTCACAGAGGGTGACTAATACAGCACCATTTGTGGCAATATTAGGTGGCTGGACTCAGTTGTCATTTTTAAGTAGAACAGCTTAATTTAAGAATTTGTGCCCTAGCAGGTTTGGCTCAGTGAATAGAGCGACGGCCTGAGTACTGAAGGGTCCCAGGTTCGATTCTGGTCAAGGGCACATGCCGGGGTTGCAGGCTCCATCCCCAGTTGGGGGCGTGCAGGAGGCAGCTGATCAATGATTCTCTCTCATCATTGATGTTTCTGTTCATTGATGTTTCTCTCTCTCTCTCTCTCTCTCTTCCTCTCTGAAATAAATAAAAATATTTTTTTAAAAAAGAATTTGTATAAAACCTGGTGTTATGTCCTGGGCTCGAAGTCCAACTGAGTTTTGGTACACGAACCATGATGTAACTATCAAGGGTGATAACTGCAATGTGTTAATCAAGTTGGGTATCTGATTTACTCACATAGAGGCTTCGTTGATTCCCATTGAACTTGGACAGCCATAACCATGATGTCAGGGATCAGGGAAACCGAATTTGCATAATAACAGTTGATCATACTGGGGTACTTGATCATGCTGGTGAACTGATCACACTGGAGTATTCGATCATGCTGGGGTCCTGATAATATTATGGTACCTGATCATACTGGGGTACTGATTATGCTGGAGTCCTGGTCATATTGTGGTACCTGATCATGCTGGGGTACTGATTATGCTGGAGTATTGATCATGCTGGGGTACTGATCATGCTGGAGTACTGATCATGCTGGGGTATTGATCATGCTGGGGTCCTGGTTATATTGTGGTACCTGATCATGCGGGGTACCTGATCATGCTGAGGTACCTGATCATGCTGGGGTACTGATCATGCTGGGCTACAAAGGTTTGCCAGAAAAGGTAGCTGCTGAATTTGAGGGAGCCATTAATATTTTGTATCCACAAACTGGTTTAATGAGGAATCTCAACTCATTGGGAAATAAATTTGAAATGGTTTCCTTTACTGAGTATCTGCCTCCAACTAAGCTCTGCTGAACTACCCTTTCTCCCTGGGCACAGCACTCTTAACCATAGCTGAGATGACAACACACCTTCTCTGTCACCTTTATTACCCAAGCAGTCTCAATTTAATTCCATAAGAGCCAGCACTGTCCATTTTAAGTCTCCAATTACATAATTAAGGGGGAGCTCTTCTCTTTCCACCCTCCCAGCCTCTGCACAGGCTACACTGGGAGCTGACATGGCTTGGCCAGGGCATAGAGAGTGAGATACAGTCTGCTTTCACACGCCTCCTTACTCATCTCCACTCTCATGTTGGGGTGGAGAGCAGATGGACAGAAGTTATATATCTTCTTATGTGGCTGCTCATAGCAAGTTTCCACTTTTTCAGACTTCACCTTGGTTGGCCATAATTGCTGACTTGGCTCATTATCTAGGAACTCAAAACAGTCAAGTGGTGGTTCCAACAACCTTGCTGATAAAGGATTCAATTTAGAGACACTCCCTTAGGCATACACCACCTCTTTTACTTGTCCTCCAGCCAATAAATTCACCTACTTGTTCTGATGTTCCAAAATGGCTTTGGCCTTGGCAAGACTATGGCCACAAATTCCAGTTACCCTTCCTAGTCCCAAATCTGGAGTCCATGACATGTAGAGGATCTAACTTCCATACTCTCAGGAACTATACAGGGAAGTCTTTATCTCTGCCTGGTGGCACCTTGTTCCATCTCCTAAGGATTCTGCCCCTCTAGTAGCACTTAGTATGAGTCCTCAAGCCTGCCGACTTGAGGTCACAACCAAGGAATAAAATGTTTAACTTCTATTTGCTGGACTGACTTTCAAGGGTCTACATGAAAAGTTATGAGTGATTCTCTTGAGGTCTCCATCCTCTGACTTCAGAGAGCAGAAGAGCTCTGGGAAAGGAAGGGAGAATGGTTTGAGGAACTCATGGCACTTACTCAAGCAGGCAGTCTCATTCCCCTGCCAGTTGCCCTCTGGCATTTCATGGGAGAAGGGTTGAAAAGTAGTAGAAGCCATACTTCTTTGCAAGCCCAGAGGTGGTGTTTGATCCATTAATGACTAAAAACAGGTTTTCATACACACTCCCACACACCACCACCACCACTACATGGCTTCTTCCTAAGTCTCTTGGCTCCTTTTCCACCAAAAATATGGCTTTGGGTTATTAGCGTAACAGATCTGGCTGCTACTCCATCTGACTTCAACTCCATGGGTCTCGGTGCAAATTTTCAAGACAAGGAATCTGATTGGCTTTCTTTGAACAGATGTTTACTACAGGGTCAACCAGATGTGAACAAAAGAGCAGGACACCGGGTAAAAACATGTCTTCCTAGGCCCTCTCATATATCAGGGCTACCGTTAGGATTACTACACCATAATATCAACCAAACTGAGGCATTTTGGAGAGTAAAAGGTGGAGTGACCAATAATCCCCTGAGACAAAAAGCATAAATTGGGATTGTCCTAAACAAACCAGGATGTATACTCATCCTATGTGGAGGAACTTCCACAAATGGAAAAGTGACTAGACAGGTGTACCAGGTACATTTGTGATGAAGTAGAACAAAAATTAGTTTATAATCTCCTTTGGGGAAGGAAATGTGTCTTGTACACCTTTCTATTTTTGAGTCTAACATAATGTCTGTCAAAAAGGAGGGGCTTAATAAATATCTGTTGAATTAATGAAAATTTAACAAGCTCCAATATTTTGTTGAAAATGTCGTTCATGTTTACATGTGAACCTGGAAACTTTTTTCCTATTGAAGGGAAAATGCTCAAATCATTCTCTCTGAAAGATGCTTTTGTAGTGTTAATCAAGTTGCCCATATTGTGCATTGGACTTAGAATAGTGCCTTTCTTATAATCTAGCCTAAAACATACCTGTACCAAAGCAACATTGGTGATTCTCAAATTTCTATTCAGAACTTCAGCCATTATCCACAGGGTTAGGTTGGCAAGTCTTTGTCAGGAACTTAAGCTGAAATTGCAGTCTCCTCCCCTCGTGGTGGACACCCTCAGCTGCAGGGTAAAACAGAGCAGCAAACGGGATTTGTTGGAGCTGGTGGGAAGCAGGGATACAGAAGAGAGGAAGAAAGAGAGAAAGAGGCAAGAAGCTCCCCAAAGGCAGGAGCAAGGCTACAGCCGCATAAGAACTAGGAAAAACCTCTGAGCATCATGGCAGAGGGGTACTAGGTATGTGGTACCTCGTAGCACCTGTGAAAGACACTGACGCACAGCTACCCTCCTTCTCAAGGACTCCCAGGTCAGCTCCAAATCAAGCCTTTCTCAGGCATCTGAAGCCATTTCCACACACCTGCCTGAAGCCAACCAAGGTACACACATCAAGCAGGGCTGAGCACCTCTCCTCATTGCAATATCAGTGTGTCATTTTTCTTATAGCTCTGTTCATAGAGCCACCAGCCTCCAGCTCTGTTCTAGAAGGCATCGCTGACTCCAGATACAACAACAAAAACAAAAATTGTTCAAGAAAATTCTCCTTCTTTACTTTAGACTCTAAAGTTTAGAGGATGCGATAATTATTTCATTATTTACTATTCGTTATTTTGTTTTAAGTGCCTTATAGATGATGCTTTTCTACAAAAACAATATATTATTTCCATAACAAGAGAAAAAGAAAAGATATGTAAAGAAAAAATATACCACCTCCTCACCATCCCTCCTTTTACATTTTGAAGCTACATTTTTTTGAGTTGTCATAGAAATTATATTTTGCGGTTGATTCTTGTATTTATGAATGTTCAAGTGGCTTTATCTTTCTTTCTTCTTAAGACTATATGACTTTAATTAAAGTATTGACTGCATTCTGTCGATTTCTCTGGGAGGAAAGCACCCCCACCTTCTTGTTCTGTGGGAGCAGCTCAAATGCCCCTCATTTCTCCTCTCTGGGTGGCAGCTGCCTGAATCGCAGACATAAAGCCTCGGAGTATTTCACTTGGCTTTAGAGAGTCTCCTTGCAAACTCGAACTTAATGAAGACAGAGAAGTTATTACAAAGGTGTTCTTGATGGCATGCAGAATGAAGACACATTTGTCATTGGTCAGTGACAACAGGGTGCACCCCACTGTGTGTCACTGCCAACCTCGGGCTCTGGGAATTTCCCTGAGGCCTAGTTGCCTCAACAGCCCAATAATCAGTCAGGTGGTTCATTGCAGAGGGGCTCTGCCTCCCGCCCTGCTCACCAGTGCCCCAGGTGGCCTGACCACCCTTGCTTGTAGGTTGGGAAAACAGCAAACTCAGGGCCAACTTATGCAACTCACTGAATTGTCACCTGTAAGAAGAAAGTAGAGAGAGAATGAGCCTCAAGAAATAAGTCTCCACTTGAAAATGTGAATGCTTTTATATTTAAGGAAAATTGAACGGTTATAGGTTTTGATTTGTTGTTAAGGTTTCAGAACATTTTGTGATGGTTTAAGCACATACAATACCATCAATGCCATTTGTTTAGACAACTGGTTGGCAAGCTATGGCCAGAGGGGCAAATCTGGCCAGCCACTTGATTTTATAAATAAAGTTTTATTGGAACACAGTCACACTCACTTGTTTACATATTGTCTGTGGCTACTTTTGTGCTACAAGGCAGAGTTGAGTAGTGGCAACAGAGACCATATGTGGCCCACAAAACCTAAAATATTTACAGTCTGGCCCTTTACAGAAAAAGTTCACCAACTTCTGCTTTAAACCAACATTGACACCCAGTCTCATTTTCCTTACTAATTTGACAGGAGGACGTTTATATGTCAATGCAAAAGTAGAATACATGGCCTCCGCATAGCTTATAAGCAGATTGCTTTTCTCCATCCACAGACATTTTCCAGAGTGGTGACAGAGAGCAGAGAGCTTAGGTCCTGCCAGCTGTGTAACTCTGGGCCAGTCCGTTCACCTCTCAGGCCTCCTCATAAGTATGTATCTAGCTCACAAGGTTGTAATGAGGATTAAATGAATGAACACATATAAAGAGTCCAGCACATACCTGGCCATAGTGGGGCCTCAATGAACACTGGCTTCTAAGTAGTTCCTTTTCCTTATGTAGCCATTCCACTACACCAGTGGTTCCCAACCTTTTTTGGGCCATGCCCCACCTAAGCATCTCTAAAATCCTGATGCCCTCCCTGTGACATATGATTCTTATTATTCAAAAAGCGAGCTCCTAGTCACATGGAGGAAGCCTAAAAGGCCATAAACTTGGTCTAAACAAGCTTCCAGAGAACATGGCATCCATGAAAGAGAAAAATAAAAGAACAAAAGGACAGTTGAAGTACGAGGAAGAAATCACTAAGAAATTGTTAAAAAAAATAATAATATGAAGTGATACGAAAAAATAGCAAATAAAGTTTCAAAACACATAATAGAGAACTGAAATGCATAAATATGTCACATTATATATTTATATACTGTACGTGAGGCCCCTAGAGCCATAAGAAATGCAAAAGAATTCACTGTTAATAACTCATTCTTGAATTGCCTCCCTTAAAAATCAAATTGCCCCCCTTTGGGGCGTGTGCCCCATGTCGGGAACCAGTGCTGTACACCCAACATTTCATGAAACACACATTTACCGGAAAAGGGGTCAGAAGAAGATGGAAAATAGGGCAGAAACCCATTTGCAAATTGGCAAGAGCTAAGTACCTCCCCCTAAGTTGTTTTTCCTAAAAACCATTCCTGACAGCCCATCCACTGGATGCACTAGAACATGGCCATGCCTGCAGTGCGGCTCCTGCAGAATGCAAACTAATGGTTGATCAGAACGGTAATACCTAGTTGCACTGGAACCTGCTCAATTCATTAGGGGCCCCAGAACCAGTCGTTACAACCCACTTTCATGCTTCAGCGGCCTAATTGTGCCTTGGACAGACTCACCTCTGGATTCAACACCCAGCTCTCTTCAAAGCGCTCAGTAAATTAGTGGCTCTCCGTGTGCCCTTTCCCACAGAGGCAGACACACAGGGTCGGGCCGACCTGGGTTTGAAAGCAGTAAAGTTAATCAGGTCTTTGCTCAAAGTGAGTCCAAAGAGCACAGAGTAATTTGCCCCAAGCACCGGGCCTGTGCTACCCCTTGATAAAACTGCTGAATCAATTAGTCTAATTAAATGAGGTGGAAAATGACTCCTGCAAATAAGTTGCCATGAAAGGCAAGTCTTAATTTGGCCTAAGGGAAAGCAAACAGCTCTTGCCTGTGTCTTGCCAGAGTCTATGAATGGGGAATAATTGGCAATTCATGTGTGTGTGTATTTTTAAGTCCATGGTACAAATATGTTTTCGTTGACAAGCAGCTGAGGCTTTCCTGGGTATAAAGAGAGGGTTCTAATTAAGGGATAACATAATTGTGTGTGTTGGCTGAAATGCCACATGTGTGCCCTGGCTGCAGACATCGGGGCCTGGGACCCAGCCCACTGTGAGGAGTGGGGGCTTAGGCCAAGACGGACCCCCGCAGTGCCACCTAACATCAGCCGGTCAGCCTCTGCTCCCCAAAGTTCACTAAGGACTCCCTTGCAAGTGACTCAGGAAGAGAAGCTATGAAGTTAAAAATAAAAATTAAAAAGGCGCCTTCATCTCGGGGGATCTACTGCAAACCTTAAGAAGATGCTGGAGAACTATATTTCTGCAAGTAGGAAGGTGATCAAAATCACTTGATGAGAAGAAACTTACCCGATGGTCTAAGTCGGTGTGGGTATAGTTGCCTAGCTCTTCCGCAGCTTGGCCCTTGGCCTGCCCCTGCCCAGCCCACTGGCAGGGAGAACTCTGAGACCCCCGCATGGCTGAGGAGTCTGTAGGTCCCTGGGATCCTCAGAAAGGGGTATCTACAAACCCAGCAACACTCTGTTACCCATGGTGACCTCCTTCAGAGGTGTAATTTTGATAAGTGTTTTCACAAGAAAAGTCTCCTTTGGATGTCTTTATGAAAGATTTCTTCTCCAATAGGATGGGGTCTCACAGGAAATTAGGCTGGGGTAGGGGGTGAGGAGGAATCCCTGCTACCTGTGGGAAATTTAGGATAATCACAGGATGTGACCTTCTCCCAACACCGTATTCCTGAATGTGGGGTCGGACTCAGAGCAGTGTGGTTTTGAGCCCAAGAGGCAGTTCTGATGATCAAGATATTAGCTGATCGATGTGGCATTCTCAGTCTACTCAGCTCCCACCCCTGATTTCCTGGGTCCCCTTTACAATGCGGCCCTCAAGCCCCTACTGTTTGCCAGCTTTTATTTGTGTGAGCTCAGCTCATCTCCACGGTGGGCTCCTGAAACCCTGCTCAGTGTCATGCCCTCCTTTCATCTAACTGGGGACAGTAAATGATTAGCTAATGACCCAGCCAGGGGGAGAATCAATAGACCTAAAGGATTCTTGAAAAGAGGGTGCTTGATTCAATGAAGCGACTCAACAAACACAATCTTCAACTGACTGAGAACCGTGGCTTCATGACCTTTGACTACCAAGAGAATTAGTAGCAGCCCCTCTGTGCCAAGACTGGACGCAGTTTTTGAGTAATTAAGTTTATGAAGCAGCACACAGTAGACCCCCTTATATGAGGAATATGATCCAAGACCTCCAGTGGATGCCAGAAACCAAGATATTACCAAACCCTGTATATACTATGTTTTTACCTGTACATACACACCTAGGATACAGTTTAATATATAAATTAGGCACAGTAAGATATTAACAATAATAACCAATAATAAAATAGAGCAACCATAGTAATATACTGTAATAAAAGTTATGTGACAGTATTAAGTAAAATAAGGGTCACTTGAACCTAAGCACTATGATACCTTGACAGTCGATCTGATGACCAAGCCAGCTTCTAAGTGACTAACAGGCAGGGAGTGTATACAGCGTGGAGACACTGGACAAAGGGATGATTCCCGTCCCGGGCGGGACAGAGCGGGATGGCGTGAGGTTTCATCACAGGACTCAGAATGATGTTCCATTTAAAACTTATGAATTCTTTGTTTCTGGAATTTTTCATGTAATATTTTCGGACCACAGTTGACCGTGGGTAATGAAAACCTCTGAAAGCGAAACAGCAGCTAAGGGGGGACTACCGTGGCTTGGAGTTGAGAGCATTGGTTCTGAAACTAGCCAGAGGGAGGGAGGGAGGGGGATGGAAGGGTGGATAAAGGGAGAGGTGAATGGGGAAGGATTGCTAACCTGCCATGTGCTATGCCCTTTACAGACATTATCTCATTTAAGCCTCCTCCCAAACCTGTGGAATTCATCATCCAAAGGAGGGCATTTTAAAGAGAGCCCCCTTGATAATGCTCAGAAGTCATATGCTTCTGTTCCATTTATCTGTAACTTCCAACCCATCTCTGACCTCCACCCCCATCCTTGAGCCTATTCCATCCTCAAACCCCCTTTCATCCCTAAGGTGAGGCTCAGGGATGTGTGGGAGGCAGAAATGTGTCTTCCTATGAGTTATTTGCTAATTTTCCAAGGCTGACATTTTGTTTTCTTTTTAGCGTCATAAAATTTCATGTGACTGCCAGCATCCTCCCATGACTACCAAAATGCCAAGTCAAATGGTCAGGTTACCCACTAGCATCCCCGTTGTGCAGAGGAGGCGCAGAGGGTAAATAACGGGCCCACGTTTGCAGAGCTAGACGGCAGCGGAGCCAAGGCTCCCAAGCCATGCGTGTTGGTTGCTTTGAGCGCTGAGTTTTCACTCCCCGGCCCTGCCTCACATTTCTATGGGACTTGGGGTCGCTCGGCACAGCCCCGTGGTCCCCCACTCACTCAGCTCCCTACCCCACACTTGGGACAGAACTCAGATCTTCCCTGAGTGCCCAGGATCATGGGTCAGCTCGAACAGGTCCTTAAACACCTCATACCTCAATATCCCTATTAACGTCCCAGGAGCTTAGTGTGTGGAATTAGTCTGAAAAATGTCTGGAGGGGGAAAAAAAATGGTTCTTATGAAATTTTAAAAAACAAAGTAAAAAAAGATGCTATAAGAAGAAGCTTTCTTTTCTGATAGGTACCATTTTTCTCAGACCCCCGTGGATTTAAGTGGGCCGCATGCTGCCTTTTTTTAGCATACACAAGGATCAGGTAAATGGATCCATAATACCAGTTTCTACTTCCCATTTCCTTAAATGATGCAAGTAGCAGTCAGTTGTTCAGAGGGTGGGAGAAACACTTGAGCTTAGGGCAGCAAGGAGAGCCCCTGAGAAGGGCCGGCACTGGACGGGGGGGTGTCTCCTTTCCTAGCCCCGGGGTTACTGGTGGACCCCGTGATTCTGGTATCTTCTCTGCCCCTCACGTCTGGCAAGCAATGGTGGTCACTCGTTTCTTAGTGTCTGTGAAGATTGTTTTTCAACTTGAAATACACCCCCTAATTTGAAAATGAATGGGTCTTCTTTAAAGAAATCATATTTACCAGCATTTAAAGAGGTCTACTGCGTCCCAGGCTGAGACACAGTGGCCAGAGGTTGGGATGGAGAGGGGTGCAAATAGACTGGCTGAGACCCCCTCTGAAGTTCTTATCCAGCCTGCTGATCAGCAACACAGCCTGGGAAATAAACAAAAAACAAAGCACAAAATATAGTCTTATGCCATAAAATGGCTCCATTCCTAAATAAAGACAACAAATATTCAACAGTCATATCTACATCATCCCCACATTGGGGAGTAAGGCAAGCACCCCCCAACTGTGCTCAAAAGGAACAGTGCTGCTCTGGGGAGCAGCGTCTCCACAAGCCTCATTGCAGGAGCCTGTGGGAGCCCCCCCCCCCCCCCCCGCCCCATATCAGAGCTCTTCCCAAATAGCATTCTAAAGTGCTGTTTAACCTCTGCATCTCTACTAACGCAGCAAGGCTCCGAGGGGTTGGGTTGAAGCCAAGGTGGATTAAGTGGAATTGTAGAAGTGTTCCCAATAAGCAGTTTCTTACTATTAGCAACTTCTCGCCTACAACGGAGGCTCAACGTCTCCCCCTCCTTTTCTTTGCCAAGAAGAATGTATAACAATTTCTGTTGTGTGAGACAAAGAGTGTGCGTGTGTGTGCAGTGAGCCATGTATGTATCTATGCACCTACGCACAAGAACTGCCTGGTCATATCCTTTCTTCACCGTTTTCAGTGTGTGTGTGTGTGTGTGTGTGTGTGTGTGTGTGTGTGTGTAAACATATATAGATATATATCTTTTCTCTTTTTACTGATTCTCTTCCAAAGTTTCCCCCAAATCTGATAAATCCTTTTTTTCCATTTCTATCCAAACCAGGTTTCTGTTGTGTCTGCTTCAAGCATCATAAAACAAAGGTTAATTCTTTTAACAACCCCAGGACCTGGAGCTGCTGTTGCCAGCTTTCCTGGCTGGCCTTGACCCTCCGGGATATCTCCCGCCAGAATTCCCCAGACACACGCCATCAACCAGGACGCATGGCCAGGCATCTCATATGCTCCTTCTGGGTTATGTTATAAATTTTGGCTGAGACATCAACACATGTCAACATGTTACTTTCAGTGACATGTTTGTCTTTTCTTTGTTAGCTTTGGTTCAAGGCCGTGAATCCATTTCGAGAAACGACGTTTCCAATTGTAAGCAAAAGTCTATCATGCTTCATGGACTTTGGGGTTTCTCTATGCCTGTCTCCTCCTTCCATCACTCTCCCCCTGCGGCCCCTCCTTTATTTTTCTTAGAAGTCCAAGTGAAAGGATATTTGGTAATCAAAGTGAATTTAACTGGCAGGGCAGGAGCGAACACAAACCGATGAGCTCCCAGGACCTCTGTCTTTGGTTGGCTCTCAATGAGTTCGGGGGATCACAACCGTGTCTCCTTTTCACCTGAGCGCTGCAATTCTTTCTCTCTCTCTCTTCCTTCCTTCCTTCCTTCCTTCCTTCCTTCCTTCCTTCCTTCCTTCCTTCCTTCCTTCCTTTCTTTCTTTCTTTCTTTCTTTCTTTCTTTCTTCCTTTCTTTCTTCCTTTCTTCTTTCTTTCTCTTTTCAATGACAACAGAGGTCAATGCTCAGGTTTTAACCCTGCTTGGTCAGATCTCCTCTCTCCTTCATTGTTCAGAATACCGTTGTCAATTTGAGATAGGACTCGGGTCCCTACAGCATCCCTTCCAGGAGTTCTGGGAGCTCCACAGTCATCTCCCCCTGCCCCAGAGGGCTGCTTCTCTGCTCACTTCCTTTTGCCTGGAGAGAGCAACTGCCCCTGGCTGCCCTCCCATTCCCTGTTGTGGAAGAGGAGGTGCCGCAGCAGCGCGGCTGGAGGATGTGGCTTCTGAAAAGTGGCCGAGAAGTGCCGGTGCGCTACCCGTTCAGGACCGGCTGAAGGCGCCAGCAGGGAGCCAGTTCACAGGGAGCAAAAGAAACATGGTTATGGCCCCTTTCTTTAGAAAACAAAAGCTTCTCAGGTTTCGAACAAATAATATTAATATGCAGCTTGAACATGCATCTTCATCATCAACTTTACCTCTAAATTAGTTTTGAGTGGTCCAAAAACCCATTCACAAGGGATAAAGATTTACCGCCATTAGGCAATAATAAACCAGAAATTGGCTGATCAGGGTTCTGTCCCCAGAACCGCTTCTGAGGGACCCTGGGCAAGTGATTTAATTATGTTCGGTGTCAGTTTTCTCATCTATAAAAGGGGTGTGGGGGGGAGGGGTGAATTTAAACCTCTCACTCTCTATGGCTTCCAAATCCGTTCTGAGTGAGCAAGCGGTATTAGAACAAGCATGTCTTCTCCCAAGGCAACTACTTTGAAGGAAAAATATGTTTATTTGGATATACAAGTCCTGGTGTTGGTTAAAAAAAATAGATTTTCATTGCTTTATAGTCACACCTCGTATATTCCAGCTTCTGTTAGAAGCCTTTTATGACTCTGTCATTCATAAATTTGTCCAAACTCTTTTTTAATCCATTTACATTTCCTGTCTGTACCGCCTCTCAGGGTAATGAGTTCCATAACTTTATTACGTGCTAGGAGAAGTATTATTTCCTTGTTTGCCCTAAACTTACCTCAAGCTTCCAACAGCCTGCTTGCCTTCATATTTCAGAATCTGATGACCAAGTTCCTCCATCGTCTTTGCTTTACAAATGGGAGTTTACATCAACTTTGACTGCTCCGTAAAGCAGCAGCCCCCACCCCACCCCCACCCCCCCGTGATTCCCTGAATCATTCCAGTTACTTAGACATTAAATGTGGGCACTGATGGTGTAAGGAAGTCCTGGCTCTAAATGACTGAGAGGCAGGGAGCCTGGAGGTCTAAAGGCTTTCGAGTCAGACAAACCTGGGCTCAGATTCCAGGCCTGCCGCTCGCTGTGCGGTCTCTCGGAGCCTCATTTCCTCAACTGGAAAATGGAAAACAGTGCTGACCTCAGAAGCTGTAAGAGTGGACCCATATGATTTTTGTAATGTGCCCAGCATAGGGCCAGGTCATTGTTACTATCTCCCTAAATCCAGTGGTGGGAAGGTGAGGGTTACTGAGTGCCGAGACGCTAGGTGGACTTTAATGTGCAAGGTGTTCTAGAGCCATTGTTCACGTTGTGAGCGGGGCCCAGGTAAGTGGCTGGCAAAGAACAGTGTAAGCTTCATTGCATGAGATGATGGTGAAAAGCTGTGGGTGGCGGTGATGTTCTGAACACTGGAAGTGGGTAGAGTTTAAGGGGAGATCTTTGGCAACAGATCAATAGGAAATGTGATCTCAGTTGGAACTAAAGTGGCACCAGATCGTGCACAATAAATATTTACAAGGTGGTAGAGGAGATTTTAAATAAAAATAAAAAGGAGGGGGAAGCCCATACACTTTTTCCAGAGAAATGGCCTGAGTCAAAGGGAGGAAAAATTCAATTTCTATCTTTTACTAGAAAGTGTGACCTTGAGCAAGTCAAACCTATTTGTATGTCTAGCTTTCTTTGCACATAGAATGGAATTAAGCTACTTCACAAACTTACAAATCATGTTCCTTGGGACCTATATACGGGGGGAGGGGGGGTGAAAGAGGAAAGAAACAGAGATGAGGAAGGATATGAGTCTTCATCCCTAATTCAACCCAAGTAGCTATATTTCTATGGTCCTGAGATTGGTTCATCAAGGAGAATTTCATAGAGTCAAAATTACTTTTTAAAAACCCTTAAATCACCTAAATACATACTGTGAAAGTTCAAAGGAACTGAAACCTTGGGAAGCACAGCAGAGCCACCCTTCCCACCTCATACATGCTCTGGAGTGTGCCATCATAGAGCCCAGTGGCAAGCTTAGCCTCTCTCTCTCTCTCTCTCTCTCTCTCTCTCTCTCTCTCTCTCCCACAAACACACACACATACACACACATACACACAGACACATACAGTTAAATAAATGCATAAACTAATGCTACTGTAATGAGCTTCCATTTAAGATTTAAATTTTGGTTTGTAAAAAGGTTTCTGAAGTTATAAAGAACAATAATAGATACCACTAGATTAGATGCTGGGGTGCCTTCCACTCTAACAGGATGGGAGTCCAACAAGAAGAATGTAAGCCTTGGATTCAGGAGTCTTATTAGAGAGATTTGGAGAGAATCCATTCACATAAGGGGAAATTGGGACAATTTATTTGCACACCTAATCAGACAAGCAACAGGTGTGGGAAGTAGATGGAAAATAAGCCAAAGTATATAAGCATTTCTGCATGAATGCTGGAAGTCTAACAACAACAAAAAGAAACACTTGGCATCCAGGCGATTCATAACCCAACTGGCGTCCCCACAAGCAACTGGTTACAAGAAAGGAATGCGGAAGACTCTATAGGCTATTCCCTGAAGACATCTTCCCAATGTGTAGCCAGGGCCAAAAAGACTCATAAAATTCCAGGCACATCATCAGCATGATTGCTTTATAAAAATATATAGATACCTTATCCAACTCCTGATTTAAGGCATGGTGCAACACAACTAGGGTAATTTGCATTGTTCTCATTCTCCTGCCTCAGAAAGATATAATGAGCTGCACAAGGCAACTTATAAAACACACAGAGAAAACAGAGCAAAAGAAATAAGAGGAAGAGAGTGAGAAAGGGAGAAATGAAGGACAGACTGAAGTATTTAAAAAAAAGAGGACTGATAGAAGATTCTTCAGCTAGGAACACTTGAAAGGGATGTTACCATTATCTACAAAATATCTACACAATTAAAAAGGAGAAAACAAGGTGGCCATGGTCTTTCCCTGATCGCTTCTTCCCTCCCCCCTCAGGAGCTTAGAGAAAGTAGCATGGGGACTAACAAAGAGCGTACTCTATCCAATACACTAATGCTACTGTTATGTACTTAAAGGATATCACACAGGTATAGTGTTCACATTTATCCATGAGAAATGCTTGGAACTTGTTATTCCATCAGGAGAATCCAACAAATGTTATAAATAATTAAAGAAATATTAGAAAACATTATAGACAAATGTGAGAACTTGATTTAAGGACAATGTAGCTCTTTGTATATTTTTGACCAAAGAACAATCCATTTCTTTTCCTTATAGGAAAGTTATCTTCTTCAACCAGGAGCATGACTCTGGAGGTCGTTCAAATGCGTTCACGTTTCCCCACTAGGTTGCTTGCACCCGGAGGCAAGGACCAGGTCTTACACTCCTCTATATGCATCTAAAGCTCTTATCTAGTGCACTGCCTAGTACATATTCAGCAGTCAGTCATGCTTGATGAAACAAACTGAATTGTATTGACGCATTGCAAGAGCTGGGAAATGTGGTCTCTCTCTATAAGCTCTCTTGGTACTTTCACTGTTCCCCTTAGATCCCTAAGATCAATCCCCAATAATTAATACAGTTCTTATCATCTAGAAAACATTATTTTTGTGTGATTTTAAAAACTTCTTAGAAAGATACAACTTATTTGGTTTCCCAAGCTTTTCATCTAATAAGCGTTTTAGAAAAGTATGCAATTTGAATAACAGCAGAACAAATTCAGCCTTAACCTATTGTGATAATGGAAAACAGTACCAATCAATTTCAAAACAAATGCTAGCATTAGTACATCCAAATAAAACAGCAGTCAACCAACAATTCTCTTCAGAGCACGCCTGCTGGTGCTGAGCCCATGAAGGAAAGGCATATTCATGAGCTCTTGGGATTTGTCATCATCCTCTTTGAGCAGCAACCAACCAGGATGCAGGAGTTGGGAAGTCTAAGTCCTGTCTATCAAGGAAGCACCATGTGGTCTCAGGTGACTGATTTAGCCTCTCTGGGCCTCAGTTTCTTCATCTGTAAAATGCAGAGGTTACTGAGTAAGGTCATTAGCATGCAAATCCCAGAATTTTGTTCTCTTAAATCTATTGGTTAAGAAAAATACTGTGTTCCCAGAAAATGAGGTTTTCATTACTATATTTGAAAAGATAAATCTCTAACTTACTCCGTGTGTGTGTGTGTGTGTGTGTGTGTGTGTGTGTGTGTGTTGAGGAAAGTAAAGAGGGTGGTATAAGGCAAATTTTTATGATTAAACTCCCTTTAAACTTTCCTAATTCTAGGAGAAAACCGATTTCCTCTAGGAGAAAACTGATGTGACCACACTTCACACCACATTTCCATGCTTATATGTGTCAATGAGACAACCCTCTAAGAAGAAATATTCCTTCTGAGAATCTTCTTATGGCCCATCCTCTACTCCACCATTGGATGAAAACCTCCTGGAGCATAAATATCTTAAGCCATGGTCCTGAAATGGTTCAAGAAGTAGAAAAGTAGAGACCTGTGTGAAATGAATGGGATCAACAGAGCTGTAAAAAAGAAGTGGGCTGTGGGGAAATACTGTAAGTCTTGCTAGAGAAGTCAGAGAGGTGTGGCTCATTTTAGATGACTGCAAACCCACAAGAAGACAGAAGCCTGCCCCAAAAGATTCTACAAAGTCTTCCAGATTCCAGCTTTTCTTTTTCTTTTTTTTCACCAGCCATGTAGAATTGAATTCAGTGAGTGACATACCATGCAGAGCCAGGCCAATTGTCCAAGACAAAGAAAATGAGAACAAGAAAGGGCATGCTCTTTAAAGAAGGCTCATGGGCCAAAATGGCTAGTTCTTGGCTCACATGTAAATGCTACAAGATTTTTGATAAATAAATAAAATGAAAACCCTTGTTGTTCAAAACGCACGTGAAATATGAACCTACTACAGACACCTTGAAATGTTTTCAGCATTGTTATCTACAAGACTTTCTCCATTCATATGAACAATGGGCCTGAGCTGTGACTGTGTTGCAACAAGAATGGATAATGAAAGGTCTTGTTCACTTGCAGCCAATTCCACATGAATTGAAGGTATGCTTTGCCCTGTGGCAAAGAGTATATAGCAAAGTAGAATGTGTGGCCTCTGCCCACAGGGAGATCACAGTCCAATTGGTGAGGTAAATTAGACGTGTGCCCAAAGTTAAACCCAAGAGATGCCAAGAGACTAATGCAGACAGGATGTGCAATAACAAGAAGATAGAGTGAGACTAAGCAGGTCAAGGAAGGTTTCACAAAGAAGGGCTTTCTAAAAAGTATATGTTTTTATTGATTTTAGAGGGAGAGAGAGAGAGAGAGAGAGAGAGAGAGAGAGAGAGAGAGAGAAACATCAATGTGAGAGAGAAACATAGATCTATGTTTGGTTGCCTCCCACATGCACCCTGACCAGGGATCAAACCCACATGCTGGGTATGTGCCCTGACTGAGAATCAAACCAGAGGCCTTTTGGTGCAAAGGATGATACTCAACCAATTGAGCCACACTGGCCAGAGCAAGAAGGGCTTTGAATAGTGGGCATGAGGAGTACAGTGGAGAGGAAAGGAGAGACATTCAAAAAGCTGGGAGAATGAGTATAGTCACTAATATCAAAGGAGAATGAGTAGTTCAGACAGGCTGGCCTGGAGAATCACCATTTGGGGGCAGCAAGATAAGACATTGCAATGACTCGGTAGATCAGTTGGCCAGGCTAAACAACTCCAACTTTATCCTATGGGTAGTAGGGAACTTTTAAAGATAAACAATGTAAGATAGGCTCTTGGTAATCCCAAAGTCCCTAATCATTTCTGTTTGTGGTAGTCTTTGCTCCTAATAGCCATGATAACACTATTCAGAGGTGCCCTCATTGCATGGGGCTTTAACAGCTCTTTTTCTTAACTTATAGGCACCTTTGCAACCTTGAAAAAGATCCTAGAATTGGAAGAAATCTAAGTACCAAATTCTATTTCTCAATCAATGCAGAATTTTTTTCTAAAAGATCCTCAAAAGCAATATATTCCTGGAACTGGCACAGTACACTGCATGTAGGAGATCTCAGTAAAGCTTGGTGACTGAGCAAATGAATCCAATCATTGCTTCACCTTGGTCATTGTGATCACACTTGCTGAGATAGGCAGCATTGACTCTTTAGAAAGTTCCTTATGACTTTGAGTTGAAAAGTCTGTCTCCCTATTTCTACCACCCATCAATTCTAGTTCTGTCATCCAAAAAATAAAGATATATACTAGTAAATAAGTAAATAAATAATCTACTCATTCTTCCACATCATCACTTTTTTTACTATTTGGAGACATTTGTTGGGACTTAATCTTTTCCTCTCCAAATAAACATCTCCAGTTCCTTCCTAGAACTCCGAGGAACCAACCCACTATTGTGAATTTTCTTTCTTTTAATTCACTGAGAAAGATGGGTTGTGTAAAAGGGTTGGATTATAGATTTGAAGGAGGCAGTCTCCCAGAAGCTAGAGCCATGAGTCCCTGAACTTCTGAGTATGTACTATGCTACCTGAGGGTGAGGCGGGGGGGGGGGGGGGGTGTAGGAGGGAGGGGTTCTGTCCTGACTGCAGCCAAGACCACATGGCCACTTTCCAAACTTCCATGCTGTAGGTTCTATGGGACCTGTCATCCTCCCACTGCTTCCATTCCCATTGTGACATTTTCCCAGGAAGAAGCCCTCTCAAGGTCCTGCTGGTAGCCTTTGCCGCTAGCCTCTGTCTATTCTAAATCACAGCCATTACCCTTAAAGCCCATTTCCTCCAGCTCAGTCTCCAGTGCCTCAAGCGAGCAAAAGCAGCTGGTTCCTCATCCTCCACACCATAATCCTCCAAATCCTCGAAAGCCTTCATTAAATCACAATTCCACCAATGTCACCACACCCCTAGGCTTCAGGGAATGCTCAGCTACAAAACAGCCCTTCACCTTCTCAAGGGGATCATAGTCAGATTTCTGAGAAGCAAGACAGAAAATACTAGAGCTCATCATACGTAATAAACATAAATATTGTTCCTGGAAGTTTTCTATTTTATGTACAATAATAATTTTTTAGTTATGCATATAAATATTCTTCATGCACTGAAATGAAATGTTAAGTGTCTTTGCTATTGTGGGTTTTGGTCCAAAGAGTCTACTAAACACAGTTTTGTGCCAGCCGAAGCTGTGGCTGTCCATAGCTAAATCTGAGCCTACAGGCTACGTAAGAGAAAGAGAGGTTCTGAGGGTAGACACCATATCTGTCATATTGACCTCTGCATCCTCGTGCCACCCTCAGTATCTGCATAAAGTGGGGTCTAATTAACATCCGCTAAATGAATGAAAACCACTCACAAGCTGGGTGACTTCTGGGACTCGTCTCCTCATTTAGAAAATGAGTTTTTCAGCACTTCTTGATGAACTTGGAGTCCCCTCAGACTCTACCCTAAGAACCCATGACCACCTCTGGGTTCTGGAGAATGCTTCTGCAATGGCAGGGATTGGCTCTGGTAACTTTTCTCTTCCCCCAAATTCACACTCTACAAACCACCACCTCTGGGTAGGAAGTAGTGAGGATAAGCTGGTACTGAAAATGGGTGAAGAAGAAAAAAAAAAAATAAAGTAAATCCTGCCCAGTGTATGTCAGGCTGTGGTTTGTACTAGATTAATGAAAGCCCCACATGGCATAATTGTGTTTACAGTGGGCTTATAGGAGTTTTCCCTCAAGGTAGGGAAAGGGGATCAGGTTAAACAAATTATTTAGGTTTTCTGACCTGAACTGGCAACAGTGATGGGGAGCAGTAGCTGAGGAATCGCTTTCCCAATTCCAGCCCAGATTATGCTCACCTGGAGTTCCTTTGCAGCCAGATGCTGGTCTTCCATCGGGGAGCTGGAAGGCGACTCCTGAGCGCTATCTGAGAACATCTGAAGCCTCCAAGTGCTTCCTGTGGGCAGAATGCACTTTGTAAAACTGCGTGGGAGCGACTTCCAGCTACAAGGCAGCAAGTGTTGGTATTACAGGAATTAAAGGTCCTGCTTTTTGGATGGAAAAACTGCAGCAAGTGAACACATTTGATTGGCCAGAACTAGAATCCTGCCATCTTTATTGCTATCAACCACTTCTTTTCCTAAAACAGAAACACTCCATGGAGTTACATGCAGCCCACATCTACAGTAGGATAACATCCTGTTGTTCTGTCTCATAGAAAACGTAAGTCCTACCTGTTGAGCCCACACAACACCAGCAAACTAGTCTGAATGAACATTTTACTGAATGAATTCAACGAACGACCTGTTGCACTGGCATATGTGACTTTTTTTGGGTCTAAAAGCAAATTAATTTTAACTGCAGCTTGGGGAGTGTGGATATAATTTTGCTTAGTTTTTATGGATGATTTTATTTTCAGTCAATCCATAGCCATTGCCAGTTTCTCTTTAGCCTTGGAAGATATTTTTAGGTATGAGACTGTACTAACAGGATGTATGTAATTTATTGGCCGAACTTTTCTGTCAACCCGTCAGTCATGTTTTATTCCAAATTACAGGGCCCAGCCCAGGTCTGGGATGCATCCACATTAAATGATTGTGGATCATTTATTTCAGAAATGATCGGTTGGAGAAAATGTGCTTTGCACAAGAGAAATGAAATCCCACAGCACATCAAGTTTCCTGTTTCCTTGAGATCCTCATTTTTCCATTTAGCCCTTATTTTAACTTTTCCTCCCTCTTACTTAAAGGTCTTGGAAGGATCCAAAAACAGACCATGAAAGACCCAACCATCCACTCCCTGGCCTCGGGTTAAATAAGACCACACTCCTGGAGGGAACGAAGGAAATCATCTCAATCACGACGGACAGTTGGCATCACCCTTCGGAGGTCAGCAAGGTCATGAAAGGAGGGGTGATGGCCCACATTTTGCAGACTCACCTGGTTAGGTGACTTGGCCAAGGTCCCACAGAAAGGAAAAGGGGTGCCCAAACACAAACAGGTGCTCTCATGCTGTATTCTCTCATGCTGTATTCTCTTCCTAGAAACGATTCCCACTGTTGGGGAGTCTCCTCATGGTTCACATTATCCAACACTGCACCTGTACCAATATGCCAAGTTCAGTCAGAAAAGCACAACCTATGAGTGACATGGAAGGCGGGCCATGACCTGTAGGTAGGCCTCACAGTCATGGACATGGGCTATGTGGCTTCTATGAATCTTTTGCCTGATGTCTGGGTGGGTGGGCAGTTGGGAGAGGAAGAAGTGAAGTGGGAGATGCCAAAACAAACAGGAAGGGCAGAGTGCAGCTCTCACCACTTCCAATGGTGATGTTGGGGGTGCCCTTCCCCTTGGAGCTGTGCTCATACCTGGCCCAGGAATTGGAGAAGCTGAGGGCCAGGCCAGGAGATAAGCTCCAAGAGTGCCTGCCCATACTTTTTTGGACAAAACTGGTAGCAAAACAATTACACATACTTGAGTTTGTGACAATTCTCAGGTAATTTTTATAAGTATTTATATTGTTTTATTTATTTACTAGAGGCCCGGTGCATGAAATTCATGTACGGGTAGGGTCCCTAGGCCTGGGTGGTGATCAGGGATGATTGGGCCTTCCGGCTGCTGGCCAGGGCCTTCCTTTGTTCTGCACCGCCCCCTGGTGGTCAGCGCACATCATAGCAAGCGATTGAACTCGCAGTCTTGGGTCAAACTTCTGAGGGGACAATTTGCATATTAGGCTTTTAAATATATAGATGTTTTTAAAGGAGATATAGTTTACATATTGTGAATCTTAGGTGTAACTATGATTAGATAAATACATAAATCTATGTACACATGCCCCTATAAAGATGTAGCATACTTCCAATATTCCAGAAAGCTTCCTCCCAGTCAACACCCTACCCCATCACCACCACCAGAAGTAGCCACTGTTCTGATTTCTTTGGCAATAGATTTGCTTTGCCTATAGAAGAACTCTATGCAAATGAAATCATACAGTATTTACCCTTTTGTGATATGTATTCTTTTACTTAACATAATATTTGTAAGATTGCCCATGCTGTTACATGTGTCAGTAGATCATTCCTTTTCATGCTGAGTAGTATTCTAGTGAATATTTCTGTACAAGGTATTTGGTGAAGGGGATGTGATTTCATTTGGGTAAATACTTAAGTGTAGAATGATTGAGTCATAAGGTAGAGGTATGTCCAATTTCATTAGAAACTTCCAAACTATCTTTCAGAGTGAGATGTTATGGGTTGAGTTGTATCCCTCCAAAATTCACATGTCAAAGTCTTGATCCCCAGTACCTCAGAATGTAACTGTGTTTGGAGATAGCATTTTTAAACAGGTAATTAAGTTAAAATGAAGTCATTAGAATGGGCTCTAATCCAATATGATTGCAGTCTTCATAAGAAGAGTAGATAAGGATGCAGAAACACATGGAAGGAAGACCATGTGAAGACATGAGGAGAAGACAGCCATCTACAAACCAAGGAGAGAGGCCTCAGAACAAGCCAACTCTGTCAGCACCTTGAGATCTTAGACTTCTAGCCTCCAAAATTGTGAGAAAACAAAAAGTCCATTGTTTCAGGGATCGCCAACCTTTCGGACCTCATGGACCACCAGTGATCCGTGGACCACCAGTTGGCGATCGCTGGTTTAAGTCACCTATTTGTCAGTACTTCGTTATGGTAGCCCTAGCCAGCCAACTAAAAAATGTTAATTCCATTTTTATACTCCCTTTTTATATGTCTGTGAGTTCTGTTTGCTCCACATCCTCGCCAACACTCAATGTTGACAGTATTTTTATTTTTAGCCATTTCAGTGGGTGAATAGTACATATTATTGTAATTTTCATTTGCATTTCTGAGTGATTTTCAGCACAATTTTGTGTGCTCATTGGCCATTCATTTACCTCCTTTTGAGAAGTGCCTGTTCAAGTTTTGTCTTTTTATTTATTGAGTTGTAGAAGTTTTCTACATATTCTGCACACAAGTAATAAACAAGTAATAGATTGCAAACATTTTCTCCCAACCTAAGACTTGTTAATTGCCTTCGCAGTAAGCTTTTAAAGAACAGAAAATTTTAATTTTAATAAATTATGTATCATTTTAATAACTATTAATTTCTGTGTATGCTCTAAGAAATCTATCCATAGTCCAAAGACCTTTTAGAAACTATATCTTCATGTTGTCATGATCCATTTTAAATGAATTTATGTGTATGATGTGAGGTATAGAATATGGTTAATTTTTTCATATATATCCTAGCACAATTTGTTGAAAAGGCAATTTTCATTGAAATTAATAAACGTACTTGGGTGAGGATTAACAACAGTAACAAAAATCCCTATATCCAGACATTAGATTTCTCACTTTAAGCTATGGTTTTCTTTTCCATTCTGTATTGTAGTTTTTAAACTGTTTTTTAATTGAAAGCTATACCCTGAAAATTTTTTGCAAAACAAAAACTAAGTGGTAGAAAGTTTTGGAATGAACCATTTAAAGTAACACCTGAGTGTTTTTTATTCCCAGGGTCTAGGTTCTGCATGCATATTCCCAGCATGAGTTGCTATCCTATAGCTTCTGTTCCTAAATTTCCATATTTCTTTGTAGCTAAAATAATCAGCTTACTTAATTGAAATAAATTATCTTCTTATTTACTAGAACTCCTTCATTGGGTGTCTATACCATTTGATCAATTATAAAAATCTGAAAAGAACAGGTCTTTTGTCAACTTTTTTCACTTAGCTGCATGGTGTGAAAAACTTTTCATGTCAACAGACATATCTATAATAATAAAAGCATAATATGCTAATTAGACTGGACAGCCGAATGACCTTCTGGATGAAGCCAGGGCTGCAAGGGCCGAGGGCAGCCATGGGGAGTGGGCCTAAGCCAGCAGTCAGACATCCCCTGAGGGATCCCAGACTATGAGAGGGAGCAGGCCGGGCTGAGGGACCCCCCGCCACAAGTGCACGAATCTTGTGCACTGGGCCTCAAGTATCTGAACAATTTTAAATGGCTACATACTCTTCTATTGAGAGTTAAAGCATAAAATCTGAGTCTTCTATAATTTGACTTTTAAGTTTCAAGGCATTGCTGTTCTCCCACTTGACTGAACAGCCTATGTCTTGACCAGTGTAGGAGCAGCACTGGGTGGTACCCATCCACTCTGCTGACTTTGACAGAGGCCACACTTCTAAAAGCCAGATCTTAAAGCTTGGATACTAGTTATTCCTAACAAGGATGATTGGATTACTCTTTCTAAAACCATAGGCTTGAGACATTCCTTACTAAAGTGTGTTGTTCCCTAACATTAATTTTATTTTAAAAAAAATTTTTTAGAACTGGTATTCACACAGCCCTGGCTAATGAACTCAGGTAAGTGTGGTTTGGGGTAGGTCTGTTGTGTTTCTCCCTCAGCTTGTTTTCCCCCGATTTTTACTAAGCCTTTGAACGGGATGGACTTTAAAGGCTCACAGTGTCTGATTAGCCACATTAATTATTCCAGATCAATTGACATTCCATGACTTCAGGTCATTTAGGAGGCACAGTGACAGGCAGAGGACTGTGCTCTACAAGAAAGACAGAATGGCCCTGGGTGGGTGGCCCTGTTGGTTGGAGCGTTTGTCATCCCATACTCCAAAAGGTGGGTTCAATTCCCCATCATGGCACTTATCTAGGTTGTGGGTTTGGTCCCGAGTTAGGGCTCAACCATTCGATGTTTCTCTCTCACTTTGGTCTCTCTCTCTCTCTCTCTTTCTCTTTCTCTCTCTAAAATCAATAGACTTATCCTTGGGTAAGAATTTTTTTAAAAGGACAGAATGAAGAACTAAGAAATTTCTGGCGGTGTCAGTACAAGTCACTATACCGCTCTGAGTATAATGCAAGGGTCAGGCTAGATATGCTCTTGTATTCCCCTAAATTCTAAGATTCTGTGCCCCAGTTAACTGTGGGAGAATTCAAACTTTTCCCGTAAAAGACTTAGTCACTTATTAAGTTAATTTGGGAATTCTTACTTTTGTTGGACATAACATTTTGGGGAGAAAAAAAGTAATTCCTTTATTTATGACTTTTAAGGTGCTATCCAGTGAGAAATTAATTCTACTTATGCTTGGACTTAGGTGCTCATAAAAAAAAAGTTCTCAGCATGGGGGCTCTGTGAATCAGCACAGCCCTGCTGTCTTGAATTTTTAAATTCAACTGAGTTTAACAGCAAGTGTTTAGTTCAACACATTGACTGAAATTCACCAGTCCAAGCCACTGTAGACTGAAGATATTGTTGAAGATAAAGGAAATGATTTTTTTTTGCCCTTTTTCATTCAGATAACTGGCTGAATTTATCTCCCTTCCTTGAGTTTGAGAGCTCTCTAGCTCTTCACTATTCTCATTCCTGGTTGCCTAGGGCACATGTGTGCATTCGTGATGTGTACGAAAAGGCCTATAGAAAATTTCAGTTGATTGAAGATCCTACAGGACATTAGACAAGGAAGTGGAAGTCAGACCTCAGAGAATTAAAGATCTTTCAAAATGTTCCTTATTATTTCAATAGCAACAGCAATTTTAATGCAGAGAATAATATTATTTTGATTTGCATTTCCCTAATGATATCTACATGTGGGTTTATTTCTGGGTTCTCTGTTACATTGATCTATGTGTCTATTTTTATGCCAATACCATACTGTTTTGCTTAGTAAAACAAAATATAGTTTGAATAGTCGAGTCGTTTGGTTATTTGGGGCTTTTTATGGCTCCATACAAATTTTAAGATTGTTTTTTCTATTTCAATTTAAAAAAATGTCATTGGATATTTGCTAGGGATTGCATCAAAAGAATGGACATTTCAAGACTATTCCTGCCTCTGATTCATAAACATAAAATACCTTTCCATGTATTAGTCTTCTTCAATTTTTTTCATCAATGCCTTATAGCTTACAGTGTACAGGTGTTTCACCTCCTTGGTTAAATTAATTCCTAAGTATTTTGTTATTTTGATGCTATTGTGAATGATATTGTTACCTCATTGTTAGTGTACAGATTTTTTATATTGATTTTGTATCCTGCAACTTTATTGAATTCATTAATTAGTTCCAACAGGTTTTTTTTGTTTTTTTTTTGGTGGAGTCTTTAAAATTATTTATATATAATATCATGTCATCTGAAAATTGAAACAATTTTACCTCTCCCATTCAGATTTAGATGCCTTTATTTATTTTTCTTGCATAATTGCTCTGGCTATGACTTTTAGTACTATGTTAAATAAAAGTGGCAAGAGTGGACACCTTTGTTTTGTCCCTGACCTTAGAGGACAAGCTTTCAGTTTTTCACCATTGAGTATGATGTTTTTTTTAATGATTTTCTGCATCTATTAAGATGATTATAAGCTTTTATCTTTTATTTTGTTAAATGCTAATGTGGATGTTGAACCATCCATGTATCCCAGGAATGAATCCCATTCGCTGATGATATGTGATCCCTTTAATGCATTGTGGAATTTAGTTGCTAATATTTTTTGAGAATTTTTGCATCTATGTCTATCAGGGTTATTGGCTTATAATTTTCTTTTCTTGTAATGTTCTTATCTGATTTTGTTATCAAGGTAATGCTCATAAGTTGTGTTTGAATGTGATCCTTTTGCTTTTACTTTTTGGAAGAATTTGAGAAGTATTCTTTAAATGTAAATCCCTCTAGTCCTGGACTTCTGTTTTTTTATTACTGATTCAATCTCATTATTAGTCATTGGTTTATTCAGATTTTCTATTTCTTCATGATTCAATCCTTTCTCCTAAGTTGTCCAATGTGTTGGTATATAATTGTTCATAGACCATAATCTTTTGTGTATCTACTACAGTTTTTCCCTTTGTGGTTGCCATGAAGCTTACATAAAGTATCTTCCTATCTAATAAAGAGGGAATATGCTAATTGACCCTCACACCTTCACAAAGATGGCGGCGCCCACAGCCAATAAGGAGGGTATATGCTAATTGAATGCCACGCCCTCAAAGATGGCGGTGCCCAGTCCCCTCAGCCCCACCAGGGTGCGCCTGCCTCCAGAGTCCCCCAGTCCCCTCAGCCCTCCAGCTGCCCAGGGCCAGCCCAGGCACAGGCAAGCCTCGGATGGCGGCTGCCCAGCCGCTCAGGGCTGCCTGAGACTCAGGTAACCAGGGCCAGCCAAGGCTTGTGCTGCTGGCAGTGGCAGCAGCAGAGGTGTGATGAGGGCGTCGCCTTCTCCTGATCACCGGGTCGCCTCCCACCCCTGAGGGCTCCTGGACTGTGAGAGGGGGCAGGCCGGGCTGAGGGATCCCCCTCCCCTCGCTCCAGTGCATGAATTTTCATGCACTGGGCCTCTAGTATAATTATAATATCCTATTTCAAGTTGATAACTTTGAAAGCATATGGAACCATTATATTTTTATTGTCTTCCCCCCTGCATTTTAGGTTTTTAATGTTACAACTTACATATTTTTATATTGTGTATCCAAACTATTATAGTTACAGTTATTTTTGTTTTTTTTAACATTTATACTAGAATTGTGACCTATGTACCACTAATACAATAGTAGAGATTCTAACTTTGACTCTTTATTTACCTTTACTAATGAGTTTTATACATTCATATGCTTTTACAGCGTTCTTTCATTTCCGCTTGTGGAATGCTCTTTAGTATTTCTTATAAGGCTAGTCTAAGATTTTGTTTGTTTGGGAAAATTTTTATTTCCCCTTCAGTTCTGAAGGCCAGCTTCGCCAGGTGTATAACTTCCTGAGGACTCCAAAAAGGACAATAGCAGGGTCATCAGACTGGGGATATAGGACGTGACTGACTTCAGTCCCCTTCACAGGAAGACCAAATACCAACTATCTGTAGACAAGACACCATCATGAAAAGCTCACCTGAGAAGGGGCCTTGACTTCATAGATCGCCCGGTTAGACCAACATCATTGTCTGCCTCCCCTGCCTCCACCAGGGCTCATGCACTGAGGAGGAATTAGCCGAGGCTTTTATACAGAGAGTTGGTGGTTAAAATGCATCCAGAACCAGGGCAAGGCTTTCTCCAGATACCTAGTTCCTCCCACCTTCAAGATTAAAGCAATTTAGCGCGCGCGCGCACACACACACACACACACACACACACACACACACACACACAATTAACAAGTTATCAACTTTTCCTACTGTTTGGGGGAGAAAAAAATGTCTCTCTAGTTCACTAGTGTTTTAAACACCAGAAGTTTTCAAGTGCAAATGACACGTTTTTTTATTTACTTGAAGTCTAGAACATACAAGGGAAAGGTAAACAGCATAAAACACCTAAGTAAATGAAAAAAAATTAAACGCACATTCCATCTGCCTCTATAATCACATTGCCGCCGCCACCATCCTCAACCAAAACTGCGCCCAACTAAAATCGAAACGCCACAAAACCTTGAACATGAGTCTGTAAACAGAGCTTTATAAACTTGGTTGAGAAGTATTTCTCTCCTGAGGAAGAAGAAGATCAAAAAATGTTGTGCCAGAAACTTTCTGTGATGGCTACACACTCCATCACAGGGTTCAGGACAACCCTCCTGGGACCTTCAACTTTTAGGTTGTACAGCTGGGGCATGAAGTTGTGTGTTGTGTGCTACTTTGGTATACGTTTGTCTTACTGTTTCTCCACTAAGAACTCCTTTTAAATGTGGTTTGTTATTGTAGCAATTTTGCAGTGAAACTATACTTGAACAGTTCCAAACTGTACAGACTAGATGAAGTTTCTCCTCGCAATGGATTTCTTATGTCCATGTGGAATTTCGTATCTTGCAGTGTCCTGTAAATGAAGTTTAAGTCCCACCCTTTAAAAAACGCGACCAATTCAATTGTAACGCTTTTTAAAAAATCATATCTGCCCTCCATGGTCTCCTAATCTTACTTGAGAGAATAAATATAAAAATCCAGAGATAACCTAATTCTTGTAGGTAATTTTGAAGTCACCCAATTCTCTGTATTAAGCTTTTTTAAACACACACACACATACACACACACACACTAAAATTATAATTCTTTTTAAATGAATTTGGGGCATCTAAGGTTGTGTTTTGTGACGATCAACACAACCATCTTATTTTGGTCAATTTTTTTTTCAACCAGTGAAAAGGCAAAGCAGCCAAACCACTGGTGCAGGTACCTTCAAAACTGAAAGCAATCAGATTTTAAAAAACTTTTTATATCTCCCCATCATGGAACCAGAGCACCAGTTACCAAGAATCTCAGATGAGTAGGGGAATAACTATTAATAAATTGAATTCCTGTCTACACACTGCCAAAACATCTAATAAAGCTGGTTTAAAAAATTCCAACCCAGATGTTTGGCACTGCATAGACCAAACATCCAGATGACTGGCTGAACTTGTGAATAAACTGCTGAATGGACCAGATGTTCCTGCTCCTGAGGGCCCCGGGGCCTCGGGGACCTTGGGGACATCAGGAGAAAGCAAATGTCCCCACTGGACTCTCGCCACCTGCACGCCTTCCCTGGAAACTGAAGTGGGCGTGTAACAGCGGGGTTGAAATTAAAAATGTCCAGGACCGCCTTAGAAAAATTCAGGGACAAGTACAAGGGGGACGTAACGTGATAGTTATCTGAAATCCATGTTTTGGGAAGTCACTGAGTCACATCTATCTTGAGGCCTTGTGGTTGCCGTTCTAAATATTCTCCCCCTCGAGACTTTCTCTTTCAACCCAAGTTCTGGGCTACCCTTCCCCAACCCAGGGTGCAGTGGTTTTTTTTTATGGGCAACAGCTAAAACTGAAATCTAGAACTTTCTGTCTTCCCCACCGCGGCCACTTTGTCCCTTCCTGTTTTATTATATGTTTCCTTCCCTACGCTGTGCAAAGTGGGGAAGGGAGACTAGGATTGAGCCAGGGATTCTGCTAGTGCAGCCCAGGCCACGGGCAGCCCTGGCAGAAACACGCGAGGCCAGAAGGGACAGGACAGGTGGGAGGGACGCAGGCCGGGAAGGGACAGGGACGCTGCTGCCAGGAGGAGGCCTGCGGGGCTGCCAGCAGGCGGGGGCTCGGAGCGGCCTCCGGAGGATATTAACCGACAGGATGGGACAGAACCACAGAACCTGGAGTCCCCTCCGGCGAACTTGTCTAAACGGGGCCGCGCAGTTAACTGAGGGCAGCAGGAAGGGACGCGTCTCCAAAAACACCATGTGATTACCAAGCTCCCGACTGTATTTAGAAAACAGCTTTTGGCTTCCGTCAGAAAGTCCAGATATGCATTTGATCCGTTGTGCAATTTTTGTTTTCCGAGAGGGGTTTGTTTGGTTTCTTTTGGAAAAACGTCATTAAAAGGTTTCCTTCGTGCCTGTGTTTTCTGGAGCCTTCCCTGGGACACGCTGCCGCTCTGGAAAGGAGGAGGCAGGCCGCCATCGCTTTCTTGCCTCCCTCCAGAGAGACTTGGTCAAACAACCTCCAACTGCCCCTGGAGGAGGTCGCTGCGTCTCTCATCAGGATGCAATCAATAGAACAAGTGAAGTGATGTGGGCGAGAAAATAGAAGAAAGAACCCTTCTCAGGTCCTGCCCGGAGCCAGCCCAACTCCGCTGGGCTGAAGAAAATCACAGCAGCCAACTTGAAAGAACCCCAGCCATCCTCCCACCCCCTCCCAAAACACGCGGGGCACACCCCGATCTCACTAACACCAAAAGATGGCAGAGACAGACAGGCACTTTTAAATACAAAAATAAAAAGTATTATTTTCCTCTCTCTGCATTAAAATAAAAAAAAGCTTCTCCTATTTCTAACCACCCCCTACCGCTGCCTGGCTTTCCCCTCCCCTCGTCCCCTCGCCCCCTCGCCCCCTCCTCTCTCAGGGATTGGCTTTATTTAAAAAACTATATTTCTGCCCAGGCATTCAAAAATGCTGAGTGCCTCAAGCAAAGTAGTAGAATAAGCATGTTTCTTACTGCTTCTTGGCAACTCTGCGGCCCGAGACCTGCTTCCAATTAGAGATCATGTGGCTTCAGTTTAGTATTATCATGAAAATGAAATTACCACTTTAGAAAAGTCAAGTTATTTTGGAAGTGAAAACTGCAGGTCAGAGCCCACCAAAATTCCAGAAAAAAATTTTGCTCAAGGAACATCTTGTCGAAGGGTCACAATGGCCCGGCTGATGAACGCCCAGGGGCTGTGACATGGGCCACCCCTCCTCCGGCAGGGCTCCCAGGGCCTTGCTGTGAAGGTCAAGCTCATCGTCCTTCAAGAAAAGGCATCTCTGGGATGGTACTCTGCTTGCAGAGAAAACCAACGGCTTCTCTCATCCTCCCGTGTGCTTGAACCCTACTGATCTCCACCACTCACCTGGCTGGGACATACTCTCCCTTTGCTGGCTTGTGCTCCACTAAGATCCCTATCGCCCCTCCCCAACAAGATTGTAAATTCCTGAGAACAAGGGCCGTGTCTTTACGTTTGTGTAGCTTCCTAAATTCTTAGGACAGGAAGGGACCTAGTCCAATTGTTTCATGTAAAAGATAAGGCCTGTTAGCTAGTTTTAGGCAGACACCCTGGGAGGACCGAGGCCTCTGAGCACACCAAGGCCAGGCTTGAAGCCACAGAGTGTTGCAGATCAGACCTGGGAAACCTTGTTCCCTGCACCGTGGGTCAGACGATTGAGCTTCAGAAGGACTGGGTTCAGATCCTGGGGCTGTCACTAGCTAGCTCTCTGAATCAGGGCAAATGGCTTTAGCGATTTAAGCCTTTTGTGTATTCGTCTGAAAAGCTGGGAAAATATAAGTGTGCATCTCAGGGTTTTGCTGTGGGTTAAGTAAGATAATGTATGTAAAGTATTTAGTCTGTAAAGTGAGTAAGCACTAAATAAATGGATATTGTTTCATCATCATTATTATTTGGCATGTGTTTGATGGAACGCAAACAAAGGCTTTCTTTTATAGAAAGCTCCACAGCCTGTCATATGAAAACACGGGTTTATTGGGAGGAAATGGCCTGTATCAGCTTTCTGGAACCATCTCTGTTATTATGAAATTCCAGGAACTAGAATAAAATAACAAGAGGGCGAGTGGGTTCTTCACAAAGCCACTTGAACCAACCAGCCAGTAGATCAACAATGCACTGAGCACACTTTGTGCGTCAGGCGCTGGGCCTGGTGCTGTGGGAAAGCCGGGAAATGCTGAACCTGAGCTCTGTCTTCAATCTCTAATCTCGGTGGAGATGTAGAACTCATGGGAAGGAAACTAAAAGGTCAGCTGTGCGTAATGTGTCTCAAAGGGTCTATGGAACACAAGTGCTACCGAAGGTCAGAAGACACAGCGGTGGCTTCCAGGTGGTGTGGGCAGGAAAAGGCCACAGAAAAGGTAGAACGTAAGGTTGGTCTGGAAGGACTGGAAAGACTCACGAGGTGCAGATGAGGAAGCAGCGCTCCTCATGACAAGGGAAGAGTCTGTGCAAAGGCCCAGATGTAGGAAGTCCAAGGTGTGCTTACGGGCAGCGAGTCCAGACTGGCTAACGTTCAAGGTACAGCTGTAGGCTCAGGGAACATCAGATTAGAAAAGTTGCTTGAGAGTGTGCTGCGAAGGGTTTTGAGTGCTTGGCTTGTGACGCGTCTTAGGATGGTCGCAGAATAGGGTGCACCTTTCCATGGCACCGTGTACCGCCTGAGCAGCGGTGCTCAGCAGCTCGGCTCACTCTCTGGACTTCACCCCGCAGGTTGAGGACAATGCACTCCACTTGGAAGAGCTTTTGGCAGCAGTCGTCAATTCAGTAAGATAACTGAGCACCCAGTTGGGTGTTTTAAAGCCCTGGCTCTTAGCACCTTCAGAGTTTAAGGAATGTTGGTTCAAGTTAACAGTTTTTCTAAGCTGACTGGGGGTGGGGGGGGGGGGAGAGGGAAATCTCAGACTAAAATAGTTGCCTAAACTTTACTGCAGGCTGTTCTAAAATTCTCTTTAATAACATGATGTCTGCAGGAGTTTATGGAAGGAGGGGCAGGCTAGGAGGCTGGGGAGAGGGCAGGAAATGAAGGAGCAGGTAGAAGATTCAGTCCCAGGCCCTTCATGTTCCCTTTCACTGCCTTTGAGAACAATTGTTCTGTGACTTAAGTCAAAAATAGAGACAAATCTATGATTGTGCCAAGAAAAACTCTCCTGGCTGTGGCACAACATTGAGTCTAAGAGGAGGTGGGGCAGGAGGGAGTGGATTACAAGAGAAAACAGTGCTGTGTGGTCCCCTCACAGACGTTGGCAATTGTTGGGTGAGTTTGGGTATCACAGGCTACTTCCCATGCCACTCAGCCCTGAGCCTTGAACCTCTGTCTCAGGCAGACGAACCCGCAGCACCCCGAGGCTCCCAGCCTCCCCTGCTCTGGGCTCCACGTGTCATAGCTCCTACCGTATGTCAGGGAAGACAGAAACTCAAAGGAGACCAGACACGTTCCGCAGGCTGCAAAGGTGTGGAGCAGATGCTGGGGGTGGGGAGGCCAGAGAGATGGAAACAGATGCTTGGGAGTTTCTGCCATCAACACCTACTTGTAGATTCAAGTTTGAGCCGTCGTTTGCAAATGCCTGTGTAAAATAATCCATCTCCCATGACCTCAGCGGAACATGACTTGGCTGGCGGGACGGAGCATCCTGAGGAGCAGAGCAGCTTGCCCAGTTCTTCTCGGGGAACAGAAAGATCCAAGGTGGGCCCCCCTGCTCTGAGGCGGGAGGACGTGGGGCGCTCAGGTGTCCCATGGCCCCACCCGGAGGAGCCTCTTCAAACCCGCGGTTGACCAGAGGACACAGGAGCCGTGGGAGGGAGAGCGGGGACGGAGGTGGCTCTTCCACACACTTTCCCAGCCCCTTAGAGGGCACCAGGGAGGAGCGTCCCCGTCCCCCCTCCCACCTGCCACACTGAGACACCCTCAGAAGAGCCAGCTGTTCCCTAGGAGGGCACAGCCCCAGGCAAAGCCCGGTGACCCCACAGCTCACTCCACACCCTGAGCCACCAGGCCCCGGGCAGACTCCCATGGATGTGCCTGGTGTCTCAGGAGGCCCAGCCAGGAAACCAGAACAGCAGAGAGATCGCTAACAGGCAGCCCAGTGTCCTTGGACTGCAGATGCGGGGAAAGGTGCAAACACAAACCATGGCAGCTACCAGAGCGGGTTTCTGGGTCCCCAGGTGGCAGCCAGGATGAGCTGCATTTAAGCATGTCCTCTCATCTGTGTAAGTTCTGCTCAGGCCGTTTCAGTCCGGGCCTCATGTGGGATGTGAGCACCGCAAGGGCACCTGGGATGCCGCAATTCAGCCAGGACAGGAGGACCTGGGCCCCTGCCTGAGGTCCACAGGCTCCTATGACATGCAGGACATCCCGACCCCTCTATCCTTACCCCTTCCCATCTGCTGCCTCTCTGTCTCTCTCTCTGTCTCTGTCTCTCTCTCTCTCTCTCTCTCTCTCTCTCTCTCTCTCTCTCTTTCACAGAAAATGCCTGTGTATGCACACATGTATACATATGCAATGCTATATGATCTACAAAAAATAACATAATATAATAGGATACAATATAATATGCCCTGTGAACCAGCACAGAGGGGGAGACCCCAAAACTGACTTTCTGGGTCAAGTTTTTCTAAGCTGACTGGGGCATACTTTTCAAAGGGCACTTGGAAAGCCAGCTCAGGAGGGTCCCTTGGAGGCCTCTGCTCCTGCAGTATAATACACCATGGCTATATCCTACCCCTATTTATGCAGGAAGCACCAGTGTTCGAATATTCTTTGCAGGTGGATTCTTCTACTCAGAAATCCAGACACTTCCATGACTGTCACGTGTACAGGCCATCAGGGACAGGCTTGTTAGGTCTGCAAACGGTTGGTCTCAGATCATGACATGCATCTAGTGGAGGCGGCTCACACCTGAAGCTGGTGGCAGAGTCAGAGCTCTAAGTGGCCTAGGCCCATCTGCCTCCCTTCCTTGACCCCCTCCTCGCCATCTCACCTCTCCTTCGGGCTCAGAGTGTTCTCAGAATGAGCGCTTTCTCCCCACCTCCCAGCTCCACCCGCATCTCTGGGTGGATGCCAGCAGGAGCACACCTCACTCTGAGAGTTGCTAATGCCTCACTCTCCTGGTCTTGTTCTATCACTGAAATTTAGAAATTCTGATGAAAGTACTTAAATATCTCTCGGTATTCAAACCAACTGGTCAGGCTACAAAATTTAAATTTGTGGGTCACCTGAGCTATCGCTATCATCTCCTGCTACTACTGTCCGTGTCAAATTCCCTCAAGTGGTCTAGTGTTCATTCATTTGTTAGCAAATGTTTATGGAGCATGTGCTATGCCAGGCCCTGTTTGTTCTAGGGCTTGGGAGTAAGGCAGTAGCAAAACTGCCAAAGTCCCTGCCCTCATGGCGCTCACATTCAGATCGGGCAAAAGACAGTAAATGCTTTGAAATATGGCTGAGGAGATAAGTGCCAAAGAGAAAAATGGAACTGGTCCAGAGGATGGAGGGGGAGCTGGCCAAGGGAGTTGGGTAGCACTGCAGATGGCAAGGGGATGGTCAGAAAACCCCCCCTTAAGGGAGGCCCCTGGTAGAGACTGAGGTGTAATGAGAGGCATACATGTGGACATCTCATCTACAAAACAAAACAAAAACTGCCCCAGCTGGTTTTGCTCAGTGGTTAGACCGTCAGCTTGTGTACTGAAGAGACTCAGGTTTGACTCTGGTCAAAGGCATGTAGTGAGGTGGCAGGCTCCATCCCCAGCCCCTGTTGGGGTGCCTGTGGGAGGCAACCAATTGATGGGTCTCTCTCACACTGATGTTTCTCTCTGTCTCTCCCCCTCCCTTCCATTCTCTCTCTAAACAAACAAACAAAATCAATGGAAAAAATATCCTCAGGTGAGGATTACCAAAAAAATACCAAAACAAAACAAAAACAAAAACCTCTCCATTCTCCATGGCAATGAAAGGTAGTAATCAAATGGAAGGTAGTGATCAAAATTAAAGTCCTTTGCAGTATTACAGCACGTAACCTTTTATCGCATGCTTTCTACTACCCCTTTCCTTCATTTCTCACGATGCTATGAAGTACTATTTGTACTTAAGAATGCTGAAATAGAGTCTCGGAGTGGGAAGGGGACTTTCCCAAGGTCAACCAGAGAAAACCCAGTGGCAGGGCTGGATCAGAACCCACCGATTCTAATTCCCAGCCAAATGATTGCTAGAATAAATCATGTTGGATAATCCTGATCTCAGCCTCTGGTGCTTCAGACTTCAATCAGAGATCCAAGCCTCAGGGCTTAAAGTCGGCTCAGATACACATCACTGTGTGCAGGCCCATTTCCTTCCAGCTTGACCTGTCCTAAACCATTGCCACATGGCTACAAATAGGCAAATGAGTTACCAAAGGTCTCCCACTCTGAGACATATAGGAGCTGACTATATTAAGTTAAAAACCAACAAAAATGAGACAAAGAAGAGAGTGTGTCCACTATGTTTATTATATTTGCTCGAACAAACTACTATATATGTATATATGCATTGCTCCATTGTGTCAATGTTAATAAATACATTTCTTCTGGACTTTGAACACATGAGTCCTCACTTTCCCCATATATAATGGACTATAAGGTGGAAAATCACCAGTCTTCTGATTTTGGACAAATCTCTTTTCCTCTCTGGCCTCAGTTTCCTCTTTTGTAAAATTTTGAATTAGATGGTCTCTACGTTTCTTTCCCCTTCTGGCATTCTACAATTCTATATCAATATGCATTTTTTAAAAATAATAAACATAAGTAAGCCCTTCGGTGCTGTGCCACGTCGTATCTGGCTAGAGACGTTCAGCAACACCTTATTACCTTCCTGTCTCATTTTCCAACCAAGAGGCTCTTTCTAAGCTAAAACCTCCCCCAGCTTTCCTGGGATGAGGCCCAGAGTATGGAGGTCCATAGTATGTTCATTTTTTCTAAATTTGTGTCAATTGCTGACTGATCAACTGAGGCAGGGGAAAGCCTTTGAAGATGAGTATGGGAATCAAAAGGAAGAATAGGAGAGGGTCAGAAAACAAGAAAAGGAGGAGAAAGAAGAAAGAAGGTGAAGAAGGGAAGGCAAAGAAGTGGTGGGTGGTGGGTGGTGGGTGGTGGGTGGTGGGAGATGGAGCGGTGGGGGCAGGGACAGGAAATGTCCTCAGAAAGTATTTCCAGAGCTCTGTGGTGTGTTTCTTGTGGAAGGCATACGGGCTTCATTAATGAGAAAATGTGTGTGTGTGTGTGTGTGTATCCTGAAACACGTATTAATCATGCTGGTGACGAGCAGATGAAATCAATGATTCCTGAAACTTCCTCTGGAATCAACTGGAGAGACCACGTACGTGATGTTTCCTCAAACTGGCACCGACGTGTTCATCCTTCACAGGCGGGGTCCAGGCCGCCTTCCTCTGTGCTTACCCCTCACTCCGGGATGCACTCCCCAATTCTCTTTCCTCAGCCAACCCATCACTGGTTTCCCCTCCTCTCCAGGATGGGGGAGATTTGTGTCATCTCCCTAGCCAGCTTCAGCCAGGGAGAGCATTTACTCCTCAGCATTCACACTTTTTCTATGTGCTTTGTGCTCTTCATTTCCTCTTTTTTCTCTCCGGCTCTTTATTTCACTGAGGTCTTTCCTTTTATTTTCACCTTTACCTTCAAACCGTATCTTACAGAAATAATCTTCAAACTGGGTGTATGTATCCCTATGGGGCCCAAAGACTTCCCAGGGGGTATATAGGAGAGAATAATTTAAGAGAATATTTTAGACCTTCTTCATCCATAGATGCTTTGTAAACCAGCACCGCCACCTGTGTGTCTGCTCCTTACGTCCCCCTCATGGCCACCATTTTCTTACTTTACAAAATATGGTGTGTTTCTTGTCGCTCCACATCTTGCTTTGGGGCATTTTCTTGATGATTAAAAGCTCCTAGGAAACCAAACAAGGGGAAAGTTCAGTAATGCATTGCCCTGAGAGAAGCTCCTTGACAGCAAAGCAAGGTGGACTTTAACAAGAATCATTAAAGGGGTAGAACCTTATTTCTTCCAGAAAACCAGTTAATGATGGGTATGCAGACAAAGGCTTGTTTGTTTTGCTCTATTTTGTCTTATTAACTTAGAATAATCAATAAGTGGATGTGACTGGAGAGAAGGAATGGATGAAAGTCTTCCCTCAGCAGTGATCAGCAAGGTTTTCTCTGAGGAGTGATTCTGAGGTGCATCTTGAAGGATGAGTAGGAGTTGGATGAGCAAAAAAGGTATTTAATGACTGGCAGAAAATTTCATGGTGAGAAAAATGTAAGTTGGTTTGGAGAGAAAGCCTGGAACTATTGGAAGGGACTTTAGGAGAAAAGATAGAACTGAGACATTGGAAGGACTTTGACCTTCCCTCTGCTTCCCCCACCGCCCCCCCCCCCTTTTTTTTTTTTTTTTGCCTGTAGGGCCAGCTACATCTTGTAATTTGATAAAGGGCTACCAAATAAGGTTTCATGGAAGAGGTGAGACATGACCTGATTTCTGAAGAAGGGCCGGACTTAGATAAGGAGCAGAGAGAACCTAGCTATGGGGAGCAGCAGATTGCCAGAGGTATGGCAATAGAGGCGTGGCATTGTTCAAGGGACATCGAGAAGACCTGTCTGTTAGAGACAAGGGTTAGGGAATATTAAGAAATACAGGGAGAAAAGAATAAGAAATTTGGTTTAGGCCAATATTTTACTCCAAATGATTTCAGATCAATCAATATTCTTGTGAGCTCCTATGTTCTTAGCCCATCCATGACCATGTTACTCTCTATTTATCACCCACTAATAGTTTCCTCTTATATTTTAGATAAAATCAATACTCCTTCCCATCATCTACAAGGCACCACCTGATCTGGCCTCTACATATCTTCCTGGCCTCAGCTCCTACCTCCACGACACATAGCACTCGGAGCTTATTTCCTCAGAACATCCACCTCCTTCTGTCCTCGGATCCTTTACACAGCCTGGCTTGGTGGGTAGAGGAGGGTGAAGACACATTCTAGGCAGGATTTCCTCAACTTGCCTCGCTTCCATTTGGGGTCCTTCTTTGTCACAGCTCTCAGGGCACCTGCTTGCTCCACATCCTTTATCACATCATGTTATTACAAGCCTGGGAAAGGAGTTGGTGTGTATCTGTGCATCTAACTAGAATACAGAAGACCTTGTCTGTGTTGTTCCCCAGGCCCAGGGTCATGTCCGGCGCAGAGCCATCCGCAGTAACTATTGGCCCAGTGAGGAGGTGGATCCACTCAACACAAACGATGAGGACTGAAGCTCGAACGTGGTGCTTCTACAACTCAGCCTGGACTGAGTTCTGTCCCGGAGTATGAGATTAAAGCCATGTCTCTCTGGCTTTCCACTCACCCACCTGGGACACAGGGGCCAACAGAGGTAAGCACACCCGCTAACTAACTATGAGTCAATACTTTCACAGCCATCCCTCAAAACAAGGAAATAACAACGGGAAGGGAAGCAGGCCTGGCCTGGCATCCCTGCACTCCATAGCTCAATGGCTGCTTAATGCTTTTATTGGCAAGTCCCCACAACAAACGCAAGTTTTGTTTTGTTTTTAATCATCATTAATGGGTAAGAAACCTAGAAATTTCAATGTGCCTAAGGTCACATGACAAATTAACAATGGAGCTAAGGGTTCAAACTCAAAACCACTGAATAGTCAACATATTTATTGAAGGGGCATTGTTCAAACGTGAGCTCTTTGGTTTCATCTGGTGATTTCATTCCAATTGAATGTGGACTTAGAGAAACCCCAGTCTGACAGAGGGCTTAAAACTCAGCATGTAAGAGGATTTAGGACTTGCTGGGTTGATGCCCAACACAGTGCTGAGGGCAGACAGTGCGTTCAGAGATAATGAATGCCTAAGAAGGGTAACCTTTTTATGAGAGGGGAAGGGGAAGGAGAGAGAGCTGGTAGGACTCAGGCTGGGACACTGGGAGCCCCAGGAGGCCCCTGTGTTGGGAGAAGTGGGTCAGTCTTTAGTAATTTTAGAAACTCAGAAGGGTTTTTAAAATGGGGTCAGTTGCTTAGAGTGTTGTCCTGTACACCAAAAGGAGGTTGTGGGTTTGATTCCTAGTCAGAACACATATCTAGGTGGTGGGTCCAATCCCCAGTCATGGTGCCTATGAGAGGCAGCCGATTGATGTTTCTCTCTCTCTCTCTCTCTCTCTCTCTCTCTCTCTCTCTCTCTCTCTCAAAACAATAAAAACATATTCTTGGGTGAGGATTAAAAAGGAAAAAATGGGTCACTAAAAAAATGTGTCGTTTGAGCTTTGGCTCTTCCTATGTTGATGACCTCAGAAAAGTGACTTGATGTAGCTAAATTAGTGCCCTAGCTGGTGGTGCTCCATGGTTAGAGCATTGGCCTGCTCACCTTAGGGTCTCAGGTTTGATTCCCAATCAAGGGCATGTACCTGGGTTGCAGATTCAATCCCAGTGAGGGAGGCAACCAGCCTCTCTCTCTCTCTTTCTCTCTCTTTCCCTTCTACGCTCTTCCCCCTTTCTATTCTCTCTCCCCCTCTGTCCCTTCAACTCTCTCTGAAAAATCAATGGAAAAAAATATCCTTGGGTGAGGATAGACCCCCCAAAATTAGTACCTACTTCATGGGATTGTTACACAAATTAAATTGGGCAAAACTGACTCCACTGTCAGTTTTCATAAATAAATTTGTTGAAACACAGCCACATCCATTTGGTCACATATCTGTGGCTGTTTTCACACTACAGTGGCAGCATTGAGTGACTGCAACACAGAGCATGTAGCCTGCAAAGCTGAAATATTTCCTATATGGTCCTTTATAGAGTTTACTGATCCTTGATGTCAAGCATTTATTAAAATGTGTGTACATTTAATAAAATACATTCAGGACACAGCCTGGCACAATGCAAGTGCTCAATAAATATTAGTTCTTACCATGTAATTCCCTCCTGTCAGATGAAGGCCCAGAGAGGGTAAGGGATTTGCCCAGGGCTGCTCAGCTAGGTAATAGCAAAGAAATAAGGTTCAAGAAAGAGGATTAGGTGCCAAACAGGGCTATCAGGAAACCTGACCCCAGAGAAATGCCTGCCCAGGACACAGGAAGTTCAATTCAAGGAAATCTGCATGTCAAGTCCAGTGTCTTATGAGTTGAGCTGGATATAGAACCAGAAGTGACTGTATATCAAGAATAAAGAGCTAAGAACAGTGATTTGCTTCACGTGTGTTCGCTAATTAAGAAAAGCAAGGAAGAAAGGTCCAAAGAGAAAAGTTTTTCAGAAAGAAAGCCTTTCTTTGGCTGCCAGCTGATGGCTGTGACAAGTTACCGAAAAGTAATAAAAAACCAGGTGGCAAATCTTCATCTTAATTAAGGCTAGGTAGGGACTGTCTAGTCCTTGCAGTCTATGATTTGCATTTCAGGAAAGTGGATTGGAAAAACTTTCCATTCAATTTGGATTTTTTAACCCAGAAAATATAATCCAGAATGTAAGCAATGAAAAAAGGTCCGATCAATGATAGCATTTGAGTGTGACTGAGGGGTGGCAGTATTGCACATCAGAAACTCTTAAGCAGCAAAGCTGGAGACAAAAATAACCTTGTTACTAGGGCTTATTTTATTTTATTTTATTTTATTTTTTGCTCACTCAGTGGCATCTAACAGAGGGATGGCAAATACTCGTCATGTAAGTACTGATGATATGTGCTCAACTTCTCTGTTGATTTTGACACACTTTCCCAAGGATCTCAGATGGCTTCAGAAGTCTCTGCAATGCCAGGCTCTAGGAATCCACCAGGTGGCATGTAAGATGAAATATAATTGCTATCCCTAGATGCATGGCACACAGTAGGTGCTTATTAAATTTCTATTGAATGATGCATAAAGGAATTAATGAATGGATGAGCAGGTAGGTGATTCAATAATAGAACTTTCAAAATGCAGTAAACTGCTTTGTTTATTCTTATCATTGATCATAAGACAAACCAAGTAAGGGTGAGGTTGGGGCAGACTGTGGGTTTTTACTGAAGAAAACTCCAGCACATCCTTAAGAGAGAGAGAGAGAGAGAGAGAGAGAATGAGAATGGGAGAAGAGGGGAGGGGAGAGGAGAGGAATTATAGGAATTGTCTCACATGGTTTTGGAAGATGGGAAGTCCATGATCTGCTATCTGCAAGCAAGGCCTGATACCTGGGGGCCAATGCTGTAAACCTGGAGTCCAAAGGCCCAAGGACCAGAAGGTCTGATGTCTGATGGCAGAAACATGTGGAACAGAGAGAGAGAGAAGTCATTCTTTCTTGGCCTTTCTGTTCCACATGGGCCCCCAATAGATTGAATGATGCCCTCCCACATTGTTCAGTTTATTGACTCAAATGTTAATCTCATCCAGAGACACCCTTGGAGATACCTCCAGAAATAATGTTTGACCAGTTCTCTGGACATCCCTTGGCCCAGTCAAGTAGGCATGTAAACTTAGCCATCACAGAGCCCATTGGTAGGATTCAAACAAATCACTCGGGGCGCAGAGCCGGGTGCGGAGGGTACCGACTACATCTGGAGGGGAAGCAGACACCCAGCTAGATGCTAGACAGCAGCACCCGTGAGGCCTTGTTCTAGACACTGTGGACTCAACTGAGAGGGGGACCGACAGGTCCTTGCCCACCACGGGAAGCTGACCGTCTCCTGGTGGGAAGAGAAGCACTGAATTAATATGCTAAAATAAGGTAATGTCACATCATTTAGAAAACCCAAAGCTAGTGGAATTTTACCAATAGCGTTTCAATTACTGTTTCCTAAACTAAAAGATGAACCATCGTCAGCAGATAATGAAATGCCAAGAGAGAGAGAGCACTCTGCCTAATTGGCTGTTTGTTCTTAAAAAAAGAAACGAGGAACAACTTTCCCATCTTGTCTTTCTATTACATGCTCGCTTCCAAGGTCGTTCTCTCTTTGATAGTTTGAGAAAACAGATTTGGGGTTTTGGAAACGGGCGCCTTGTTTAATCCTGGTTTCTGCATCCTTGGTAAATCAGGGAGAAAGATATGACCAGTGGGCAACACAAAAATGTTTTAGTTGCGTAAGAAAAAGAAAATAGATATATATTTTTTTCTGAGTGGCAGGAGTAGAGTCTTAACCATACTTTGGTGTTTAACATCCATTCATCTCAAGAAGTTTTTTATTTCCAATTTGTTTTGGATTCTATTCAAAGAGAACGATGACGTTTCTCCTCACTAATAGTATTTTAAAGCTTACTAGCCTACAGGATCTTTCTTAAAGATTGTAAAAGGAGACAGGTTTTGACCAGGGGTTTAGAAAGTGGGCAAGGAGAGAGTTGTTTCTCTCTCTCTCTCTCTCTCTCTTTCTCTCTCTCTCAATTCTAGAGTGTTGTGTGTGTTTTTTACCAAGTCCCAATCCCAAAATCGACAAGCCATGCCCAAAGTTATGAAAGTGGAGAAGGGCTGGCTGAACCTCAGAAAAACTTGCAAACAAATTCACAAGATGATGGGTTTGCAATATTAAATTAAGTCTTCAGCATTCACAAATCTTCCAACACATTCCAGATCAATGAAAAAGAGAGAGAGAGAGAGAGAGAGAGAGAGAGAGAAATACAGAGCCCGAACCAGCTGAGCCAGTATTTAAAGCCTTTTTAATTTAACAGAACCATTCTTTATGGCATCCAGGATAAGTTTCTGGCTTTTTCAAGCTGTCACATGATCTCTTGTCCAGATGTGCGGGTGTAGATCTGGGACCAGACCAGCCAAACACTGCGGCTCTTTCCTTCTGCGTGTAGCTGGTCACTAACTCAGCCGTGCTCCTCTGGGCTGCAGAAGCAGCACATTTATATGCGCTACAACAACAACAACACGGGAGGGCAGAAAGTTAACCACAACATGCGCATGAACTGGAGGAGAGGAGAGGCCGGGCCAGGGCGGGAGGGGAAGGGGGGCAAGTCAGATAGGTTTATTTGTCAGCTCCACACAACACTGAAAACGAAACCTCCAAGTGTGTGGTGGTCTGAAAACTTCCCTTTTTCTCACCTACTGTGAACAGCCTTTACCAGAGGACAAGACTTCCTGGAGCTTTCTTCAGGAAATTAGCAAATGCCTCTGTTTGGAAGGGCAGGTTGTAGGAACCCACAGCAAGGCCAGAAAGTGCCTCAAGAACTGCAGCCTACAAGACTTCTTCACAGAAATTTCTGGAAGCCCAGGCCTTCACCACAGAGGGGGCAGGCACGGGAGCGAGGGGACCACCATCTGCCTAGTGCGTCTTTGCCTTGACCTTTGGGGGATTAACCCAGCAAGCTGCTCAGACAGCTTCCGGGGCGATCAATAAAATTTGTTAAGCTTTGGGGTTTTTTTTTTGTGTTTTTTTTTGGCTTCCTCCTGTGTGAAGTGGGGATTAATAGACCTGCCTTGCAGGGGTGTTTTCAGGATTTCATGGAGTTACCAGGAATGCATTTAGCACAGTGCCTGTCACACAGTGAGGCTTTGATTCATTCTGGCCCCAAAATATTAACTGAGCACTTACTACACACCCTCTGTACCAGAGGCTCGTGGACATCTGAGAACAAAACAGAGATCCTGGTTGCATGCACCTTCCCTGGTGGTGGTTGGCGGGGGTCGGGGGGGGGGGGCTGGGGGCGGGGGGGAGGTAGGGGTGGGGGGAGGTTGGGGGGGTGGAGTCAGAGACCCACATTTAAGATCCTGCTCTTGGTTCTGTGTGTGTGAAGGTGACACATGCTGGGGAGAAAAGGGGATGGGAAGCCTGGAAAGGGGACTGGGCACATTTTAATAAGGTGATAAGGGCAGTCTCCATGCAGAAGATTACTTTAAAATTAATTAAATAAAATCAGTGTTACTTACAACCTTGTCTTAATTCACAAAGGGCATCTAGCAACCCAGCTAGCTCTTCTGTCTGATTTCCAGTCCTAACAAGTTGAGACCAAGGGACTCCCCCAGAATGAATATGAGCAGCCAGATGGTGTGAGGTATCTCAGAGACCCCCATTAAGATCCTGCTCCCATGGCAGCTCACCAGGCCTGGAAGCCGCCCTGTGACCGCCCAAGGGGTTGGAGCCATGGGCCATGCTGGCTCCAGCTAGCCTGTGGGTTTTCTCTCACCCACACAGCAGGGGGTTAAGACACGTGAAGCCCCTGCCCCGCAGCGTGGCTCAGTAGTTGAGCATCGACCTATGAACCAGGAGGTCATGGCTCGATTCCAGTCAGGGCACATGCCCAAGTTGCGGGCTTGATCCCCAGCGTGGGGTGAGCAGGAGGCAGCCAATCAATTTTCTCTCTCATCATTGATGTTTCTATCTCTCTCTCCCTCTTCCTTCCTCTCTGAAATCAATAAAAATATATTTTAAAAAAAGACACGTGGAGCCCCACAACCCTTTCACACTGTTATAATTCCCCACTAAAGGGGCATGAAAGGGGAGAGACAAGGATTTATTAAGGGGAGGCTCTATATGTTTTTTTGCCTTAACTCGCACCCTCCTGGTGCCACAGAACAGTTGCCAAACAGGAATTCTAGGCCGGGTCCTCCCCCAACCTATTTTGTTGTCAGGACCCTCTTCCCTCTTCCTCCGAGCATCAGCCCTTCCACAGCCCCTGTGTCCGCTCGGGGTGACCTCAGCTCCAGTGGTGAGAGGGGAGATTTATCCCCACAGCCTTCTGCGGAGAGTGCGCACAGAAGACGTATTGTTCCGAGCGGATTTTCACCTGGGCAGGGCAAGAGGCAAGGAAGCTCCCCCAGAAATAATGTCACATTTCTTCAAAATCATGGACTCTGAAAAAATAAAAACCTATAGTCATTTCACTGGGTAGTATGCAGATTATCTTCATTTTATGTATAAGTATGTGTGGGTGGGTGACAGACTACACATACACACATTAAATCTTAGAATCTCAGGGTCAGAAGGGCGAGTACAGTAGAATTCCTTCACTGTAATGTACTCTGAATTACTCCTGAATTTAATGTAACATGGATTCAAGCCAGGGAGCAATTTCTACCCCTCTGCCATTTAGCCAGTCTACTGAAATTTTGCAGACAGCACCTGACAAAGCCAGGATCTTCATTCACACCCTAAATTATGATAAGGTTCATTTAAAAAACACTTTTATTTTGTTTAAAGTGAGGTTAAAGGCAAATAATTTAATAAAAGGGCTCTGAGTTTTCTTTTAGTTTGTTTGTTTTAATCCTCACCGGAGAATATTTTTTTCCACTGATTTTCAGAGAAAGTGGAAATGGGGAGGGGGGGGAGGGTGAGAGAGAGAAACGTTGATGTGAATGTGAAGGAGACACATTGATTGGTTGCCTCCCACACGCACCCTGACCGGGGCAGAAGATCGAACTTGCAACCCAGTTAGATGCCTTTGACCAGAATCAAACCCAAGACCCTTCTGTGTGATTCTAATGTGTCGCCAGAGATGAGAACCACCGTTAAAACTCAGAGCCCTGCCCTATTCTAGTCCTATACAGGATCTATTCACAAAGCATCACTGCATTCATATGCTAGGTTCACTCTGCCACAGTAAGAAACAGTCTGCTACAGGGGGTGAGGGTGAGGACAGGATTGGGGGGGTGGGGGGACAATGGGGGGATAAGGACACATTTGTAATACCTTAATCGATAAAGGAAGGGAAAAAAAAGAAACAGTCTGCTCATAAGAATGAAAACTTGTGGCAAGAAGGCTTATACTAGTATACTAGTAGAGTGATCCCCTGACAATGTCTGAAACGTAAGTCATTCTCCTGTCCACAGGGGGGCTTCCAGGCCTGATGAGCTGCCATGGGAGCAGGATCTTAACGGGGGCCTCTGAGATACCTCACACCATCTGGCTGCTCATATTCATTCTGGTGAAGCCCCTTGGTCTCAACTGTTAGGATTAGAAATCGGACAAAAGAGCTAGCTGAGTTGCTAGATGACCTTTGTGAATTAACCACTGACTACACAGGACTCTTGAGTGTTAACAGTGGTTCTCATCTCTGGCTACACATTAGAATCACCTGGACCATGTTATTTTTAATCTATTCCTATACAGAATCTATTCACAAAGTATCACCACATTCATATGCTAGGTTCACTCTGCCACAGTAAGAAACAGTCTGCTCATAAGAATGAAAACTTGTGGCAAGAAGGCTTATATACTGTATAGTGATCCCCTGATAATGTCTGAAATGGAAATCATTCTCCTGTCCACCCCATACTCATAGTCTGACATTTTTAATTGGCCTTTGCAAAGGGGCTTATGTTCTCCTTGATGCAATTGTGTGGTGTAGTGAAAGAATCCTGGTCTAGGAGTCAAGAAACATGGTCTCCACTGGTCCGACATCAACTAGCTGTCTGATTGTGGGTAAGTTGTTTACCTTTCTGGCCTAAGCATGCTCTTCAGTGAAATGGGCAGGTTTTCCTAAGTGATCTTGAAAACCCCTTCCTTTAGAAAGAAAGCATTGACATTATGGAAGGAGTCAGCGAGATGGCAGTTGGAATTCCAGCTCAACCATTTCCTAGAGAGTTGGCCTTGGGCCTGTTTCTGAGTTTCAGAACAGCCATTGGCAAACAGGCACTGGGAAGAGGAGGTGAGACGACATCCACGAAAGCATCTTTACAAAACAGACACAAGTACATGTTCATTTTTATTCCATTTGGTTCCCTTCCTCACTCAGGCCCCTTCTTGAGTTGACAGAGGACTCAAGTAAATCACAAAGTGTTAAGACCCCCACCCCAAGGTCAAAGGAATTACTACTTGGCATGCTTTTCTATGCTGTAGAATTTATTGTTTTCTATCCTGGTAGCCCAGTGGAGACAGAGAGTGCTCATGTGGTCAGCAGGTCTTCTACATTGAGTGCTGCCTGGAGTCCATGACCACCACTGTGCCTCCAGTGGTAGTCATCGGGGGCCACGGGAGAGACCTTCTGGAGGCAACCCCTGAATAGGAACCTCCAAGTCATATTCCACAGCCACCCACTGGTTTTCTCAGTGTTAGGTGAGCCTTACTTGTCTCAGCCACTTCCTTTAGTTGCATAAGACTCGGGCCTTCTGAGTAGCCATCTTTGGGTAAATCTGACATTTCAGTCTTTTCATGGGAGGGAAGAGAATATTGAGAGAGGGCAGGAAGAAAAGCAGGTATTTTCTCGCCTTCCTTGAAAACCTTTCGCATAGCTGAGGTATCTCTATGTGGAGAGCTTTCTACCCTCAATGGAATAATCCTTTGGATTAGCCCACCATGTCAAACCGGGTGGTAGATAAACCAAGCATTAGTTGTTGCCTCCAGCCACCCTCACTGCAGAATATACGTTGGGTGTGTAGATGGTTTTCTGAGCCTGGCAACTGGAAAAACATCTGAATCTGACTTGTTCCCTGAATGAATATAGTGTGGGGTGTGGGGTTGGATGGGAGAGGAGAAAAGCGACCTGGAGCTGTGTGAAATCGGACAGTTTCTGTTCCCAGGGCTTTGGGTCCACGTACTTCAGTTTCAGTTCTTGCAGGTTTCCCTCCTTGGGAGAGAAATTTTGACTTTCAGGTTGAAAGAAGCTAAATGGAGCCGAAACCACATCATTTGACGTACTTTCAGGTTGAGTGGAGGAGAAGAAAGAGGTGGAAAGGTTGCCTCAGCCTCATTCCAATTTCTCCTACAAAAGCCTGCCCCTGACTCACTTCTGGAGTCCCGATTCCTGGTTAACTTTCCTCCCAGCTACATTCAAGTTAAACCGTGAACCCAAGTTGCCATGTATTTCACTTCTCCTAGAAGCCCACTCCCTGTCTGTAAGGGAGGGGCAAGGCCTCCCCGAAAGACCCATTTGCCCCCAAATGTCATCTTGCTGCCCTTTCTGAAATTCCCCTTGGGGCCAGGAACAGCAATCAATAGAGAACCTGGCTTTGAACCCACCTCCATAATTTACTATCTGTATGATATTGGTGGGTTAACCACCAAACTCTTGATGCAAACATTGATGTGTTTTGTTTTGTTTTTAATTGCTAACATTTGTCTTACTACCCCCAAATCACATTGTTGCTCCAACTTTGATGAGTCAGTCAACACGTTTAGTACTCGTTTATCTATCAATAGTTCACTCCCCTAAAAGTGTCAAGTGGCTTTGGAGAACTGAATAATGGAATAGTTAAGAAATGTTTAGGAGAATGGGAAACTGGTAGAGACTTGAGAGGGATGAGGATGGGCAGAGTAAGAAGTAACCAGAGCCCTGAGGTTTTTTTTTTGGGGGGGGGCGGCGGGGCTGAGGAGGCAGAGCAGGGGGTTTATGAAGTGGAGCTGGAGGAAGTGAAAGCCAACTCCACCTAGCCCACAATTTGGCCACAGATAGGAGATACCCTCACACAGAGGTGCTCAGCTCCTCGGAAAAGCAAAAGGCCCCTCCCCGGAGGTTGTGACGTCAGTAGCCCCTCTCTGTCATGCCCTGTGCGTGACTCGTGCCATCTCTCATCCCAGATTACACCCTGTGCCCTCAGAGGTCTCTGCCTGCAAAAAATGGGTCACAGGGCAGCCAGTACCCCTGCCCATGTTACATGACATTTCCAAACAGAAGGAACGAGGGAAAGAGAGAGACAGAGAGAGGAAAAATAGAGAGATGATGTCCATATAGGGAGAAAAACTGCTTTCAAGATTGCTTTGATTCCCAGAAAGGAATTAGTGTGCATCCTGATGAATTCCTGCCACAGGTGGGACTACTTTAGATAGTGATCACTTCCTGGAATGAGAAGGAGATTGGGTCCAGAATAAGAGGAGGAATTCTAATGAATACAGAATCACAATCCATGCGAATGGGGTTTACTAGGTGTTTCAAGTAACCAGAAGGTCTGTATTGCATGGTTAAAAAGAAGAGCTTTAGAGAAACCCTGTCAGGAATGGGACAAAATCCCAGGTGTGTAGCTCAAACTTTCAAGGCCTGACCTGGGCTCAGTATTGAGTCAAGCGGATCTCTGACAGTGTAAGTCAGGCGAGCTGATTTCATAAGCCACACATGATATGCAGCTCTTCATAGACATGTCTCAGGCTACTGCAAAGTCATTCAAGGGCTAAGCAACCGAAGCACGCCCCCCCACCATGGGGACAGGGAGTCTCTACCCTGTTGCACTAGCCTGCTAGACATGATTCAGAGAAGCAACATTTTTTAAAAAATGTATTTTATTGATTTTTTACAGAGAGGAAGGGAGAGGGATAGAGAGCTAGAAACATCTGCACCCCCCCCCACCAAGGCACATGCCCTTGACCGGAATCGAACCTGGGACCTTTCAGTCCGCAGACGGACGCTCTATCCACTGAGCCAAACCGGTTTCAGCAGAGAAGCAACATTTTGAAGGGAAGGTCATTTTAATGAAAATCCTTGAGGCATGAATCCAAAAACTTTTAGCTTGGACCAAAAGACACCCTGTTACCAAAACAAAGGCTGCAGGATTGACTTTCCCCAAGTTCCACAAACTCCCTGTAGCAATGATTACTGATTGTCCCCCAATACCTATTCTCTTCTTCTTCCACAGTATTTAGATCCATGATTGCTATGGGGCACCTGGCTGTCAGATTAAAAACTACATTTCCCAGCCTTCCTTGCAGTTGTGTGACCATGTGAACTCAGTCCTGGCCAATGGGGTTAACATGGTGTGTGTCACTTGTTGGGGATGGTTTTAAAAGCAAAGTTGTCTCCTTTGTTCCTGCCCTCTTCCTTGCCATTTTCCTTCCTATTGGCTAGAATGTGGCTTAATGGTTGGAGCTCCAGCAGCAAATGGGGACCATGAGATAACTTTGAGAGGCCACTGTGATGGAGGGTGCAGATTAAAAATGCCTGAATCCCCAATATCATGAGTGTCACTGTAGCCCTGGACTGACTAGCTCCAAACTTGTTGACTGTAAGGTATAAATAACTTCTACCCTGCTCATAGCTAAACTGATTCATACCTGATACATTTTCTTCATAGGCTGCATGTCTTCTTACTTTATTTCCTCTTCCAGTTATTCCAATATTTCATCTTCCAATTATTTAGTTACCAAAACTATATAATAATAGCTAGCATTTATAGATTGCTTGTTATGTGCCAGGCATTATTTTAAGTGTTTTATATGAGTTAATTTATTTGTTTTTTGTTTTTTGTTCAAGGAGATTTATCATAGGAATGTTTGCAATAACAAAAATTAGTACATAAACTCTATTGGTGGGAACTGATTAAATAATTAAGTGTGTGTGTGGGTGTGTTAAATAATTATGCAGCTTTCTATATATTGATATGGAACAGACTCCCAGATGTGTAGTTAAGTAAAAAAAAAGCAAGGTGTCAAAGTTTGTTTTTACAAGTCAGAAAACTAAGGTATAAAGTAGTTAAAGAATTTGCTCAAGGTTGTTTTCTTATAAATAGTTGGATAATTAAATCCAAATTATCTGATTTCAACTCTGAATAGTGATGGAGAGGGAAGAGTTGGTCTGTATCTTCAACTATCGAAGTTCTATCCATTGAACAAAAAGTTGGAACAGGTGATTTCTGAGATGCATTCTAATTCTAAAAGTTTCATAATTGCATGGCTAGAAGTCACTGTAAAATCCTTAGTCAATCTATGAAGATTCACTTATGTGTGTAACATTTCCCTTCCTGCAACAAAGAGAGTGAACTGGAACCTTTTAGATATGTTATCAGTGCCTTTGTTCAAGAATGATTCTAGATTCATCTGAAACTCAGTGAGAACTTGCATTTCCCCAAGTTTCTGGTTAATCAAACTTCTTCTCTATCCAGTCATGATTCATTCAGTCAAGAACAAACTAAATCATTTCCATGTTCAAGTCACCATGCTAAATGATCAGGGAGATTTAAAGGTAAAATAAAACAAAATAAAGACCATGACATTGTTCATGCCCTATCCCACCCAACCTGTGAACTATTAGCATAAAAAGGTCACATAGAAGAGTCTTCAGTTTGTTCAGAAGACCTTGGTAAAGTCATTCTTTGAATATCAATTTTCTCATATTTGAGTTGGGATTGATAAAACTTGGATCAAAGAGTTGGCATCAGATTAAGCAGCATGAGTAAACAAATTATAAATTAAAAAAGACACTACAAGTATGCATAACTTCTAACTCATAATCTCCACTTTTTTTATATGTATTCTATATAATTTCTTCCTCATGACAACCCAACTGGATGCCACATGGATAGTTCACAGAGGAGGAAACTGAGACCCAGACACATGAAGTAACTTGGCCAAGTTCACACCTACTATATGAAGAGTCATTCTTAGAGCAGACACCTCAAAAGCTGAAATCTGACTGTGCCCTTGCAGACAGTGAAGTAATGGAGAGCTATTTTGAATATGGACCCTGGAGTCAGGGTCCCTAAGTGTAAATCCCAGATCTGCCGCTGCAACTTGAGCAATGGTAGGAAAGTGTTTTAACCTCTCTGTGCCTCAGCTTTCTCATCTGTAAAATGGGGATGCAATAAGATAAGAAGGGGATGAAAGTGTAATGATTCTCTACAAATTTCGCTCACGTACTGAAAGTTCCACTTAAAGATGGCACTTTCTAAAGGTTAGTCGTGTGCTCTGTTCAAAGGAGCATTTAAGCCTGTTCTTCCTACAGTTCATGGGGGTCTTGTGTCCACACCTGTTGCTGTGGCCCAAAATATCAAAGGAAAAGGACATCACAAAAGGTACATTGTTTCCTGGGCTGGGGGCCAGGGCCAGGCTGTGAGCTCACCTCGTGCAGAGAATCTCCACCTCTGGACAGGAAAGAATCTGTGGAGCACCGGAGGCAAAGTGGGAAGGAGGGATCAAACCCTAACTGTCCAGGCTCGATTCTCACCATGTAAACACTCTGGCTGCACACAGACACCCATGGCCACACTAGTGTATACATTTACATTGGGACGAAGCAGATGAATTGGCTCAATTCACTAACACTCTTGTTTAATTTGGAGCCTTGAGCGCCCAACTGCCAAGTGAAATGGCTGTCTTAGAAAGTGGCTGTGTATTTTAAAGGAACATTGCATGCATTTTAACGAGAGATTTCCTCTGTGTGTTTATTTCCAATAGTACAAGTGCCAAAGGGTGGTAAGTTTGCTGCATCTCATCTCTGCTTGTTGGGACAAGATGACTGGTCTGCCTGAGGGCATTGAATGATGGGCTACAAGGAGTGAATTGGAAATCAGTGTGGTTCCTTTGTTCTTTATTGTTCAGCAAGCGGGGAGAAGGAAGGGGCTGGGCTGACCTTACGCAGAAGATGCTGGAAAAACTTCTGAAGTCCAGGGTATATTTCATCCAAGCCATTATTATTATGCCTCCTGTTTGAATATTGCTTGGTGGGTTAGAATTCTTTCACGTACATTCTGTCAGTCACTGAGCAGCTGAAAAGCTATTGGTCTTGTCTTCTTGTTACATCCTGGGGCATGTGTAGGATGAGCATATACTCAGATTGCGTGCACAGCCTGATGCGGGCAGGAGCCATCGCCTTACTTACCTGATGCCATGGGCCAGGTGTGTGATCTTGGACAGGTTACTTAACCTCTCTATGCATCTCTTTCCTCATATCCCTACATGTGAGGATTAAATGAATTAATGCATGAAAAGAATTTAGAGTAGCACCCAAACTATATGAGAACTCACTAAATAGTGTTAGTGATCATGAAAATGATGATGATGGTGCTGATGATAAAGGTGATGATGATGGTGCTGATGATAAAGGTGATGAAGATGGTGTTAACAATGATGGTGATGATGATAAAGGTGCTGGTGATGAAGCTGGTGGTAACCATGAAGGTGGTGGTGATGATAAGGGTGGTGATGATGATGTTGGTGAGGATGCTTCTCTCTCCTCCTTTTTGGTAAAATAACAATAACAATAGATTCCATCCTCTTGAGGTCTATTGTGTATCAGGAAGCCACCAGGATGGGCACTTTCCATACACTGTGCCTGATATTTGACAATCCCTATATTATAGTTAGGAAAACTGAGGCTTAGGCTTGGCTAGGTAAATGGCCTAAGGTCACAGCCCTAGGAAAAGACAGAGAATTTGAGTCTGCCTATCTTCAAGCCACACCTTTTTCTCCATACCACAACTGCACACATCTCCACTACATCCCCCCGGGCATTTCATGTATCTTAAATACTTTTGGAAAGGTGGTGTATAGTATAAATCCATAAACATACAAACAGATCTTTTGAAATTTCAGTTCATAACTGTTTTGCCTTCCTTTTGTTTCATACCTGTCTCTTCTTTTATATCACCTGCTACTAAATTATGTTCCCCAGTTTTCTGTTCACAATACCCCTCATGAAGAAAGTCTTTTGTGAAACTTACAAGAGTTTTTTCTAAGACCCCAGGCCACTTCAATACCAGCTTGAAAGTCCCAGGTTAAGTGGACAATGTATGAATTGGAAATGACAAAGGTCGTGACTCATTCCAGGGGGCCTCTAGGTCCTGAGTACCTTCCATGTGCCAGGAATAATTCTACACGTAGGAGCAAATACCCATTCTCGTGACCTGCATTCTGGAGTATGATGCACACAGCTCCAACGCACACAAGAGACATCATTATATTTTCCCTAATTCACTAACACTGCATTCTTTACAAGGAAAGCCATACATTTTAAAGTATTCATATTTTCAACCCAGTCTGGAGTCAAGAATGTCAGAATCCAGCCCCAGCTGAGAAAGAGGAGTCAGGAGACCAAGACTCAAGTCTTGGTTCTACTTACCTCATCTGTGACCTTGAGCAAGAATTAGCGCCTCTGATCTTCAGGTCATTCATTTTCAACAGAGATGATGCCCAATCCCTCAGTAACAATGCCTTGCCTTTGCCTGACTCATAACCATCAAATAAGTTTTACATCAGCATTTCATTTCATCGTGCCCAGCCCGGCCTCCCAGGATGTGGAACATCAGCTCCCTGGATCTCTCTGGAGCACAGTGGACTAGCAGCCGACTACCACACACTGGCCATTCAGTGACCCCAACCCTTGTGTAGGTCAGGACAGAGAATTCTGAGGGAGGAACTCAGCAACCAGTAGACATGCTGGCTGAGAATGAGCGACAGTGGAGGCTGTGAGAGGAAACCGCTGGTCCCAGACAAGATACCAGCCCCCTCCCCCCGCCCCCCCAATCCCTCTTGCTTGCCCATAGTTGCTGCTTAGCTTGCTGATTGAACGAAGTAAAACTATTTAAGCTAAATGGTGTGTGTGTGCAGTTTCTTTTGATGTGTATATCCTGAACCTAGGCCCTAGTTTTGACCTTTTGGCTTAGTTCCTCAAAATTAAACACTGGTCCTCCAAATACCACTGAAGGGTCTGTGTGTGGTCGGCCTGCTTCCTCACTGGGTCCTGCTCCTAAATGGAGCAGCTTGACTCAATCTTTGAATGTAAAAATCCTGATTTAAATCCCACCTCTTCACTCATGAGCTCTGTAACCTTAGGAAAGTTGTTTGACTTGTCTGTGCCTTGGTTTCCTCATCTGCAAAATGGGGATAATGATATTTGTGGTTATTTTGAAGATCCAAACAAATACTTAAGACCAAGAACTTAAAAATTGATAAAAGACAGAACAATCCAAAATAGCTGATTGACATCAGGTAGAGTCAGGAGGAAGAACGGAGGGGCTCCGGAGAGATACCTGTGTCCAATGTACCTTGAGCAATGGCCCTATACCTTGAGCAAAGGACATGGTAATCAACCTTGTTCCTATGCCCAACAAGAGCTAGACACCTTCCAAATATCTTGTATAGATACACATTTCCTTATTATATAGGAAAACAAACTATGGCTCAGAAACCCTAAGATATTGACACCACGCAGGTAGCTCGAGAGCTTACTGAGGAAGGGAGCAATTGGGTCTTAGTCACCACTGCATCTCTAGCCCCATTACCTGGAAGCATATCCCTCTCAGATGACCCATGTCTGGTGAGCAAGAGGTGAGATGACACAGCAAGTGGGCATAGCAACTGATGGGGAGGGAAGTTATTAAAAACCCTACTTATCAGACTACTTCTATGTCCCTCGGGCCTGCTCTCAGATGTGAAACCCCTCAGGCTTTTAAAAGGGCAGGCCAGATGCCAGTGGTTTTATGGGGCTCTCTCTGAGGTCCAGGCCCACCTGCCATCCCACTAGGAAGAAAGTGTGGCCATCATGCAACTGTCCAAACAGCTGCCCTCTTGTGCATATGACCTCCTTCCTCACCCACTAGCAGGAATGATGCCTAATCCAGTCTTTTACCGCTGATTCACTTTTTACCATCATCTCAACTCCCACACAGTGACCCTTTTTTGCACCTGGGATTTCCTTCTCTTTAATCTCAGAGATAAAGACTCTGTTGCTTCCCTCACCCCAATGCCTGAAACCACTTCTTGGCCAAATCTGGACCCACTCTGGGGAGGGGGGAGTGATTGCTCTCCTCCCCACATGCCTCCCCTTTCCTCATCTTGTCTTCCAAGTCCCACCCTTGGCCACTTCCCCAGGGGAGGAGACGCCTAGAGGATGGGCTTCTAAGTTGGAAGTTGCCCAAACTAAGTCCACAGAGTTACAGGGGCCTTAGACACAGCCACAGTGGACAACAGTAGAAGGTAGAGAGGATGGAGCCAGCATTTTCAGAAAGGACAGAGGTGGTTTGGAGAGGGTCGCAGGCAAAGGGGCCACGTGAGCTCAGTCAAATAGATGGGTAGGATTTTGACAGGCCCCATCTGATGTAGAAGGAGATGCCCTACTGGCAACACTCCTTCACTGTTAGTGGGAGCAGCCACTGTGAAAACAGTAAGGAGTTCCTCCAAAAATTAAAAATAGAACTATCATACGATCAATTCCACTTGTGGGTATTCATCTGAAGAAACAAAAACACTAACTTGAAAAGAGATGTGCACCCCACATTTATAACAACAGTATTTATAATAACCAACATATGGAAGCCGCCTAAGTGTCCATCAATGAATAAATGTATAATGGAATATTATTTAGCCTTAAAAAAGGAATAAAATCTTGCCATTTGTGACAACATGGATGGGTCTTAGGGTATTATGCTAAGCAAAATAACAGAGAAAGACAAATACCATATGATCTTAGTATATGTAGAATCTGAAAACAAACAACAACAAAACGAGCTCATATATACAGAGAACAGATTGATGGTTGCCAGAGGCAGGGGTGGGGTTGGGGGGAAAGATGGGTGAAGGGAATCAAAAGATACAAACTTCCAGTTACAAGGTAAATAAGTCCTGTGGGGTGTAATTCACAGCATGGTGACTAACAATACTGTACTGCATATTTGAGGAAGTTGCTAAGAAAGTAGATCTTAAAAGTTCTCATCATAAGAAAAACATTGCAACTATGTGTGGTGATGAAAGTTCACTCTACACTTATTGTGGTGATTATTTGCTATATATATAAAAATATGGAATCATTATGTTGTATACCTGAAAGTAACATCATATGATGCCATTATATCTCCATTTTTAAAAAGGGAGATGCTCTATTGAGAAAACCTGAACCAACTGCTGCATATTAAAAGGGACTGAGGGATGTTGCACTAGCCTGGTAAGGGTGAGGCAGGAACCCAGAGGTTCCACAGGGGGTGTGCCAGCTCCCAGGCCACCTGCAATCTTGGAAAACACGTGGGTTTTGAAGCCAAATAGGCATGGGTTCTAATCCTGCCTCTGCTCTTCTGAATGCTGGCACCTAAAGCAAGTCACTCCACCTCCCCAAGCCTCAATTCTCTTATCTGTAAAATGGGACTGTCAATATCTATCTCAATAGGGTGAATGAGAGGACTACCATGTGTAAATCATGAAACCCTAAACTTGGCCTTTGTTCTGAGCTATGTAAAGGATTCTCCACTGCCTTCAGGATCAAGAGCAAACCCCTCCCTCCATGCCTGTGAATCTTAATACAAACATATGTATTATTGTAACTTCATTTTCAATTCAGAAATTGATTTTTAAATTATTTTTATAATACACACCACAAGACATAAAGCTCAACTAAACCTTGGCCAGTAGGAAGGGAAAAAGAAGGCCCAGGCTCTCCATAGCAGGGGTCAGGATTTGATCAGCATGAACTTGTCACACTTACCAATAGAGGTCAAGGATACTTAAGGTTGAAAACTTTGGACTCAGAGGTTTTCTCAGGGTCCTTCTGGCTAAAAGACTCTAAGTCTCACTTGAGCAGGGCCAGGGGGAGAATCTTACCCTGAATGGGGTTGGGGTGCCAGTACCGCCACGGGCTCTGGTTTCCTCACACGTTTTGCCCAAGCCTGCCTCTCGTCCCAGGCCATCATGGGACAGGAGGAGGCGTTTAAAGGGAGTGGGGATGTTGGAGTGTGTGTGTGTGGGGGGGGGGGGGGGGGGTGAGGGGGGTGAGAATGGGGGTTAGCACATTTTAGAAAGTTGAATGTTTTCTGTCAGCCCCTTTATAATAGAAGCTAAATTCTGGAGTCCAAATGACTATCAGTATTCCAGAACACTCCAGAGTCTTCATGGAAGTTCTCAAGCCATCAGCCAAGCTAAAACATTCTCTCAAACCTTTAAGGAGGAAAATGTTGCCACCTTTTGCTTCCAGAGTACATGCTATAAATTTCAGGACCCATCTTGTGCCTACCATCTCCTCTCCCACTTGAGCAAGCACGTAGAGGATTCTGGGTGGCTTCCATATCCCTCACACCAAGTTCTCGCCATCTGGAGAACCAGGTGCCAGCCACCACCACTTCCGCTGCTGGACTGCTGAGGGGCATCCTGGTCTCGGTTAGGATGTCATACAAGCTACAGAGACTGAGAAGCAGCAGCCCTCCCTTCTCCTACCCAGAGCATCCATCTCCTGTCACAGCTGCTTATCTAATTGCCTGCAGGCCCATCTTTGCAAAGGTGGGTTAAGGCCAAAGCCAAGACTGCTGCAGGAAGAAGATAAATGGCTTGTGGATCACCACCTGGGCTAGCAGTTCACTCGGGTCCTGGCAGTGACTAGACTTTGGTGGGGCATCCATGAGGCTGACACCAGAGCTCAGCCAACCTCCGATGAAATTAGGCCCCAGGGAACTCTGAACTTCCTTCTTCTTGGAGCTGTGTTGACTCTGGGAGGACCTGTCCTATTCACGTGTGTGTCTTCAGACAAGCATGTGAGAATGAGGAAAAGAGGCCCCAGGCCAGTCTGGGGAGGAAGCTGGAAAAACTGTGCCAAGTAGGTGTCAGACACTATCCTCCAAGGCCCAGTGTGGGAACATTGGGTGGCCCAGGCAGGTCATAGCCTTGAGCCATAGACATACCCGCCCTCTACCTGCAGCCTGAGCCAGCTGTCTTATTAATGCCCATGTGTAGACAACAAGGAAGACAGGTGAGAGTGCGGATGGCTCAGGGAAACTCCTTCCTGCTACCACAGAAAGAACCCAACCCAACCCAGGGGGTGGAGATGGACTAGCCTCATCTTTAAATGTGAAAAGAACCACTCTTCTCAGCAGCTCCATCACCGAGGGTACCAAAATCCTTCTCTGTCCACTCCAGTGGTGGCCGGGATGGTAACCGTTGTTCAGGGTTGGAGAAACCACTTCAGCCAGAGTACTAGTCCAGACCTGAGGACAGCATAGGGCTTTTCCCGAGGTCCAGGCACCCCCTGCCCATCCAGAGCTCCCACTCCGGCCTCCCCCTTCTGGTCCTGTGGCTCCTGTGGCAGCCCTACAGCAGTTTCAGCGACAGGACTGATTTGGCAGAAGAACCTCCTGCCTCTGACTGGTCCTGGCCCAGGTTTCCACCCATCATGCCACTGCACTGACCAGCTGTGGGAAATGAATGCTCTCAGGACCCTTGGCTCGAGTTTAGCCTGGGCCTTGGATGTGGGTGGAGAAAGAGCTTTTCTTTTCAAATCAGGTAGAATTACATCTTTTTATACAGTTTCAGCTGTAACTATTTTTGTCACACCTGCAATGCAATGTGGATGAAGATTCATGTTGACCACAAACAAGAACCTCATAGAAAACCATGTAGTGACCCCCCCCCCTCACATGGGACCAAGTTAAAGGACCCCAAAGAACCCTGTTAGACACCCACCCACCCACACACACACACACACACACCCAAAACCTTTCTCCTGCTGGCTTGTCACAACCCAAGGAATTGCCATCCTTAAAGTTTCATTCCTTTAGGTTAAGATAGTGTCCCCTGTCAAAATACAAAAATTCCTGGAAAGGATAGCACATTGAGTATCATTCTCCAGCATCTTAGAATCCATTTATCATGTTTTCATCACCCTCACCCTGACCATCGCAGCAGCCCCCTCGCTGGCTGCCCTGCCGCTGTTCCCTTCTCCTTCCCGTTCATCTTCTCCTCTTCTGCCAGCAATTGCTTTTTTATTTTAAAAAAAAAAAATCACCCTTGTCGCTTCCCTGGCTCAAAACCTTTGTTAATTCCCCTTCGCCTACAGAATACAACTCAAACCCCTTAGAATTCAAGGCTTCACATGGTTTAGCCCCTGCAAGGAGATGGCAGCCCGCCACCTCCCTCACCCGCACCCTGAGCATTTCCCAGAGGAACCAGACTCTCTCACCCCTCTCTTTCCCACACTGCTCCGCCCCTCCTCTGCCCCTCCCCCTCCCCACACTTTGAGATCCACCTGAAATTTTGTCTTCATTGTGCTGGGTTTCCACATCCCACCCCACTCCCTCTGCACTCTCCATCCTGCCTTTCTCTTCATCCCAGACATGCTTTATGGAGATCTCCACAAAGACACTCATCACACGGGCCAGTGATTATGAATGGATATAAATGAATATTATATTCTTTCATATACATGTGTGAATACAATGGATATAATAATATTCCTTTCCCCCTTTCCACTATGAGCTGTATGGGAAAGGACTGAGCTTAATTCATCTGTGTGCCCCAAATCCCAGCACCTGGTACACAGCCAGCCTTCAACAAACGTGTGTTCTCTTCTACCCCTGACCGTCAGCTGGGAGATTTTCATTTGGGGGAAGGAGTGATGGGGAGGAGCGGGGTCAAAGCAGTAAACACATTTTTCATTGGTCTGAGGACAACAGGCAGTCCCTTGAAGGCTGGATGAAGGAGAACAATCACAGGAGGCAAGAACCCAGGACGGGCACCCCTTCCTGGTCATGTTCTCCAGACAAGCCCAGGACTAGCAGAGTGCTAGCCACTGACGGCTTTAAAACCTTTCTGGCCACGTTGCTGTACATCTGAAACTGATACAGAATATGATTGAATGCCAACTGTCATTTAAAAATAAAAAATTAAAAAAGAATAAATGCACTAAAAATAAAACTTCTCTGCCAGAGTTCACATAATTTTATTTTGATCCCCAAGTTATTTAAAAGCATGTTCAAGTTCTCAAATGTGTATTATATTTTTGTTGTTAATTTCTAACTTGTGTTTTAGTCAGAAAACATGATCTATATGTTCCTGATATTTTTTGAAATTTGGGAACCTTTCCTTGTTGTCTAAGGTATGGTCAATTTCTATGAACATTTACACAGGAAAAAGCATGTAAGCCCCAACTGGGTGGTGCAGAGCTCCCTATATGTCCACCAACACAGCTTGTTCACTAAGCCGTTCAAATCCTCTACAGTTGTATTAACTCCTGGTCTACTCGGCATTGCATTCAACATCTCCCACTGCGATGGTGGGATTCAGTCGATCCTTCTAGTCCACTAAGCCTCCACAAATGTATCTGCTCTGGCTTGCTTCAGAGTTATCAGCTCCAAGGAAGAGAGGGCTTGCAAACTATGAAGCATCACGTGAAGGTTCATTGTTACTGTTGAAAGTGTTCACACCTCGCATCATCTTGAGAAGGATTCTTAAGAGCTTTTATATGCCTTCTGTCACCTTCATCATCATCGTTCCCACCGCTGAACACCTAGTGGGTGCAAGCTCTTCTCATTTCCCCCGGGTTTTCCCTCAGATGCCCATGAGGAGGTGCCATTTATCACAAAGGGAAGAGCCTTGCTTGGACCCCAAGCTAATAAAGCCGCAGAGCCTGGAGCGGAGCCCAGGTTGGCCTGTCTCCAAGACCTATGGTTTTATTATGTTTTGTTTCATTGCTTAAATTGTTTTTCTAATGATGAAATATTTCATACATATACACAATAATAAACACAACACTATATAGAATGTGTAAAGAAAAACAAACAAAATCCATGTCCCCACCACACAGCCTCAAACATTGTTCCATTTTGAATGCTTTTCCAGCCACCCACGTGCCCACTATGTTCTCATGTCCTACACTCCCTTCTCCAGGGTAACTACTCACCTGAATTTTATCATTTTTTTCACCTTGTTCTTTTTTTTAAGTTTTATTATGTATGTATATACTACAGAAGTATGTGCAATGTTATATTATTGACTTGTGCATAATTCTGAACTTTAAGGTTCATACCACAGTATTCTTCTGCAACTTGGGAGATCCATCTGTATAGACATGACTGGAGGAATAGATTCATTTTCACTGCTGTATAGCATTCCACTATATGATTATATCACCATTTTTAAGTTTCTTCTACTATAGTGGATATATAATTTGTTCCCACTTTTTCCTATAACAATGGTGCTGTAAATACTCTTGGTGTACATAGGCAAAAGTTTTGCTAGAGCATAAATACTAGAAATGTGTCTTAGTTAGCTTGGGCTGTCATAGAAAATACTATAGACTGGGCAGGCGAAACAACAGAAATTTGTTTCTCACAGTTCTGGAGGCTAAAAATCCAAAATCAAGGTGCCAACAGGGTTGGTACCCGGTGAGAGCTCTCTCCCTGGCTTGTAGAGAGCCACCTTCCCACTGTGTCCTCACATGGCAGAGAGAGAGACAGCAAGCTCTCTTATACGGGCACTAAACCTATTATGAGGGTTTCACTTGCATGGCCTCATCTAAACCTAATTAGCTCTCAAAGGCCTCATCTCTGAATTTCATCACACTGGGGTTAGGGCTTCAACATGTGAACTGGAGAGGGGGGTCACACTCTGTCCATAGAAGAGTGGAATTGCTGGGTCATAGTGTACTCATATCTTCAACTTACTAGACACAGTTAGTCCTCTGTGTCCGCAGATTCTGCATTTGCAGATTCAACCTACTACAGATAAAAAATATTTGCACAAAAACATTCCAGAAAGTTTACACCCAAGCATGACAGTGCAACAACTATTTACATAGTGTTTTCATTGTGTTAGGTGTTATAAGGAGTCTGGAGATGACTTAAAATATATGGGATAATGAGCATAGGTTATAAGCAAATACTATGCTATCTATATATATAAAAGCTTAAGTGACCGTTCGACCAGTACCTATGATGCACACTAACCACCAGGGGGCAGACGCTCAACACACAGGCTTGGAAACATGGAACAGAACAGATGAATCTCAGAGGGAAGGGGGGAGGGCGGGAAGAGATTAACCAAAGATCTTATATGCATACTAGAGGACCGGTGCATGGATTCGTGCACTGGTGCAGGCCAGGCCCAGGGACCCCACCGATGCACAAATTCATGCACCAGGACTCTAGTTTTATATAAGGGACTTGAGCATCCTCAGATTTTGCTAAACACAGGGGTCCTGGGGACTCACGTGATTAGGTTGGGCCCTGGATAATGCGGGGTACTCTTTCCATATCAAGGCCCATACCCTTAAATCACATCTACAAAGTCCCCTTAGCCACATGACATGACACATTCATGGGCTTTAGGCATTAAGCCATGGGCATCTTGGGGCCATTAGTCTGCCAACCACCAGTCAGTGGAGAGCACTGAGCAGAAGAGTGACCTGCTTTCTGAATGGCTGCTGGGTAGAACCAAGCCTCTGCTGGTATCAAAGGGCGACTCGATTGCCGAACT